>NC_137435.1:8460000-9060000 GCF_964374335.1 Astatotilapia calliptera
GGATACGTTTATCCTACCATAAAACAATAAGACAAGGTACGACCTCTCCCATGCTCCCAGAATGTGGGTGTGAATGCCAGAACACTCTGGAATGCGCACAACATCTCTGCAGACTACTAAGGATCAAACCTCTATCAATCTACAACTAATTATAAAACTCTAAGCATATATAAGTAGATATTTCTAAGCATAAATGATAATCAACAATACAAATCCAACAGAGGGTTAGTAGTTGTTTGGTTGCTGGTTACAGCACAGTTACAGCAGAGCAGACATTTTTGTTAATGGCTAACAGTGCATGTTGGATTGTCAAGATCTTTTCTCTTTTTCACACTAGAAGCCAGGAGCATGCATTCAGAAAGAAGTTTGACAGCTTCTTTGTTCCTGAAAGCTGAAGCCTTGACACTGCTGAAAGATGACTGGCTTTTCTTCTTTATGATTATAGAGTTAAAGAGTGCTTCAACCAGATGTCATCACACTGTCCTGTTTATGTTGGCATGTTGAAGGGTGAAACATTGTTATAGAAATACATTACCATCCTTCATTAAACTGAGACCAGTCGCAGGCAGTATTATGTAAATGAACCCTGATATGAGAATCAGTATGCCCAGGACAGAGAGACAGCAGTGCCAAGAAGAGCTGGCTGGGAAGCTCTCACTCAGAGCCAAGAGTCCCTGGCTCCAGCAGTGGAGAACATGTGTTGGTCTCAGTGTTGGAGTTACTTTGCATTTTTGCTCCTGACAGTCTTCATCACCCGTTTGGAAATCGCTGAAGTAATTGGGGAATATGTCAGCAGATAAAAAGCTAGTCATTAACTCTTCTTAGGGAAAGCTTTTTTTGTCCTTATTGTTCTACAAATTCAGTGTAATGGACCATTTTTAAGAACAATCGTAATGTAAATCAATCAAGCAGTGACCATAGCCATCTGTGTATCTCCCTGTTCTTTTATCACATCAGACTAGACTAGTTCGTTACAGTCTGGCATAAATGCAAAGGCACATACATACAGACACAAAAAGGGAGGGTGACACCCAATCATTAGCAGCATATTTTTGTAGAGACTGTTTCTGTTCAGTTGCTTGAGCTTCTGCAATTAATCTGCACTGCTTGTTATTTCACAAAGAAATGAAAACCTCCATGATAAGTCAGCTCCATGCTCGGCTGAAACAAAGTAAGGGATAAATTAAACAGTTAGAAATAGACGTGTTAGACAGTACAAACAGTCTAATTCAGCATTTTACAGTAACATTAAGTGATCTCTGCATAGTGAGACTAATCCTGTCAGCTCAGGGAGATAGCAATACTTGCGCATTAAATCCAAGTGTCTGCTTACGTCCCCACACAATAAAGATGGCCATCTTCCCAAGTGAGCACCACTAGGCACATTTTTATTATTCCTGCCATAAGGATGAACCTTCATAAGGAGCATCAGCATCTCTGAGTATGTGGCTGCCCAGGGTAGTAAAGCTCCACAGGGCTGAAGGTAATGGCCATATTGCCTGCAGCTCTGCAGAGGGTTGAGTGTTGCCGGAGGCCACTGTCAGGAGAGGAGGGCTGAGCGCAGTATTTGTCATGGCTCCGGCATATGAACCACTGAAATCCCTACCCCAAAAGAGTGCTTTCTCAAGTATCGGTGAAGAAAAATTCTACTGATAATAACTGTTGCTTTATCAAAGCTCTGAAGTCTTCTCTGCGAAATGATGATTAGATGACAGCAGCTGGAGGCATGCTCCGGTTTGAAAATTAGACCTTATCAATTATTCAAAGTTTCACCTGGCTTCTTTCCTCACTTCCTGTCCCTAAGATTCCGTGATGATCTCTTCAATTCTCTTTGGGATGGTCACGGTGTGTCAGAGGCAGCTTGTATAGATGGCCGTGTAAAACAAGAAAAACATTAACTTTGACTGATGTCCCATGTATCCATAATTAAACTGAACATCATCCCTAGGGCTAGATATATATCAGAAAAGATGAGTCAGACTATGGGCCTGTGGAACAGGATGAAATGTTGCCCTTGGCTGTTAGCACTTCATCATGGAGCCACAGATCACAATGTGGAGACCCCATGGCACCACAGACCACCACTGGGCAGTGGACATTACAGCATGGCCTGTGGTTTTGATGTGATATAGAGTTTACCCTTGGGATGTGCTCCACAAACACAAGTGCAATTTTTCTTTTATGGCTGGTCTGTCAGTGATGTATCGTAGATAATTCAAAATGAGTGGAAATGTGTGGCTTTCTTTAATAGCATTTCACAGTGAAGTGTTGGTTTAGTGATGTCTTTTTAAGTGCGCTAGCTCTTTCGGTTTCTTCGGTTCTTGTCTTTTGTTTTTTTTTTTCTCACGCCAATGGCGGTGCAAACTTTGTTCAATATATTTCTATCTGCTATATGTTTACACTTTACAGCCTGTCTTCTCAAACTGAGGACAAGCCAATTGGCTCTTAGAAAAGAAACTGGAAGGAGAAGAAATGGTTTTTGATGGACAAATTACTGAGAGCTCCAGAGGACTGTCTAAGCTCTCTGTGAGGGATTATACAGAGGTTAGTGTAAGAGGTGCTTCTCACTTCAGCTAAGTACTTATGAGCCCAGGCAAATGATGTAAGATATTGTATATAGGGCTATGGTACAATACCGCTGATACTGATAAAGTTAAAAGAGTTGTTCTTTTCAGTTTTTGCATTGTTGTGCAAATTCATAGAACCACTTGTTAATACAGTCTAAATTAAAATGCCATACGTCTGAAAGCCCAAGGGTTCTACCATTTATAGATATCTGATCCCTTGCATAAGTATTTAGCAGAGCTATCTGGCATTGCAAATGGCAGATAAATCTTAGTTCAAAGAGAAAAAGAAAGGGAAGCTGTGAATTTGGTGCATTTGAGTTATGATGCTCAATGGCAACATATTGGGCAGCTCTGGTTGCTCTCTCTGGAAGGCTCCTGGACCCCTCTGGGAGCACAAATATGATCAGATTTATAGGGCAACAGCTGCCACCCCGCTTTCTTGAAGCCACTTGGCTGCAGGGAGATTTGTTAGTATTCACTCTCATCACTGATAATCTGATACCCATTTCTGACAGAACAGTATAATGATGATAATTCTTAAGAGTGTCAGCTTATCCCTGACTGCTCCAGTAGACCAGTTAATTTAGGATTGTGGCTTTCTACCCTCATACAATGGAAGGGTGTATAGTGAGTGTGTGTATATGTGTGTGCGAGAGAGAGAAAGACCATATGGATGTTTGTGACGAAGCCAGAGGATTTCACCGTTGGGAGGTGCTGAGGTGAGGATCGCACACCGGCACATACAGGCTTTCTGATGCACATTGATCTCTCTGCACGGTACATTGACTCGACGAGCTTGTGTTTTTTTTCAAACTCTCAGTGTATAAATCTGATTTCTGTAAACCTAGTTGGTATTTTGTTTCAGCTAATCCATACACTGATTTGTTTGTGAAAGGTGATCAGTCATTTTGCATCAGGCTTTGGAACAACTTCTGAGGTGATCAGCCATGTCAAATCTTCAATTTTTCCCTGCTGCTATTTTATTTAATACTGTTTCCCTCAGTTTTTGTCATTTATGGCTGCTGCATTGTGAAAATACAAGTATAAATAAGTATAGCAGCAGTACGTGCTATTTCAGCACAAATGTATGTCAGCAGCTCAGAGCACTTATTTGTAAAGTAATGCTTGACTGTGGTTTTCATCAGTTGCTTAAATCTCTCGGGCACTATTTGACCTAGAGTGCTTGTGACTAATCATCAAAAGGTGTAAATGTCTGTTTGATTAGCAGGCAAATAGCTGTTTTTCCTTATCATGGATTGTTTAATCTGAATCGCTTTAGAAGTGCATTCTCACTAGCCCTGTGAGTTATCAGATCCAAGGTTGAAAAAAACTCATTTATTTTAGGCCTACATTACACTGACGTAGCCATGTTAGTAAATATAGAATTCCCTGAGTAGAATATTTGCTACTACCACCAATATCTCCACCCGGGCTCGTCACAATGTAGCCCTCGCAGCGCCGCTCCAACGCTATCCATTTTCAGAGCTAGTTGATTCAGTTGGCTGTAGCTTAGGTGATAGAGCAGGTCACCTACTAATCGAAATCGGTTGGTAGTTTGATCCTTGATCACTCTGCATGCCAAATATCCTTGGGCAAGATTTTAACCCCAAGATACTTTCTGATGCGACCATCCGAATATGAATGTGTCTGAATGTTAGATAGAAGCACTTAGAAAGAGCATAGAAAAAAGTGTTTGTGTGAATAAGGCAAGGTGTAAAGCGCTTCAAGTGCTCAGTTAAAGTAGAAAAGTGCTATATAAGAACCAGTCCATTTACCATTTGCCAACCAATTTGCTGATTTGCCTTTGGAAACAGTTACCCCATAAAACAATGTCAAGTACTTGGAGAAGGAGGTCCGAGAGTTGTGCCCAACTGGCACCACCAAGTTGTCTGAGCAGTTTGTTTGGCTGATGAGATGGAGGACTTGTTGTAGTAAGTCACTGCTTAGTTCGGGAAAGTCAAGGCTCAATAGTTCCAGTGAAAGAGAACTTCATGCTGAGCTGATGATACAGTACACTGGAACTCCAGCAATTTTTGTGTCTCTGTCTCCTGCCTGCTCCTTCTTGCCAAAATTGGATACTATCCTTCTGTCATGAGTCGTTGGTTCTTTTCAGAGATGTGAAACCTGTTCAGTCTGGCTCCTTCTCATGTGCTGATGAAAGTGAATTGACAGAGTGCCTGCAGAAACCAAATAATTTATCAGTAATGAAAGAGCGTCAGTTTGCCGGGTGGTACGGTAGTTTTGCTTCAAGTTCTGTCTTTAAACTTGTAAACAGACAAGAAGACCAAACAAATGTTATTTCACAATAGCAGTTGGTTGATTTCTGAAAAGTAGGTCTTAGGGGCAGCAAACCATGCTTTCATCTTGCCTTGATGCACACATGTAGTGATAAACTGATCTTACAGTTCAGTAGCCTTCTATCAAGAAGAAAGAAGGATTGATAGGTGCACCTCAGAAAATGAGGAGTAAAAGTGTAATAGTTCACAAAAAAGCACTGAGTAAGTCTTGACAGCAAGCAGCCTGAAGTCAGCAACAGGTGAGTGGGAAAACAGGGCTGAGCAAGAGCAAAAGATTGGGCAGAAAAGAGGAAGTAAAAAAAAAAAAAGTCAGGTAAAGAAAAGCTGCCAAGATGATCTGACAAAGATTAGCTGTCCCTTTGCAGTGATTTTGGAATTTGAAAGCCATAACTTTATACTAGTGAAGTACCGTGGTAAAGGCCACGGTCTTCACTGTATTACAATGTTCTTGTATTTACTGTATAACAATAATGGGCAGTGTAAAATTTTGACATGCACAGAAATTTCATATGAAGTAGTCACCTCTACAGACCAAGAGGAAATAATTTCATAAAATGTTACAGATTGTGCTGGCTTCTGTGACTTTTTATGAGCACCAGTTTAAGAATATAACTGAAATAAGGACATGGGAGGCATGTTAGTCTGATTTGATCATGTTAAAAAACCCAGCTGTAAACACTGGTAGAAAAATATGTTATTTGCCTTTTGAATTGCTCCTTTGGAGTACCCTGAGAGGTTGCAAGTCTATACCAAGATGGTACATAAAATGCTCTGAGATGTGATTTCCTATCCTATTTGGTGGCATTTCTAGTAGTTTCAATCATTTTGAACTTTTATTACACAAACAGAAGCTTTTGTTCACTGCAGAACCTCCTAGAATTATTCAATAATCCTGACACCATTAGGTCCTTTAACTGGCTATATGACTATAAAATAAAATAAACTGCATAAACTCCAAAATACCTGTACGCCAGTGGCACTAGAGTGCTTAAGGTGTAGGCCGGATTAAGTCTGTACTGTATAAGTTTGTACTGTATAAGCATTGCTGTTTGCCCCAATAAAGAAAACAGGAAATAAAACTAACCAATAAATGCAAAAATAAATATCAAAAAATCAAAATATGAACAATGCAGATGGATGGCATGAGCTTGCTCTCATAGAACTGATTTTATTTCCATGTTAGGATTTCAGTTCACCACACATTCAGACAGGCTGACTATGTGATATCATGGTGTGACACAGATGGAGCTCAAGATTTTTTCACACAGTGTGATTTGCAGTAAACATACACAATCAGTTTGGAAGCCCCTTAAGGGAAATTTGGATGGTGTGAGGGGAATCCTTGGGGTGGGAATGATAAAGGAGTGGTAACTGCAGAGCAGGTGACAGAGGAAAACAGCAGGCTGGAATAAATGAACAAAAACAGAGAACCACAACACCTACAGCACTCATTAGGCAGACATTTTTTTTTACTGTAGATCTTAGCCCAGATGCTTATGCTACAATAATTATGTTTGGCCACGCTGCTGGTCTCAGAGATAATGGTACTGTAGGTGTATAGGTAGGAAAGGTGTGATGAGTGCACTTGCTTTACTTCTAAAAGACGAATAATGAAGTAAAGCAAGTGGTCCATGTTTCCCATGGGAAGTGTAGTTTTGTTTCCACACCTGACACTGTGTGATCTGCGTTTTCTGCAGGACCAGAGAACATGATTTATGTGCTCTGCTATTTTTTGTCTGACCTAATTGGACATTATCTGCATCACATCAATGACAGGTGTAAATGTACTCAAGGAATCGGTTACAAGGAGAAGGTAAATATTTTTCCCCAAAGGCTGGGGAAAAAAAAGAAAAAAAGAAAATGTCTTCAGGCCTTTCAGTAAAGCTTGAAATATTTTATGTTTGCTAGCCTTGGTTAGCGTTATATTTCCAGACTCTGTCAGCTAAACCACACAGACTCACGAACCAACTGTAAGATGACAGAGACATAGTGTTACAACTGAGTCTCATCCCCGCACCTCCTCGTAAGTTTGTTACTGGATTGTAGCACCTTGGCTGGGGCCGCTTGTGCGCAGATAAACTAATGTTCTGTCACCTGTGTCAACAAATCTTTATAAATGTGTGGTACACTTTTGATGATTCTGCTGCCGTTCTAACCTTCACTTTTACAGCAGTTCGTGTGTAAAATTTTGTTTGGGCTGCAATCTATGCTTCAATCTCAGCTCCCCTGTAAAACCAAAGCAATCTCTCTGTGCGGCTGAGTTAAATGATGTTCATTTCCTGACAGATGTGTCAGTAATGTGGCCCAGATACTGGACAGATAGGTATTATGGGCAGTTGTATAAACTGTGGCCTTTAAAGTCATGCATAATTTCATTAGGGATATCATCTGTGACCAGCCCATCTTGAATCCATGATTCAGCTCCTGATATGATATTGAATTGAAACTTGCAGCACATACTTATGTTTATCCCCCACTGCTACCATTCAAAAGACTTTTAAAAAGGCAATTGTGAGAATAGAATTTGCAATTTTGGTAATTATTTTCTCATGGAAATGTGTTTATTTGGGTGGCTTGTACAGTGATAGTGTGAATCGGGCATTGGCTCCATACCTACTCACATCCATTAATTTTACAGATCATCTCTTTTGGCCACAGTCTCAGAAGCGTATTTCACCCTCATTAGCTGCTGAGAGTAGAATAAAATTTTACAGTTTTTTCTTTCCCCCAAAGGATGTGTATGTTCACCATATGGCAAGACTCTTGCTACTTGCTACTGAGAAAATTCTGTGCTAATAGTGAGTTGCTAATTTCAACTGAAGAGAAAGTTGCTCTTTCTTTTTTCCCCCAAAATGACTTTAAAGGTTAATATTAGCTAGGTTAGTCTATGCTTCTTTTATATTAATCAAACAAACGGCTATGTAATGTAATGGAGCAGCACATTTTTCTTGTTTCGCCATATTTTCTGAGCGATTCAGTCTGATCAGCAGCAATGCTCGCAGCATTTAGTTAAATCTCTTAGACAGTTGTCTAAGCCTGGTGTCAGATTGATGCCCCGGTTGCAGAAAAAGGAAATGAATTTTTCTTTAAAAGAAGCATATATGCAAACAGTATTCCCGACACATTGTTTTGTCCTCAATGTGTTTAAATATAAAACATTACTGTAGGTTTAGCTGACTCAGACTCCAGACGAATCAACACTCAAGCAAGGTTTTAGGGAAGAACAAATGGGGCTGCAGGTAATACGTGCTGTGTGTCGCTATGTAACAAAAATGGTATTTAAAATTCTCATAATATAAATTTTGATGCCACACAATAGTATAGGAATAGAGGGAGTCATACTATTTGAGATATTTTAGAATATTGCTACAATAGGGTTAATTTCTCTCCTATTAAAATGTATTGAAATTTCAATTTGTATCACAAATAATACTGCTTCCCTTTCTGGAAGAGCACACCGATTGATTTAGGCATAGCTGCTGCTGTATGTCAGTTCTTTTGGTTTTGGTATTTCAGAGTGGCCTTTTAGAAGAATCACCACCATTGACTTTTTTTGTAATGTAATTGGTTTTGTTAATCTGAAACTCTGTGTAAAAGCAAATGAAGTGATGCACTGAGTTAACATTCTATCATTCACTTGACATAGAAACAACAGAAATCTGTATTAATCATCATCAATAATGAAATCTGTGAATTCCTTTGATGTAGCATTTGGTAGCTGCTTTTGTCTCTCCTGTATTTCCAGCTGCAGTGTGTATGGTGCTAGCACATGTTCAGGATGCTGAAATGTGACAGTGATTGCTCTGCTGAATCCATGCAGACTGAATCCATTAGGAACATAACAGACTCAGAAAAATGAGCCCATAAGTACTAATTATGTGATACAGATGACATGAATCTCAACCAAGTGGAATTTTTTTGAGGGAATGGTGATCAGTATTGAAACAAAACCATAAGAAATGCGAGACTTTCTCATATCTAATATATGGAGCTATTTTTATGTGACTAAGTTAACATTGTTTTGACCATTTTCTAGGGTCCACTAGTAATGGCACCCTCTTTAAGTAAGAATATTAAACATTTACAGATCATGCATCTACAGATTAGAATTAGATTAGAATTTAATTATATTATATTTGTTTGAATTTAACATAGGTCATGAATTTGAAGAAAGTTTTCCAAATTCTCAAAATTAGCAGAATTT
The DNA here is from genome assembly GCF_964374335.1 of Astatotilapia calliptera. Classification (NCBI taxonomy): domain Eukaryota; kingdom Metazoa; phylum Chordata; class Actinopteri; order Cichliformes; family Cichlidae; genus Astatotilapia; species Astatotilapia calliptera. The sequence goes on from NC_137435.1 coordinate 8,469,069, forward strand.
AAGTGACATAAACTGGATAAATTAAAAGGATTTATGCAACAAAAATTGGATAAATGTGCTTACAATGTTGCTTCAGAGGGTGGAAAGAGAAATAATAATTTCCCTTTAATTATCATCCATTCCTACTCAAGAATGGGTGTGCAGAGGCAGCAGTGCCTGGCCACTTTCTCTGCTTCCTGCTCAGTGCCTTCCCAGGTCAGAAAGGACGTGACATTTTTCTAACATAGCCTTAATTTGCCCCATGGGCTTGTCTAGAATACCTCCCTTAGTAAGGATGTAGATAGCATCTTAGTCAGATGCCCGAACCACCATAGCTGGTTTCATTCAATCAAAGCTCCCCCTTGTCTCCGCGTTCTTGACCTTGTCTCTGAACAGCTCATGGACCTATGGTTCATGGTTAAGGTGCCTTAAGGTTTTTTTTTGTCACTGCCGAGAATTATTGATAAAGATTAATCACAGCTCAACTTCTTGAGCTTTGCTTTGCAGGCTCAGCTTCTGCTTTACTATGACCGACTGTATCAACTATCCACATTACTGAAGACACAGTTCCAAACGTGCTGTCGCTGCCATGGACAAAACACGAAGACACTTGAACTCTCTCCCCACGTGAAATGGACAATCCTCTGTTTTCTGGCAAAGCACTGTGGCATCAGAGTTTGAGATGCTGATTTTCATCCCAAGAGTTTGACACTCTGCACCTGTGCATGCTGAAGGTCAGGGTCAGCACCACTGTTCACTGCTGTCTTCAAAAAGCAGGGATGTGAATCCCTTTTTGGGGTTGATTTGTTTGAGTGATTGTTTGTGTTTTTGTGAGGTTACTAGCTTGGGCACTCTCCAGCTGTCAATAAATCAGCAACAGAATGGGAACCAAAGCACAGGCCAACTGGAATCCAGAAATACAAAGAAAATATAGTTGAATTATTACAGAATGAAGCACCTCTATAAAGAGCAGATGGTACATAGCAACAATACCCCATTGTCCCACTCCCCTCATTACAAAAATGCTGTGAGAGGCACAATTTCCATGTTTGCAAAACTCAAGAAGAAAGGATAACCATGTCCCATGATCTTTACAGCACCTTTGTAAGGAAAATGACATGACCAACTGTTTCATATTTACAACAGAATCTGCATTGCTCCTCCTGAAACTGAGGCTCGACAGTTGGACGGACTCTTCTTCCCAAGACAGAAGTGGGTGATGCAACTAACCATATGTTGGCATCATTGCTTCAAGGGTCAAGGCCTGAATACAATGTGCCCAAGCGTTCTCCCTTTTTCCTCTCTTTGTCCCTGTCTGTTTCAAAAAGGTCCATTGTTGTGACATATGTTTTTCGGAAACATATATCACTGATAAATTTACAGAAGTACACTCATCAGCCACTTCAGTAGTTAAAGCTTGTTAATACTTGAACTCCCTTTTGCCTTCAGCACTGCTTTGATTCTTTGTGGCATCGATTCAACAAGGTGTTTTGAACATTTCTTTGAGATTTTGGTGCATTTTGACATGATCACACAGTTGCTGCAGATTTGTCACCTGTACATACATATGTGGTTAATTGTTCCACCACATACCAAAGGTGTTTTATTAGATTCGGACCTGGTGACTGAGGAGGCCACAAGAGTACAGTGAGCTCACTGTCATGTCTAAGAAACCAGTTTGAGATGATTTGAGTTTTGTGGCATTCGTGTTATCTATCTAGAAGCAGCCATCTGAGGATGGGTATAAAGAGATGGACATGGTCATTGTCAACAACATACTAAAAGTAGGCTGTGGCATTCTAACAATGCACATTTGCTAGTAAGGGGCCCAAAATGTGCCAAGAAAATAGCCCACACATCATCACATCCCCACCACCAGCCTGAACCATTGATAAGAGACAGGATGGGGCCAAGCTTTCATGTTGTTTATGACAAATTCTGAACCCTCCATCCAAATGTCGCAGCAGAAATCAGGGCCCATCAGACCAGACAGCATTTTTCCAATCTTGTATTGTCAAATTTTGGTGAGCCATCCACTTTCAGAGTCACTTAAATCACCTTTTTTCCCCCATCCTGATCTTTGGTTTGAACTTTAGCAGGTCGTCTTGACCATGTGTAAATGCACTTAGTTGCCACCATATGAATGGTGATTGAGCTACCTATGAGGTGACCAGTGAGCATATACGACAGACACATCATCCAACGTGCGAACAGCATAGTGAAGGACACTTTCCACCACTCACATGCACTGTTCTCCCTCCTCCCATCTGGCAGATGGTTTTACAGCATCAAAACCGTAACGACCAGATACTGCAAGAGCTTCTTCCCCCAAGCAGTCAGAGCCCTCAACTCAATACCACCAAAGAACTGATATACAAACACACCTTTACAAACACCTTACAATACTCACCCGAAAGACTCAAAAACAACAAAAACTTACACAAATCCACCTGGGAACAATATGCTTATTTGCACACTCAGTCATATAGTTACTGAACACATATCTAAACTATACTACATTTGCAAATTTTGCACCTTGCACATGTCTTTGTCATGTCTCGTCTATAATAACTTGACAATAACTTGAACCTGGTATTCAATACCAACTACACAATCCACTTTGTATTGTCTTTGTCCTGTCGTATGTCCTGTCCTATCGTATAGATAGTATTGTATAGTTTTCATTATACTATTATTTTGGATATCTATATCTATATCTATATATATGTAACAATATGTAAAAAAAAAAAAAAAGCCACCACTAAATATGTAAAAAGCCACCATTTGCCATTTATAACTTAGTTGTAATGTATAGTTTTAATGTTTTAGCTTCAGTATCCAAATGTCCTACATAGATATTGAAGGTCTCAAAAGGTATCAAACTACCCTGAACACCAGTAGAACCTTGCTATTCTAAACTTGGAAGGTTAATCTCTCCCAACAGCCGACTGCAGGTAATCAGTCTCTGGGGAGGAAGGGTATTCTCTCTGTCCATCTCGTGAAAAGTGTGATGGAGGGCTCAGTCAGGGACATCACTTGGCGAACACCCCACATCAGCTCTGCAGAGAATGATACTTCACTAGAGGTGTGTGAACAGCCCCTTCCAACACCAGGCATCCATCACTATAGCCAGCCATTCAGAGACAGTAGACCAAGGTGATTTTATTTTAATTGCGGAGATTTTCGTAAGATGCTTTACAAACAGAAGAGTAAATGCCATTGCATTTCTTTTTTCTTTATGTTATATAGTGAAGAAACATATGACTATTAGCCTACACCCAAAAGTTTTTTGTATTCAAGGACATTCACTGTGGGACTTGACTGTGATGACTGCTGAACTGGCAATGCTGATAAAACTGAAGATCTTGTTTTTCTGTCAACATGGGGACATGAGCAAATCTGATGATTGTTAGTCTATAAAAGGAACGATCAGCAAGACTGTCATATGTATCAGTTATGACAGCGCAAAATTACACACAGCACAAGAGGCAGAGAAGCGAGTGAAAGAGACACTTCTTTGGACGAGGAGGCTGAGATTAGAACAAACTGAAGTTTATGTATTGAGAACGTATTGTGAAAGACTTTCCTGGCAGCAGCAGTCAATAGTCATGTGTTTCCTATTTCCTCTGGAGTAAAGCGCAAAGCTATGAATACATAATTGAACAAAGGGAAAATAGTCCAGTCCAAAAAGCAACCCCTGCAAGACCCATTAGTATGAGCTGCTTGTACTGAACAAAAAAAAAACCCCCAAACAAACTAATTCCACTTTTTCTTCAATGCTTCTGTTTGGGGAATAAAAACTGGCACCAACATGAAATGAGAGTTGTACAACGTTGCCTTTTTTTTACACAATGGATACAATTTTTTAGCACAAAAAGGAACAGCTTCCATATGATTGCAGTAATGAACATACAGAGTTTTATCTTGAACTAGTGTCTTCACCCTTAGACCCCGGCAACTGGTGGATTAGAGAGCTATAATTATCGAACATGGTGTGAGAAAATGGTATTTATTGGCATTATCTCAGTTCATGATGTCAGCCTGACTCGATTAACTCCTGCAGCGAAGAGTGAATGAGGTTATGGGCCTTATCAGGTAGGATTGTGCCTGTGAGCTGTTTGCTGTTTGCCTGTTTGCCTTTGTCAGTCATGAAGACCTTCTTATTGATGGCTGGGGTCTGAGAGGCTAAACCGATATTACAGTTTTTAATAGCAGCCCCGCAGATACTGTGCTCCTCTTACAGCACTGCGAAACCTTTGTTCTTCCTGCCTCCAAGCAAACATGCCTTTAATCAACTTCTAGACCTTGAGCTGAAGAGTAGTTTTAAAGATATGTTAATGAATGCAATGAAGGAGCAGTCAGTATCCACAGGCAAGGGCTGACGGTTCAACACATTGTGGAAGCTGTTTGCAAAGCAGTCATTCGAACAACTCCCTTGTCCTCTTGTGCTCTCAACTTTCTTGTCTTTGGTGGACAAACCAAAAAATTGTGCTGCAATGACAGATGTGGTGCTTGTCCTCAGTTGAAGATATCTGAGACAACTTAGGCAAAAAGAAAAAATTACATGTGACGATTGGGAAATGCTGACTCTGGTTTGAGTCCATTCTTTTGAAAAATCAATGCGATCTAACCCTCTTTACCGTAATGTCACAACATTACATTAAGCAAAGTAACATCAAGGAGGACACGACGATACAAGCGGCATGAATGTTTTAAATAAAAAGTAGGCCTGGCTGGTGGCTAATTAACACAAATATTGTGTCACAGAAATGTAAAATGTGATACCACTGAGGCTTCCTGACAATATGTTAATACAGTGGGGCAAAAAAGTATTTAGTCAGCCACCGATTGTGCAAGTTCCCCCACCTAAAATGAAGACAAAGGTCAGTAATTTGCACCAGAGGTACACTTCAACTGTGAGAGACAGAATGTGAAGAAAAAAATCCATGAATCCATATGGTAGGATTTGTAAAGAATTTATTCGTAAATCAGGGTGGAAAATAAGTATTTGGTCAATAACAAAAATACAACTCAATACTTTGTAACATAACCTTTGTTGGCAGTAACAGAGGTCAAACGTTTACTATAGGTCTTTACCAGGTTTGCACACACAGTAGCTGGTATTTTGGCCCATTCCTCCATGCAGATCTTCTCGAGAGCAGTGATGTTTTGGGGCTGTCGCCGAGCAACACGGACTTTCAACTCCCGCCACAGATTTTCTATGGGGTTGAGGTCTGGAGACTGGCTAGGCCACTCCAGGACTTTCAAATGCTTCTTACGGAGCCACTCCTTTGTTGCCCGGGCGGTGTGTTTTGGATCATTGTCATGTTGGAAGACCCAGCCTCGTTTCATCTTCAAAGTTCTCACTGATGGAAGGAGGTTTTGGCTCAAAATCTCACGATACATGGCCCCATTCATTCTGTCCTTAACACGGATCAGTCGTCCTGTCCCCTTGGCAGAAAAACAGCCCCATAGCATGATGTTTCCACCCCCATGCTTCACAGTAGGTATGGTGTTCTTGGGATGCAACTCAGTATTCTTCGTCCTCCAAACACGACGAGTTGAGTTTATACCAAAAGTTCTACTTTGGTTTCATCTGACCACATGACATTCTCCCAATCCTCTGCTGTATCATCCATGTGCTCTCTGGCAAACTTCAGACGGGCCTGGACATGCACTGGCTTCAGTAGCGGAACACGTCTGGCACTGCGGGATTTGATTCCCTGCCGTTGTAGTGTGTTACTGATGGTGACCTTTGTTACTTTGGTCCCAGCTCTCTGCAGGTCATTCACCAGGTCCCCCCGTGTGGTTCTGGGATCTTTGCTCACCGTTCTCATGATCATTTTGACCCCACGGGATGATCTTGCGTGGAGCCCCAGATCGAGGGAGATTATCAGTGGTCTTGTATGTCTTCCATTTTCTGATGATTGCTCCCACAGTTGATTTTTTCACACCAAGCTGCTTGCCTATTGTAGATTCACTCTTCCCAGTCTGGTGCAGGTCTACAATACTTTTCCTGGTGTCCTTCGAAAGCTCTTTGGTCTTGGCCATGGCGGAGTTTGGAGTCTGACTGTTTGAGGCTGTGGACAGGTGTCTTTTATACAGATGATGAGTTCAAACACGTGCCATTCATACAGGTAACGAGTGGGGGACAGAAAAGCTTCTTACAGAAGACGTTACAGGTCTGTGAGAGCCAGAGATTTTCCTTGTTTGAGGTGACCAAATACTTATTTTCCACCCTAATTTACGAATAAATTCTTTACAAATCCTACCATGTGGATTCATGGATTTTTTTTTTCACATTCTGTCTCTCACAGTTGAAGTGTACCTCTGGTGCAAATTACTGACCTTTGTCATCATTTTAAGTGGGGGAACTTGCACAATCGGTGGCTGACTAAATACTTTTTTGCCCCACTGTACGTATTAGAACTGCACCCATTATGAAACCGATCCTTGGATGTCCCCAAAACCACTTTTGTGATACAACAACAGGTGCAATCATGTCCACATCATGACATGCAAGCATACAGGTGAAGGTCAAAGTAATAGCAGCCACACTTTTGGTAGTTTTGTAATGAAGGCATTGAAGACATGGGCAGCGCTTTCTGAATTTCCTTTTCCAAGAAACTAAACACAGTGGACTCAGCTGTTTGATGCCATGCTTATCTTCATACATATGGATCTCTCATCTGCTCCTGTGAGCATTTTCTTTGCCCATCTTAATCACTGTCATCTGCTCTTTTCTGTGATTGGAACAGTTTTGCTCTTGCTCAGAGATTAGAGAATGTTTATGTTAGTGTGCGAATGTGTGGGCTGAATAGATATTTGTCGACAAAATAAATAGGAAATGCCCTCACAGTTAGCCAAAGCAAACGTACATCCATTATTATAGTGATAGGTTATTCAAAAATGTATCCTGCTGCCAAGATGCTTTACAGCTTATTTCAGTCGCTCTAATTTGTGGATGCTGCAGTCTCAGTCTCGGCGAATGTGTGCTGTTTCTCTTTCTTTTAGCGGTGACATGTTGCAGAAAGAACGGATGCCCTCAGAGCACAACTTTGAAGATACCTTGTGATGGCCTGCCCAGGTGCGAGAATAACATTAGACCTGCTGGACAGGTGGCAATGGGAGAGAGAAGGGCTTAGAGGCGCAATAATGAGGGGTATGCCAGTTAGACCCCCATCTGTTGCCATGCACAGAACTCTGATCCATTAAATTGCAGCACATTTAAGTTTTGTAACAGATGAGGAAATGTCTGCTCCTCCAATGTGTGTTTGCAGAGTTTTTATTACCTTGAAATCCTTTTAAGTTATCAGTTAAAGCACATATTTTAATGGGATATTTGCACCGGCAAATTCTTTTCACAAAGAGTACTTTTAAAGACAGAGCTTCTGTGCGTGTTTTTCTCTTTATTTTCAAAAGAACATCATATTATTCAGCCCATGCTGTCCTTCTCTTTACTTATCTCCAGGGAAGCTATTTTTAAAGTGCCCAATCAGCCTGTGCATTCACTAATTAGAATGCAGCAGTACTTTGAGGAAGATTCCTCATAGGCACTGAAATGCGGTTGAGGCGAAGCTAAAGTGTCCTTAAAAACAGCAATAAAAACACATAGTCCTTCGTCTCTAACCTGTTTTCAGAGGGAAAATATTGCCATGTTTACCCGACATATGTAGTACAGAAACACTATAGCTTTATTTATGTAGCTTTATAAATCTAATGAGTTTTCAGCAATATATATATCTATTAGTGTTGTCAGCGTTAATCTCGTTAAGGCTATGGCCGTTAGTAACGCCGTTACTTGTAACGCCGTTACTTGTAACGCCGTTATTCCCATCACTGCACTTCACATAGTAAATGTGTCATGAATAAGGCACCATATTAACAATAATGAATATGGATAAGTACTGTCAGTGTAAAATGGTCTTTTCCTTAAAGAAATCTTGTTTTTTTTTTTTTTTTGTCTGGTTCTTTCTCAACCATGTCCCTTCATGGCCATAAATTCAGCAATGAACAAAATGGTTTGCAAAAGTTAAACATGAGGCATATTTTTTGTCTACCTTGTGGCTTTTCTTGGATATTTTGCATTGTTTTAGAGAGGAAAGAGAGAGTCTTTTAGGGATTAAGAGTAAATTATTGCAGCTGGGAACTGAGCTACTGGGAATGACCCTAGCAACAGTGATGTTCGTTACTGCTATGTTTCCAGACCCCGCAGTGTGGCTGTTGTCAAAGGAAAGTGAATTCCTATATACCCTGAATTCAAAACCTGTCTGGGGACTGCACTGAGTGCAGCTCTTGGCTCATTTCCAGCAGACACATTGTCTCATCCTCAGCAAGGCGTGTCTCTGGTCACGGTGGTCATTGCTTCCATCTCTCCCCTCCTTTGTAATCCACAAACTGACTCCAGCAAGATCTGGATGGTTCTTGACTTTACTGGCCAAGATGGAGGTTACTTGTTCACTCTCAAAATAGGGCTGCTTTTGAAACAGTGATATTAATGCGTCATCCTTCTAATTATGAACAGTTACTGTATCACTACCACGGTAACTAGGGCATGAAAAGACATGTAACACAAAGAGATTAAAATCTTTATGTTTCTGACACAATTGTAGCTGATTGCATTCACCTCAATCTACTATTCACGTGAAAAGTTAAAAAAAAGATATTACTATTGCTATTACTTTGGATTAAATATTAAATTTCTTCTATTGTGGTGCTTATTTGTAGTTATGAAAAGGAAATAAAGATTGAAAAAAGGGAGAAAAAACAACTACAATAATATTTTTTTCACTAACTGCCTAAAATTGATTTTGTACTCTTATTAAAGATGAGAATACCCAAATCATTTTTTTTTTTTCAGTGCACAGACAGACTTTCTGACCAGCTGGCACTGAACAGTCCTGTCATAAGCCAAAAAAAAAATGAAAGCTTCTTTTGGCCACGCTGATTTACTTTTATCATGGAATGGTTATATAGTAGATTACTGACAGCACTCCACAGGAAGTATTTAGACAAGAACTCAAAATTATACTTAAGATTGTAAGACTAATCAAGACCAAAGGGTGTCATTAAACAGTTATACTGTTATGGTGCCCCCTCCCTTATGAAACCATGTTACCACACCAGCATGTTGTAGGAAAACCAAGCAGTGTGATTCTTTTTAATGTATAGGGTTTTTTTTTTTTACTTTTTTTTTTTTAACATTTGTTAAAATAAGAATGGATTTTTTTCTGCTCCATACTGTCCCCTCAATAGCACAAGGGTGGGCAAATGTATTTAGCAGGCCTTGCTACCCACCAATAGCTTATGAAAATATTATGCAGAAATTATAATAATAATAATTCAATTATAATAATATCAAAATAGATGGTTACACCATAACCATGACTAATGGATTTTAGACGGGGGCCACAATAGCTGTTAATTGCATTACTTAAGCCAATGCTGTAAAGCACTGACATGAAAGAAGCTATTAGTTTCATTAGGTTAATTTGTTGTGATGGTATTGAGCCGTTACCATATTTGTAACAAGTAGTAGTCTAATGCAGTTAGATATGTTTGAATTTTGAGACACAAAGCATTCAAAACCACTGACCATCTGAGACATGGAAAAATTTGCCCTAATTTCAAAGCTGTTTGAACCAGGATCACTGTCTGACTGTTGTCTCTTTTTTTTTCTTTTTTTTTTCCTTTTTTTGTGTCCCGTTTGGATCTTTAGCCATCAGAATTGTTGTCTTAAGGCTAAGAAAGATGCAAAGCGGATTTATTTTACCAAGTGGATCATCATGGCCTTGCCATATTGGTCCATTTGATTGACCTTTATTATAATTATGAATTTATTTTATTTTCAGTTCCTACAAACGGGACAGACATGACTGGGGGATAGGACAGGGAGAAAGAATGAAAGAAAGAGAGGGAGAGAAAGAAAACCAAAGGGGAGAAGAGATGGTGAGAAGGGGGGGAAGAAAGAAAAAAAAACCAAACAACAAAAAACCCCCAAAACACCTGGGTCACCTGTATGGAGAAAAAAAACAGAAGAGAAAGCAAACAACAAAGAGCAACATAATAAAAAAAACGGCACCATCACAATAAACTAGCTAGCAGTAGATATCAGTAGATACTAAGTAATAAACGATATTGTGCAGCACGCAAGATAGAGTCCGCCACTGGCAGGGGAAGTGGTGGTGGGGGGAGATAGGCCTCCAAACCTTGGAGGGCCTGAGATGTCCCCAGAGAGGTGGCGTCTGATACCCAACCTGACATATAGACACAGACATACAGGCACACACAGACACAAACATCCATTCCCACCCTCATGCTCTCATATGCACTTACTCCACACTCAACCGATGTGGAGACAGACATAAAGAGACGCTGTACACACGATCACACTCCCCAAGCGTACTCTACGAACCGGGTCTAGGTACCCTTGCCCCTGGAGGGGGGAACTGCACCCAGACCCAGGTGGTGTTACCCTTTTCCCTGCGGTGGGGAGAAGCAGACCGCCCCGACTCCGCAGCAGCAGGGAGGCCCCACACTCCAGACCGCAGTCGGACGGCCAACTCCTCCTCCTAGCCCCCCCGCTCCAGCAGGTCGCAGAGAATGGGGGTGAGAGAAGACTCCAAACCTCCCTCCACCCGCTCATTGTAGTGTTGATGCATGTGTGTTCTAAGGTGCAATTAAAACCCAGGAGGGCATGGAGCTACCTGCCAGAGAGCAGCAGGTAAGCGCATAGTCCCTCCTGCTAGCCCTCAATGTCTACGTGTATTTAAAATTGAGAGGTGGGCAGCGACACCAGGGGTGAGGTGTACACCCTGATGGTAATTTGGACTCCGTGTATCATGCCCACCCCCAAGATCCTATATGTATGTGTAATGAGAGTGTGAGTAATGTGAATGTCTAAGTTGTGGGATAAAATTGAGGCAGAGGCAGCTAGAAGGGGACAGGGGGGGGGGGGGGGGTAGCCTCCTCTGCACCCTGGTGACATACCCCTACTCCAAGGTCCTGCATGTGTGGGTGGTTGTGGTGGAGCGGGAGGAGGGAGGCAGCTGGAGATGGGGAGGGAAGGAAGGGAGGGGCAGGTGACCCCTCCCTGGGGCCAGCTCCCCCGCTGACCCCAGTAGGCACTCCCACACCCGAGAGCCAAAAGAGCCCCCAACCGGACATGACCGCTACCCCGGGTTGAGCCCCCCATGGAATATGCCTCCAGGGAACCCCCTGACACCCTAAGCCTGTCCCTACCCCCACACCAACAGTGAAGGCGGGACCAAACTATGACCCCCCACCCCCACTAGGTGATGGAGCTGATCAAAGGAGCCCAGAGCAATTGATCTGATGTGGTGGCAGAGGCTGTATCAAGACTAATGTAATCTAATAGATCATTTCTATATTGGTTAGAATTAAGATTGTTTTTATTTTTCCAGTTCATGAGGACAGTTTTCTTGGCTATGCATAGGGCAGTGAAAACCATATGGGCTATATTCTTTTCTGAAGTGACATTATCTAAGCTGCCCAACAAACACACTAAGGGGGAAGTTGGAATGTTACATTTCAGACACTTTGATAAGTCTTCACATATCTCCAAAACTTCTGCACTGGTGGACAGAACCAAAGAGCGTGAATGTAATTGTCTGGTGTATTGCCTTGACAGTGTGAGCAGTTGTTGGAAGATGTAAAGCCCATCTTGAACATCCGATGACCTGTATAGTGCACTCTATGCAGACTGGGATTTTTAATCAATTTAAAGGTTTTTAAGTATACCTGAGACCAGAAGTTTTGGTCTAAACTGACTGATAGATCTGCTTCCCACTTTGCAATAGGAAGGGATATTGATTCATCTAATTTAGAAAGTGTTCTGTATATGACTGTTGTCTTACTAATTGTCCCTTGGGGATAAATAAAGTCTTTCTGATTCTGATTTATTGTTTAATCAATTAGCATTTTTTTTAATTATCAGAAGTAACAAAAAACAGAATTGATCATTTCAAAATAAAAGTTAGATCCATAAGTACCTTTGTTTTTCTTTTAGATCATCAGAGACTTTCTGGAATTATTTCTAAACATTAAGGTTGAAAGGCTTGCAGAGCTGGAGATTGGTAATATTAAGTGCACTAGACAGTAAATACTTGACATTGAAAATATTTTGCATTAACAATAAGCGACTTGGATTAAACCCAAACCATAAGCTAAAATGGAATCACTGGAAAACATGTATGTGTAAGTGTCAGAAAAAAAAGTTGAACATATGGATTGCAGATACATTATTAGTTTACTATGCTTTTCTAAACAGCATTGTTTTTTTTGCTAGCTCTTACTTTCCCTTTTCCTGTATTTATTTATTTTTTGTTGTTATTTTTTTATAATTCAGATATAACCTGTTTTTGTTTCTTCCATCCACCTCCTGGCTCATCTGTAGCTGATCCTGGCTGCAGCCTTTTAATTTCCTTCAGTGGCAGCTATTGTGCATGTGCAATGCAAAGGCACAGCATGCAGATGTAAGATAAAGCAAATGGTGAAGATGTGCCAAAAATAAAAATTGAGTTTTTTAACATACACTTAGTCTGTCAAAAAATATGTAGTTTCTACTGAGTGATATTTTTTCCAAAACTATAATTATCTTGGTAATTTTTTGTTGAGTTTTCTTTCTTAGTGCTCATTTGTACAGTAGACAGATGTTCAAATGTTTAATTTGATTTGTCTGTGGCATGCGTGTCATCACTGCAACAGCTGCTGATGCCACTTTAAAACAAAGCTGATATATTCAGGGTTTTGAAGGTTTTATTAAACTCCATGCATTTGGTGACCTCTTGATTGGCATTTAATTTAATTAGAGTACACCGTGTCTTTCTTCTGTTTACCTCTACTGATTATGCTGAATGTGATTCCCTTTTCTATTATATTGGTAGTGGCATCATAAGCTTGCAGGCCTGGTGGGAACAAGGAGAATGAGACGTTAACTCCAGCCCATATGAAGAGGTTTTTTTTGGTCTCCATTCATTTCACCTGACTGGCAGCTGGGATTCCCTGTTGATCTATTGTTTGCGGTGTCATAATCTAATAACAATCTGGCTAATAATCTAGCCCTGCATTAGCTAATACATCACACAGATGTATAGCAACATTTGATCATCAGATTGCTTTTCCCATCCTATACATGCTGGAAACCAAATGGTGGCTGTGGACTCGCCATCCTTTTTCCTGCTCACAGTTGTACTGGTGTCAGGGCCATTAACCATTGCAGAAGACATCGTGTCAAGAGGTTTCACAAACTTAACCCACTAAAGACTCCATTGCAAAATGGTCAAGGAGACCCACTGTTGCTTTTGCAGGTCTGAAGGAGACTTAATAACTTCCACAGAGTCAGCACATTGTCTCTGATGAATGACAAGCTGCCTCTGGGGTGTAATGTTCTGGCGCACACATGGCCCCAGGGTCTGCTCTACACTTTCACTAATTTGACTATCCTGCAGCTTATTCAGGTAGAAAGAGTGAGACTGATTGAGGTGGCTCCTCTTTTGCCCCATTTGCCATGGTTTCACCAATTCTGCCTCTCTTAGACAGAACACAGTGGGAGTTCTAGCTTCGAAGAAACCTGCTGTCTCAGGAGAGCGGGATGCAATTTCACTCCTTTCCTTCAGGGTTCCTTGAAATCCCTGAGAGAGACAGACTGCTGGTTTTAGTTACCAAAGCCTTTAGTGAGGACTGGTCCCATAAACTAGGGCTGCATTGGGAAAACAAGTGGGTCTTATATGCTCTGACAAGCAGGGTCACCCCTCAGTATGTTAAATGAAAATTCATTCTTAAATGAAAACTATTTATTAGTTAGTTAGTTAGTTAGTTAGTTATTTGCTGTCAGTAATATTATTTAAAATATTTGAAATTCTCTAAAGATCAGATTTTCAGAAAACCAAATGATCATAATTTTAATATGAAAATTCAATTTTGAAACAAAAAATGAAGTCTGCTGATGACATTCAAATTTCATCCTATGGTAAAGGAATGAACCTGATGAATGTAGCAGAAAATGCAATAGTAAAAAAGTGAGGGGACCTTGTATTCTTCTGTGCTTGAATTTCATATCCAGTCCTGTGAACTGCTGAACTTACAACTCTTGCTTTGAGCAACTGCTTGGTGATACTATTAGTATCTGGGCTGAGCAGATTACCACTTGCCTTACTTAACTCCCTACTGGGAGACTCTTGGACTATCCACCTGTAGTAGCTGATTAATGACATGTGGCCTCTACTCTTCAAATGCAACTTTGAAGAGCAGAGACCAAGCCCTATTTGAAAAGGAATCCATTAAAAAGCTATAATCCCAAAAGGTAGAGTCACTCATGCCATGGATAGTTGGTATTTTAAAAGGCAGTGAGGGCTTGACAGCTGTTATTTAGAGCAGAGGTTCAGCAGGTTAACCCACAAAAGAAAGGCCTCTTTACTGATAAATAAAACACAGTGCTCTACAGTTTCAATAATAACATGAGTAGTAAAATTCCCGGGAAGCGCTGTTGGAGTCTCTGAGCAAAGGTAAATTCACTAAATGTACCAGGCTTTCTCCCCTTGCCAAAGGCAACTCAAAATCATTGACTCGGAAGCACTCTTGGAGTCATGTAAACTCTAGCTTTTTATTTTAATACCCTAAGCATGATAGCTCATGTGCCTTACAGCCAAAATGTGCTAGTTAACAGTCTTTTTTCAGAAAATATGCATGAAAACCTACAAGAGAACTTTACAGTTGTTACCCTTTCCAGTTTGACTTCTTACCATGTTGTTTCCATTGGTTCTATCATAAGGAAGGTTCTGCTAGCCCCAAGGTGAATCGTTTTAACTGAAAAATTAATTCAATTTTTAAATAATTGGAAGTACACATTGAATGGAAAGCCAGTGACAGTTATTGCTATTCTTCATCTTTCATCTTTGCTGCATCTTGTTATCCAGTTTCAAATTGTAATGCTAGTATGAAATAACAAAGTCACTGTTTGACTTTAATGTTAGGTTGGATTGTGTTCTTGAACTGCTCAGAGTGTTAAGTGCCTCTCATTGTAACATCTCCAACACATCACCTTGTCACTCTCAACAAGTTTTCAATTCAACTGATCGTAAAGCATAAAAGTCTTTGCAAGCCCAGGTGATTTATGAAGCATCTATTGCATATCAAGGTGGAAAGATTTAAGGAAGACACTTGTGTGAATGTGAGCAAATTCATCAAAGTGGATTATCTTTGCAGCCAGAAGTGCTCTCCAGAGATTGACCTTCTTTAGAATTTCATCAGTGAGACATAGAACACAACTCTGAGTATGTTTTGAAAGATAAGGGGCTGATATACAAGGAGGGTGACCATGTGTGTATGTGCATCTGACATGTAGTTACATATGACACGGAACAATCCTGTTTTGTCAAAGAAAATTTTGATGAATTATGTTTATAGTGTTTACCAACACCAGCGGGGTGTCTCCCATTTTTAGGCATTAGAACATCAAGTCCTCTTCACCGCCTCTCAGCTTAATTTCATGTGCTAAAGTGAAGAAGCTTGACCTAACATTTAAACAAAACATTTAACTTTACACTTGATTTTCACAAATCAGACCCATAACTTATACTCTGAAACAGCCAGCTTATTTAGTAGATGTCACATTTTCACAGTTTTCACGGAGTTTAGGTTTGCATCAAGTGCAATGCTTAATATAAATTTCCTTTTACTCCAAGCAAACTACAAAAACACTATTAATAGTCTTTTTCTTTTTTTGAATTATGCAAAGAAGTAGAAAGATGTAAAATGTAAAGTTAAAAAAAATCTTTCTAAAAAAACAAACCCTAAACCCTCTGTCATGATGTGCTGTGTGGAAGGCTGGATAGGACGCAAATGTAGGTCTGTCAGAGATGAGACTTAAACTCAAAACACAGCTTTATTCGCTGGAGACACTTTGCATAAGAAATAAACTTTACCAAACTAACCAAAAAACCTCGAACATGAACTCGAAAATAAGCTGGACTCAACAAACTAAAACTAGGAGAACTAAACCAGAAACTAAAAACTAGAATTTCACCAGGAACACAGAGCGAGAAAAGCACGGAGAGGGAGTACATGAAGGTTAACAACACGACAACAAGCAGAGGAAGACTGAGGACTAAAATACACAGGTAGAATCATGAGAGGATGGGGAACAGGAAGAAATACAGCTGGGACAAATCAGACATAATGGGACGAGGGAAGGCAAAACTAGATACGCTGGCATAGGAGACAGACTATCAGAATAAAACAGGAAATACGCCACGTACGCACAGACACTGACTCAGAGACACAAGCTTAACCCTACAACATAACTGACATGGTAACAGAGGGAATATAGAGTACAGGGACAGGAGTGACATGAGACACAACTGACTGATGACTGAACAAGAGAATAAACACGAGGACAAAGTACTAGAAAGACAAAGCAGCAACCAAAACACGAGTAGACATAAACCAAGATAAAACCAAAGATTGTTGTTATTATTATTATTATTATTATTATTATTATTATTATTATTATTATTATTAACTCATTCACTGCCAATGGCTGGCAGTGAATGAGTTAATAATAATAATAATAATAATAATAATAATAATAATAATAATAATAATAATAATAATAATAATAAAAAACAAAAATCAAAACACTGGGTCACCAACCCAGGACCGTGACAATGTCTCTGTATGAAGCAGCACTGTTGCCTCACAACAAGGTCCTGAGTTCAATTCTACCATGAGGGTCTTTCTGTGTGGAGTTTGCATGTTCTCCTGGTTTTTTGTGTGGGTTCTCTCCAGGTACTCCAGCTCCCACACTCCAAAGGCATGCAGTTATTGGGTTTAGATTAAGTGGTGTGAGTGTGAATGGTTGTCTGCACAGGGTGTACCCTGCCTCCCGCCCTAAGACAGATGGGATAGGGTCCAGTCTGAATTGAATAAACGTAAGAAAATGGAAGGATGGATTTCCTACTGATCCAATGCCACATCTCTTTTTCCATAAATATGCTCATGAAATATCATTTAAAGGAAGCTTTTGTACCATGAGTCATTCTGCCAATTAAGCAAATGAGCGGAGTTATGATTATGCATATGTAACCATTATGCTGTCTTTTAGTTATTCTGTTAAAGGTGCTCGATTGAAATATTGTCATTTATCAAATAAAATAAGGAAATGTCATTCACTTGTTTTCTGAATTAAACTGGTTATAGGTCTCATTACTGTTCTTTGCAGATTGTCAAATTCATGTTTGTTATCATATTTTCCCTTGTGTGCCATATGAATACCTACAGTGTCACCCACCGTCATGCTAGACTGAAACTAGAGGAGAGTAGTGGAGTGTATGCCTGCCATTATCCTCGGGGTTGGCAGAGAAAGACTTAGGAGGTTTGAGTCTTGGATTGCCTTAAGCAGGGACCCTCATCTGCATGCAGAGGGCTTCTACAAGGCATTGGCACAGCTACATAATGTCAAGCAATTTTGTGTAACTGAAGTATTTGATTTGTGGTAGAGCAGCAAGTATAGAGATGGACACAATCTCAGTTTATATCAAGAACAGCTAAACTAGACTGAAACATAACCTCATGTCATGCATACCATAACTTGCCTAACAGGTAGTAGTGAGTGACAGACTGCTATGTTGACATCTTCGCCTTATTGTGAATGCCACAGAAAAAGGGCTTTTATTACATGACAAACCTTTAACCTAATGTTTTGGCCAGTTAAAAGATTTAAGCTACATCTGAGTTGTTCAGTGTGCAGGCAGGAAGTAAAGGTACAAGACAGAAGTAAGCATTTTACGTCTTTTCATACTAAATTGCAAGTCTTCGTGTTGCTGTACTGCAAACCACTTACAACCTCTACTGAAAAGGCAATTTTGTGTCGAATGGGCCACTGAAATGGTAAATCTTAAAATGTTGTGCCTGAAGCAAAAACAAAGATTTGACTTAAGTGCTGCTATGGAAAGAATGAGATAGAAGAAAACAAGAAAAAAATAGAAAAATGTAATAAATATCACAATCCAAGACCAAGGCTGAAGCTGCATGTTTCCCCTATCTGATGCTATGACTCATGTTTTTGCCAACATTAAAGTAGGTATACAGACTAATCCTTCAGAGCTACTATTGGCCAATGGAAGCGTTTCTCTTTCTCTCTTGTATTTTATAATCATATAGTCAGTTAAGTGTAATTTCAAACCTCAAGTCCAATATTTATCAAAGAAGTGATATGACTTACAAATTACATTAGATAGATGCTTCATATGACCTAGTTCTTTGTTATTTTTCCCTGGCGTTTGAGTCTTTATTGGACAGAAATAGTACAGAGTTAAAAACAGAAAGAATGCCAGCAGAGATCAAGGGACGGATGACATGCAGGAAATGGTCCAGAGCAGAATCAAACCAGGCCCTTGCAACCTTTCAGCATATGGGTCTCTTGCTCAGCCAAGTAAACTATAGCAGCACCCTGTCGTTAAACCTTTTAAAAATCCATTCTTACCATTGCATGTGCAGAGGTGGCTTGCTAGCTAAAAGGTTAAAATTAGTGTCAGAACAGGACTGGTGAGCCAAAGCACAAAGAACAGGGGCTTCAGCTTCATAGGCATGCACCTGAAAGCATCGGCCAAAAATGTATAACTAAGCCTATCATTAAACAGCATATGTATCTCTAAGTTTGCATTTGGTTTGATTTATGTAGCATGAAACAGTAACATGGAGTGACAACATGGTGTTAGACTATTTTTGAAATTTACTTTATTCATGTACATCAATGAAATTGCTAAAAAAAAATATAGCAGTTAGCCATATGCCACGCGTGTGTGTTAGCCGTGTGAGTGAGTGTGTACACATTAACGCAGTATTTCATTACCGAAAATGACATTTCTAAAGTTTTTTTCATAGTAACACTACATATAGTGATGGTCCAGCTTTAACAACAGGTTTTACAGTAATTTATACAGTAAATTGTTTATTTTGTAAAAAAAAAAAAAAAGAAAAGAAAAGAAAAAAGAAAAATAATGACAGGAAAAATAAATCAAAATTGAAAGAATATTAGCATTGTAATACATTGTAAAACATGACTTGGATACTCACAGACATAAAAAATTAACAGACACATAATTTTCCTTTTCATTCTTGTAGTGCCTGGTCAGATTTTAAAAGCAACCTAAAAATAAAAAGATTAGTTTAAATATTACATGATGTTACATTTTAATTTTTCAGTACTGTGGTAAATATTGTAGTTGGTTTTTTTGTGTTTTAAACCTGAGTTTATTTGAAAAAGTTCTTTAAAACAATGCTGTTGGGAAATGGCATAAATTATCTGTCAGGTAGTAATATATGCGAATCGTATATATAAAGATAAATAAATAATTTGACTTTCTCTTTTGTGTCTCGGCTTTCTAGAACCTTCACCCTCTTCTTCTCATCTTCTGGCTCCGACTTCTACATTTCATTCCTCCTGTTCATTTTATTCTCCATTGCCTTATACTCTTTGTTCTCTCTCCCTTTGTACTTCTGCCTCTTTTCTGTCTCCTGCCGAAGTGTTTTAAAGTATAATTTAGTAAAATGATATAGCCCTTCTTCATTTTATCAGTGTCTGAGTTGACGTGCCACTTTGGATTTAAATTTTCAACAACACATAAACAAAGGCAAAATGTAGTTTTTGCAAACTTTTATTTATAATATTAAGACAGTATAATTCTACTTGGTGTTTAGGTGTTTGTTGTTAAAATAAGCCTAAAGCTTCTATTGTAATTACCAAAGAACATATATCTCTCCATTAATTAGGCCTACATTGATTATGTATTCTTAAGTCTATGTACTAATGCTATAGTAAGTACAATACTAATCTTATTCTGGGAAAAGATGGTAGTACATCCCTTAACTTCCCTTCTATCTTAATCATCTTGTTGTTATTTTCAACATCTTCACGGTTTCACAGTTTTTCCAAAGCTGATGTAGAGATTAATATTTATGTGCAATAACAGATATTTTTTGGACTGACTGTCACTAGAACCTATTTTGTTGGTCCAGTTGAATAAATTAGCTCTTTGCCTGCTTTTACATCGGCTGAAAAAAGATGTTTTCGTTTTAACTAAGGTTTCACTTATGAGTTATTTATTTGGGGAAATTTTGATTCTTTGCACATATTTCCAACCAGATGCACTGCATTCACGCTTTGGGGCAAAGCCTGCTCTGCTGTGCTTGTTCTCCATAAGTTTGCGTATTGATTGCACCCAAATTAATCGAAAAAAATATAAACATATCAAAACATCAAAACAAATTTTGCATGCAAGCACCACATTTTGAGTGCTGAGTGTAGTAAAATGTGCTGTCAAATAACCAGAGCCAGTGAACCATCTTACTACAGTATTTTCTACACTCAAAAAAATAATTCATTGGATGAACGTAATTTTATCTTGCCACTTATATTCCATCTAAACAAATCATGTTATATTAATCATTTCTTGGTTGTGTTGTGTCAACACGATATATGTGTGTAGGTTTCACATAACATTAACATTAACATTCAATTAATTTGACTTTTGTTCAATCAACATGTTTGCACCACATTAGTCTAATTAAATTTATTTAAATTCATCTTAGATTGTTTAAACACTTTGGCACATCAAAAGTGATTTTCCTGTGGTTTGACATCTAATGTGATCTTGTGAATTTAGTGAGTCGACTCAAAAAAATGAAATTGGGTGGTTGTTACTACAATCTAGTAAGGGTGGTTAGTTGCCTGGATCCAGCCACTCTTACTTTATTGTAGCATGTCATCTCAACAAGAACAAATTAAGTTGCTGAATTTCATGCAGATACTAAATGATTTAATTACGTTCACCATAGAAACATGGAGTTATTTAGTTCAAATGACAAGTTTGGATCCTGTGCATGTAACAACCACCCAATTTCATTTTTTGAGTGTAAAGAGGATGTTTGATTTTTATGTTTTTTAATTGGATGAAAGGGCTTTACTTCATACATGTTTGTATAAGCAGTTTGATTAACCTCATCTTTGTGACTGGTGTTCTCTTCAAGTATGTTTGTTATATTTTCTATTAACCTTTATTGGTTGAAATCCCTTTTATAGTTCTAACTCTTTCTTACATCTCTAACTATTACATACATCATCTTTTAGCCCATTTAGAGAATGTAATAGGCCAAAATACACTTATAAACTACTACTGGATTTTGGTGTAGTGTATTTTTTACTGATGCCCCTATTACTGTGTACCAGGATTGTATGTTGCATTTACTTTTACAATAACAGTGTGACATGGAAAGATGACTGGGTCTTATTCATCATACAGTGGCTACACCTTGATACAGCTGTGTTAAATCAGGTTTTTGCAATTACTCTGGCTTGCCTTCCCCTGCTTGTGTTCCTCTAACTGGAGGGACACTTGCAGGCTTTTGTTACATGAAGTGCTCCAATTGAAACACAGTAGAGACAAGATGAGAAAATTGAAGAAGGAATTGGTTTGGGGTGTCATCAGGTACAATATGTGTGTCTGTAATGCTACCTTTCACAGTGTTCTACCAGTGTGCTTAAATTGTGGTGTTTTTATTGGACCAGCAGTAGAGATGTATGGGGCCGTGTGCTCCCAGGAGAAAAGTAAGCTTGTGTTTCTCTGAGTGGAAGTGCTGTTATTAATAGAGGGGTAAAGCAGGAGGCTCTATTATTAGTATAATTTATTGGTTATTATCAATACATAGAGCTGAAGACACTGATCATTGAGTACAGCTCGACACTGGTGATAAACACAAAGTATTCACTGCTAAGAGGATTTTGCAATTACACTTAACTAACTGCACAATGTCATTTTCAATAGGCTGATTGCTGGGGTCACCAATCTTTACTATTATAAGAGCCATTTTTAAACTTTTCTAAACCCTTCAAAATCATTGTGGAGCTGTAAAAACTGTTTGTTTAAACTTGGCATAATGAATGTAAAACAGCTTCTTGGGTATAATTGAGCCTGTCAATATTACTAAAAGGTAAAATTAAAATGCTTTACCACATGTGGCTAGATAAGTTATCATTATTTAATTTTTGATTATAATAATACCTTGTTTTTGTTGAATTCATGGAATCACAGACTAGAACTACAATAACTAATTATTATTTACTTGTTAATTTTATTGTAATGCAATAAAAAATATCTATCACCATGTTTAGGCCTACTTTGATATATGGGTAACTACAAAGCTGTCATGTTTAGGCTGTGTGCAGGTATGGAGGACCCAAAGTGCAGACTCAACTGAGGTGGGAGTGAAAATCAAAAAACAGAACACAGAACACTAACAAAGAAACCAAAAGAACAGATAAATAAAGGCAAAATCAAAGTACAATAATAATGAAAACTCAAAAGTCTGGGTCAACGACCCAGGTCTCCTTACACAAAGCTGTGCAGCCATGCATAGCTGCAGCTGTGAGTCCTACTTGTTTTTGTGCAAATTAATCAAATTAAAAGGATCCTGTTTTGATAATACATTTCATAAAAGGAAGCCCAATAGTTTTGAAAAGACAACAGTAAGTATAATGTAGTTGTTTTTAATTGTATTGTAAGTCCAGCAAAAGATCAAGCATACTAGTAAACTGTACAATTGGTACAATTTCCTGCTCTAGTTTCCTCCTTGACTTTTTGTTTTATTTAAATTTAGAATTCAGAGTAGGGGGGCTCTGGACTAGCCATTTATGTGTATTTACCCAGGCTAACCAATGCAACTGAGGTTAAGGATAATTTTCATATTTATCTAGCTTTTTGTTAAAGCCATAAGGAGATGCTGGTAAGAGAGCCACATGTGGTCGGGGAATCATAGGAATCTTGCACTAGTGCATAAAGTGTTACAGATTGTACAGAATGTTTGTTCTGTTGTAGTTTGCCACACTTTGTGCAGGTCTTTTGTAATTAACTCAAAGGTAAACAGTAATCTTTTAATCTAGAGGCTCCTTCTATAAAATGTTGCTATGGTCCTATAGTGATTTTTACAAATACACTTCAGCCCTAAAATTTTCTGAGCATTACATTGCAGTTACATTACATTATGAGGTGTTACATAGTGCAAAGTACATAACTCAGTGTGAGGTCCAATTGCATCCATAGTGCAGGTAAATAGTCCAGTGAATTCCCAGAAAGCTAGTGCGCGACATGTTTGCTCCTGCATGCTCCTGCATGCTTTACCCAGGCAATTTCCTACATTTCTCAAGTTATGCACATGCAAGTTATGTGAACTATCTCCTGTTGGGTGCGAAATGTAAAAAAGGCTTTCTATGGACAAATGTCATGTTTATGTTTATCGAAGCTGATCAGTAACATTTAAATGAGAACATTCGCCATATTTCTTCAAATACGTTTCTGGCACTTTTTAAAAAACAGTTGTTGGTAGACTTGGATGTAGGGACATTATGGGAAAAATGTCCCGGTCCTGGGTCGGTGACCCAGTGTTTTGAGTTTCTTGTATCTCTGAGTTTTTGTATTATGCTCTTAGTTCTTTGTCGCCCCAGTTTATTCTATAGTCTAGTGTCTTAGTTTGGCCTTCTTGTATTCTGTTTAGTTCTCTGAGTATTTAGTAGCTGCCCTCTGTGTCTCTTTGTTGTTGTTCTCTGTGTTTCTTAGTTGCCCTGTCTCCCCTAGTCTAGTTTGGATCTGTGCTACTTCCTGTTTTACTTTGAAGGTCTGTGTCTCATGTGAGTGTATCCTACTTTGCTTCCTTGTCTTGTCAGTTCTGATTTCTCCCAGCTGTGCCCTCTTTCTGTATCTTATTCCCCTCGTTACTTCCCAGTGTATTTAAACCCTGTGTTTCTCTGAGTCAGTGTCGTGTCGTCCCTCATGCTGTGTGTGTTTTATTAGATTCTTCTCAGTTTAGGTTTTGTAGACGTTCTTTGTTCAGCAACAAAAGCTGCCATTTTGAATTCAATCCCATTTCTAGTGAGTTTGCGTTTGGGCCCAATTCCTGCCTGCACACAGCCGAAACGTGACAAAAAAACTGAAGCATCAAATTAATAGAAATTTAATGAGCAATGATTTTGATCATCTTCTGATTGTCCTCTGCTCAAAATGTTCCAGCTCTTTCTCAGTTTAATGCCATTCCAAATTGGATATTGCTGGTCTGTGAAATGTTGGCTGATCAAAAACAAGCATTTTGAAGACCAAAAATTTCAGTTACCTGCCACTGATGTTTGAGGGCCACCCACATGCACAGCTCCCCAGAACAGCTATTAAAACTGCCCTGTGATTCCACTTGTGGCTGTGTGGATGTGAGCTGAATATGATGAAGTACTTCCCTGTCAGAGGGTTACTTACAGCCACGCTGTCCCAGGAGAGTTTGCTGTGTGACACTGGCAGAAGGAGAGCAGTGACCCCAGTGATGGCCAGCTGAGGGACAAAGTCCAGAGCTGACTGTTAGAAGGCAAACCTCTCAGTGGTTGCTTAAGCTAATCACCACAGGGATCAACAACCATCGCTTTGTTAAAGCTTATATTCCCACGTTAGGAAATGAGTTTTAAAGATAAGTGAACAGACTATTTCCTGACACACTGTAAAAGTCACAGAATGCCTCTGGTGGGTGAACTGGCCAAAGTCCCATTGTTCTGCTTTGTTATATCTCTCCTTTTCTTATTGCTTTCCTATGTCATTGTCATTGACATGCTATTATCAGTTTTATTGTTCAGTTCTGGCAAATATTGGACTCATTCAGCTGGTGTGGGATCCCTACTCATCTTGAACATGGTTTCATCAGTTCCTGCTGTTTTTGGCTTGTCTTGTTATGTAAAGCTACTTTAGATACGCTGTGGTTCCTTTATTTTTGTTTTGTTTTTTTAACATTTTGCAGTCTTAATTTGTTCATCATTAAGTAAGATTATTTTAGGCATGGTGATAAATGAGTGTAAGTATAAACTATGCCTAAATAAGCAACAGTTGTGTATATTTATTAGTACTCTTTTATCTTGAAAGCGGCGTCTTATGTTATTTTAAGGGTTATTTTCTAAACCACTGTTATTTTGGCATTTTGCTATTTGGGACAAAAGGAAAATGCATTTTTAAATCCCACTCAGGAGGCAGTAAAAATGAACTGTACAAAGGAAAACAAGTTAATTATATTATGTGGTTTATTTAACTAATTACAACAAGTACTTAATAATAATCCACAAGGATAATTGTAAAATACTCTAAAACTGCATAAGAAAACGTGTCCATATTTGGATACAGTTAAAAACATGGATGGCTATTGTTGTTATGAAAACAACAACAACCATAGGCCAGCTTAATACCTTGACTTTAATGTTATTACATTTATAGACACACTGTTTTCATCTTTCATTTCTCATTTAAGCCATGCAGAATTCATCAGTGACATGTCACTTAGCAACCTAAACCTGGAGGTTTTAAGGGATGCATAGACTAAAACAGTGTTTAGTAGCAACTTCTCTTATATGTTCAACTTGAACTAATAGCATTTCATCCATTTAGCTTCTTAATTTCTCAAGAGTCCACTAAAACGCAATGTTTTTCCATAATAAATTAATAATAGGATTACTTGCAAATGAAACACAAGGAGCCAGAAACCAAAACAGCAAACACAGGAGCCCAGAAAACAACTCAAAACAACCAAACAAACAAGGTCCACAAAAGGTGCAGGAGGCCATGAAAACAGTTCGGAAAAAAAGTTCAGGGGGCCGGCCTGGAGGTAGACAGCACAAGGTCCAAACCCGGGCAGTTCAGGAGGCCGACCGTGTGAAAAGCAACAGCGGCGAAGGAGGTCCGGAGACCGGCCGCGCGGAAGGCAGCGGCAGCGGCGGCGACGCAGTTCAGGAGGCCATCCACGATGGCAATGAAGTCCAGTCATCAGCCTGGAAGGTGGCTGGCGATGTTGAGGTGCTGGACGTGGACTGGACGGCGCTTGGCAGCGGCAGGACCAGGTGAGGCAGGACCAGGCAACGATGGCGTGGGAGCTGCTGATGGTGGCGCTGCAGGTGACGGCGTGGGAGCCGCAGATGGTGGCGCTGCAGGCGACGAAGACTGGACGGGCCCTCGGACCCTCCAGCGGAGACAGAAAGGCAGGAAGGCAGAGGAGCAGGCTCAGCAACAATTGACTCAGCTAAAATAGGTTTTAACCCCTTTTCACCATGATTAACAGTTTTCAAAATCCTAGGTTTAACAGTCTTAGAGTGAGCTGACTTGGGGATGACTGAACCAGACTTGACAAAACCTGAACTGACAGAACCTGAACTGAATGTCTTAGTACTAGTAACATTGCTCACAGTTTTAACAGGGTTCATAGTCTTAAGCTGAGGATTATTGTCCTTGATTCCTCCCTGCTCAGAGGGAGCAAAATGAAAAAAACGTTTCCCAGTCTACGTCATCATCCAAAAGGGAAGTTCCCCACGGATCAGAGGTGAGTTTATTACTCTTAACGTCAGATGGGACGTGAGAATAGGAGAGAAACACAGCTGGGGCAAATCAGGCCTAACGAAACAGGGGAAGCAAAACCAGACACATTAACATAAGACATGCACCTCCAAAGTAAAACAGGAAACATAACACAGACTGAACTACAGACACAGATTCTGACTGGACACAGGGAGACAGCAACTATGGAACAGAACAGAAACCAGAAGACAACTCTGACAAAGAAACCAAAAAACTAGAAATGATAAATGATATAATAAACTCAAAACTCTGGGTCAACGACCCAGGCATCCTAACAATTACCTTATTGTGTGTGTATAACCTCTTTTTAAGTTTTGTGAATATTATACACAGTTATGCTGAGGATTGTCGGCCAGTTTCCACTGGAAATGCCTTTTGGTTAAATTGTCAGCAAGGAATTTGCATTTGCACTGTTAAATTTTTATATAACTTCCATGCACATAAAAAACAGCTGCTTGTTTAAGTGAAAATACACTGATGTTTTTTTTTTTTTTGCACTAATAAAGTTGTGGAGTTGTAAAGTATTTTGTCTAGTGTCAATTATATCGTCAGTTATATCATTATTGCAAATTTTCAAATGTATATCGTGATAAATATTTTTGGTCATATCGCCCTGCTCTTCTTGCAATAATTAATCTAATTGATCTAATGATTATATAGACACATATATAGGTGCAACATTGTATTTCATCACGCTGAATGATTTTCAAACCTGCTCACGATTATTCCTGCTTTTGAGAGCGTTGACTCTCCTCATTATGCTATCATAAAGTGTGATTATTAATATAATTACTCAGTTCATTTAGTTATATGAACAGTAGCAGGTGGGCGTTTGCAGTATTTCCACACGCTGTAGCGTTGACCTTGTGCAGTTAACCATGACAAGTGTATTAAATATACTGACATTCTTACAGAAGTGTGTTGTTATGCGCTCTCCTATCGATTTTCAGTGAAAGTCCTCTTAGGAATGTCAAAGTGTTATACTTGTCAGAGAGAATATATTGATATGCTTGCCATGTGCTTGCAAACATTTCCAGTTCACAGCAAGGAGAATCTTATCATGGTGTCTGACTTTGTCAACACTATTAAATTTAGAGAGAGTCTATGATTAATAACTTCCACATAAGGAGAAAATAGGAAGACGCGCAGGCTTGAAGGCTTACAGAAAGATTAATGAGTGTCAAAAACAATGAATTTTCCATTAGATAGTAGATTGTCATACATTACTTGTGTGATCTTCCAGGTTTCCTCATCAGATAAGTTTGTTCAAGGATCATCAAAAAATTATCCATTTTTTATAGATAAAAATTTTGTCCCTTGTGCACAAGTCAGAAATATTACTTTTTCCAAAATACCACAACTAGCAATCTAATCATAGTTTTTATTGAACATTTGACCTGACTATTAAGAGAGAACAAATACGAATGTGCAGAACTTGCCTTGTGAAGGCTGGTTGCAAAGGGGAAAAAAGGACTGATTACAGGACACTCTTTTAATTTCAGCAGCATTATTTAAAACACACATGCACACGCAAGAACACGGGAAGTGTCATGCCTCTCTAAGACCTTTCTCTGCAACTGTGTTATTATTGTTACCAGCGATGGCCAGCTGATATCAAATATCAGCAATGGGGAAAACAAACACGCAGCATTCATGAGCATGTTGAATACTAATGCAACTTTGAGTAGCAGAAAAATGATAAGAAGTGAAAAATTATTCTTCACAACAAGAGAATCAAATGAGGCATGCATAGCGTGAACAATGCCACTGGCACCAGCAGCTGGAAAGGGATAGTGGTCTGTTGGATATTTCCCATAATAGACCAGATGTGTCAGCATACAGTACATTTGTGGACCAGAGAAGAGTGGTAAATTGTATAAGTGAGGCTTTCTTGACAATTTCAGAAGTGCTTTTTTTGAGTTATTTTCTCTGTCCACAAGTAGCAGCGCATTGCATGACCTTTAGTCTGTGAAAATCTGGGAGAAATTTGTAAGTAAAACATTAATTTTCAAACAAAAATAAATCACTAATGCCAAAATAAATAAAAAAATAAGAAAAAAAATAAATTACAAATGCTTAAACGTTTTTGTTTATCCTTCTGTTCTTTCTAATGCAGACTTTGGACTGTGTAAACTGCACCTTAACATCAGGTTCCACAGATTTTTCAGGTTCTAGTTACATTCCCTGAGAAATCAGACTTCAGCTTATAATAGCGTAATAGTTTCAGTTGTTGCCAGGATATCCAGTTCAAAACCGATTTTTGGTGAGGTGGACACTAAGGAAGGAAAAAAGGAATTTTATCAGTTGGTTACGTAGAGAGATTGAGCTGGAAAGAATCTGCTGTGGGTTAGGGTGGTTAAGAATAGAGATAGAGATGTGTGTAAAGAGCATACTGGGTACGTGTAAGCAGTATTTTGAGAATAATGAATGCAGAAAATGGGAGAGCGAGGAGGACAGAATCCAGAGAATTAGTAAGGAGGAAGTAAGAGCAGCTGTGAAGAGGATGAAGACCGAAAGGCAGTTGGTCCAGATGACATACCTGTGGGAGGTACAGTATGTATATGTCTAGGGGAGATGTTTGCGATGATTAAAGCTGGGTGACATACAGCATTATCTTGCTGGCAGCAGTAATCAAGGGAAAGATATGGTCGCCAACAATACTCAGGTAGCCTGTTAAACCATTGTTCAGTTGGTACTAAAGGCCCCAAAATGTCCCAAGGAAATATCCATGACACCAACCACCACCAACCTATACTGTTGACGATTTCATGTTTTCATATACTTTTGGCCAAATTCTGATCCTACCATCTGACTCTCGCAGCCGAAATTAAGACTCATTAAACCCAGCAACATTTTTCCAATCTACTATTGTCTGGTTTTGTGAGCCCGTGTGAATTGTAGCCTCAGCTTCCTGTCCTTAGTAAGTTAAGCTTGGGAGTGGCACCCAATGTGGTCTTCTGCTGTAGCCCATCTGCTTCAAGGTTCAACTTGTTTCCATTCGGTGATGCTTTTCTTGCATACCTTAGTTGTAATGAATTGTCATTTGAATTATTGTTACCTCGTCATCTCAAAGCATTCTAGCAACCCTCCTCTGACTTCCAGCATCAACAAGGCATTTACACCCAGAGAATTGCCACTTAATGGATATTTCCACTTTATTGGACAATTCTCTGTAAACCCTAGTGATATTTGTGTGGAAAAATCCCAGAAGATCATCACTTTCTGAAATACTCAGACAGGCACTTTTGGGGATTACATACTCACCTCTTGTACTCATGTGATGACATCAAATAACTGCTTTGCATAAAATGATTACATTAGTTGGCTTTAACTTGATCCAAAGACCCTTGGTGTTTTACTGTCCTAACAGATGCTGCTGTAAAGCTGTATTTAGTATTTAATCTTGTCATATGCAACACTATTGCCAGAAAAAATAGGCAGTTACAGTTGCCATAACTATATTGGAGTGTTCTGACTTTCGTTTGACTTTAATTCTAAGTAACTACATTACTTGGGACAGGAGCTACAGATGCATGTTTTAATGAAGGATTAATGGTACAAATAAGGTTGTAATAGAGTTAAAACTGATAAAGATGTAATAGTCAAGTCTTTTCTGTTTCTTGGTAATGTATTGGTGATAACACTTGACACATCATCAAGTTATGTTATAAATGAGTACTGAGTATCCTACTCCCATTTCCATATTAACAACATTTAATCTTATACTTCCTGTCACCATGGAGCAAATAATCATTATGCTATCAATTGTATTCCTTCACACTACCTATCTAACTTCCTGTCTCCTTCCTTTACCCCCTCATGCTATCAGTGGCTGGGACAAAAAGCAAAGCTAGAGGTGAGTTATTGCCTCCATTTTCTTGCTACATGATTTATGTTGCACGCAGTTCCCAATAAACAATGTTTGGATCACCCTTTTATCTCCACCAAAAGCCTAGCAAGCATTAACATACGCTGCTCCTCCTGAACCATTCTGGGCATTTTTTTGTTGTCGTTGTTAACCTTTCTTTCTCCAGGAAAGGTTTGTTGAACATCCTTGCTGTTTTCAGATACAACCTTCTTCACGTATGTATAGATTTCACACTGAAGTGCTGCCTGCCTCACCCAGCCATGCTTTCCTGCATTTGGCCTCTGTGCAGCTCATCTGGAGCAGCTGGGGGTGGTTTCCAGTTCAAGGACACCTCATATTTAGGGGGATCATTTCTTATTTACTCATCCTCGACAGATTTTCTTAGCTGTATTGCACATTCAAACAGGAGATGTTCTGGTAACCAACTTTATTTTTTTTTCACCTCTGACCATCAGTATTTTACACTTTTTCAGATAAATATGTTCACTTCAATGAGTCTTATCTATTGCTTATTAAAATCTGCTTTCAAATGCATTATTAATTTAGATATTTGGTAATTTTAACAATGTTTCTTTAAGTTCAACATACATTTTGTGTTATTGGACTTTTTTGTTTGTTAGTTTGCTAGCATTTTTTTTTCATTATCTAGGTGTTACATAGATATTATTTGCTTTATGTCTACCTTACCATTTTTTATTGGAATCCCTCACTACAATCATACACTCATACATTAATTAGTTCTCAGTCTATTTGTTTTGCTGTTTGTGGTTGTTTTTTCTTTTACATATCCTCAACCAAACTAAATGATTAATTTTTTAATTTTGTTTTTTTCTTAAAATAAATGTTAAGCCCCACACTCCCTCCTGGAAAATACTGTCTTTTCTAATTACCAAGGAGGTTTTTTTTATAATTAACAGAAGATACACATTTAGCCTTTGTACCCGTAGAATGGGACAGGCTTTTTCAGCAGCACCTTTGTAGCTGATTAGTTGTTGATTATATATTATATATGTGTGTGTGTGCGTGTGCGTGTGTGTGTGTGTGTATGGGTTCATATATATGAACCCATGCATCAGTCTTGAATATTTATTAATGGATTTTGTAATGCTGTAATGCATGCTGATGATTGCTGTGTAATTCATGGAATAACTGTAAGAAGTCAGTATAAAAGATCCTCCTAGCAGGCATCATTATAATGGAAAACATGCCTCTTGGCTTATTTACCGAGACCTTATGAATAGATTTGTTTGCTCTGCGAGGATTCACCTGAGCGTATGAAGCAATGGTTTGGCCAGTGCAAGCAGAGGGAAAAAGAGGATCATTTATTAAAGTGAAAACATTGTATAAAGAGAGAAAACTGAGGATAAACTTTTTCGTGAGAAAACTTTTTATGGTCACCTCAAACTTAGGAAAGAAACTTGTATTGGCCACTATTTTTGGTCAAACAATGAGACTAATGGGACTAAAGTGCTCCAACTCTGCTCCGACAAACACGTATGGCAGCAGTAAAACATGAAGTTGAAATAGCAGAGGTTGTTTTCACAGTTGTGTTATGTAACCTTTATGAAGGGCACATTCAGGCAGGTGGAATGTGAATTTAAAAGCCTTTCAAATACAGTTAATCTAGGAGAGGTTATGTTACATTAAAGAGAAAAGGGCGAGGATAGGGTTTACTGAACATCTAAAAGAGGAAATGTACGTTTCTCAAAGAGCAATCTCAAATGGACTCTAGGAACTAGTCTTACTTTTTCCTGTCATGTGCCTTCTCGACATTTTAGAGGAAATCCATAGTTGGGCTTACTGAGAAAATATTATACTCAAGCTTGTGCTTAACCGAATTAACATTGATTAAAACATTTCATTTGGCAGCCCTCGAGAGTTGGGTTGATTACCATTAGACGCTTTTCTTGTTGTCTTCTTTGTTGTCTTAGTGGTGCTAGTTGTTATCACTTTGTAGCCTGAATATCCTTAATATACTGTCACTTTGGCAGTTTTATTTTTCTGTGTAGTGTAATACTTACACGGACCTTGATTTTACTTAATTTGAGGCACGTTAAGTGTACATATTTTAAGTAACTACTTAAATATGAAATCTCCTGTTTCACGTGGAGACAGTACAGTATTTCTGACACACTTTCTGAAACTGACGTATTACCACTTTCTTCTTTCCTTTTTTTTCGTGCACAGCAGAAAAAAAAACATGGCTAAGAGTTTCCCCCAGCAGGGATATTTATTGCCAGTTCTGTGGATTGTCCACCCCCTACTTTTTCCCCCACCTTCCCCACTGCGGTAAATTATAGGGGAGGACGACGCTCAGTGCCACCTCTGTGTCGAGGAAGGTTCACTTTTGCTCAGGTGTTAGTCTGTAACAGGCACAAAATGTTCTTTTTGATGAAGGGTAAAGCTAGCAGACAGCTCACTCTGTCTTGGTTATTTCCTTTCTGAAAGACTTCATCAGCTCAATCAAATGACTGCATCATTTAGGATCACATTATCAGTGCAGACCATGAATACAATACAGCGCTGATAGTCATTTTTTGTGTGCCGGTGGGTTATCTCATCACATGCATTGTGTGTGTCTGAGTTCTTGTTTACAGATGATGGAGCCACTGTAAAAAATCACTGTAATCCTAGTGCAGATAGAGGGTGCATAATATATCTTTGTACAATCTACATAAACAAATTTAATGCAAAGATGACAACTAATTGATTTTACAAAAAGGAAGGAAAAAAAACAAGAGCAATAAGTATGAGGCCAGTTGCACGTGAACGTAGACACCAGATTATTTTATGGAATATACTATACTGTGTGTAAAAAAAAAAAAAAAAAAAAAAAGATACAAAATGATACATAAAGACTCTAATATTCATTTTGGTTAAATGAATATTAGATGAATGGTTTGGTTAAATTTCCTTTAGCATTTTAAACTAGTTACTTTTGGTAACTATCAAAAAGCATCTGACATAATTCTGGCTGGATATTTGACCAATCCTCTTGGATTAGGTAGAGTTTCTTTCAGTTGGTTGGTTTACTACCATGGAACCAGCTTTTTTTCAGTGTCCACAAATTTTAAATAGGAATAAGTTTGTGGCTTTGAGAAGGCTATTCTAGAAGCCTAATATTAGCCTGCGTTTTGGTTTTGCGTGTGTGATTTGAGATAAAGTTGAACAATTTGGAGGTAGTCCTCATTCTTCATTATTCCATTCACATTTTGCAATGTACCAGTACCACTCGAAGCAAAATATCCCCAGCGCATGATGCTACCACCACCGTGCTTTACAGTTGGCACAGTGTTCTTATTTCTGAAAGCCTCCAAACATTCCTCTTTTGGCCAAATCTCAATCTTTGTATTGTCTCACCACAAAACGTTTCTCCAGAAAGCACTTGGGTTGTACACGTGTGCAGCTGAGAAGGTCAGTTGAGGTTGAAGGTGTCAGTTTTGGAGTAGGGGTTTCTACTTCTTCTTTGTTGGCACCCTCCAAACCCATGGTGATGTAAACCTCGCTTTGCAGCGATGCTGATGTTCCAGGAGTTTTCAGTTCATGGCACACTTGTGCCTTGGTGGTTCCTGCAGTAAACAACCTAACTAATTTCCTCCATTTGAGGATGACTGACTTTGGCAAAGAGGTAACAAATCTAAATGACTTGCATTTACACACATTTGTTTGAACTGTGTGTAAGTCTAAGTTAAAAGTTGTGTATATGCAAGTGGAACTGATGATCTTGAAATCTGCAATTGTTTGAAAATGGCTCCAAGAGACCTTCCTACCTTGTATAAATTTCCCTTCTTAGGTCTTCACTGACTTCCCTGCAGTTCTGAGCATTGGTCTATCTAATGAGTGCTGCCAAATAAATCCTTTATGCTGGAAAGGAGAAATTACCAGGAATCATGATTGCTAATGAGAGGTTAATCATCATTAGAAATCATTAAAAGCTATCCCAAAAGGTTGATTCTGTTCATCTGGACGTAGCGTTTTCAGTGGGAGAAATGAACAGAATCAACCTTTTGGGATTTACTTACCTGGATGATTGAGCATGCATCAAGTACGGACATAAAAGCTATCTATCTGTTACCTACATACCTCACAGACATTAAATACATGACCAGTTTGGCTACATGTAATCAAAATATTTGCTTTTACTATAATTATGTATAGATTTCAGTGTCTAAATGCATTTTATGGTGAAAGGCCTGTATAGTTTCAAATACTGTATTTCTTGCAGTTTCTTTTTTGTGACATTATCTGCAACTAAGTCTAAGTATGGTGTACATTTACAGATTAGCTTCAGTTCATTGATCAGATCTAGATTTAGCGCTAATTAGCTGCTGTCCTTAAATAGTTGCTTAAATCTTTAGCTACCGACTGTAGGCAGGTAGCTGTTAAAATAGCACACAATAGCATTTCTTCAGTTCAGTTCCTCAGATCAGTACGTTTATAATAAGCATGGTATGCATTTATGTGGATGTCATACCAAGTTAAATTACACTGTCAGTGTAAGTGATTCTTTTGTGTGAACGATGTGACCTTTTAGTCAGATTTAAATCATATAAAACATGTTTTTGCCCGTGTTCAGGAAAGGTCACTCGGCAAACAATCAGATCTCATGGGGTTACTTTAGCAGTAAACTACAGCTTGTCTTATCTTTTCTCATTATCATGTTATTCCATAGCGTTTGTTTTAGGAAAAACAGTTAAAGGTAGGTAATGAATGTGTCTGCAAAGATACTAATATTTAAATCATAGATGTGATGAGCATGGTGTTTACATTACTTCTGTGTTTGCACATTGCATTCATTTAAGTAATCCACACACTACTGTGTTGTGAGGGTGTCTTCTTCAAGCTCGGGTCCTTTGCTAAATGCCTATGTGCAGTATCTTGGCTTTTTGTAGAACTACATTTCCTCACCCCTCAAATGTTATACTGGAAACTGACTAAAGCGAGGGGGAACAAGCCCATAATGGTCTGTGTGAATTTAGCACAAATCAGGCTGAAAATCTTCTTGACATGTTTCACATAGCTGAGAAGGGTTATGATGCATAATTAACTCATACACTATCAGCTTTCTAAGCAATCTAAGCAGTTCTATCATTCAGTTTCCCACAATTGAGCTTGAAGTTACCTCAGTGTGCTTGTGCAAGTATAGAAGCAAACAATAACAAATATGGAACGGGCCATAGCGGATATTGTGTGGACAAAATCTCTTTAGACCAGAATAATTGAGCTCTGACAACAACACACTTGCCTGTAAAGCCTCTTTTTTTCTCCCTTTCAAAGATGTGTCATCTTGTTTAAATGGAATTTCCTTGGAATTGTCAATAGAAACCATCCGAGGGACAACCCTGATCTGTTATGTATCTTGTGAAAACCCACACAAAGAGGAGGAAGAACTCATCTGGGGTTTTCATGTATACAATCAGTGTTAGCATTATGCCTCCAGGACTTGTGCTGGGCTGTGCAAGCTCATTCTTATTCCCAGACTGACATATACTGCAGTTCTGTCAAAACTGCTGGCATTACAGAGAGTGTCTTTTGGGGTTGGTGCTTTAATGCACTGGTTGTGCCATAGTGAGACCAGTGTCACTCATCTTTCAATGTCTAGGGTTATTGTTGTGAACTGTTGTATTTTAACCCAGCCCACACTCTTTTCCAATGTAGCTTTGCTGCCAAACTAAACAGCAAATTAAAGAAACAAATTTTTGTTTGAAAACCAAATCAGGTCGTGTTAGAGTGAGAGAAAGAAACTTATGCTTGTTTAACAACACGTCCATCAACAATCCATTAAAATGTTCACATGGACAGATGAAGATGGAAATTTTGATGTGAGTGCTCAAGCAGAAAACTGACCTGCCGCAGGTTAAAATATACTTTATAATTATCATAATAATCCTTTAAAAGTGTGTGTTAATGCACTCAAATAACAAAAAAAAAAAGGAAACAGAATATGGAATATTGATGTGCAGCAAATGTACAGTTATGTAATCTATTTCTAACCAGTAGATTAGCTGCAGGCAGAGCTGCCATTTATAACAGAAGCTGCTCTTGTTTTAAAAATTTTGTCAGATCTCCTCATTATACCGTCATTATTATCATGGTTACATTATTATACTAATTTACACATTGAAATTTAATGAGATGCTTTTCATTTTGCACTACAGACTCTAAATTGACATATTTTAGCGGATTAGTACAGTAGAGATTGCGTTCTTTAATAGATTTCAAACTAACTGGTTTCAGTGCTTCAGAAATAAGGCATGTTTGTCTTCAGTTTCAATAGCCTTTTACCATATAGTTAGCTTTAATAAAATCCACTTCCTTCAGCATGAGGGAGGGCTGTTTTTCATTTTAGAAGGGAGACTACATAAATGCTGTACTAAACAATAATATCAATACCATGTTGGAGAATAATGTGACAGGCAACCATTATCTGGACAGCTTGAGACAGATATCCTCGGGCATGATTATATCTTTTTGAGCTGAGACCATCACTCTTGAATCTAGTCTGGCTCTTTAGTACTACATATGTCTGACAGTGTCCTGTTAATGATGCTGAGTGAAAGTGTAGGGTTCAACAATCTGTTCATTTTTGTGTCATGTCATTTAGTAATAAAGTTCAAAAGACAAGAGTGAGGAAGATCAAATAAAGTACACCTGTGCCAGGCCTGGTAGGTCTGTCAAGTCTTTTACAATACTGTGCAAACCTTTAGGCCATGGAGGTTGATCATCCACCAAATGTGAAGTGGCATAATCGTGTCTTTTCAGCAACTTGAAGAACAAGGTTTACTGTTGCAGATGGCCTCCACATCTCATTAAGTCCATCTACTTAAAAGAGTAGATCAGAGTAACCTACATGCCTGGTACCTTAGAAACTACTGAGGATGATTGGTACTGGTTCTCTGCACTTTATATGGAGTCAGTTGACAAACAAAAACTAGTCTTTTAAAATTATTCTTTTTTACTCCTGGGTCCAGAGTCATCATTTGTTTGAACCAGTGCAAAACCTTCTTCTGGGGGCTCAAGAAGAGGGTTTACTCAAGAGGCACAGTGACAAGTTTGCAACTGAAAGGCATGCAGCTTCATTTTTAGTGTTTGTCCTTATTGCAAATGTATTTGTAAGAGTTCAGTTTTTCAGACAGAATAAAATTAACCACAGAACTTTCCACTCTGATCTTTGCTTTCCTGCGATCCTATCCTTACTCTCATTTGCCCAGCTTAGTGCCGTTGTTCAACCGAGATCAGGCACAGCATAGTTTAAACTACATATTAACAAGAAAATCATCGACCAAGCATCCAGTGACGGTCAGAGTTAAAACTTCCTTTTAGCAGGAAGAACCCGGAAGTAGAACCAGCCTCAGGTTGAATTGACCAGTTGGGTTTGGAAGAAAGCAGAGAGAGAAAAGATGAGCACCCTAGGATAAGATTCTCTCTGGAGTTTTCTTTAGACCCTGGTCTCCCTAATGGAAACACAGATAGTTAAGGGTCATTCATCCTGAGTCAGTCCTAAGCACAAGTTTTATTCTTTGAAATGCAAAGTTTTAAACCTAAAGTTATAAACCTAAATGTTTTGTCTTCCATTCAACATTTGGAAACTCTAGGAACCACAAGGTAGCCAGATCTGGTCTGAAAGAGAAATGTTTCATTGGGATAGACAATACGAAAGAGGTTTTCCAATATGATTGAGAGATATATATATATATATATATATATATATATATATATATATATATATATGTGTGTGTGTGTGTGTGTGTGTGTGTGTGTGTGTATGTATATATATATATATATATATATATATATATATATATATATATATATAAATATATATATATATATATAAATATATATATATATAAACACCCAGCACGCCCCTGCGGGCGGTTTATCCTTCAAGCTCGGGTCCTCTACCAGAGGCCTGGGAGCTTGAGGGTCCTGTGCAGTATCTTAGCTGTTCCCAGGACTGCGCTCTTCTGGACAGAGATCTCCGATGTTATTCCCGGGATCTGCTGGAGCCACTCGCCTAGCTTGGGAGTCACCGCACCTAGTGCTCCGATTACCACGGGGACCACCGTTACCTTCACCCTCCACATCCTCTCGAGCTCTTCTCTGAGCCCTTGGTATTTCTCCAGCTTCTCGTGTTCCTTCTTCCTGATATTGCTGTCATTCGGAACCGCTACATCGATCACTACGGCCGTCTTCTTCTGTTTGTCTACCACCACTATGTCCGGTTGGTTAGCCACCACCATTTTGTCCGTCTGTATCTGGAAGTCCCACAGGATCTTAGCTCGGTCATTCTCCACCACCCTTGGGGGCATCTCCCATTTTGACCTCGGGACTTCCAGGTTATACTCGGCACAGATGTTCCTGTACACTATGCCGGCCACTTGGTTATGGCGTTCCATGTATGCCTTGCCTGCTAGCATCTTGCACCCTGCTGTTATGTATATATATATATGCATATATATATATATATATATATTAGGGGTGCAACGATACACAAAATTCACGGTTCGGTTCGGTTCGATACTTTGGTGTCACGGTTCGATATTTTTTCGATACAAAAAAAATGTTCATGCCTTTTTAATTTGTCATTTATTAAAATTATAAATATATATTTTAACTCAAAAGTACAGTTTTTAAATTTAACCCTAACCCTTGTGCGTGTTTTTTATTTTGACAGCGAATGCGCACCTGCGGACCACTTATGTGCAGCCCTGGTTATTTAGCTCGTCATATTGCAGCCACAGAAATTATTTTGTCCATGAAACCATAAAGCTGCACTTTCTTTTTGCCTTATAGTCTGATTTGTCATAACTTTTCCGTTTTGTGGTAAGCTTTTCTTTGGCTGTCACTTCTTCACCCTGACCTGTCTTATTTGGCTCAGCAGAACTAAAATATATATATCTGTCTGTGAAGGTTCTCAGTCATCCAGGTCATCGTAGTCAAATATAAATCCTGCTGCTTTTACACACGCACTCACATAAGCTCAGCGATTCTCTGCGCGATCAACCTCTCACATGTTTAAGCTGCGGGAGATTTCACTTGTCATGTTTGCATAGTAAGCTAACGATTAATAAGACGATGTCAGAGGAATTGGTGCGCAAATTATCATCACTCACAGATCAGTGCTGTCGCTCTCTATACACAGTTCGCACGATTGCAAAGTGAAAGCAAAAAAACAAGCGCAAATTCAAACGCGATTTTAATATGTCACATATTGACAGTGGCTCACCGATGCCAATGACATAATAACCCAGCTACATTTCCGAAAGAATGCAAAAGCATTGACATATATTTTTCCTTCCTACAATAGCCCGACGGGCAGGGCAGAGATAGATTTTGGTACCCCGACTGAAAAAATCGCTAGCTCCAGGACGTCGGGCTAGCGATATTGCAAGCCCTGTATCTGATTGAGGAATCACTCATCTTTGGAAAAGAGAGTTTATTACAGAGAAATGTCTCTTTCCAAAATAAAAGCTATACTATCCGCTTCCTCTGGGCTATATTCTCAGCAGCATATTAAACAGCTGTCTAAATGACTCGGCTAAAGTTAGTAGCATGCTTGCTTGTTTTTTTTCTGCTTCCACTTGTCTTTGCACTAGGATGATGTCGGCGTAAATGTGCAGTCATATTCGTTGTGTTCCCACTAGTGCTTTCAGGTTAATCTCGTTGAAATGACCTTAACGCCACAACACGGCAAATCTCCGTTAACGAGCTACCGCCGATCGCCCCGTGCATGGGGCTAGACGGCCAACACGTTAACGAGCTAACTGCGCTAACACACTAGTTCCCACCCATGTAATTGAGCATTGCATGGCACATCCAACATACTGTTTTACTTTAGTCCATGACTCGCTTACCTTCAGGGTCATACGTCACATGAAAACCAAAATAATTCCAAACGCCAGATCTGAATGAGGGTGGGGGAGGTCCATGTTGTAAGGAGAGCTTAACTTCTGTCTCGCTAGCTTGCCCTGCGCTCTTCCTTCTGACGATGCTGTCTGTGTTGAGCGCTCAGTGAATCTGCGTTCGACTACTCCGCCTAGGCTGCACTGTCGACCCTAGGCAGAGTAGTCGAACGCAGATTCACTGAGCGCTCAACACAGACAGCATCGTCAGAAGGAAAGTTGATAAAATAAATTACAAATTTTGTATTGTTCGATACATATGCGTACCAAACCGAAAGCACTGTATCAAACGGTTCAATATCAATACGAGTATCGTTGCACCCCTAATATATATATATACATACATATGCATATATATTTGGTTGAGAGGAGATTTCGGAAGTGATGTTAAAGTATGACACTGATTTAACAGTCTGAGCTTGTATGGCAGGACACCTCAGAGCCTAGGTGTCCTAACAGGGAAATCCAGTCATCTTTCATCTTGAGCCTGGACTTAGCAAGTGCCAAGAGCAGTGCCTGTGCTACTAAAGCTGCACTCTGACTCATAAGAGGCCAAAAGTTCAGAGAATGTAGCTTGGGCAAGACCTTGATGCAGAAGTTAGGAACAAAATCTTATCATCAATCAAAAAAAGAGAAAGAAAGAAAGGAAAAAGAAGGGAATGGCTGCCAAAATGTCTAAAACAGCATAATTTTATTTAGCATTTACACACTGTTAGTTAAAACCTTCAGTTCCCATTTAGCCTTTTCATGCTTTCAGTCCTGAAAATAGCATTTCTTTCTGACTTAATTGCAGCATTAAATACATTTTCAAATAAAACACACACTGTTATGAAAGATCTTAAAGACTGTAAAGATGAGAGTGAGACAGGTCCTGTAGTTATGCTGTAATGTACCCTACCTGCACAGGAATCAAGGTCACTAAAAGAAAACATTTTCATTTCTATTTTTGCTACTCTCAGAGACACCTTTCATCTGTACCTTCTCTCAAATTAAATGATTCATAACTTTGAGTGGAATTTTTGAGAGGTCTTTTTCAAATGTGTTTCCTTGATGTTTCGTGAAAAACACACATCTTAACTGAATATCTGTTTTTGTCATCACCAAGAATTGCCATGAAAGGATTTTCTCCATAATCATTGAGATAAAAGCAAGGTTAGTAAGGAGGTTTGAATCAAGGCTGGGTGTCTTTAAAGGAGCCAGACTGGATTGTAAAATATGTGACAAAACCATTAGTCACTGAGTTATTTACAACAAAGAATATAGTTGGTGAAATCACCTCTGTGACCTCTTTGAAGAATTTAGTAGGTAAAATTTCAGGTTCACTGCTGTGACGGGGTATTTATGACAGCATGTATTAATTTATGATGAGGTTGAAAAGATTTTCCAAAGCAAGTTAAAGAGAACCTTATAGGATGTTACTATCACAATGTTTTTCTAAACCTTCACACTGACCCGGGAGCTGCCTGTATTCGTCTTGTGCAAGAGACAGCAAGCTGTTATTTTTTTGTTCTTTCCACCACCAAATACACCCCACAAGAAGTCTTCACAGCTTTTAATTAAATGGAATATTTTTACACTGCGGATATGAAACTTCCTTTTCTCTCTCAACGTGGCGGCATATAGGCCACGCAGTTTAGACTTAGGCAATTAATTACAATTTTGTCAAGTGACAAGCATTAATTACTATGTTCCCAAGAGTATATTGTCTAGTTAAATAACATGTAAGCTTACAATGAGATTTAGGTTTTATTTAACATCTGTCTATTTATCTATCTGATTATCTGTCTATCCATCCAACATCATTTAATTTGACCTTTTGAATAGCAGCAAACAAATGTTTCCATTTTTGTTTTATAGCAATTTTATAATTATAATATGTTGATGTCTGAGTTATCAAACACTTAAAATATAGATATATGCATAATTAGATCATCTACAGCATACATTCAGTTCTCACCATAAATCCATGTGATTTGTAGACAAACTCTTACATAGCATTTTGTTACCGGCATCACTCTGCGAAGTTACTGTGTCTCATTAGTATGCAGTGGGGTGCTCAGAACCTCTAAAACCTCTATTTGCAAAGAAGTTCTTGTAAAATCAAGCACCAGAGGTGAACTTATGGCTTGATAACTGCCGTTCATATGAAAATGAATACTTGTTTTCATTTCTTAATGAATGGAGGCATTTTTGCCACTGTTTTTTTTTTCCCTGAGTTATTTGTTTTCTTTTTATCCTGCCTGCAGTTTATAGTTTATTCTGCAGTGGTGTGCTTGACTGCTCTCCAGCCATTCATCAAGGCACTGCTTTCCATTATTTGGTGCAGTCAGCTGAAACTGAGAAAGGCTTTTGGGGTGGTACGGCTCATTCTTCCTCCACCAACTCTCTGTTCTCCCAGACAGAGACGTTTCTGGGCTTTTTCACCTTATGGCCTGGATCAGTGGTCGTTAGACGAATCAGTGAAATTATATATGCAACACTGTTCTCCAATGGTTTGGTTTTCTGACCTAGTTTCTAAGCACGGCATGATTTTCCATGAGTATTATATCAAAACAGTAAAACGAAATCTACAGAAATAGTGATAAAGGGCTCAATTTACATTCATCAGTGAACCGTCTTAATCCTCTATTTAAGTATAGTCACAAAGACTATCTTTCTCATATTCACATTTTCTAGATACCCACCAGATCACAAGACTTGCAGAATCAATAACCTAAGTATCATATTCTTGGCTTCTAATATTGTCAGACTGAGATTCCATCAGGCTATGGTCTGGTCTGAGCTGCATTCTGATAACAGCATGAAAAGAGACTGGCTGAGATGAAATGAAATAGTTTATTGCTAATGTACACTCAACAGCCAGCCATTCTGCACATCTGTATTCATATTTGTACTCTACACCTGCTGTACAGACCTCATCCCTCATAGAGATGAGAAGTACTTGCATCCAGCCTGTGTTTCAGCAGACATCTGTTCCTTTGGTTCCGCTTTAAAATCTAATCATCAAATATTTGTGTTTACAATGAAGACGCTATCCTCTCTCCCCATTTACATTTCTACCTAATTTTAGCTGTGCAGGTAAATATTTGATTCATGAGGCAGTGTCACTTGATTCTGCATGAAAGTTAATGCCATGGTTGAGAGATGTGTCAGCAGCATTCTGACTGTGTGAAGCACAGCAAACAACTTGACTAATCTTGTGTTTGCTGACATTGTGAGTGATGATCAGTGTCCTGGTGGCCCACCTGAATGTGGACCATAAGCTCTTGGCTCAGGGTGATATTCCCGGTTTCAGCTTTTTCTGGCCTCTTCGCTTCAGCACAAAAAGAAAAAAAAAAAAAAAAAAAAAAAAAATATATATATATATATATATATATATATATATATATATATATATAGCAGATCCACATGATCACTAAAATATATATATATATATAAAGCTATATTGCAAAATGGGAAAGGGCTACCAAGGGACCAACTGTAGTTTAAGAGGTAGGCCCATAAGCAGACTGATGCCTTAGAGATATTTTTAATTAAAGCAAGGTCACTATGGCAAAACAATAAAATCTTGGACTTTAATATAATAAATTTTGAGTGAAATGGGTTCACTCAGTTAAGGTTT
This sequence comes from Astatotilapia calliptera, assembly GCF_964374335.1. Classification (NCBI taxonomy): domain Eukaryota; kingdom Metazoa; phylum Chordata; class Actinopteri; order Cichliformes; family Cichlidae; genus Astatotilapia; species Astatotilapia calliptera. The sequence continues at coordinate 8,512,887 of NC_137435.1, forward strand.
CATTATTTTATGTTTTTAATCTTAACCTCCCTTTCTGCAGAGCTGTAGGGAGGCTGGATTGGAAAGCGGGGGAGCGAGAAGCACCCATGACATCAGATATTGACTTTTTTTTGTTAACTTTAGCACTCCATGGTATTCTCACATAAAGAAGCAGAGTATCCAGTTTGAAAAAGCAAACATTAATGGTATTCATGTATCACAGGGCAGCAGTTAGTTTCATCAAGACATCTTGGGTCACTCAATCCTCACCTATTCACTGTCACGGCAGGCAGGTTGCATCCTGTCTGCTGTGAATATGTGCAAGCTGTCAACCTTCAGCTGTAACTGCCTGAAAATAACTACCCCCCTCTTTTTCAGTATAATACACCTAACCACTGAGAAAAGGATATAGCAATGCCCAGTATTGAAGTTCTTTAGCCTGCAGAAGTGAAAAACGTTGTGTATAAGGGTGGCCTATCCTCCCCCAAAACATCTTGCAAAAGTGCAGGCTTATTCCTCATTTCATCACTGCACTTCACGGAGTCGTCTTGGCTCATCAGTAGAGCAGACAACCTTAATACCTCTATTACTTCTACAGTTTGTTTTCATTCACTGGGAAATACAGCCATGACTCAACACAAACTACACATCCTTGCTTACTTTTTTCAATATTTTTTCTTTCATTCATTTGGAGACAGATAATACTTGACAGACAGACAGACAGACTACTGGACTTTTTAAAATTTGACTCCAATAAACCTGTACCTTTGAAAAAATCTTATGAAAGCTTCTGCTGTTTAAAAATAATTCTGTCTTTATTTCACTTCCCACTTCATATAGTCATTTTTCTAAATAACTAAATGCTCTGAAGCTACAGTTTTTAAAGGACTCCAATATTTATATCACTCTGTTTCTTATTTCTATCAAAGAAAAGCGAATACAGCCTTTGTGCTTGTAACAGTGTTTATCTACAAAGCATAATCTGATACTATGAAGATTCACGTCGATGTAGCTTGTACTTTTTTCCCAGTGTGTGCCTGTGTTCTTCTTAGGGAGATGTTCGATTAGGCATCTGTCTGTCCACTTCAACAGTGCAGTAGTCATTAGAAAAGACCCTGCACACCGATCATTTTACCTCTGCTCAAGTGGAAGCTGCGATTACAAGGTCACCAGACTTTATTACCTTAAGTACAAAATGCACATCGCATTTTTCATTGTGCCATGTATTTTATGCCTTGTTCCACTCATTCTTTAACTTTAGCAGATGCTATTAAAATGATGGGATTTTAGTAGAAGGCAAAGCAGTATTATCACTGTCATCACACCATGAGAGTATGGCTGAGACAGTATGCCTCAACATACCAGGATCCTGAAACTGAAACAGCTAAATGCAGTTCAGCCATTACTTATTTATTTAGACCTGTGTTTTATCAGCTGTAATGTGCTAAAATTCTTCAGAAATAGCCTATTGCAGGCTTTAACAGATATTAAATGAACAGTATCTAAATTCTTGCATGTTTTTGAAGACGGTTATAATAAGGTAATTACAAGAATGCTTAATTATTCTCCCTACCTTACCTTTAAAATCCTTCATGGATACATGTTGTTACACACACCTCTGTGCACCTGTAGTATGCTGCTGAACCATGCTTCTTTAAAGGTTAGTGTACATGGTTGCACAGGACAGTGTAGTATCCTTTTAGCGGTTTGTGATTCATTGACTTTCTAGAATATTGTTTGCCACTGTTCTGTAGAATTAAAGCCAGCCGCCCTCCACTCACAATCTCAAAAAAGAAAAAAAGAAGAAGAAGAAGAAGAAGAAGAAATGAAATACACTCTGTAGCTGGCACTGGGGATTATGTTTCCTCAGAAAGGACAGCATTTTCTCACTCTAGACTCCTACAGAATGTCAAGACAGTGGAATTTCATGAATTTATTAAGTAAAGATCAGTTAGCTCCAGTGCACCTGAACCATGAAAACACCACCAAAAACAATATTCACAGCATAGCCATACCTCTGAATATGTGAAAAGCCTTTATTGGCTTGACAGGCATAATTAAAAGAAATTTTAGGGTTTTTTTTTACTCAAACTGGGGTAAAACCTGAGGGACTGACAGTGATATTTATTACTGTTTGGGTTTTTACCTATTTTTATAGCATTCTCTGTGAATAGTGAACAGTATACTCTGGAGACATGCAGCAAAGATACCGAAGAGATTATATGAAGAAAAAAAAAAGCTAAGCAGAAACTGACAACAACACCTCCACATGGTACCCCCCACACAATGTATTTGCATCAGCATTTCCTACCCAGCTGCATTTGAATTATTGTGATGATGGCATTTTTAAGTCACATTTCATTAGTAATTTGAGCAATAATAATAATAATGATGAGATTAAATGATGCGGCAATACACAGTAATAATAGATGATAAAAGCCAATAATAAATGATAAATCTGTACAAATATCAAAGAAAGCGTTTAAAAATGCATTTTGAGAAGTGTTACTGATTGAGCAGTGAGCAGGTAGTTGATCAATAAAGCCACTGCCACAATATTAAAATCAGCAAATGTGTGCTATTGCGTTGGTCCCTTTCTTGTTGTTAAAACAACTGGTTCTCCTATCGGAATGGACACAAGAGCTGTGGGGGTATCATGTGGTCTCAGCACTGGAATATTGGTAGCAGGACCTTTAGATCCAGTCGATTAGAGGGTGAAGCACTGCTGGTGGAGACTGATGTGCCATTGCTTTTTCTGCAACAGACTTTATGCAGGATGCGTCAAGTTAACATCCGCATGAATCCAAGCAACTAAGGTTTTCTATAACAACATTGCATTGCAACAGCATTATCAGTGTTATTCACCTCACCTGTCAGTGATTTTACTGCCATGGCTGATGTATATGGTGTATATGTAATGTGTGTAATTTGGAATATTTTCCTATTACTATTTATAGTCAGCCTCACCTTCACCTCTTTCTGACAATGGTCTCCATCAGGACAATCGAGGTCAAGGAAGGTCCACAGACCTATGGCTGTCCCAGCCTCTTCTGCTCCCATGTGTGAGCTGGACTAATGAGGCAGACAGCTGCTCCCGTAGTTGAAATGTCCCTGTGGTGAACTGTACCTGGGAGAGACAATGTCACCTTCAAATTCAGGCATATTACTGTACTAATGGAAACCAAAGCAGACGTGTAAAATCAAGAGAAAAAAATGTGCAAAGATTAGCTTTTAGACAGTGAAATGTATCCAAGAAAAGGCGGTACATTAGTTTCAAGCATGAACTCGAAAGCTTTATTGCTTTAACACAATTTATCCTTTAAGGGTATAGCCTGCTCAGGCTCATATTAGCCTACACTTTGTCTTATCACAATTCCCTACGAAGGAGTATTGTTTTAGACATCTGTTTCTGAAGCTTGGCAGAGTTCAATAAAACACAGGCGGGATAGAAATGCGTCTGCAATGTAATTAGGGGACTATGCTGAGACGACAAGTACAAATGTGGAATAAGAAGGTAAAATCCAGCAAGGCTGAGTGATTAGGCCTCATTTGGATGTCTTCTACACACTGTGACGAGCGGCTGTTTCAGGGCACGGCAGTCACTCGGATCGAAGGCCCACGGTGTCTAGGATTATGTGTCAATTTACCACCCAGCTGCAGCTATACACTCTACAGCAGAACATGACTACCTCTAATTAGGCCATGCTACCAATTAGAGCCCAGCAATAAGGAAGCAAGGAAAGCACTTTGGGAGATTAAAACCTACCATTGTTTCCACGATAAAAAATCACTGTCTTCTACAGCTGTCAAAGGCTGGGGACCATGACAACCAGGCTCCCATTAAGCTATCTTTGGTTTACTGTGATGTAATGAAGACGTTAATGGAACTGGGCAATATGACAGAACATTAAGTTTGCAAGGTGTCAAGCCTGAAATGGTACATTAATGTGATTCTGTGAAAGGACAGTAAAAACTAGCCCAATACAGCAATCTATTCATGTCACAACCATGACCTCAAACTGTGTTTTATAATCCTACAGGTATCCTGGGTCAGATCCCCATAACTCAGAATGTGACGGTGGTGGAGGGGGCCATAGCCAACATGACCTGTCGTGTGGATTACAATGATAACACTTCCCTCCAGTGGTCAAACCCTGCACAACAAACTCTCTTCTTTGGGGACAAAAAAGGTAAGTAATACTTACAGGGAAAATGCTTGTGATGATTAGATAATGAGATAAAGACGTCTTAGGCAGATTATATTACAAGAGTCTTATTCATTAATTCTTTTTAATTTGGAGCATTCAAAATTGCCCCTGCCTGCAAGCACGCTGTTTGACTGAACACGGGGAAAAAATGATACGAAAGAAATAAATGCATCACTCGTAATGTTGAAGGAGACTATTAATGAATGTGTATCTCCATTGATGTCCCAGGGCACAAACTAAGCAGAAATAGACTGCTTTTGAATTGCACTTTTGTAATCATGAAACACTGACAGTGTTGTTTACAGCACAGTAATGCCTGTGGATTGTAAGATGATTGGGCTTAATTAGTATTTTAGTTGCCCTACATTTGTATAGCTGTTTGTATGTCACTCTGGAAAGGAAGTACAGTGTTGCAACCTTGTGAAACACGGCCTCAGCCAGAATGAATTATAATGTGCTCTCACCAGCCAAATCCAATTTAAAGGTGACAAAAAGTCCAGAGTTGATAAATTGGAATTGGGGTGAAAGGGAGTAACATTGGACTGGTATGGAAGGGCTGGGGTGTTCATCTTTCAGTGTTTCTCACAGAATATTACCCATTTCATTTATGGTGTAGCTGCTAATACAATATCATTGGTTCAGTGATTGAAGATGAACTTTCCCTTTGAATAACAATTGATAAGAGGCAGAGATGCCAGAGTGAACCAGCAGAATGAGAGTCACAGTCTGGATTGAAGAAATACTTTCTCCCTCACAAGTGATTGGATTTAGTAATGAGGTCTAAGGTGTTTTATTAGATGAAATTACTTCCAAATACAATTAAATGAAAGTTAACTGAATCTTAAACAGATACTCTTATGTGAATGGTGTAAATGTGACCAAAGGATCCGGTCTTTGAGCCAAACTGTATTTTTGGAGAGAATAACAGTTGTGGTATTTTAACATGTCAAAGGTAAAAGCCTTTAAAAATCATTTGGAATGGATTTTAAATGTTTCTGATTACGTCACTTTGATATTTTCCATCACATAATGCAAATGTTTTTTCCCTCCCTAGATTACACAGTGTGACTGGCTGCATCATTAACAGTTAAGGGCAACAGCTGGCTGATAATATACATTAGCTAGTGCTGTAGCTCATGCTTATAAAACATCTTACAATGTAGAAATTCATAATATTTGATGGGGCGTTAGTTTAGGCCCAGTGGCCATGCATGCCAGTCGGCTATTAAGCCTGTGGAAATGGGAAACTGCAATTTCTGATAAAAACATTTTAAACACAATGGCATAGTGACACGACAACAATGATATTTTTGTTTTCTTACCTTGAGGCAACTGTTGTTGTCTTTTGGTGCTATATCAATAAAATTATATTTTCACGTTTGACTTGTATTTCCATTGCAACTTGACTTTTATTAGACTTGTTAGACACCTATAGTTTCAAATGAACCAGATCATACCTGAAAAATACTTTATTATCAAGCGATGTGACGTGATGAATCAACTTCTTTTTTTAATTTAACATAAATGAAACCAGCTGGCTATAATATGTTCCTATCTTCTGTGAGTGCAGAGCTGCATCTACTTGTAAATCTGCAATGCTGTTGCTTTAAGCATGTAAGGAGAGCTTGGGGAGCACAATACGTGTGAGCCATTTTGCCCTTCTTGGGTAACAATTTATATTGGATGACAGAATCCTTTTCCTGAGCAATAAGGATGACAAAATGAATATAGTCCATTCAGCAGAGGTTGCCAGGGCTAAGTGTGGGAACACTTCCTCTTCATCTCCTACAGCCAAATGAAAAGCCTTATTGGCACAACAAATACGATGCCTGTGAGGCTATCAGGACAAACTGGAGGCGTGGAATGACACAGGCTTCATATGACGAACAGGGTGGGACACCTGGGAAGAAATCTCTGCTGTGCCAAATCACCAGTTAATTGCTTGGCAGAGGGCTGCAACTGTCCTTCTTCTGCCGTTTGTTGTGCCTTGTTGTAGAGCCAATGAAAAATGTTAAATTCAACCTTATGCTACCTTTCAGTCCAACAACTAGCTACAGACTGGTTGAGCTTGAGGCAAGCTGTTCTCTCCCTCTCATGAACAGCTGCTTGTGGACTGCTGTCACGGAGTAATTTAGATTTTTGTAGCCCTTCTTGTTTCTAGTGTTTAGATTTATGGCTTTATTTTTTTCCTGATGTTCTGATAGATATCTCCTTTCCTTTGTGCTTGTTGTCTCTGTGTGCTGTCCACCTCTGCATACTATAATCCTCTTGGGAATCCATGACAACATGGCCATATGTAACCATTTGAAGCTCATGCAAGTTCCCTTTATTCTCTCTTCACAGAGAGGATGGGGGGAGTTTGTCATTGTGCATGTGTAATCCAAAGGCGATTCAGCTTTCACCGCTTTTATGTGTGATTCTGGATGCATAACACATAGAAGTAATGATGCTATGAGGCATATTTTTTGAAATCTACTCTTGGTCATTCCCTCAAGCTTGGTATTAAAGATAAGGGCATGTGTCTGAATGTGTTTGGAGTTTGATCTAAAATTGTGCGAGAGGAAAAGGAGTATTAAAATGACCTTTTAAATTCCTTTGAGAAGTTATAGCAGAGTAAAGTGAAACAACTAAAAAAAACCTGACATTCCATATTCAATTGAGTTTTACAGCTTCTGGGTAAAGTAAGACAAAATCTGATCTTTGCCCGAGCTATAATTTGTTCCATTTTAATTCAGGTCTGACAAATTAGATTTTTTTAAAACTGCATTACAGCCAAGGACAAAGGGATTTCTGTGTCTTTCAAAAACACTGAATATCATAAATCTACTCCAGTTTAACAGAACTATAGTGTGTGCAATGTCTTTGGAATTATTATTGACACTGTTTGTTTCAGTTACATCAGTTATGGCCAGGAAAAATACTTCACTTAAAAAAACACATCTTCCAAGGCACAGCTTTCTGATTAGCCACTCCTATGGTAAAGGTAAGTTATTTGTAACTGTTCACCCTTGCCAACATGGTTTACTGTTATTAGACGACAAGCAGACGTGAGCAAGCTGTATTTGGTGTTATAATACAAGGGATCACATTAAAGGATGCACTCTTGTGCTTCAGTTTTGTGCATCATTTTTAGATCTTTTGGCTGATAATTGGGTTTTATGTTACTAGAATGAAAAACTTGATAGCATGCCAAAAAATAGCAAAGATTTGGAACAATAAACACCTATGATCACTACTGTACTGTATTAAACTCTGTCTAGTTGCTAGTTAATGCTTTACTCTGGGATTTTACAAGAAACCTTCCACTTCTTACACAAAAAATAGTTTTTCTTATCCAGTTAAATGAACATAGTCTTTTCACATTACAGATCGGCAGTACTCATAACCCTAACGCCAACATTAACATTATCATTTTATTATTAGCTATGGCCACTAGCCGCTACCCTAACAGTGGGCAAAAATAATAACTGTTTTAATGATGGCACTAATTATGCACAGTTTTTCCCCAGAGTGTCTGTAACTCATAGAGGCCTGGCAGTTTTACAACTGCCTTGCCAAAGGGGTTTGAAAGAAACCATCAGGGGCTGTTGGTATAGGAGACCATCAGACAAAGTGCAACCACAACTTTGATCTCTGGAACTGTGGTTGCACTTTGTATAATTTTTCTTTGTTGTAACATCTCACACAACTTTCACATTTTGATTTGCATGATTACAAAAATGTCAGTCACAAAAAGCATTTAATAATCAACTATTGTTAATTATTTCATGGTGAGTATTGTACTTAATCCCAAGAATACTCCAGTTGACCTTTGGCTGATTTAATAACAACATGCAGCAAAGGAAGGATCACAACAGTGCATAATTAGATTATAAACCCACTGGGATTCCTTAAATGAAACACAATTCCAGCAGTGCATCATGCAAAAACTAAAACTTCTCTACACAGCGATGGTGTGACAAACCTACAAAAAGGATAAAAGATTAAACAAGGCCTAGGTTGCAGGTAGGAACGAGACAGTGCAATTGGTCACAACTAAAGCGATATGTATTATGGGCGAGAGAGCCGATGATATCTCATCCTGTCCCATAACAGGCTCAGTGAAACCTTGAGATTGTTAACCTTGCTAGATTTCCACATCCGATCCATATGTGTTGGATTGTCTCTGCATATTTGTCTAAAGCTGAACACAGCCCTCTTCTTATTTCATGCCAGCTGGCTCTTTGGCATGCGCCTCCTCATCCATTATGAGCATCTGAGTCTTGGTTGATTGTTGCCACCTCACAGGCTTCAGACAACACTAAGGCAAAGACCAGCATTCAGACAAACCACAGACCTGAGACAAGGGAGACAGATAGGCTTAATAGCTAGGCCAATGCATCCTTCATTTATTAGGCTGATTAGTGGTTACTGAAAGCAAACAGCTCTGTGGTGAGTTGCCACAATGAAAAAAAAATTGATTTAGACCATATGTCTTTTGTAGAATTATCCCTTTCATATGCTGCTGGAGTTTAAAATTACTATTCCTGAGCAGGGCAAATGAGAACAGAGCTGTCTTTTACTGTCTTCATTATGATTAACTTCACTTTTGGCTTCTGTGAGAAAAGGATAAATGTAAGCAGCAGGGTTGTAAAGAATGGTAATGACATCTGTGAGGCATGCAGAATGGAAACAGAATATTTTGTCAGATATGGGAAATATGAATAATGCAATTAATGGAAAGCTGCTGCAGGTTGCATGTCAAAGGCAGATAGCAAATTGCTAATTTGATCTACAGCGCGTGGAGCAATGTAGAGCAATATACGGCATATACATGCCATAGCAGATTGTTAAAGACTTCTCCCCATTTCAGTTCCATCTCTCAGAAGTTCATGGTTCTTCATTCATGACATTTAATTGGGGCATTCAGTCTGGATCATAAAGGTCACAAAGCAAAATTGATCTTAATTGGCTTGTAGTAATCAAAATGCTGTTATGTGCTAAATGAATGCTCTAATGTGAGCATTAAAACATTCATTAGCTTGAGAGAATGAAGGATAATTACCAAGGATGCAATTACTGGAGTGAGCACCAATGAAAGCCCATTTAAGCCTCCTTTCTAGAAAACACATATTTGATGGTGTGTCTGTTATCAGCAACTGAGTGACACTTACCTTTAAAATTCCAGTTGAACTACATATTATTATTAGTCTCATTATTGCTATTACAATTATTATGACTGTAGTTCTGTATACTTCATTCATAGACTTAAATTATAAGATAAAATAAAGGACATAAACATACAAACAAAAAACATTTAAGTAAGATGTAAAAGATCAAAACATAGCACGATGTTAACTTCATAAATGTAAATGTCACATAATATTTTTCCTAATCTTCTTGGGGAACTAATTTTTACATGTGACGAGGCATAGATTTGCTGTTCCCAGTGTAATTGGCAGCAAACATTTAAAAAGTGCCTCATGGCCTCAACTAATGTATTTCTTTGGGGACTAATGGGCTTTTAAGTGTACTCCTTTACCTCTAGCTTCACTGAAATGTGAATCTACCATTAGGGTACTCTACACTCAGCTAGGATCACTTCTGTGCACAGCTACTCTTCTATGCACTAAATGATGATCTGTGCCACACTGCACTCTAATGTATAAAAGCTACTTTCAGGTGCTCCCTTATTCACAAGGGGTCACCACAGCAGATGGTGCCACATGTTTGATTTGGTACACCTGATGCAACCTCAAAGGGATTTGAGCCTCCCCCTGGTCTCAGTCCAGTGAACTTTCACTTGTTAGCTAAATATGTAAACCACTGTACTATGAAACCTCTCATGTATAACTTATAAGTATTTAGTGTAATTATCTGTTGTATTTAAAGGCCCTTAGAAGTTTAAGGTCCAACTGAAAGAAGTGAAAAGACTACATTGTAAACTATTACAATTATATAATCCTGCTTGGTACTTGTTTTGGTCAGGATTTAATCTGGAGAAACTGACAGCATAGATGGAGGAAATTCCACAGTGTACGATCAAGTTAAAGCTAGTTAGTTGAGAAATGGACAAAAATATATTAAATCTCATTATTCACTGCATGAAGAAGGTACGCAACATAGCTGCTGGAAAAATTCCTCCCTCTTTGCTTAGCTCCCTCAAGTGCCGGAAATTAGTCCAATTTGAGCAGCATCTGCTCTGTGGGATCTTTGAAAGCACGGGCAATGACAATAGCCCTTTGGAACAAGGCTCTTTCCTTTTCTTAATTGCAGCCACATGTGTTGTGGGAAAGAGCCCCCTGCCTGCACCACTATAGACCTGGAAGACATCCAGATTCGCCCACACAGTCACCGAGCGTGCACAGCTAGCAGCAAACACACTCTAATTGCAAAGAGTGGAGCCCCTGGCTGGAGAACGGGTAGGGGTTAGTTGCCAGGATCCTGTGTTCTCGCTTAAGGAGAGCTAGTGCTTTCACATTTCAGCAATAGCTCAAAGTGGTTACAGGCCATTCAAAAAAGGCCAAATGGGGAAACAGTACACATGTAACATATTTTGGCTGAACCCAGGAGCCATCAGCTTCCAAGACTAATGAGTAGATGTGGAATCTCATTTAAAATCAGAACTGTCGGTGGATACTTAATTGTTTTGAATTAAAAACATTTTAACACCCCTCAGTGTTGTGGAAACGTGAACGCCATGTGATGATTGCTCTTCGAGGCACTTTTATTTTTAAGGTCATTGCTATTCTAACCAGACCGCCTGTTCTTCTTATGTGTGTCAAAACTGGGCATCAGGTTATAGTTTCACGTGTTAAAACCATTTTTGGAACATATTACCTGCAGGTGATATTCAGTAAAGTATGCCTAGATTGTTAAAAGTAAATATCAAAAACTTTGGTTATGCCCATTGACCTCACTTTGGTCTTCCACTGGTATGGTTGGTAGTGCGAAGGACTGTCAGGGAAATGAGCCAAACATTACTTTGCATCAAAAGGGCAAAGCAACAGCGTTCCCTGCCCTGAGGGAGAACTTGGGTGTCAATTTTACTGATTTGAGACAGCCTTGGTAAGGCCTCCATCGCAGAAGACGTACGGCTGCCATGCTATTAAGCTGCCATCCTGCAAGGCTGGAGCATACACAAGGTCAGGGTGCAGATTTATGTTTGTGCCTTAGCAGAATGAACAGCGCAAGAGCTGTCTAGGGTTTGGGGGAAATGAACCTTTTCATCACATTGATTTCCTAAAGCACCTGGAAAAAAGCTTTGTCAGCCGTTGGCATTTGGGTCTGATTGTGACAGATCTGGCCACATTCTAGGCCTCCAGCCTGGATTGGATTCTGGTAGTATGGTTTCCTGGCCATATGCCGTTTGAGTAATAGATAACCCCTGTCTTTGGGTTATTCAAACCTTTGTACATCTCATTCTATCAATATGTCATTGACCCATGTGTTGTGTAGTACCAGTGAATGTCTAACAAAAATGCATCAGTCATGACCATCTTTTATTCAACTATAAGTTGTTTGGCAGCTTTTGCGTGGGTTCAGCCTATCAGAACAAGTAATTCGGCTACTGACATTTAGATATATTTCAATTCCGAATAGTAATATGGTGTTGTGCAGAAGATACAGAAAATAAGCTGTATCCAACTTGGTCCTTTAAATGTCATTTGAAATTATCACTGGTCTGTACTGTACTTCGGTCACTGTTTGGTATTTAAACTGATAGCCTATCTATTTAGTAGCAGACTTTGTTAAGAGGTTGGTTTTATTTCCACTACGTAATTTTTGCGAATAGCAGTCTTAAATTTAATTGTCAGAATCCAACAAAATTGTGGTTTACCAAAGAAATATAAAGAAAGTCCCCCTTGGAGTATAACAGAAATGATTGTTACTGCATTTGTTGAAAATATGTGTAAATAAGCCACTGTGGAGTTCTAAGGGTGCTAATGGTGCAGATTGGAAGGAGGCTAACTAATCACCATGGAGAATCAGCACTTTTAATTATTCTTGTCGCCCGTGAAGAAACATAATTTCAAACTAATCGTAGCTGCTGTGGTAAACCACACATTATTCTGTATTTAAACACCCAGATTGTGTGCTAGACGTAACTTTAACCAAAAAACACCAGCTTTCTCTGACCAGTTCCCTTTTACATAACAACAGCAGACCATTTATCGTCATCTCAGAGATGTTTAAGGAGCGGGGGGGTTAAGAAGAAAAGTTGGCCTGTTTCTCCTGACTTTCTTCAGTGCGTTGCAGAGATAGAGGGATATGGGCCAGGGGAAGACTAGCACTGTATGTCATCTTGTTGAAAGCTTTGATCCTCCCAGCCCATACTGCCATATCTTTCAAGTTCCTGTACAGTGTATGCTTAGACCCCATAACCTCTCCAATGTATCCATCCACCAAAGGGTTTGCTGTTTTCTGCCAGAGCCTCTGGGCATTTTCAGGCTCTGTAGTGAGGATGCTTAACTACAAAGAACATCAGGCAGCTTTGTTTCAGGATGCTGTTTGCTACAGTAAGACTATCAAATGTTTGTATTAAGCCCTGTAGCACATAATAAGCTTGCTGTCTGATGGCACAGACAGCAAGCTATTAAATTTTAATTCTTGCTTGAAGATTGTTTTTATTTACACAAGTCCTTATTCTTGGATTACAAAAAGTCTCTAGTAAGAAACTTCTTAGGGGCATCAATGTCTTTTTTTTCCCTCTTTCGTTTTTTTAGCTTGTGTGATTACACGATAATGATCATCAAATTATATGCTGTAATTGAAGCTGAAGAACAGCATTGTTGATAATGAACTATGCCTGTGTAAACCTAATAACCACTTCACCCAATCTAATTTAATTGTGTATCACATGTATGCTGTGTATGTTTATCACTAAAATCAAATGGAAATAACACTGGTGATTAATGATTTTTATATAGATTTGCTCTTTATCTGATAGGGCAGCACATTACATTGGTCACAATGATTAAATCCTAATCAGCACCTATTCCTGCTGCATTTTGCCAGGTTTTGCCTGTGTAGTACAATTCAATAGAGTTCAAATTGCTTCAAATGAAAAAGGGTGCAGGGAAAGCGCTGGCCAAGCCTCGGGGGACTGAGGATTAAGAATGTGCAATTTATTCAATGAAGGGCACTTTCCTTCCTGGCCTCTGTGGTTGGTCGCTTGTCGGAGCAGGTGATTTTGAATTTGAAATTGTATAGAAGATGACATGAACAAGATCACCTTTTTAACTATAGATATGTTTCTATGGGTTGGTCAGGGTGCGATCTACCCATTGCTTTTGTCACTGCTCATGTGTACAACACAGTCCTATCAGTGCAAAGATTTGAAAACATGTCCATGTCAGTATTAAAATTTTGCCTTTTGCACTGTAACTGTTGCACGTCTCTGAGCACAAGCAGAGGCAGCTGCTAAAAGTGTAAATGATTACCCTCCAAAATATTTTAATCTCAGATTGTATTTTTTTTCTATCGCTACGCTTCAGTGCGTCCCATGGATGCCTACTGTATTCTCGTTGAATGTGAATAAGCCTGTCAGCCTAGAATGGAAATCAAAAGAAAATGTTTCAAACCACTGGCCACAGTATGTGTTTGCAGCATTTGACAACTATTAGAAATAACTGAAAGCACAGTGTATTCTGCCTTGTTCTGGTAAAGGTCATCTGAATTTCGTAGTACCTCTACACGTTTGCTGCCCTCACTGAAATTCAGTGCGCATTTGCTCATTAGTTAACTGTACGTCTTCTTTCCTCTGCCCTCTATGACTCTTTGTGTCCTCCTTTCTTGCATAGCTCTGAGGGATCACAGAATTGAACTAGTTCGAGCCTCATCGCAGGAGCTCACCATCCGAATCAATGACGTCAGCCTGTCAGACGAGGGACTGTACACTTGCTCGCTCTTCACGATGCCTGTCAGGACCACCAAGGCCTTTCTCACTGTTCTGGGTGAGCATGTGCATTTTGGTGAAGTCTCCATAGGTGAATTACTTCTCAGAAAATAAACACCTGCACATGCTTTTAGGTTCTGACATTAAAAAACTGCATGACTGTAACATTGTCTGCTAGATGAAAAATAGTAATAATAAAGTTAAACTATCTTGTAAAGAAAGATTGATATCTGAAATAAATTATTTTTGTTGCTGTTAGAAGAAATCCACCTAGAATTCCCACTGAGATATTACTCAATGTGCATACAGTATTTTTTTAGTTGTTAGATTGTAGATTTACATTTCTGTGCACTGCAGGAGTGCCAGGACGACCAGAGATCACAGGCTTTACCAAGCCAGCAATGGAGGGGGACGTAGTCACTCTCACGTGCACCACATCAGGCAGCAAACCAGCTGCTACCATCCGATGGTTCCGAAATGACAAGGAGGTCCAAGGTAAGTGTGTGGAGTGGATTTAAGAAGCCATTGTATTCTCATTGTACTCTCTGTCCATTTCTATCTGTTAGTAGGTGTCCTTACCGTCAACTCACTCCGGTGCTATATTTCTTTATGCTAAAATATTCATGCATTTTTCCCGTGGCTGTATTGCAATAGTTCTGTGAGTTGCATGGTGCATTATCAGCAATGCTATTGTACTTGGAAGCTGTTCACTAGCTAACTTTTATTGATTCTAATTAAAAGTTAACTGTAAATAAAAAAAATCTCTGCATTCAGTGTTCATTGTCATACAAATGAAATTAAAGATGCATTCAGTCAGTCGATTCATAAAAAGCAACAGCATCCAATACAACAGTTCTTAAAAAATATAAAAATGTCAAATCTAACGTTTCTTCTTGGGCTTCAGTAAACAAAATTCCCGAAAATGCCGTTTCCTATGAAATAAAACAGAAAAAGAACATTTTAGAAACCCATATGTTTGTGTTTTGCTGAATATTTTATACAGTATATCTAACATATTTTCACAAGCTTTTAAATTTCTTCTTTTGATTGAGTGACTCCTCCATAAACTGTACAATTACTGTATATTTTGATTTTAAGACAAAGAAGTTATAATTGACTGAATTGATCTATTGCATTTCAGCTTTTTCAGTCTTTTGCTAATTGATTGGCAAGGAAAATCAGTAAAGAAGGGCACAAGAATGTGTAACAATACAAACCTGGAAAGAGCAGATACCTAATTTAATCCAACTACCCCACTGAAACAGTGCAATATCAGATGGTAAACCATGATGTGCAGTGATTACAATAAACCAGCAGTTTAGTTTTCAGTGGTTCCACAGAATCATACAAGCTTTCACTTTCTTGTACACTGCTTTCCAAACTCTTTGAAACTCTGCACTTTATGTTGTATAGCTTTTATCACCTTCTTATTTCTGGTTTTAAGAAGCACAGGGAAGACAAAAACATTAAGAAATAGGAGTGGAATGTTTTTCCTCAATTTGATGGCTGAGATATGCTGTTTGGAGCTCTTTAATGTAATGGAGCCTGCTGTGGAGGCTCAGTGTGACAGTTGCTCTTTATTGAAGATTTGCACCAGAGAGCTTTTTCTTGGTGGTTCTGTCTGTGTCTGGCCAACATGGCATGATGATTGATGGGAGAGGGGCTGGGATATGAAGTTTTCTTGTTGAAATGACATGCACGTAGATTCCTGAAAGGCTAGTGGAGAGCTGGCACACAGCATCACAACCAGACTTGCTGTCCGTCTCAAGATGCAGTGAGAGATGAGATGATATTTTTGTGCTTTATGTTTTAGAATGCAATTAAATCCTTAAAGCCTTAAAGCATATAATCTTAGGATATATGGACATGTGCACATAAGCCGAGTATAAAAATGCAATCGAGCAGAGTTCAAAGAGTGATGCATGCAAATATCAGGATAATACCTTTTGCTGTGATATAAAAATTTAATACCTTATTGTTCACCGGGGTTTCACAAGCAAGCATAAAGTGAAGATAAAATGAAAAAAATCCCATTATTTATATGTGATATAGAAAATGGCATTTAAATATGTAGAAATTGCGCGTCTCTAAAAAAGATCCTGTGCCCCCAGTCTGCCCCAAACTGGTATGTTGTATACAAATGTGCTTTTATTAGTTTTACTGGCATACAGTGGATTTTATTAAGTCGCTTGGGCAAACACATCAGGAGCGTTGCATCTCCAAGTCAAAGAAAAAAAAAGAACATAGCAGAGACTGGAGGGCTTGACTTAAAAACTTCATTTCCATGTCAAAGTGTCAAAGACAGGGAATGTCAATCAGTGCTCTGGATCCAAGTCTTTTGTAGGTGTGGCTTTAAAGCTTTCTTTAGCGAGTATGTTGTGGGAGCAGCATGTTTTGCCATTGGTTCTTCTGTGGAAGATCATTGCCGCCAGTGTCTGCTGTCAGTCAAATCTATCCCCACTGGGGGACCAGTCTACAAAGCTCTAAGACGACAGAAGGTGTAATAGCAAAAACATGTCATATTTATTTCATGCTCTGATGATTTGTTTTTCGACAATTTATATTAGAGGCACACAGCATTACAAACCTCAAAATGCAACTGTCATCCAGTGTCAAATAATTTGTTTACAGAGTATAGAGTCATACAAGTTACTTGTGTCGCTGAATGACAGCTAGACTTCAAATTGTAATCTATTGAGAAAAAACCCCACCCACTGTTACTCTCTTTGCATACATAAAGTTATCCTTTTTCCACAGCGGTTTGAGATAAATTGAAATTTTCTATTTGGCATATTAGACACTTAAATTGTCCAGCTATCCTACAGTACAGTTCGACAATACATTTCTGTCCTCTATTAGTGCTCACTTCTTGTTGAGCAAGTTTTACTCATTTCTTATCCATATACCTTTCTTAGTATATAAACAGTGTCTGCAGCAGCGGTTACTGTAGGAAAGAGCAGGGATTGCAATTTCTAGCCTTCTTGTGGTATCAGGGATATATTTGTATAATTGTGCTATCGTCTTACTGACAAAAGCTGACATCCCAGTAGTACACAGTGAAATGTATATCTATCATACCAGTTTCACCTTTAGTCATTTATTTATTCATTTTGTCCCCTTTCCTCTACTTTCCCCATTCCTCTCACAATTATCTCACAAGAGCTCTGACAAGGAAGCAGTTACCATTTTTTTAATACCTGTGGCCATCAAGGCTGTGTGTCGCTTCATATACTGAAATATGTTTCCTATATAGCCAGTGTCTCACTGCCTAAAGTAAGATACGTTTTAAGAAAAGTGTTTAGAGTTATTTTCAGTGCTTTTCCTTAAGTCCAACATTAGACCTGACTGCTTTTTTACTCATTACCAGTGTTGGTCAAGTTAATTACTAATTACTGATTGCTTCTCCAAAAGATTAGTCCTCTTACTTTACTGATTACTTATTTTCAAAAGTAATTAATTACTTAGTTACTTTTCAAAAACATGATATACAGCCTGAATACGTAATAAAGCAATAGACCTTTCAGCCCAATTCTATTTTTTATGGATAATCCATCATATAAAATTGAATCGAATGAAAAGCCTCTTTTAATTTTATGCACATTGCATTAAGCAAAAATATAATTATATGCAACAGTCTTTGACTTGAAGAAATTCTTTAACATTTAAACCTATTTTCTGCATATTCCAGCATATAAAATAAAATAATGTTTTGTGTTCACAATCACTCTTTCAAATAGACCCAAGTAAAACACAGCAAAAAACAAATAAAATCCTGTCGCTCTTAAAGCTATTTTCACCTGTTTAGCAGGAGTGGGGCCGATGGAGGTTTGCAGCGGTCATGTCAGTGGAGAATTCCAGGGGTTTCTCTGTGAATTTCACATTCCCGTGGCGGCTTGCTAGGTGCTTGCTCAGATTTGAAGTTTACTTTTTAACGTCACATGTGCTTACGTCACTGTCATGAGACTCTCTCACAAACAAAATCACAACGGTTTAGTAACGCAGTAATGCAGTGTGCTTACGGGAAAGTAACAGTAATCTAATTACTTTTTGAAGTAGTAATCCCTTACATTACTCATTACTCGAAAAAGTAATCAGATTACTTGTAATGTGTTGCTGCCCATCTCTGCTCGTCAGAATGTAAAAGGATATAGTACGTATACCTACCCATCTAAAGAGAGATGACTTGAGAACAGGCTACATTTTTTTTGCCCCAATTTTAATATTAATTGGTGTTTTTACATTTTTAATCACTTATGATATTAGATTAGATTAAAATCTCATTTAAAGACAGAGCTCCTTAGCTAATTATCCCAGTTGTGTGGTGGAACCAAAATACAGCATAACACCCTCACATTCCCAGTCACTCAGAATTTACACTCTGAGCTAGAGGATCACTGGCTGTCAGCCGGCTGCAGTGCCCTTCCCAGCCAATTTCCAGCTACTGTCTCACTCCTCCTCTTGTAAGACTACCTATATTCTGTCTATATGTTCTGTGCTATTCACTAAATAGCTGAATGCATCAATATATAAACTACCTAATAATATTTTTAGCGCATGTCTTGCACACAGTGTGACAAAATAATCTGTAAAAGGAATGTAATTAGTAAAAGTATTAAAAGTAAAACCAACAATCACTACAGACTGATTTGTGGCCAGTATTTGTTATTTGTGCATTTTAACTATAAATTTTATAACTTAATTTCACCCTAACTCAGCATTCATCATCTTCAATGATGAATGCCGATGCTTCACTGGCTGATGAGCTGAACACGTTTTATGCTCGCTTCGACGCCGCAGCAATTAAAACAACAAACGGCTGTGCGCGCTCGGAGTGCACCAGTGAAGAAAATGCATTCGTCATCACAGAGCATGCCGTGAGGAACACCTTCAGGAGGGTGAACACCAGGAAGGCAGCAGGACCAGATGCAATCCCTGGCCGGGTCCTTAGAGCCTGCGCTGATCAACTAGCACCGGTGTTCACGGAGATCTTCAACCTCTCCCTGGCCCAAGCTGTGGTTCCCACGTGCTTCAAACGGTCCATTATTGTTCCTGTTCCAAAGAAACAACAGCCCGCTTGCCACAATGACTACCGTCCAGTAGCACTGACTTCAATTGTGATGAAGTGTTTTGAAAGACTGATGAGAGATCACATCACTTCTTCACTTCCTCCCACCATCGACTCACTTCAGTTTGCTTACCGGACTAATCGTTCCACAGACGATGCCATATCTCACCTGCTCCACACATTCCTGAGTCACCTGGACACTGGCAGAGGGAATTATGTTAGGATGCTGTTCGTGGACTACAGTTCAGCATTCAACACAATAATTCCCTCTAAGCTTTTCACCAAGTTGACGGATCTAGGACTCAGCTCATCACTGTGTCAGTGGATCCTCAACTTCCTCACAGACAGACCCCAATCAGTGAGGGTAGGAAAACAAGTCTCCCCCTCCATCTCACTCAGCACTGGAGTGCCTCAGGGCTGTGTTTTAAGCCCCCTGCTGTACTCACTGTACACTTATGACTGTGTAGCCACATCCGACACCACCTCCATTGTCAAGTTTGCTGACGACACTGCTGTTGTGGGCCTGATCTCCGACAACATCGAGACGGCCTACCTGGAGGAGATTAGGAACCTGGAGACCTGGTGCCAGGAGAATAACCTCCTCCTAAACGTCAGCAAGACTAAGGAGCTGATCGTGGACTTCACTACAAAGCAGGCGAGGAATTACAAACCCCTCATCATCAGTGGCACGCCAGTGGAGAGAGTGGACAGTTTCCGATACCTGGGTGTCCACATCACTCAGGACCTGTCATGGTCCTGTCACATCAACACCCTGGTTAAGAAAGCCCGTCAGCGTCTCTTCTTCCTCAGAAGACTTAGAGACTTCCATCTGCCACTGAAGGTGCTCAAGAACTTCTACTCCTGCACCATCGAGAGCGTCCTGATGTCAAACATCTGCACCTGGTTTGGGAACAGCACCAAGCAGGACAGACGAGATCTGCAAAGGGTGGTGCGCTCGGCAGAACGCATCATTCAATCAGAGCTCCCTGACCTGCTGTCCATCTACACCAAGCGGTGCAAGTCCAAAGCTAGGAAGATTATGATGGACCTCTCCCATCCCAACAATGGACTCTTCTCACTGTTGAGGTCTGGGAAGCGCTTCCGCTCCCTTAAGGCCAAAACAGAGAGAATGAGGAGGAGCTTCTTCCCCCAGGCTATTCGGGCCCTGAACCAGGTGTAGGACTGGACTCTCCCAAACACGTCACTATAAGACTGGACTCTCACACACGTCACCACACGCACCACCACACATTTCCTATAATCCTATAATTCCTATAATTTATAATCCTTATCTTTATAATCTCTTCTGCTATTTGCACATTCTTTACTGTAAATTCCTAAGTTAATTTGTAAATTTTTGTAGTAAATTGTAAATATTGTAAAACTTTTCTTCTGTCATTTAATGGTCGGGCATTGTACAGCTACAAGCATTTCACCCCCATGTCATACTGTGTATGGTTGTGTGTGTGTGACAAATAAAATTTGAATTTGAATTTGAATTTGGTTAGATGTACAGATGGATGGATGAATGCTCATGTTTGGCCAATTGTTGATTGATCTTTGATCCAGTAGTGCAGCCACATTATACACTTATTTACACCGAGATAATCCAGTACAGAACAGACTCAGCTGTCATGGAGCACTACTTGTGTAGACTACACCTAAGACAGGAAGTTCAGTGACACCAACGCACACCTACTCCAATTTAGAATCACCAGTTGACCTAACATGCTTGTCTTTGGACTGCAAGAGGAAGCCAGAGCATGATAACGGAATCAACACAGGCACAGGGAGAACATCCAAACTCCACACAGAGTTTGTAAGGTGAAATTACATTACAAACACGTAATCAATCAGTGGGTATTAAACTGTGTAGTGTCAATGAATATAATGTATACGAAAAAAAGGACATGTTACTTCTGGTTGGTGGGCACACATGGCTTCTCTACATTTCCATTGTTGGGGCTTATTTACTGCTATCCTAAGCTTGAGCAAAATGGGTAACTCAGGTAGCAAGCATTTGGCTCTGGAGGAATGTCACAGTTTATCTGTTCTAGGCAAGGTCAAAGTTTAAATTCTTCCTTTATTTAAAGGTTTACTAAAGTTTGTCTAAGTCTATATATTGGCCCCAGGCCTGTGTGTCATGGGAGACACCACCAAGAACATTTCCCAACAACCCACTACTGAGGATCACTAGACCACACAAGCCTTTCTGCTACAACAAGGCTCGGATCCAAGAAAGTACTTGGATCGGGAATAGCCACTTGGGTGGAGGCCCCAAGGACAATGTGAGACGTGCAGAAGGGATTAGAACTCCCAGCTAGCCTGAGACTCACTAGCTCCCTCCGAAGGAACTGGAGGGAGTTGCTGGAGAGACAAGAATACCTGGTCATCTCAGGCCTCTATTACAGCTGTGACAGTGAAGTGAAAGAAGTATTTTGGAGAATGAATGAGAATGAAGAAAGGAAAACACCAAAATAAAATGATGACTCCAAAAGCCCCCCAAAAAAGCTGAATTTGAGTTAGTACTATAAATTACTTCATTAGCAATTAAATAGAGAAAAGTAGTCACAGAGTAAAAGACAAAATCAGTCCAAGTTCAAGGTTCATCTGCCTTTAATTTTCCAAGATATACCTCAGCAAATCAGTTAAGGTCAGAGAAAAACACCAGAATCCTGTCACCGACACACTTTCTTGTTAAAACAGACACTGAGGTGGTGCTTACAGGAGTGCCTCCAGTTGCCTGAATACAGCTTTACTGGCCTCTTGGGGTACTTGTTCAAAGCAAGCACAATTGGGCACATTCCCATTCTTACGAAAGCTACCTTAGCGTGTTCTCTGGCAATGCTAGCAGCCGCCTTAAAAGAGACTGACAGTTCCTCTGTTGCAACCCTGATGCTGTAGGCGACTTGACGAATGAGAGAAAAAGCTGGAGAGATTTGCGCTTAATGCCACAGAGGCGCTTCCCTTTCCCCTCCTGTACTCCAGGGCAAAATCCAAGGCATCTGACTCTCAAATGTAAGGCCTCCGACTTTCCTCTTTGCTCAAATCCTATGTGATGCTTGGATTTATTTTTTTTTTCAAAATCTTGACATTTATGATACACTCTGTTGCTCTGTGCTTTGCATTCTTATTCTTAGCGTTATTAATTTCAGTTTTGAAGTTTGACTTTTTAACATTTGTAGGCTACTCTGCAGTACATTAGGATTTTGTCAGACCATTTCATGAAAAATGGAGTAGTGTGGCACAAACAGAATAGATTAACCCAAAATGATGATGCTACGGGTAATCTGGGTTTCACTGAAAGGAGCTTTTAGTGTTTAATAGACCAATATCAGTGTGTAGGTGTGTGTTTCTGAAGGAGCTGAGTGAGCACACACATATGTATTGATTGACTCTGGTTTGCTGTGGATGGCAGGCAGTCCAGGGGGAGATGGTTGGAAGTATGTAATGTGAGGAGGATGCAAGGAGGTAGGGGTGAGTGGGGGAGCATCTCCAAAGAAAAGTCCTTCTGAGGCCATTGTCAACTAATGTCTTGTTTAGATCCAATAGCCTTGTACAGCAGATTCTAGGTGCCACACTAAGTGCTGACAAGAGAGTAGCCACAAACGGCAATGAAAGGCTTTCAATTACAAGTTAAAAGGCATAGCTTAATGAGGACAACATCACAGGGCAGGGGAAAAATGAAAACAAATTGAGATAAGTTGAAGGCGAATGTTTTGGTATGACAAAAGACAAAAAAGAAAGAAAGAAAGAAGAAGTGTCACTAAAACTATGGAAATCTATCACATACTACTGAAGGGGGGAGCATGCCTGTTTGTGTTGGCTGGGATGTCTGAGAGATGGTCCTAGAGGAGCAAACACACCCAACCAACCGAGTCAACTCTCATATTGCTCTCCCTTCACTATTCACTCTACTTTGACTTGACTTTCAAAGGCTAAGGATTCTTTCCCTCAAAGGAGATGCAGAGAAAAACAACAACAACAACACTGCAGCTGTCTATGTCAGAAGAGCAACATCTTGAAATAAATTTCTTTCTTTTTTTTTCACAGTTTTTCAGATTTACAAGATGATTTTTGTTTTGCTCTTCTTCTTTCTCCAAAATAATTTTCCTGTAAAAGTCTTGCTCAAAAGCTAGAACTGCTCCCCAAAACTATAAATAATTCACAAGTACATTTCACCCTGGTGCATATTCTGATTCCCCACAGGCACTAAGGAGGTGAACGCTACAGGAAAGTCATTCACAGTGAGGAGTAGCCTTCAGTTCCAGGTGGACAAGCGGGATGACGGCGTTGCCTACACCTGCAGTGTGGAGCATGTGTCTTTGTCCAAACCCTACATGACAACCGAGGTCCTGGAGGTCCACTGTGAGTGGGGTCATAGCCTGTAAAACTGGGTAGATTAGCATTGCTTAGATTAGCAAAATACATGGATTGAGATTACAGTTATGTGTCCAGGTTTAGTCTTGCATTTGTTCTGGATTAATATGGGATTATCTTGCAGGTAAGGGATTAGTGCCTAAACAGAATAGTGATATGGGCTATAGCTAAGAGCTGCTCAGTAGGCACAGAGCTAACTACTGTTGCATTTTGTGTTAGAACCACTTTTTTGTGTTTCTTTTTTTGTCTCCTCTTTGCAGATGCTCCCCATCTGGAGATCACACATTCACTCATCATCCCACAGGAAGGCCAATACTTCAAACTGGAGTGTGTTTCCATAGGCAACCCAATGTAAGTTGAAAAGCATTTACAACTTCAATTTCATATCAGCACAAATAGTGCAAATTGCACCTAAATGTAATTTGTTTTGTGCCTTGAGATGACTTGTGAAAATGAATTGAAGTGAAATCAAATTCATTATGGTTTGTTATTGTTTTTTTTTTTTATCACAGCAGTTTATTCAGTTGCAGTTAAATACATTTTCTCAAATTCTTTCCCAGACCTGAGCCAGTGGAGTGGTCTAAAGATGGAGGAGAGCTGCCAGACATTGAGCGTATGATTGTGGAGGGAAGGGAACTTACCATCACTACGCTAAACAAGACAGACAATGGCACATACCGGTGTGAGGCCAGCAACCATCTGGGGTCCAGTAGTGCTGAATACATACTGTTTGTATATGGTGGGTACTTCAGTAAGGGCTTTTTTTGTTATGCTTTATCATTTCCCTTTGTTGCTGCTTACAAAGCTTTGCAGGCAGTTGTGTTCAAACTCAAAGGCAGATGGTGTTCATCACAAAAATACAAACCCAGTCCATGTCAAAAAAGCGAGAGTCAACTGGTAACTGTAACTGTTGAAAACAACCTGTTTTAAATATGAACGATTTTTCAATACAGGGAAATCAATAAATTGATCATCTTTGCAATATCAGATAATCAGTTGTTCAAAGTGGAGACACTTTAGGTAAGGAGTTTATGGGAAGGTAACTTCACTTCAATCATTTAACAGTCATTGATTAATAATTTATGAATTTCAGCTATCAAGGTCTCCACACCCACACATCTCTTTGAACGATAAGCAGATAGACTTAATGAATGGATATTTGGATAAGCATAAATGGGTAAACATGTTTCAGATCTTTTTCATCAAAAATAAATAAATAAATAAATAAATAAAAATCAGATTTCCCTGAATAATGTTTGGCATTAATTTGAATGCCATCTAGATTAAATTGGTTTTAATATTTCAGACACTTTAACCACACGTTTTAACTACTATTACTACTGCAACATATGTTGGCGATATAATGGCTGGCAAATATACAGTTTTAACATTCAACACAGCCATTGGGTTCAATGATTTCAGTGTATTCTAACATGGCCATTAAGTCTACAACCATGAATAAAATGACTCACCAAAGTTGCTCAGCTAAGATGTCTGTATATTTCATTAGAAAACTGATGGTAGCTCACAACAGAGAAGGAAATTTAATTATGTGAAAACACACTGATGTATAAGGTCAACACGACACTTTACATTCTGCTTCCATCTGGATCATCAGTTGTCATTCGCAGATGACACACCGTCTTCAAATGACAATCTGCACATCCTCATCAGCATGTTGGCTTTTTAGTTTGTGAGACAGCTCTAAAGTGAGACATGTGTTTGTAGTAAATGAGATAAAATATTTATTATTATATAAGAAAAAATGGGGGTTTTATATTTCTGCCAATTAGCAATAAAAGATGGTGCAGAAGAGAGTAGATTGTGACTTGCAACAGCTAAACGGTATTATTTGACACAAAGGTGGCATAATAAGAATGATAAGTTAAGTCTGTTTAAATATCATCAATTTGCAGTTCAAATATATATTTTCTTTATAAGAATAATACATATCGTGCAGCACAGAGATCTGTAGTCATGCAGTTTTCCACTCCATGTACTCAAGAATCCACTTTCAAATTTCGCCTTGGCACTATGCAGGATAACACAGTTTACCTCACTACTTATCACGGCGTGGGTTTAGCTTCTGGACTCTTCCTGTGAGGAAACAGAAAAAAAGTGTTAAGGATGCAGAATTTAGCTTCCAAGTACAGCCTGGAGGAGAGATAAGTTAATCCTGAGACAGTGAAGGGGTTGAGAGAATAAAGACGACATGGTCCAGAAAATGGTTCGTTAAGGCCTCTGCAGCGCATGTTTGTAACATTTATCAAATACGGCTAAAAATAAAAAAGGCAGAAACAAGAGCAGAATATTGCAATTCAACATGGATTTATTTGTTTCCACTTTTGCCAGCTAAACAGTGCCACTGGAGATTGTAGTTTGTTTGTGAACGACTTATCGCAGCACAGACTTATTCAACTCCCGAGCAGTTAGTGGATGTACGGCAGCTTTTCTGTGTGATTTTTAAAAGCAAAGGCTTTGGGGAAAAAGAAAGCTCTTCATTGGGAAATATGAAAAGAAAAGGATGACACATTGGTCTTTTCAGCTTTTGTTATCTTGTTCTCCCCTTTCAGCATGTTCATTGAACAGGGGTAGGCAGTGATGCCAGCCTAGTGTAGATCACTGTATCACCCTGTCATATCTAGACACCATGTGCTGATCTAAGGTTTCCTTCCTCGCATAAGATGTTTTTTTTATTTATTTCAAACCAGAAAAAAGAGAAATTTGTTGAACTAACCCAGGTGTTTAGAATTATACATACCCAGAGGGTTTCTAGCTTTTGTAATACTGGCTTAGGAAATAACAGATGCGATAACCCTCAGCATCCATCTTTTACTAAATACAAAGGTTCTGGTAGGGAGGATTGAGAAATTGAGTTGAGCAGGTAAAAAGATGTGTGAGACGGGCTCATTTCCACTGATGATGACAGTCATTTTTCAGGGCTACAATGTGTCTGGCTGGATACTTACCAGGTCTCTTTGGATCGTCTCAGCCTCTAAACCTAATTTGCTAATGACAAGAGAGATGAGAAGCCATAAATGTCATCGGTCTGAAGCAATATATCACAGACTGCAATTATATCCTTTAATATACTGCATTAAATAAAGAAAAAGAAACACTGTATTAGATGACAGAGCGGTAGTAACAGATACTAGTTTAATTAAATAGAGTCTGCATACATCTGTGAAGCTGCAGACTCACTCATGCCTGTTTCTCTCACATTTCATTGTGATTGATTGTACATTTTCACCTCAACAAGCATGACACATTGTAAGTTTCACTTTTCCTGTGTGTGCTCTATTTACCAGCCAATCATCAGTTGCTTGAAATTTTAACAGATGTAAAAGTCCTTCGACTCCTTCATGCGTGACTCATCTTTTACGGGGTGATACTGCTGAAAGACTTTACTGATTCAGAGCTTGATTCATTGTGCAGCCCTTGTATTTTAACGTCAGTTCATTGTTTTCTTCTTCTTCTTCTTTTCGCTTGTATTTACTAAGGTGAAGTAAAGTCATGAATTAAGCTGCACCAGCCACACACAGTAAATCACCGGGGCTGTGTGACTGTCCTGTCAGTTTCTCACACCGACGCCTGTGCTCCTCAGAGTGGTTTGTTTTCGCTTCCAGTTGTTCCTATTTTTGCTTAGCAGACGTCATCGCCTTCGTGCCTCCCTCTCTAGCCTCAATCCTTGCAGTCTTCTAATGCCTACATTGCCACATTAAGCATAGGCAGTCACAGCTGCGTTCACTTGCACCCGCTGCGTGGCCCCGCCTCCCCCGTGCTCCATGCACTCACAAACGTGACAATGAACACACGGCTGATGATTGATGAGCTCAAAACCAGGCTTTGAGCTAGAAAGTAACATTGTTTCATTTGATGAATTCAGTATCCTTTTCACTTTCTATTTGTTTGTTTTTTTCTAACAACGCTGTTACATATGGATCATTTTTGTTACTGCATGTGATTAATTCTGTTATTGATAGCTGATGTTATGCAGATATTGTAAAAATAACAAACCCGATTGTGGAGTTACTGCTGGTAAACCACTGCATACATAAAAGTCCAAACAGGAAACATGACAGTGTTCATACTTTTGTTCTTGGGCTGAAAATGAACACATGCAATTATCTTAATGATAATTAATAACAATGTTCAGCAAAACCACATGCTTCATGTCACTATTTCACTCTGTCTCTCCTAATGGAATTACTGTTGCAGTGTTTGTGTATTATGACTTTGACATACTGAAGCACAAGAGCTGTCTGCAGGTAAAACATGGCTGCATTAAAAGAAAAAACAAGTTTGTTGGATGAGAAACTGCAAACATTACTTAGACTTAGGCTGTGCTTTGTTTTGGTAATAACTCGCATTAAAGGTGCCGATTAAATTTTCTTGTAAACAAACAAAGGTTATATTATGTTCCTGCAAAAACACATCGTTTTTAACTTTGACTAATATTTTCTTCCTTGTAAAATATTTGCTCCATATTTATCCCCTGGCAGTACCTTTGCAAACGCAATTTTTGGTCAGTGGAACAGCTTAAAACTGGCAAGAATGTGTAATGACAGCATGTGCTAAAAAAGGAGGGATAAGGAGCCTTATATAGTAACCAGAATATTAATCACACAGCCACACACACACAAACACAATGTGTGTGTATGATTTAAAACATTTAGGTGATGTTTGAACGTTTAAAGCAGATTCAAGTTCCCTCAGTATTAACACAATGGCACGCAGTACAAAAGAATTTGTTTTTCCATGTATCTCTACTGCTCTATGCATTCAGATGGTTTGGGTTTTTGGCACAGGTTTTGACATATTTGTCTCTCAAATATTCTGCATATGCCTGCCATAAAGAGTCCTGGGTAGTAGAATTTTATTTGTAATGTATAAGCAGGAAAAAAAGAGCAATATGCTCCAATGTAGACGAATTATTAAACAGGTACCAGTTAACTTAAAATACCCAAACCATCTGAATACTTGTGGAGGTTAGTGAGATAGTATTTGACCAATTAAGAAACTACGCACTAACTCTATACGTATACAACTTTCTTGTGCTGCTCTCTAAATCAACATTTATAGCAAGTCCAGTTAGGCATGTATTTGGCTCATGTGACAGCAAGCTGTGCATACCTGCACACTGTCAAGTAAACCAGAACCATGGAAATCTCTTTGTGTTTTCCTTTGAACTTTGTGGTCACCTTTTTTATCACGGTGTTGTTCCCCTCGTCTTCCCTTACTGCTGTCACTGTCTTCAACCATGGCAACAGCCAAAGACTTTCCAGGGCCTACAACAGGTAAATATCCCAGTAGATGATCATTTCAAGCCAGATTTAGAGTGTGTGATCTGGATCTGGCTCTGGGTCAAGACACATCACGGCCTCACCCAGCATGAGCCAAATCATCACCATGCATGGATGCTCGCTCAGTCGTTTTCTCTCCAGCCATGTCACAGGCTGCATAAGTCATCACACAATATGTTTCTATTTTGCTTTGTCTTTGCCACTGAAATAGATGGTTCTCAAAGGACCTCTGCTGAAGATTGTATTTGTGACAGTATCTATGTATATGATCCTGTGGTTACAGTAAACCAAAGTCAAAAATTATCTTTCAAATATCTGATCACAGAGCTCTTGAAAAGTATTTGTTCACCATTATTTGTAGATTTGATCTAAGTGCAGAATTTCTGTTTGCAGGAATTTAGTTATTTTTCTTTGTAAGACATTTTGAGTGGGATTGTGTCTAATTAATGCAACATGATTAAAACAACTTATCTCTCTTAATGTAACTGAACATCAGATCAGGCAAAATATGACCGACGAAATTACTCTTGTCCCTGTGTGCTCTTGAAATGACCTTTTGTTGTTGAATGTAGCAACTTACATCCTATCTTATCTTTTATGCTGCTTTATTTTAGTTTGTTCCAGAGCAGTAACTACTGTATCTACACAATCAGTACCAAATTCTGTTAAAAATGCACCAGCCAAGTGTGATATAAAAGATTCCTTATGCTCCTTGCTGACAGTGCTGTACAGATCATTCTATCCATTAACATGCAACCAAATTCAGTTAATTCAGATCAAAAAAAAAAAAGAAAATTCAGAGTTTGCAGTGCCTGCTTGTGAGTTGATGAAACAATCGTGGTGGTCTATTCTGCATGGAGTTTAATAAACTGCATGTTGCACAGCTTCATCCCTCTTTTTTTTTTGAACGTCCCGCACGCTGGGATTTTAAAAATGAGGGTTGCATTCGTTACCAGCAGAGTATAACAAGGTTTGTAGAAACATCGCCGCAATCATTTCCCAGGGTCACTTTGGAAAACCGAGCACAAGCCATAACCATTCATCAGCCTGAGATAATGAGAGCACACAAGGTGCACAGTAAAGACACAGCCACTCACAGTTTATCACAGGACCGGCACAAAGGCATGCTCCTGCCTGGGAAACCCTCTGTCTGCTTTCTGCCCAGAGGATGCACAGTGTTAAATAATGCTTATTTAAAAACCTAGTCCTGAGCATTATGAAAGTAGTGCTAGGAAAACAGAAACATGAAAGACAGAAAAAAGGAGGATAATGCCAAGCTTTTTAATTGTATAGAGATTTGTGGTATTTCCTAAGATTACTTTTTTTCTTTTTTTAACAACTGTTCAGGTACTTCAAAGCAGTCGTTTCAGGTTGTTCTAAATCTGACAGAAGCTCATCTGCTACTCTTGTGCTTTGTTCACAAGTGTAAAAGCAACATCTGGATTTTTTCAGGTTATTTGCAGCAAAATACCTTTAATGCTGTTTAATAAACACCTACAGCTGCATTGACAGTAGAAGCTTCCAGTTGTTAAGTTATCATTCCTCCACTTTTTCTCATCTCCTCTCTCTATCTGTTGTGTTTCAGATCCTAATGCTTTAGGACAGCATGGACCTGACCACGCTTTAATCGGCGGAGTTGTTGCAGTCGTGGTCTTCATCACCTTGTGTTTGATAATAGTCCTTGGACGATATCTGGCCAGACATAAAGGTAAAAGAGGTCTCCTGAACTGCTCTGAATATCACTTTGCTTGTTTGCAGTAAATGAATATGTCTTGCACTCTCTAGCTGGTGGATAACTTGCTTTTTATGTCTGCAGGGACATATCTAACACACGAGGCCAAAGGAGCAGAGGACGCCCCTGACGCTGACACAGCCATCATCAATGCTGAAGGAAACCATGTGCATGCAGAAGAAAAGAAAGAGTACTTTATTTAGACTTCTTTTTCCTCACTTCTTTCATTTCATGACAACCTTTGACAGCAGACGTGCAATTTTAAGCTGTCTCAGACTCACTGCATTGTCTTTTTTAATTTATTGTTCTGTCTTTTTTAGAAAGCAATCATGCTTAGATATGCTTGTTTTCAAAGCATTCACTAACAAAATAGCCTTTGTCTTTTGTAATATAATCCATGTACAATTGGATTATGTCCTTTTCAGTTTTTCTGTGCCTAAATGCTGTACATTCTTCTGCATTTCTTTCATTGCCTGTATTTTTCTCTACTCTTTCTTACGTTACCTGTTATACAACCTTTTGCAGATTTTTAAAATTCAGAAGTAACAACAGTAATTTTGTTCTCCAACTCAACTCTCAGCATTTGAAAAGGTTTTTCTGTAGGAGCAAAATATGTTAAATACATCAGTTTTTAAGGATTACATGATTGGCTTGGATGTTTCCCGGAGCTAACCCTCCTCAGACATGCCGCACACGTTTAGAGCATCTTAAAACAGATCAGATACTTTAACAAACACAAAGCAGAAGCACAATCTGAGTGATTGTCTCGAGATGAAATAATCGCCCTCTTAGCATTGTCTGTATATTCCTGCACTGATTTTTTTTTTCCCTTTTTGTTACACTGTTGATTTATAACCAACAAAGAACAAGTTAGAAAATTAAAGCACAAAGTCTGAGGACTATTACAGAGGGGAAAAAACATCAACTGCTTTTTGTCTCAGGATTCAATATGAGTCTAGATGGAGAGATGGTGTCAGACATGTGAAGAAGACTTCAGTTCAATCGCAGTTATTGTTGTGGATGAAAAACGTTTCCTTTTTGTTGGCGATTTGTTGTAATATCCAAACTGAATGAGTGGAACCTTGTGTCGGTTCATTATTTATGTTGAGTTTTATTGAACAACTATGCTAAATGTGTGGATATTGCTGTAAAATACTTTGCTAACGTGAATATTAGTGACCAATATTGTTGAATCTTGGGATCCCTGACACATTGCAGTTTGTATATTAGCATATACAGCATTTAACGGTACTTCACAGATCTTTCATGTTTTTCCATTTCTTTCCAATTTTGTTTTGCCCGAAGGCATGTAAATAATATGTAAGTATTCAATTTTAGTAAAAGGAAGAAAAACTCTGGTTATAGCCTTTAATTTCAGGTCATATGAGTTCCAGTCACTTCGAGGACAGCGTTTTCACATTTTTGAAGATTTCTTCAAACAGGGATTCTAATGAAATGCTTAAAATGTTACAAAAAAAAATCTGGGTAAAAATATATGTATTTATTATTATTATGGCTGATTGACTTTCTTATATGATACTATATTGATTGATATTATTGCTGTTATTATGAAGTAGTTGTCTGACATTAACTTTTCCATTTTTATTTCTGTAAGTTCTCATAAAAGAACAATACAAGGATCACCGTTATGGCCTTTGAGTTTGCTGCAAACAGTACTAATGACATGTTTAGGCATTGGTGAATCAAACATCCCCTCACTGTATATAATCACTGTATCAAAGACATTGAACCACATTGCCAATGCTCATACATGTTATTTTGTTAGTTCAGTATGATGCTATAAATAACTCATTTTGTACAGATTTAAATTGCTGTAATTAATTTGCTTTTTATGGGGGATGTGTGAGGTTTGCTTTTTTTCACAGTATTGAATATTCATTTTTCAACTATGCCACTGTAAAATGAAAAAAAAAAAGATGCGAAAAAAGAGAGATGAAGTGCGGATTAAAAAATGAACAACTTGAAAGATGTCCTTTTGTTGTTACTAAATTTGCACCTTGCAGCGCCTTGCCGTGATGAGTTGGAGCGCTATTACCTGCACTCAGTGAATCAGTCCACGTAGCTGCCGCTGAGCGAGAGAAGCATATGTGGTAGGCAGTGCTGTGACTTAAGTTGCACTATAATTGATATTCTATACTACTATAGTAACTGTTAAGTATTACTTGCCTTTAGTGTTAATAATATATGCAAAGTGTCTGACTTGTAGAAAGATTAAAAGTCCATGAAGCTCCTCGGGAAGATTGCCCGAGGCATTTAGCTTCAACTCATGATTTGTGCATTAATACAGGGCGACAAAAGGAACACTTAAGTCTTCCCAAATTCCTCCGTGTCTCAGTGGACCTGAGTTTGTTATGCTTCAAGTGGCTTCAGGAAGCTACTCGCAGACACCCACACAGCAGGCTGCTGTTGCCCTTGTTTTAACAAATTAGACAAGAAGTAGGTTGGGTTCGGTCAAGGATGCTGAAATGCAGTTGATTGCTTTAAAAGTGAAGAAAAATTCTAATACTTGAGATGAAACTTTATTTAAGCCAGTAGCCAGAGAAAAACGAAATAAATATTCTTTTTTTTCCTAGTTTTAAGAAGCTGTTACAGTTGAGACAATTGTAGAGTTAAAGCATGTGCCGCAGATGTTGTGTTTACTTTTGTGAAACATAGAAGAGTCGTATAAATCACAGATATATTAACTGATTGATTGATGTGCGTTACCGCCATTCATGTTCACTTAATTACTGGAAACAGTCATTTCTGTGGGATAAATATTTACTATGATATACATGAAACCAAATGATATGCCTTTGAAATACCCTGAATATAAGCAACATATATTATTACATATATCCATATTATTTATTTAAATATGGCTCAATGTATATCTGCAGATGAGAATTAAAAATTCAGCACCCTACCAAATCTACACTGAAACAAATTTTCATTTTCATAGCCTACATTTAGTAATATATAACAGACAGCGTGCCGTAGCAATTTAGAAAAATACAAGAAGACACCTTTAATGGTCCATTATCACTGCTTCAGTGACACAGATGTACTCTTGAAGTGTGAGGACGAGACGATAGCCTTGCACAGATTACTGAGCTCATATTAAATGTCTCAGCATCCTTAAAGGGAGATCTCGTTCCAGGACACAGGACCCAAGTCATTACGATCCTCTATTCTTTAGCTTCCATTGACCTTGAGCATAATGTTGCTTCCCAGCAGACTAATGTTGCTATTATCAACACACTGTCCGACCAACCATCTGCCTGCTTCACACAACGCCCGGCTCCCCCTCTCCTCGCACACAGACGGTTCCCAATGCTCACTTCATAATCATTACCACCAAAAGCCCAGCCAGTTCAAATAAACATCAGCTCCCACTATTGCACCCCTTCACATTATTAAAAGCTCAGTGCTTCATTAAGCTATGTAAATTGAGATAGACTGTCTTGAATAATGCCTGGCAGAAAATAATGCTAAAAATCCATCATCATTTAGTAACTGGATATCAAGAAGGCAAACATTTATGTGTAATAGTAAATTGTGAGTTGGGAAATGGATTTTCACTTTACCCTTGAAATGCGAGACCCATACCCTGGGCAATGTAACAATCACAGCATGACCTCTGAGGAGGCCTTGTAAGTCTTACTAAACTGAAGAAACTGATCCCCACTGTACCCTGTAGGCAGGGTCCATATCAGCTCACAATAAGCGCTTATCATAGCAGAACAGAAGTGTCTGACAAAATTCTTCAGGGACAAACGGATATCTTAAAAACACAACACTTAAACACATTGGGCCTACATACTGATTTTAAATGTCAAAAGTTATTCCTTTAGTTAATAGTCATTACAAGTTTCATTTGTGCATTTGTGTGTTATTCATGAGTGTTAAGCTTCTCTTTTTTTTTTTCGAGTTTTATTATCAAGGCTCTGGAAGAAAAGTAAAGTTTTTACAAAAACATGAGCCCCGCTGCTGTCAACATATTTTTTTGTTGTTGTTTTTTTCCTTTTCATTACACAATTCTGCTGTAGATTAGTGACAACTGGCAGAACCATTGAAACAAGGGGCATAAAAATCCCTCCAACCATAGCACAAATAATGGTCCTTCTCTTGGATTAACAGTACAACGTTTTATGCAAAAATAACAGTTCTTTCACTTGTTTTCACTATCCAAGCATGTAAATTGCCTTGTGTAATTCACAGGGCGATTTGCGTAGGAAGCAAAAGGATAAAAGGATTTCAAAGATGGGGTGTGGTGCAGTATGCTTAACAGAGGTGATGGAGAAGTGTTTGTCCTCTGGATCATGTTTTTAATTACAGATTTAAAAGGTATTAGTGATTCTGCAAAGTAGCCTGCTGATTCATGCAAACATTTAGTCAGTGCTGTACTTACAGATACTTTAACTGTGACATCTCTCATATTGCTTTGTAGGACAAACGGTGTGGAAGAGTTAGCTTATAATTGTTGCCCTGCAGCTAAAGGTTTGGTATAAAAGATGAAAAGCAGGATATTTTTCAATATTCTGCTTTTTATTTTCAGTCCTTTGAATAGAAACTCTGTTATCACTGGCCATAGAAGCCTGGGATTGCATTGTTTGTGCAAATGGATTTTGTCTTTGATTGACAGCTCACTCTAATGGAGAATCGGGAAGAATCATAATAGCATGTTTACAGCACTGCTGCTACCTTGGAAAATGGCCCATTGCAGAAAATTCTCACAACGATACAAACTGTAGTTACCGGTAATCTCCTAGAACATTATGGATTTGTCAAAATACCCACAGCTAGATTATTTTAAGGTTTTCTCACATATCTATAAACAGGTTTGTGTTGTTTTTGTAAATATAAAGGGAGTACAGGTTGAGCACAGCTGAGGCTTCCTGTAGCCCCATTTCACTTAACGTTTACACCTCATGAGTATCTGTACTGCATCGGAGAGCTATGGGATATTGTCTTGAGATGTGTTATGCCTAATCATATTTGATGAGATTAAACAGATCACTCACGCTTCTAGTTGTGACAGGGCCGAGTGGAAGTTAGAAGGAGTCAAATGATCTGGAACAAAGAACATGAGCTTGTGTATCCCCCCAGATGCATCACCATGCCATTAGTCTAGATGAATGTGTACAGTCAGACACAATTCCCTTGTTTGCTGCATGAGGGCTTCCACTTTGTGAGGCAGTAGCTCTGCTGTGCGAATCAGGCCACATGCAGGTCCATGGATTGATGACTGAAACAGGGCTACCCACTGTATTTTAAACTCATTCATCCACACTGACTCACATTCTCTGTGGTGCATCTTTAAATAGCCTTCCCTGGGATTGTCTGCCTGCCAGTTGATTAATTCTATATTGCATGTGCATGTGTGTGTGCGTGAGTGTGTGCGTTTGGTTTAATTACAACAAACTTTTCTGAATTGTTTAGGTGAAATTTAAATCATGCAGGCACCCGAGAATACACAAGCCAGCCTTGTTCTGGTTAGTCTTTTGGGGCGGGGGGTAGGAGAGGGTTGAAAGAGGAGAGTTGTTGAGTGTTTGGTGGTGGGGTGTAGTACTGTACCTGTGGCATAAGGTATGCAATAAATAGCTTGCCATCTGTTTGGATTTGAACACTTGAGATTCTTCCAAGAAACTCACCAGAGACTTAATTAAAGTTGGAATATTAGGAGCGTGAGACTGACGTTCCACTAATAAAATGACAGCTAGAGGAAATTCTTGAATTAGTTTAAAACAGATATTCTTTTTTTTTTCTTCAAAATAAAAAAAGAAAACTGTGACTGTAAGGGAAGCGTTTCACCTTGTAAATTATTCCAATCGTTTTGATGATTTTTTATGATTCTAATCTCCATTTATTAAGGACATCTGCTCTTTCCAGCAAATAGGCACATTTAATGAAGACACAGGAAATGATGTATGTTCATACAAGTAATATGTTGAATACGGAAGCGCTGCGCTGTTGGTTAAATGAGTGATTAGCCAGTTAATTGGTGGATAAAGAACAATATTTGTCATGGAAAGATGATGTGCTTTAAGTTTATTGTCTCTTAAAAAAGGGGCTACTGCTAAATAAATCAAAATAAATATTCGATATGCTTCTGAAGGCAAATAAATATTTTATCAAAAGCAACAGTGAATAACTTTTCTGAAAACTACACATAAACTATCCAGAACCATTCTCATAACCTTGTGTTGCTCAAACAATGGTTGCACCTCTGTCATTGCATACGTACTTGTATTTGTTCAAATCACTCCCATGACAAGAAAATAACTGTTAATTTTTCAGCAATTTGTTTGGGCAGGAAAATCCAAAAGCAATGCATAGTCTTTAATTTCATCAAGAGTATGGTCCTCCATACAAGAGAAGTGGGGTTTCATAAATGAAAAAATGAGAAATGTTCATATTTTTCAACTACCTAATTAAAGAACATATTGGCTATTATAAATTTTCATCTGTATATTGCATATTCTAAATTTCTTGTGCAAATTGCAACCCTTTTCTAGTAAACACATGATATTAACCCTTGTATGGTGTTCGGGTCTGTGAGACCCGTGTTCAGTTTTTTTCAAAAGAAAAATTAAACAATTAATTATTTTTTCACGTGTAAATGTGTTGTGTCTTTCCACTCACTCCACTTGATTATAACTGATTTATTTATAACATTTTATATAAAAGAAAAACGAGAAGCACATTAATTCATAAATGTGATCTAACAAAGGTAAAGGGAAAAAATTAACCATGTTTGCTGTTCATATGTCTTGTAATTGGGATGAAGTAAACATCTGTTGAGTAATTTAACATAAAATTGTTTGATAGTGTTAATTTGGAAAGCCAAAACTCTAGCGGGTCCACCAGACCCATGAACACTGGCTGAGTAACAAAAATACGAACACCACACAAGGGTTAATCAATACACTATAACATACTGCAGTTCTTACAAACTGTGGTACCTGCAGACTGCCAGCTGTCTGGATGTAGGTGGACATGAGATGTTGGCATCAGCCTCAAGGTCCTCCTCTCCCTTCCCCAGTTGTTCTTTTTTCGGTTTAAGCAATAATACAATAGGACATCAGATTGGATGATTTATTTTTATTTTACACTTAGCTTTCTATTTTTAAGTCGGGATTTTAATTAACCATGTTGTAATGATGGCAGAACGCGGAGCACATTAAGTTGTGAATGATCTTCAGAGAGTGTGAAATTGGGTGGTTAAGTCAGAAAAGCTTTAATTGTACAGATAGCGATTTAGAGTGGAGACTATTTTAACTGAAGTACTGTATCTATTGTTTATTTAGAAGCTGTGCAGCCGTACAGAATGCCATTAGTTTTTTCTGACTAATGACCCAGCAATCAATTTTACATTTTTAATTTTAGGTTGTTTTTTAGGATGCACAAAATCACGGTTATCAATTTGCTCCTTGTTGTCAAATCCACCAGCACAATAAAACTTTCGAAAGTTTCCTACAAGGAATACATTCGTATGAAAAAGAAAGTGCACAATTTTTAAACTCTTATGTATCGGGATGTTAAATAAATAAATAAATAAATCATCTGGTCTTTACCAGGTTAAGCATAACTTTACTGTTTTCATAGGAATGAAGAGGTTAAGTACTGATCATCAGCAAGTGTGACCACTTCTATAATAGCAGAAGTTTTAGCACTTTGCTGGGATGGGTTATAAGACCATTTCGACACTATTTAAGGTCCATCATTCTACAGTAATAAAAAATAATTCACAACTAGAAAACATTCAAGACAGTTGCCAGTCTTCCCAAGACTGGATGCTCATCCCAATGTGAGACAATGCAATAAACAGGATACTGCAATCCCCAATAAATCCCCAGTAGCTACATTTCAGACTGTACAGGCCCCAATTAGCATGTCAAAGTTCATGATACTAAGGTTAGAAAAAGGCTGTAAGTATGGCTTGTTTGGAACAGTTGGCTGGAGAAAGAGGGACATGGGAACATGACTTTGGTTTGCAAATTACCATCTGAACAAGACTTGTAGGGCAAGGTCGTCTGAACTGTGACCAAAGTAGAGATTTTGGCCATAATGCACAGCTCCACATTTGAAAAGAGCAATACACAGAATATTAGCATTAACACTTCATACAAACTATCAACCACAGTAGTATACGACTGACTTGGGTGTGTTTTGCAGCCAAAGGACCTGGGCACCTTGCAATCATTGAGTCAATCATGAATTCTTCTGTATATCAGAGTATTCCAGAGTAAAATGTGAGAATCGGGTTATGTAACAGACCACAACCCTAATGAAATGACCTGGTGAGAGCTTCACAAAAATAAACACAATGAACTAAAGTAATGCTGTAAAAAAGAATGGGTCAAAATACCTTTATAAATAATATAAATCTTTTAAATAAACATTTCCTCAACTATAGTGATGCCTAATTTGTAAGAGACTGACAAAATCATGCAGAAAACTACTTTAAGTTACTGATAACCATGGGTCTACTAATTCAAGTATCGCTTCTGCATCTTATCGCAGTTTTTGTTAAATAAGTGGTGAGACAATGTAATATGTCATGTATTTTTTGTTTATCTGAGGTTGTGTTTGAATAATTTTACAACTTAATAAGGGCCAGGTTTTTAGAATAGAAAGATGGTATACTATCTTTTTCACATGACTGTGTTTCTCATATTTCCACTAGACGGTGCTTTAATGGAAGGGAGTAATCATGGAAAAAGACATCTGCTACAAATCTGGATCTGTATCAATGCATTTTGCAAAGATAAATAATACCTGAGACTTGGTCGGGAGGCAGCCTAGTACATTTTAAGTGTGTAACATAGCTTGTTTTGATTTACAATGTGGTAGGTGCTAAATAGCGCATACAAAATGAGTGGAAGGACCAATGAGATATCTAAAGCTTAAATACTTCCAGAGTAGCAAACCAGTTGTCTTTATGATGCCAGTCAGCTTGATGGTAGGCCTCAGGGATTACTCCAGACAGACAGCTCAGTAAGACAATTGATTAAATAGTAGTGAGAAGAGAGAAAATGTTTAATTCAGCCATATTTAGTATTCATGGGATGAAGAGCCATACAAGAGTTCACCTTGAGGGGTCATCAGGAGAGCAGGTCCAGAATCCCAAAGAGCAGCTAGGCCAAGTTTCCACATAACATTTGAAAACACAACTGATTGTGTTTTTAATTACTTTGATTGTCAAGTTTACTTTAGCTGAATTGAAAATGGTAATGCAACACGCACTGAATTGACAAACTGATATGCTGTGAAAAGGAGATCAGTTGTGCAGCTCTTGTGACATTGTGATAGATTTACCAGAATAAGAAGTGCTGAACCTCAAGCAGAGGATATAAATTAATATTTCGCACATATTTAACCTCTTTCATCATTACAGAAAACTTAAGCATTCAGAAATATACCATCGATTATCTTACAAAAATCTAGTAAAAGACTACCCAAATAATTTAAGTATATTTTAGTAACTATAATTCACCGCTTATTGCATCACATTTATAATATCACAGTAAAACTAATGTTAAGGAAAACAGTATGTGTCACACTGCATGTGAATAGTGAATAGTGTATACAGAACAATGTAGTATGACACCGCTATGGTGTACATCTGTTTCAATATTGCAAAGACTCATAAGCAAAAGTTTGGAAATTTTTTACTTCTAAACCTTCTGTTCGGTGTTTTCTGCCTCACACAATTTAAAAGAATACTATTTCTACTCGCCTGACTCCTGTGAAAGAGTGCCAGCTACAGACATGATGAAATCCCTGTGTTAAAATACAAAACCATGACGTTAAAAACTAATTCAATTATATGCATGACCAGTTCAATAGACCTACAGAATTGAGTTATTGTCTGAAATGATGGGAAAAAAGAAAAATACTAGTAAATCATGAGTGAATGAAGTGTAAAGTAAAAATTATTTTCACAAAGAGTTGCCAAAAAAGGCTTCAAGAACAAGGCATAATGGTTACTGCAGTAATCTTCCAAGCTATTTGCTCTTCATCAACAAGAGGTGCATAATGTGAATCTTCAAAGGTATTTTATCATTGCTATAGTGGCTATAGTGAAGAGGAAAACAGTGTAGGGGTGAGGTAGGGCCAAAAACAGCATAGTGGAAGCTTTTTTGAAGTCTAGTGTATATACATACAGAAGGCATCTGTTGTATAACTTCTCTGAATCATAATAAAAAAGCATTAGGCACTGCTTTGAAGGAATAAACATTAAAAATGCCAACAATATTCTTGTTTCTTACTGAATAGGCAGAATTATTCAAATTAAGGCCAGATTTTTGGAGTTTCGATTGACAGCTCATTGCATCAAACGTGGGATTTGAATGTATCAGTGAAAAGTCAATATGAGTGTTAAGCTTCATGATGAGAACCAGGAGATTCCAGAAATCTTGTCTGAGGGTATGAGAGTCTTCAAAAGCAACACTGATTGATTTTAAGGTTAAAAGTCTGATCATGATTCAGCTTGTAAGCGTCGCATTAGAGATAAAAGTACACAGCCATCTCACCAGTAATCTTTGCCATTTAGTTAGAGTCTACCTGCCATTTATTTAATGTGGAAAGCATTAATGCCACAGAAGAATAAAACTCTATGAGGAAAGTAAGTGGAGGGAAATAAATGCCACCATCGTCCCAGCCTTTGTGTCTGCAGTTTTGTGACACTGATGTTAGAGTCGCAGAGGCTCCAGAGAAAGGAAAGTGCCCAATAAATTTGCAGATCTGAAGAACTTTGATCTCTTGAACTGTCTCCTTTACCATCCATCCATCCATTTAATGCCTTTTATCTTGGTCCAGGTTATGGGGGCAGCTGTTTAAGCAGACACTAACACCTCTTTCTCCCCAGCCATCTCCATCGGCTCTTCCGAGGTTACACCAAGGCATTCCCAAGCCAGCTGTGAGATGTAATCTCTTCAGCGTGTGCTGGGTTCCCCCAGTAGGATACAAAACACATCACTTAAGTGTGATCACCTTACCGTAATGTATTCCTTTCATCCATCTTTTTACTTCTGCTTATTCATTTCAGGGTCAGTCGGGGGCTGGAGCCTATCCCAGCTATCATAGGGCAAGAGGCAAGGTGCACACTGGACAGGTCACAAGTCTGTCTCAGCACTTTTCCTTTCAGTTGATATCACTTCAAGTTTATTTATAAACCATTAATTCTAAGTTGTTTCCTCAAGGTGTTTTAAACTGTAGAAGAGAAAAATCCAAAAATCTGACAATCCCCTATGAGCAAATGCTTTTCGACATTGCTTTTCGACATTGAGAAAGAAAAGCTCCCTGGCAGAACGAGACTCAGTGAGGGGCAGCCATGTGCGTTGATCGGTTAGATGTGAGAGGAAAGAGAAAAGAAAAAAGGCGAGCTTAGCTAGGCAAGGATGAAACACAAACTATGAAAGCAGATAAAAGTTAGGGACATGCATTAGTGGAACATAAACACATCAGAAGTGAACTGTGTATCACAAGTCCCAACAAGTTCCCTATGCAGCCTGAGCCTAGAACAGCATAACTAAGAGATGGTTCACTGTCACCTGATCCAGCCCTTCCTATAAGCTTTATCAAAAAGGAAGGGGTGAAGCCAAAGCGGGAGTTGGCCCACAGGAGAGGAGTCTAATAGCTGAAAGATATCCCTCCCATTCTACTTTTAAAGCTCTAGCAACCATAAGAAAGCCTGCAGTCTGAGAGCAAAGTGCCGTAGTGGGATAACATGATGCTGGGGTCTTTAGGACATAATGCAGCCTGATAATTCAGGGCTTTACATGTGAGAAGGAGGATTTTAAATTCAATTCTGAATTCAACAGGGAGCTAATGTAGATAAGCTAATATGCGAGAAATGTGATCTTTTTTCCAGTCTCCGTCAGTACTCTCGCTGTAGCATTTTTGGATCAACTGAAGGCATTTCTCCCAGCTCTTAGAACAGCCTGATTAGAAGAAATTACATAAACCGAGTTGAGAAGTAACAAATTCAGCATCACTATGAGATGGGATGATTCTAATATCAGCGATACTGTGCAGATGAAATAATGCAGTCTTCCATATTTATTTAGTGCACACATTGCAGGACATATCCTTGTCAAAAATGCCTCCAAGGTTCCTCACAGCAGAACTGGAAGCCAAGGTAATCCCATCCAGAGTAAGGATCAGGTTAGATACCATGTTTCTAAGAATTTTAGGGACAAATGAAATAATCTCAGTCCTATCTGAATGTAGAAGTAGAAAATCGCAGGTCACCCAGGTGCATTCAGGTCCACTGGGGCAATTTTTGCTATTTTGCTTTTGTGCACTGCCAGAAGTAAAATGAAGCAATCAAGGTGCCACTTAGAAGACTTGCAGCTTTAATTCAAGGCACTTGAGAAAAATATTTCCTTTATTTTATAGGCTTTACAGCAATTTAAAATTTGTAATTAAATAAGTGGACATATATAATGCATCCCATTATATTAGACAAGGTCATTTTAAATGTTGAAATTGTTTTAACATATCAGCTGCATACTCTTTGTAGCCAATAAATGACTGAAGTTTAAAACCCACTGGAAACACAAAATGCATTTTCCTACCTTAAAATGCCTCATGCGGTATTTCTTGCAGTTTCTGCTGCTTGTTTATCAACTGAAAAGTTCCAATTTTGCATTGCCTTCAGTAATGTTTGTTTCAAATAGATTTTAAAGACTAATATTCAAAAGATCATTTTAATTTGTCCACATTCACTCAAATTTTTAAAATGTCTATTTATTTTTGAGTAAGCACTAAAAGTAAAATTAATGGTGAATGCAATAATATTGTAAAACCCCTTGACTGTAAATCACATCTTGATTGCTTCATTTAAAAATCCTTTGTGATAGTCACAGAGGCATAATTGCAAAAATTGTGTCCTTGTCCTAAAATTAATGGACTTCACTGTAGCTACACAGTGCAGTGTGACTGTTACTGTGACCGACAGTGATATTTCCCATAGCTTTGATTCTGTACTCCTGAGACAATCTGAAATAATGACTTAGCTGTGCTGACTTGCAGCTTCAACAGTGCATTGTGTACACAAACTAGATATCTTGGCCCTTAAAGTATTTCACACAGGAAATTGCATAGTGGAGATGGCAAGCCACTTAGATCTTGATGAATCTCATATCACATGACAAGCCTAAACAACAGTCACACTCCTATGGTAATTGCTGCATAAAAGTGATGTGTGCCTCTTTCCTTGATTGTTTATGTTTTTGGTTTCATTTTTTCATAAATGTTTATCGGTGTTTGTGTTACAATTGGCCTGCCAGAGATTTACTGTATACACACCTTTTTGAACAAGTCCCCACAACATTGCTTGATGTAGGGATTTGATAATTGCAAAGCTACAATATGATATTCGCTGGATCGTATACTTTTATGTGACAAAGAATTTGAACTCAAATATTTTTCAAGTTTATCACAGTTGCCTGTATCTTTATGTGCATCTAAAAATGTGCATATAGTGGTCGTTAGAAGCTTGCAAACCCTTTATAGTCTTTTTAATATATTTCATAAGTATAACCTTTAACATAATTACATTTTCACACAAGTACTGATAGCAGTCGAAGAAATTTAAGTAAATTAAAGAAATAATACATTGTTCTTATTGAGGACAATGATAAAACTTTACATATGCGTGAGCAGCAAATGTGTGAATCTCAGGTATAAGGACTTAATTTGAAGGTGAAAGTCAGGTATTCAATCAATGGGATGACAATGAGTGTAAGTTGGCACTCAGATTTATTTAAAGAACAGGGATCTATTAAAGTCTGATTCATAACACATTTTGGAAAGTGTTCAGTGACAAAAAAGGTGACTTCTGAGGACCTGAGAAAAATCATTGAATCCACAGACAGACAAATACAAATGGATGGGATTCAAGATCGCCATTTCCTTTCCCAGAGTGTTCAACTATATCAAAGATCACTCTGAGAGTTCACAAAGGAATCCAAAGTGTCTCAGAGGGCAGGTTTCTCATCTATTTCACTGAATAGCAGTTAAATTCACACAGAGA
Source organism: Astatotilapia calliptera (assembly GCF_964374335.1). Lineage (NCBI taxonomy): Eukaryota > Metazoa > Chordata > Actinopteri > Cichliformes > Cichlidae > Astatotilapia > Astatotilapia calliptera. Next base: position 8,557,475 of record NC_137435.1, read on the forward strand.
TTACAAAAGCTCAGTATTACAGACATAGGTGGTTACTAAACTTATTTCATATTCCAATATATGGAATAAGATGTAACAAGAGTTACATTTCCTACATAAACCATGATCCTTTGATATGACAGCAATTACATTACTTGAAGTTGTATGAAAGCCCTCCTTCTAACACCTGTTTTAGCTGTTTTGGCTGAGGATCTAAATCTCTTTTATGCCCGTTTTGACAGGGAGAACACCGACCCTGTCCTGTCCCCTCTCCCCTCAACCGACCCTGCTCCGGTCCTGAGCACTCATGAGCTGAGGCGTGTGTTCCGGAGCATTAACACCAGGAAGGCGGCCGGGCCGGATGGAGTGCTGGGCCGGGTGCTAAAAGACTGTGCTGCGGACCTGGCGGATGTCTTCACCTCTATATATAACACCTCGTTGTCCTGTTCACTGGTACCATCCTGTTTCAAAGCAGCAACCATCGTTCCCATCCCAAAACAGTCAAATGTCACATGTCTGAACGATTTCAGACCTGTGGCACTCACCCCCATTCCCGCCAAATGCCTGGAGAGACTGGTCATTAAACACATCAGAGCTGCTTTTCCACCATCCCTGGACTCGCACCAGTTTGCATACAGGGAGAACCGGTCAACCGAGGATGCGATCGCCACAGTGCTGCACACATTACTGAAGCACTTGGAACACAGGAACACCTATGCACGGCTCCTCTTTGTAGACTACAGCTCGGCTTTTAATACCATCCGGCCATACAAACTCCGTCCCAAACTCCACCAACTGGGACTTAACTCCTCTCTGTGCAACTGGATTGTGGACTTCCTCACTAACCGTAGACAGAGTGTCAGAGTGGGTAAGAACACCTCTTCCACCCTTGTGGTCAACACCGGTGCCCCTCAGGGGTGTGTTCTGAGCCCTCTGCTATACACTCTCTTCACCCATGACTGTATTTCCTCCTGCGCGTCCAATCTCATTGTTAAGTTTGCAGATGACACTACAGTGCTCGGACTTATATCCAACAATGATGAGACAAACTATAGGACAGAGGTGCAACAGCTAGAGTCATGGTGCCACGACAATAACTTGGTCTTAAACACCAAAAAGACCAAGGAGATCATTGTAGATTTCCGGAAGAGGGGTCATAACAACCATCTGCCTCTCTTCATTGGCAGTGAGGCGGTGGAGAGGGTGAGCAGTTTTAAATTCTTGGGGGTAACTGTGACCGAGGACCTGTCCTGGGGCAACCATATCACCTCAGTTGTACGGAAGGCCCAACAGCGCCTCTACTACCTGAGGAGACTGCGGAGCGCACACATTCCCAGATCTCTGATGTTGAACTTCTACAACTGTGCCATCAGCAGCGTTCTGACGTATGGATTTCTAGTGTGGTTCCCCAGCTGCACCAAGGCCGATCAGCAAGCACTCCAGCGGGTGGTGAAAGAAGCTGGCAGAATTATTGGAACAAGTCTGCCAGAGATCAGTAATATCTTCCCCACTCGCTGTCTGAGGAGGGTGCACAGTATCCTGCGGGACCAACATCACCCTGCGCGCCACCTTTTCCATCTGCTGCCCTCAGGGAGAAGGTACAGGTCTATACAGGCCAGAACATCCAGACTGGCCAACAGCCTGTATCCACAGGCCAACAGCCTGTATCCACAGGCTGTGAGGCTCCTGAACTCTCTGCCCCCCTCTCACGGACAATAACCATATCCAACTTCTTAATAGCAATGAACTGGTCTGCATTGGTGCATCATATCTTTATTCTCTTCCCCCTCCTGCCCCCCCCCCCACCCACCCCCTCTTTCTTAAATAGATAACTATCATATCTGATATCATATCTCACAGTACAATAATATTGAATGGGTTGCATTGTTGTATTTTGTCATGTTTCTCAGGTCTTTGTCTGAATTTCTACGAACATTATTGCTAAGGATTGTCTTATTGCATTGGAGTCACACTGGGTTAAATATGTACACTTGGGTTTTAAGGGGTATTTATTATTTTCTTCTTTTTTTGGGGTTGTATGGAAGCCCCAAACGCAATTTCATTGTTCTTGACAATGACAATAAATAAATAAATACTAAATACTAAGAAATGTCAGCTTTGTTATTTGGTTTGAGATGTGCATTTTTCCCATCCAGCCCTCAACCAAATGCTGGATCCTTAACTTGGTGCCCAGTCGCCAAAACACTGAGAAATCCTGCTCTATTAAACTAAAGGCCTCTTTCACATTGGCTAGGAGGAGAACAGTAAACAGAAATTGTGTGCATGGGAGCAAGGAGAACATTGCTGCCATTCTCTACTTATTAAGGATCACATGGGACAACCAGAGGACTGTTGGAACAATAGTTTGCTGATGAATATGACCAAATTTGAACTTCGAGAAGTGTCTGAAGACAGGAAAATCCAGTTGTAGTAGAATCACAGTCTGGGCTAGGATGACTGGACATCATTGACGAAACAGTAAGATCTGGATTGCACCACTGTGAATCAAATCTCAAGAGAAAGTGGGTCACGCAGCAAGACACCGACCCATGCAATTCAGTCTCCCAAGGAATGCTTAAAGAGGAATAAAGTTAATGTTCTGGAGCAGCCAACTCAAAGTCCTGACCTTAACCAAACAGAAGTGTTATGGAAGGACATGAAGCAAGCAGTTCATGTGAGGAAACCTACTAACATATAAGATGAAGCTGCTCTGTACAAGAGACAGGCTAAAATTCCTTTAAGCTCGTGCTGATCCACAGTTACATTCAGTTGCAAACGGGGTCCCACCAGATACTATAACCAAAGACTTAGATGATTCTGATTAATGGATCATTTTACTCAATAAAAAGACCATGCTTAATATTTTTTATGTAAAAAATATTATTTGTGCTTCTATTTATGCTTTCTTATTCTTTAGTAATCACTGGACTGCTCTCTCTATCTACCAGTAGGTAAAAAGGTAAGGAATCTACAGGTTACTTACAGCAAGAAGGAAGTTAGTATTGACTCTGTGAACATGTATTAATGATTTGCACTAGAGCTGCAGTACAGGTCAATAACAGTTTTCCACTCCCTAATATCTTAATTGTAACAATGAACTATTACAAATACATTTACTGAGGTTCAGCTTGCAGGTAGAAACCAATTAACCTCTGATGGAGCAGGCATAACTACGGTATGGAGCCATTTCACACTTTGGCATTCATATTTCAAGGCATAAATTTATCATGACTTTAGAACAGCAGTCATTGTCACATGTCGCGATCACGTGCTGGAACATCACAAGCACCATTCGTCAGCTCACCTATTCAAGGAATAAGTGGGAAAGGACACTTACAGTGTCTGACAGTAACCATACAAAGCTTTCTATTTAGCCATAAATCAAGCATTTATTGACTAATTTCCTTAGAATTAGCACATTTTCAGGTCAGTTTTTAGGATATGTCATCTGCTGTTCTATGAGTCTACTTTTAACATGAAAACCAAATTACTTTATTGAAACATGACTGCTTCTTACAGTAATTTGCAGTCCATACTCCATGATTCAGTCCTTTATCAAAGCTGCTGTGATGTGATTTACATCATTAGTCATAACTTTACAGAGTATAGTAATGATGCACATCCCCGCTGAATGATTCAGTGCAGAGACCTTCATATAGAGGCGCTAACTAATGAAGGATTATTAGACCCAGAGATGTATAATGTGGATCTGGATGGGGTCACTTCTTCTGATTTACAGTATTCTACTGAGGATCCTGAGGAATCAGATGATGTGAATGCACCTGGAAGTCAAGCTCTCTTCAACGAAGAAACAGAAGGGCTCTCTGATGAGACTTTGAAGATAAAAGTCAGAAGTCCTTGTTCCAATAGACCTCTGACAAGAGTGAATATACACTGTAAGAACAAAAGAACCCATAAAATCAGCAGTGGCAGAAAAGGGACTGTCAAAAGAAGCAGCACAAAGACTGTAAAATGAACCAGCATCTCACAGGACAATGGAGGCTTGGAACTAAAATCAAGGTGAGGAACTCCTGCTCGTGGCTGCCTCTAGATTTAGTATCTGTTCAACACATAATATTTCAAATGTTATTTGGAAAAAATCACAAATGGAGATTGTAAAGGACTTTGTGATGTTTTAGCTGCTTTAATTTGTGTTCAAATGCAGATACAACCCCTCCGTTTTTACAGCACTCCATACTGTCTGAGCTTGTAAATCACAGTAGTCAGTTTTCACATAAGTAACAAGTGAACACCAATTAATCCAAATTATTGCTTTACTATTCCAGCTTTTTTTCTCATGCTTTTAGACAGAAGTTAGGATTTTAAACATGTTTAGGAAGTTAAGATATTACTGTTTCCATGTTTCCCCAATTTAATTATGTTATGCTGCCATCTGCTGGACAGTGTAGACCAACAGAGTCTGCAAGTGCAATCTGCATGGATCTAAACATCAACTTTGTCTTCAATTTGTATTATTTCCTTTCAGCGTAGAACTGTGCACTGAACCAGACTTAATCATACCTTTTATTGTTAGTTTTAATACTAAATTAATCACAGAAATTACTAAAAGTACATGTCTCACTGGTAATATAACTTTGGCAATCTAACTTCCTAAATTAAATTACTCTGTGTTCAGACTCGTTTGAAGACTTTACATTCTTCTGTATTTCCTTATTATTATGTGATAAAAATGGTGAATTGATACCTTTTAAAGGCTGTATCTAAGGAGTGCACTTTGCATCAAAAAAAGAAAATCAAGAATATCCATTTATATCATAATACGTTAGACACAACTCCAGAGGGGAATCAACAAAGAGAACTTGTTTGTTTTTTTCATCCAAGGCTTGGTGGGGGAGAAATTAAGATTAATGATAAATAACCACACGTTTTAATTGCCAGTGTATAATCCACAGCAACGCATAATTTATCTAACAACTAATCATTCAAAGAAAATTGGAGAAAGAATTTCCATGCTTATGATATCTATAATTCATAAAAAGAAAATCAACAGATTTAAAAAAAACAGATATCCAGCATTTTGTTGACAATGTTGTTCAATTATTAAAATGTTATCAAACCTGAAAATCCTATAATAGCCCCGTAGTAATAACACACTGGTGCCATTTCAGAAAAGAAACACCTGGGGCAATTCGTGATATGCAGGAGTATTAAAATTGCAAATATAACTAAAGTCCTTGAGGAAACTCTCAGATAAACATCTTTTTTCTTCCTTCTTTTGATAAAATGTGCCTATTAAAAAAAAGAAGAAGAAAGAAATGAAAACTGTTCCTCAAAATTGCAGAAATGTTCTTTCTGCTTTTTATTCCAGTGAATTTTGCAGGTATGACAACTTTGAAACTCAAAAAGTTAGTTAGTTAATTTGTTTCATTTTATCAGCTTATTCCATTCCCATTTCATTTAAAAGTTATTTTCAGAATAAGTAATTTCAGTGACAAGGCACCGGTACAAAAACTATGTACATCCATTATCTCGGTCTGACTACTACCTCCCTTCAATGCCAAAATACATCTGAAAGACTTCACAACAGCCTTTCTCATTCAAGAACTGGTAGAGCTGCCCAAGGTCCATGTGATTGCCTCTGTTTCCATGGGGGTCAAACATTGCTTCTTCAAAGCCTGTAAATTTGCGCAGGGAGTCTATATGTTCAACAAGCCTGCTGTCCTCACTCTGACAATCAAGGGAAATATCCTCTCTGTGTCGAATCATGATCTTCTTCCATGTCAAAACCTTCACTCTGTGAAATAGGGGAATAAGATTGGAAAAATATTAAACCTGACACCTCAGCAGGCTTCTGGCTGTGATTAAGTCATCCCCAAAAAACCCAAATCAACAGGCAAGGTACCTGGACCAGAAATCCTCGCAGGCAGATTGAAGACCTTCCACACACACAATACCAGGTTTCCCAGGCATGCTAAATCCTGACAGGCCCAGCTCCTTTGACCAATCCAAGATGTTCTTCCTTTTCGACTTGTTGTAAATGTGGTGACTGTAGATCCACAGCCGGCTGAACACTTCAGGCATCCGAGGTGAGGCAGACTCCTTCTTAGGACCTGGGGCTTCTAATAAGCTCTTATCAATAAAAAGCTGGAGGTTGTCTTTCACCCATTCAACAGCAGAGAGCACACATATTTCCCCCTGGCAGTTTCCCATGAGGTATGCATTAAGAAGTGCCTGGAGCTGTGTCTGCTGGGCCCTACTGAGACCAGAACACCTGAAGAAAGAATAACACATGTTCTAAGAAGGTTTCAAAGAACATTTAAGGTCACTTGGCACTGGGAATTTCCATATCTGGGAGCAATGACAGCACAGCTTCAGGAGGTTCAGCGCTATTAATTATAGTGACTAATGATACACTTTAAACAAATTAGAGGCACTGTTTCTTCCACTTACTGCTGTGGCTGTGTTATTGTTACACAAATTAAATTTTCTTTCATTCAAAACTATATTTAAAGGCAACACTGTGAATGCTATCTGTGCTCATCCAGGCTGCGCTTCCTATATGGTAGAAAAACCTGGGCCACTAGTATTCTATTCACTATACTATTGTTTTCGCTCTCTCTCGTTTTTTTCAACAAGTCTGTACACAGGCAGGTGAGACTCTCCTGAGTGAGCTCCCTAACTATTTTCCTTTATGTTAGGAGTTCAAATGAGGATAATCGCTTACCGGACTGTTATTTCTGGTAACACACTAGGATATTCAGATGGGTAAGCACAGGACAGAATGAACACCGTCTGTATGGGGAAAAAACATGAGAAATTAAACTAAATAATGATTTTTAAAAAAATTATATATAATGACAGATTAGTTACCCCCTCTGTGTTCGCAGAGTCCAGCTTTTGTTTGATGAGAAACTGGGGTCTGGACGGTGGAGGGCCGCCTGTTGAAGCTGAGCCCTCCACGTAGTCCCTGAGCTCGGCTAGTGCCAGCTGGTCAGTGAACTCCAGCTCCTCCACGGTGGGGAACATGCTGGTTAGCAGCTCTATCTCTGCAAGCTGAGACTCAGCCCACTCCAAGTAAGACATGCTGCTTTAGTCGAGAACTAAAATAGTCAATCTTTTCTAATGTTCATTTAAAAAGTTACCAGTTACACCGTTTTCTGGTACGTCCAAAAATATGACTCACTTATGCTAACACATACCATGTTTCCGGCCGTAAACCAGCCTCTAAAATTGATTTCGTTACAGAACAGTATGAAATCTGAAAACAAAATAGTATTTTTATGTATACAGTATAGACATACAGAGGCAGTTTACCACTGTCTAGTGTCCCGCAACGTCTAATAATGAAGTTTTGTTTGAACTCGGACTCTTTTGGCCGACGCACGCAGGAAACACACGGCAGCAGAAACAGCGGCCCCATCACATTTTGTTCCTTTGCATGTGTCAGCTGGGATTTTTTTTCCTGCCAAATCACTGGAGTTATTTTTGCGTGTTCTAAACTTTACGAATCAACGTATTTACACTAAAGCTCGCGATTTATTTCTCCAGTCAACAGTCTAACGTAATTATGTCCGAATTAGAGAAGTCAGGAATAGAAAGTAAACGAAACTGAAGACGATTAGGGTTTTAGGCTCGGTTTGTCACAGTAAGTTGAATGGCCCATGAGGGTGATGATTAAATTTAACGATATATTTCTTATTGTGTGTGTGTGTGTGTGTGTGTGTGTTTTTAACAGAATTTGCCGTCACTGAACTCTATTAGCAGCATTATAATCTCATGTAGGTATTAGCCAAAGCTAGCCTTCTGTTTCACTTGAGTGCTGTGTTCGATTCCCATCTCTAAAGGTGAAAATGGGAAAGAAGAGGGGAAAGGACAAGACCTCCAAGGAGGATGATGAGCTTGACCTGACAGGTAAAGAATATTTCATCATCTTTCATGTCATGCAACAACCTGTGGAAAGCCTAGTGTGAGACTTCCTTTTCATTTTAATCTTTATTGTCCCAGTTCCATCCTGTAGGCATATTAAGAAGGGAACAGACCAAACTCTTCTCAAGAAACTTTCTGGTACCTCAGATTGGACGAGTTGTCAGGATTGTAAGCAGGAAGAAAATAAAGAAAATATCAACAACCATCTGCCACAGGAGGCTGAGGAAGAAGAAGAAACAGGATTGTGGATGTGCTTGAAATGCGGCCATAGAGTGAGGTTTTGTTTTTTTTTGTAACTATTTGTCATTGGGTTTAAAATGGCGTGCATTTTTTCTAAATGCGTCTTTTCCACTAGGGATGTGGACGGAATTCTGAGAATCAGCATGCCATCAAACATTATGAAACTCCCCGGTCTGATCCACACTGCTTGGTGGTCAGCTTGGACAACTTTAGTGTGTGGTGAGCATTTTATGTTGTTTTGCTAATCATAGGCCTCTACATCAAGTTTGAAATAAGAATAATATGTTTTTGGTTTTTCGCAGGTGTTATATATGTGATGATGAAGTCCATTACTCCAGAACAGGGCATTTGGCTCAGCTAGTAACCAACCTGAAAAAGCAAACATCTTCAGATTCTATAAAACGACCACAGAAACGTAGGTACCACTGGGGAAGTCTAACACGCACATACATTAGACTGCTTCTAACCATGTCAACCCTGTTTGCTTTCTTTAGGGGTCAAGGAGGAAGATGCCTTGATGGAAGCTAAACAGAAGGCGGAGACTGTAAAAGAAGATGAAAATGAGGACAAGGAAAACAAAGAAAACGGGGATCACCAAAAGAAAAACACAAAGAAAGAGACTGTTGGGAAATCTCAGAAGAAGAGCACAACTGAAGAGCATTGTGGTGTTTCAGTAAAGGGTCTGAGCAATCTGGGAAACACCTGCTTTTTCAATGCAGTCATCCAGGTAAGACTGATCCTTACAGGATGCCGGTCTTGAGTTCAGTGAGAGTTATTACTGATTGCTATCGTTTTCTTTTCCAGAATCTGTCTCAAACACAACTCTTAAAACAGACTCTCAACAAAGTGACAGAAGAGAAAAGTCTCAACATTAAACCCGGTGCTTCCTTAGATCTGGTGTGTTTTCCCCACTTAATAGAGTAGTTATGTTCCTCTACTCATTACTATTTATAACTAACTTTCTTTATTATGATGACAGGAGCCTATAGAAGTGCAGTTAGACGGTCCCGGATCTCTAACTTTGGCTATGTATCACCTACTCTGTGAGATTCAGGAATCGAAGAAGAGTGTAGTAACACCACGGGAGCTGTTCACACAAGTTTGTAGAAAGTAAGAATGACTATAGTTTTATGTTAAAAGTCAACTTTAAAATGTGCTTAAAAGTATAGCTCCCAGCATTAGTGCAAGCGTGGCTCATCATTCATCTTATCTGTGCAGGGCTGCCAGGTTCAAAGGATTTCAGCAGCAAGATAGCCAGGAGTTGCTGCGCTACCTGTTGGATGGCATGAGAGCCGAGGAGCACAATGTGTGTACTGAGTTTGAAACTGATCTCCCCATATTTAAGTCTGATAGATTTCTACTAAAATGAGAACTGTGGCTCTTCAGAGGGCTATATGTTACATTGCAATAGATTGGTTTGACAGCAGAACACTGCTGTAGTGAGTTGTTTTATGTGGCGGCATTAAATGTAAGAAATTGTGTTTTAAAAACATTTTCTGTGTCCTATTTAATGACCTTATAATTCTTCTTCTCAGACAGTTGGTTAATTTTCTGTGTGCAGAGGTTTTAACAGGAGCAAATTTTAAGGGTAAAGGCCCTAAAATTAAGGTTTTGTGAAGAATGGATGTCTCCATCTTGTGGTTAATCAAAGGTATCTTTCATCTTTTGAATATTACGGTTGTATCTGTGTTAACAGAGAATAAGCTCAGGAATAATGGACACATTGAAACAATCTAGAGAAGGCACAGATGGAGAGCTGAAAACGCTACTAAAAGGCAAGTAATGCTGCTATGTATTATTAATCAGTGTTAAATAAAAGTACGTTGCTAAAGTTTTTGCACAGTAGCTTTTCTTTGAGAAATGTGGCTCTGACGTTTAATTTCTTCTTTCAGAGTATGAGAAAAATGGATTTCTAAAAAACTTTGTTGACCAAGTTTTTGGTGGTGAAATTACCAGCACTATTATGTGTCAGCAGTGTAGAACGGTATGTATGAAGACCAGAAAGTAAGTAAGAGAATATATCCTGATGATGTCACTCTAAAAATATCCACTTGTTCATCCTTACAGGTTTCTGTGGTCACAGAGATGTTTTTAGATCTTTCCCTTCCTGTTTCTGATGAGGTAAAGCAGGCATTTGTTTTGCTTTTTTGTTTTGTTTTTGATAGTTACTTGAGTAGTTATTTGTTAATGTCTGTATCAGTTATTGTTCCCTATTGTGGCATCCTATAGGCATATAGAAAGAAGAACCAAAAAAAGAAGACCAGTGCTTCAAGCCAGGATGACAGCAGCAGCCCTGTTCGGACTAGTGGGAATGATGACATTCCCACTGGGGCTGGCAGCAAGTACCAGCAGAAGAAAGCCAAGAAGCAAGCAAAGAAGCAGGCAAAGGTGTGTCAGTGAATGCATACTGAAGGAAGTTTCTTTTTTCTTAAACTTAATTCATTAATTAATCCAAATTAATCCATCTCGACTTTCAGCATCAAAAAAGACAGCAGAAGCTTGAGGGTAGAGCCACTTTGGACAGTCTCACCTCTCCCAGCCAGGCTGAGAGCGAACACACAGATGCTACAGCAGAGTCAAAGGACAGGGAAAACACTGATAATGAAACACTTGAAGAAGATTCACAACATCCTGCTCCAGTCAGTGTGTCTGAAGAGGACCAAAAGCCCTGCAACGCAGTGCAGGTGGAGCAGGAAAAAGAAGAGGATGAGGATTCAGCGAGTGACCCTGACTCATCAGTCAGCAACCGGTTTACTGCCTTATCAGTGGAACAGCACTCAAAGGACAGTACCGTATGCAATGAAATGGCTAACATGGGTCATGAAGAAGACAAGACAGAAGAGGAAGACACACAGCTGGTGAGGAAAATGAGTAAAGTAACCTTGGATGATGCCTTTATAGAAGACACTGACGCAATGGAACAAAGCATGGAGAGTGAAGATGGAGTGATGGAGACTAAGGAATATACAGTAATAAACCAAGATCCAGAGCTGGCCTTCCACACGATGGCTGTCAGGACAATCCCAGAGAAACAGGAGTGTTCAGTGCAGTCGTGCCTTTTTCAATTCACAGAAGTAGAAACCCTCACGCAAAACAACAGTTTACTTTGTGTCACCTGCACCAAACGGCAGCTGGGGAACAACAAGTCTGGAGGTATTTAAAATGCTTCCACATCAGTACTTAGTACTTAGTCTGCTATTTAATGTCCTTTGCATGTCTATGCACAAGCAATTTTGCATAGTGAAGTATCACAAATGTGTAATTTTCTTTTCTAATACCATTATTAAACTTTCTTTATACATAGTTTAGGGATCGACTAAAACCCACTGTCTTTTTTGTGCTGTGTTTAGGATCCAAGAAGAATATCTACACTGATGCCTTGAAGCAAATCCTTATCTCCTCTCCACCTTCAGTCCTTACTCTTCATTTAAAGAGATTTCAACAGGTATGCTCTGCACTGATCCAGTTCGCTGTCAGCTAAGGTTTTTATCACAGAGTTATGAGCCAAGCTTTAAAGAACATTGAACCCTTTATGGTAAGGCAATCAAGAAATCACTATTTGGATTTTAATGATGTTTTTTACCTGTAGAATGGCTACAGTATTTGTAAGGTGAATAGACATGTCACCTTTCCTATGATACTGGATCTAGCTCCCTTCTGTGCAGTCAAATGCAAGGTAAGTATGGGAAGTAACATGTTTTATTATACTGTACAAAGACGGCTATAAGTGAATTAAATGTAGAAGCACTAACCACTAGTTGTTTTGAAACAGAATATACCAGAGGGACATAGTCAGATCTTATACGGTTTGTATGGCATCGTAGAGCACAGTGGAACAATGAGGTCAGGTCATTACACGGCCTATGTGAAAGTGCGGCCCGAGTGCCCTCAGCCCTCATCCAATGGACTTACAGACGGTGGGTGTACTCTGGCTTGACCGTTAATAGGATAAACACTTCTAAAAATGAAATGTATAAACTCATCGTTTCCCTTCAGGAGATGCAGAGCCATCCAGAGGATCCTGGTTCCACATCAGCGACACAAGCGTTCAACCTGTGAGTGAGAGTAAAGTCCAGAGCTGCCAAGCCTACCTCCTCTTCTATGAAAGGCTCCTCTAATTGTGCATCACCACTCAGGAAATCCAAATAAACCAATGCTGCTTCAGTTTCACCTTCTAAGGGATCTCAAAGAATATTTCCGCCTCTACCTGTTCTGTCAGTGTCTGAAATTGTATGACAGTGTCTGAAATATTAAACAGGTCATTTTTATCAGTCTCATACCAGTACAGAAAACCTAGTTGGACAATGAATTGACAATATGGAACTGGAAGTCACAGTTTCAGTATATTAATGAAAGCTTGGGATAGATGATATGTAGATATATATTTTTTTCTTTTTTAAATCAATGTCATGTAATTAAATGTTGCAAAAACAAACTCCTCTCCTGTGTGCTGGTTTGTCGATACTTGCTATGAGTCTGCGCAGTAAGTGCTGCTAGCGCTTCCTTGTCCAAGCTGTCACATGACTACAGTGAAGTCAGGCTCGGAATGGCCAGAAGCATCTGTACCCTATCCCTAAATTTACTAATGGCAGTGTTATCCAGGTAGCATGGCAGGTCAGTAAACGTTTGGCTTTTTAAAGAGCATCGAGTAAAGTCACAATAGCGGAATGTTTCAGTTTCTGTTTTTTTGCTAGCAAAGGATAAATACGAACTGAGCGCAGTTAAAGCTAACGGTCTGGCCTAGCCTCAAGCTTTTCCGTTTGCAGACAATTACCACTGTTATTTGTTTAGCTAAACGAATCTAATATAAGTCGTCAGTAACATAACGAACTGATCATAATTTTGGACATGCTTTTATTGCCTTTATCCACCAGGCCCAGTTGATTAACTTGGCTAAACGTGAGTCAGCATTTTAGCGTTGAACTTGGCGTACAAGTTAAAGAGTCACCGTTTAACCCACATTTCCTTGCTGTGGGGAACTATTAGTTATCGGCAAGATTAAATATTTGCGAAGTTAGATAGTTAAATATTGAGAGGCAGTCGCCTAACTTAAGGACTATGTTAGAAGTAATTTTAGCGAACGTTATAGTTATTTTTCTCTTCGTTACTTTAGTCAGATTAAAAGAAAAACTCACTGGAGCATGTTTTTACATGTCGTTATACTTATATAGGTATTAAATTCTATTTGACTAACTATTCATCAGTAATTTCCTTGAGGGAGAATTTTATTCATAATCAAGTGTTTCGCCAAGTAGCTGGTTGGATGTCTTGTACCACTTCTGCTGCCCATAACAGCAGTTTAAGTTCCTGAACCTTTACATAACTTTACATAATACTAAAGCTCCCCTTGCAATACTCAACATTGGGATTTCTCACTTTTTTTCCAACTGCATATTACGTTTAACATTGTCAGTCTGTTTTATCCAGTAAAATAAAGTTATTTCACTTCGCTTATTTTTTTCCCCACAAAATGAGATTGTTACTCATATAAACACTGTCACTAAAATGTGCAATAAATGTTACCATAAGAGGGTCTGCCGTCAGTTTTTGGTTGAATTGGGTCAAGTTGGTAATTACATGCAGTCTGTTTCTGTTAATATAACACTTAACTGTGATAAATCATTGAAAGCTACTTTTTTTGCTGTCTATATAGACAGAAGCTGGCACTTAGTTATTAGATTTGTATTCCGGAATCTCCCTGTTTTATAAGAAAACTGATAAAGACTCATTTGGACTGAATGATCAGTGCAGTCCCAAATGGTCATTTTTGTGCAACACTCTCAAGCTGTGAGCAACCATTTAGACATTTAGAAAAAAATTAAATACAGTCACAAGGCAGCCACTGATTTTTTTTTTTTTTTTTAATGTATTAGTTTATTTTTGATTGCAAGGAATTTGCTGTCCTGTTTTACTTGAGTGACTGGGCCGTTAGTTTGCTCTGAATCAGGATTTAGCTTTGCTGAGCTAAGTGTGTCCATTGTTTTTTCAGTCTTGCTGATTTATACATTCATGATTTATAAATTTGCTCGGCTAACATTATCTCGGTCATACATGAGATGAACCCTCTTGTTCGTAATATTCCCAGTATTTTAATTAATTAAATAAAATATAAATATTTGGTGTCCCTGTATTGATATGCTATTGCCACACAAAATATTGTGATACATTATTCTTTTTCTTTTTTTTTTCACCAAAAAAATGTGCCTTGCAGCTGTCTGTGGTTGCCTCATGATACACGGAAGGCTTTGCTAAAGACACCTTTAGTGCAAGCAATGATTAGTTGTATTGTATTCTGCTCATTTTTTAGTTATTTAATCCATAGAATGTCTGCAAACTCTTAAGAAAACATACATTCAAAGTCACGTTGACAACTTACAATTGGTCTAAAATCTGGAACGGTTTATGTCGTCATAGATGAGTTACAGTACCAACATCGGAGAACCAGAAACCCATGAATTTCTGTACTGTGTCTTTTATTTATTTATTTTTACAAATTAATTAAAATGGATGCAAAATCTAGACGAAATAAGAAAATAATTATAGTTACTTCTGCATGATTTGGCAGATTTTCTTTCCAACTCAAAGAGATTTGTGTCTTGAGCTGGGAATCTTTCACTTGTTAGGCAAATGTGTAAACTGCTCCACTCTGTAGCCACTATAATATAATACACATTGATAAACCTAGAGAAATGTTTCTTGTGTAATCATGACATTTTTGTTAACTCCATATGGCTCTCTTTTTTGCACAGGCTGAGCTTGTAAGAACTATGGCGCTCCAAGCTCCTCGCACATCGGTGTTCACCTTCCAGTCTGCAGTGCACAGCGCCCACGTTCTGCAGTGTCTGAATGAGCAGAGACAGCAGGACGTCCTGTGTGATGTGACGGTGGTGGTGGAAGACAGGAGTTTCCGTGCTCATTGCTCTGTCTTGGCTTCTTGCAGTGAATACTTTCACAGCAGGGTCACCAGTGTCACCAGCCAGAATCCCATCATCACCTTGCCACATGAGGTTGGTGCCTTGGGGTTCAGCCAATTTATATAGGGAAAAAACTAATATGGGTGATACTGTTGAAAGTAAATGGTGGTAATGTTATACAGGCACCATTATTTTATCCCTATTATCCATGAAAAGTGTATGCATAGTTAGATTTGTTGTCTGTCCACTAGCTTCTATTACTTGGTCCATTTTGTGTCATAATGTGAGTGAAAAACAGTTTATATGCAGTGTTTGGAAAATTCAACTTAAAAAGGTCAATACAGGTACATAAGAGACCTGTTGAAACTGAATTTTTGAGCTGCCTGAGTTTCATTGTGTTTTATTATGTTTCAACAATTTATGTCTTTCCCCTGCAGGTGACCGTAGAGGGGTTTGAACCTTTGCTTCAATTTGCCTATACATCAAAGCTCCTTTTTACCAAAGAAAACATTGATGCTATTCACAGCAGTGCTGAGGTTTTAGGATTTCACAACTTGGAGTCGACATGCTTTGATTTTCTCATCCCAAAGTTTTGTGAAAGCAAAAAATCCTCACAGGAGGTCAAGCAAAAAGTCTGTTGCCAGAGCCGGGATCCTAGTGCAAGTTTTGGCTCTCGTGCAGAGAGTAGCCAACCAGAATCATGTGAGTCACACAGCTCAGTGCCTTCAGGAGGTGATGAACAAATAGACTTCCCGTCGCAGTGTCCACAGAGTGCACAAGGTCAGACAAACAGCAGGGAGGAACACTTCTGTTTGGAGAACTGTGGACCACAAATGGCCCCCTTATCTCTGGAGTTAACAGGAAATGGCATGTGCCCCATGTTGTCTCTGCCTTGCCCAAACTCTGACAAAGCAGATCATCCGTCTCAGTTTTGTGAAAACGACATTTTAGAGATGGGAGACGTGTGCAGTCAAAGTGAGATGCGTTTGGCAGACTGCGGCTTATCTTGTGAGCTGTCAGCCTCGGGGGATGTGAATCCACCAGAACTCATTGATCCACCAGGCAGAGAAATTAAACAAACTGTTGAGACACTTGGTGCAGAAACCAATTGCATCCCTAGCTCATGTCCACTCGAGACTTCAGGGGCAGAAGATTGCAGTACTTTAATAAAACAGAGTGAGGCTCACTTTGAACAGGGAATGACAGGTGATCTTTCAAACTCTGCACTGACTACTCTAAGCCATGAAGAAGGATGTGGCGAGAGAAGTCGCGTGGAGAGGGAGGTGGCTGAACATCTGGCAAAAGGATTCTGGTCCGACCTCTGCCCGTCTCAGGCTCAGCCACTTCCTGTGGATCCAGTGGAACAAAATAATCTAGCAAAAGCATCTGACTTTCACTGGCTTAAGCAGCTGGACCTGAGTGCCAGTGTAGGAGACTGTCCCTTTCTCAGGGACCTTGGAACAGGTGATGATGCAGCTACACACACCGACAGCTTGTCTCAGGCAGAGAAGAGCCCTTGTATGTCCTCCTCAATAAACTCTGCTGATGACTCTGACCTGGACACAGATGGCGATACTGAGGCCAACAACAAAAGAGCGGAAGAGGTTGTTATTATATATGCGTCTGATGTTTGGTTATTGGTAATGGAAGATAGAAAATCAAATTAATCTAAATTGTTTAACTCTAATCTTCAGGTTCAGCTTCCATTCCCAGTGCAGCAAATCTCAGTGCTGAGCCGGAGTGAATTTCAGCAGCTTCTGAAAAAACATTCATTGACCCAGGAGCAGCTGGACTTCGTCCATGACGTCCGTAGACGAAGTAAAAACCGTGTGGCTGCACAGCGGTGCCGGAAGAGAAAACTGGACAGCATATACCAGCTAGAATGTGAAATCAAAGGATTAGTAAGTTGACTCTAACATGCCTGATTTTCCAAACATACTCTTAAACATGCTATAATGTAATTTCATAAACTAGTAATATTTTTTTTTAACTTTGACATGATGTGACCACTGTGAACTGCAGCTTTGTGGATAACACTTCTTTCTGACGCATCCTTACCACCTTTTTCTATCCCTTATTCACACTCGGGTCACAGGGGCAGTAGTCTAAGCAGAGCAGTCTAGTCTTCCCTCTCCCTACCATTGCTTTCCTGCTTGTCCAGGGAAACACTGAGTTGTTCCCAGGCCAGATGAGAGAAATAATCTCACCATTGGGCACTGGGGGTGCCTCCTCCTGGTATCACATGTCCAAATCACCTCACCTAGGAGGCATCCTAGTCAGGTGCCACCTCAACTGTTCCTTTCAATGTGGAGAAGCAACAGCTCTACAAGTCACTCTTTAATATCCAAACTCCTCATCCTGTCTATATGGGACAGCGCAGTCAGCTTCTCAAGAAAACTCATTTCACAGAGTGTATCCATTATCTTCATTCTTTCAGCCACTAACCGGAGCTCGTAACCATAGTTTAGGGTAAGAATGTAATTTGTCAGACAAATTGACAGCTTGGGTTTTCTGCTCAACTTTCTCTTCACCACAACATATCAGTAAAGTGTCTGCATCACTGTGGACGCAACCCCTATCTGGTTACCCAGTCTCAGTCTCCAGTATTCTCTGAGCTGTGAACAAAACCCAAGATACTCCTCCAATTGGGGCAGCGGTTCCTCCCAGACTCGGAGTGGGGACTCCACCCTTTTCTGGTTGAGAATCATGATCTTGGATTTGGAGGTGTTGATTCTCATTTCTGCCGCTTCACACTTGGTCACAAATCGCTGCAGTGCAAGCTGGAGGTCACTACTTGATGAAGGCAACACAACCACATCATTCGCAAAATGCTACCCTGAAATACTAAGACCTACTTGGCTATGTCCAAATGATGTGTCCAAAAAACTGAACAGAATCTGTGACAAATCTGTGTCCAGCGGAGATCATCAGCCATCTGAATGAATCCGATTTTCTGCCAGCAATGCAAACCAAGCTCTCGCTGTGGTTGCACAGGGTCCGAATGGCTCATAACAACACACCAGATACCCCATACTTCCCACCTTCCCACCACCTCAGTCCTCAGTGGAGGTCAGCAGTATCCCACACCTATTGTATCTAATGTGAGTAGAGCCCCATTAACCCCTCCTGAGTCGTCAGACCAAAAGTCTCATTTCATGGTCACATCAAACCCCTCCCACACATTTTTTGCTTCAGCTACTGCAAGAGCTGCAGTCCACTGCTGTTACCTGTCAGCTGCATCTAGAGTTCCATAGGTCACTATCTGGTTCTTGGTTTAACACCACAACAGCAGTGCCACCTCTAGAATTTTGCTCAGGAAAGCAACCTTCTTATCCAATGAAGAAAGCCCTCAACTTTTTGGTAGTAAACCAGGGGGATACAAGCATATCTACCCCTGGCTGCCACCTCTTAGGACAGCTCCAGAGTCAAGCCCTCCTCCAGGAAACTAGTTCCAGAGCCTGAGCTATGTGTTGAGCCAAGCCGGCTATATTTAGACTGTATCTCAACACCTTGTGCACCAGCTTAGGCCCCTTCCCCACCAGAGAAGCAACATTCTGTGTACCAAAAGCTAGCTTTGGAAGTTGGGGATAGGACTGCCAGAACCTTCGCCCCAATCTGAATGGCACTGAACCCTGTCCTCAAGTGCAGCAACCAGGCACTCACCCTCTAGCTTCAAGGTTGTACCCAGGTAATCCTGTCCCGGGCAGGATAACTGGAACCTTGATTTCTTCATCATCATAGGAGTTCTTGTCCACTTTATATAACATAAATGGCTGTAAGTAGGGTGGTAAAAGTAACTGAATGTATCCTGTTTTATTGAAATAACTTTAATAATGAGTGGTAGAGATAGGTTTATAAATTGAACTGACTGGACTAGTATATTAAATACTATAGAGAGAATATGAGAAATTTTGGTTAAATGTTTGCTACCAGCTCCACTGATTGATGTCTTTTTATGTATGTTATTAAGTGCTAATTAGCTAGCCTCAGCTCATGTTGATTACGTCATTCCTTGGAACTCCAGCTGCAGCTAGCAGTGGTACACCTTGCTCTCTTCATAAGAACTTGCTGCAGGTTTCTCAGCTTTGCAGTATGTATCCCAGAGAGCAGAAAATGCTAGCTAGCCTGCAGGTAGGGAAACAAGAGGTGGTACTCGTTAGTAGTAACTGGGCTTTCAAAAAAATTGTACAGTTAAATTGTAGATGAAATGAACCAAATGCATTATTAAAAGGTCAAAAATGAGTGAGCTTTACTGTTATCCTCCCCACAGAAAAGTGAGAAAGAGCGGCTGCTCCAGGAGCAAACAGAACTGAAGCAAAACCTTGAGGACATGCAGCAGAGCCTTTGTGGCCTGTGTAAAAGTGTTGAATCTTGCTCTGATCAGGACCAGTTACAGATTCTTTCCAGATTCTCCTCGCAAGATATTCCCATCCCTTCTCCCAACATTGTTCCAGCAATTGAATTGGTAAGTTCAGAGTGTGAGCAGAGCGGGCAAACTGTACAAACAGTTCAAGTCGCTGAGCCGCAGGCCGGCACAGAGGACACGGGCTGCCCTGTTCCTACATCTCTGCTCAGTGCCTGTCTGGATATGAACAGCAGCTTATAGTAACTGGACTTAAACTACATGGTCACTTGTAATCATGCAGGCCCACAGGTCAAAGGGTGAAACTTGGTTCTATATTGTAATCCTCTTTTGGGATAGACATGCTTTCCTGTGTGTTTCACTAAATAATTGTCTGCCTGGTAGAGGCAACTATCATGTCAGGCGTTTTCTTTGCTGTACTTCTAGTCTTCATTTTACTGTAGCAAAAAAAATTAACCAGTATTCATTGTTTTAAAGGTGCAGGCAATTTTCAGGTAGTTCCTAAAAGTTTCCATTTGAAAATTAGGAGGATAAAAGTAGGTTTGCTTTTCTCAGGGAAGCTCATAACCTGACTGTATTTTGAATCATGCTGCGCACCCAAACAGGTATGAAAAAGATGTTTTATTTTACGCTAATTAGTCTGTTGTTTTAATCTTAACACATACTGTATTAATATTTACAACTATGCTATTTCTTTGATTAAATAGGCATAGAACTAATTGAATCTTTTCCAGTAGACTAACAAATTTACACAGCTAACCTAACTTTTCAACCGCATTATTTGAATACTAATGTATTTTAAACTCTAGTAGGTCTAAAAGTGTTACAAGGGAACATAAGAAGTTATTTCATTTTATGCAAAATGTGCCTTATGCAATTGTGTAATATGGATTCAAAAAGATGAGGGCATCTTTGTATATGCTTGTTTCAAGCACTATTGCACATTAACCCAGAGCTAATATTGATGGCATTGTGTTACATGTTTTGTCTGCATGTTCAGTATTTTTATTAAATGCTTTTATGGATTACAAATTTAAATAAACAACACTTTGTTATCATTCATTGTTTTATTTCAACTTCCAATCTTTGGTTGTGTGCGCTACCAGAGTTTGGCCAGTAGATGGAAGTATAACTCTACCTCACCAGATGAGACAGACGTGACTA
The DNA here is from genome assembly GCF_964374335.1 of Astatotilapia calliptera. NCBI lineage: Eukaryota > Metazoa > Chordata > Actinopteri > Cichliformes > Cichlidae > Astatotilapia > Astatotilapia calliptera. Next base: position 8,578,022 of record NC_137435.1, read on the forward strand.
GAGTAACATAAGAGGCTCAGACTAGACCTTCAGGGAGGGTAACTGCACACTGAACTCTAAATAAGGGAAGGCAAGGAGTTTGTGCTAATCCACCTGACAGAAAAATGTGCAATTTCCTGTTATCTGTCATCCAATTAAACAAAACTTATTTAATTGAGTAAATGAAAACCCAGTAACAAACCCAGGTTTAAAAAACAAACAAACAATTTTGTGATTTATCTCTGGCTCTTACTAAAATCTTTTGGCCATGCCAACAAATTAACTTTAACCTTCAAAGTTAAAAAAAACTTTAACCAACAAAATCAACAATACAAGTTCATGTCTTCATAAGTTCATATCTATAAACACAATATGTAACATAGTTGTCTAGAGACTTAGTACTTCTGCAGTGGCTTTGCAAAGAATAATTCAGCAGGCTCTAAAAAAGGTTGAAATTAAAGACAGAGTCAGATGGAGGCTGATGAATGACCTTAGCACTTTGAAGAGCAAAGGTACCCTGGAAATCTGCAGACAGGAAATTAAAAAAAGTACGGCATATCTGACAACTATCCCTGTAGATTTCAGGGTTATTCTGTAGATGCAGGAAAGATAGCTTTCCTCAAAAAGCACCCGACCAATCATTTGAGTTTGTAAAGTTTTTGCCTATTTTATAGAAGTGGTAGTTCTACACAATAAAAACCTGTAGCCCCTATAAAAATGAAAAGCAATCTGTCGTCTCCTTCACATAGACAGATGTTATTTAAAAAAAAAAAAAAATCCTAACTGCATTTTAGCCATCATCATGTCTGTTGTCTGTAAATGGCACACACCTAAATGTCCACATGTTTAGGGCAACATTTAGTCCTTTTGCAGGTATCGATGATGCAGACAACAATCTTTAAAATACATCCCAAATACACAATAAACATTAGGTTTGGATGTTCTGAGGTTGACGCTAAGATGACACATCAGTCTGCTAGTCAGTGACCCCTCACTTATAACTGTTGTCAAACAATCTTTATGTAATACTTTATAATAATCAGCCATTTGCCAAAGCTCACAAATTCAACAATGATACAGCAAGAATATTCCAAACAAGGAATATTATTTCCTCTCTCACTCTTGTAAACATTTAGTTAAAATTTATTGCAGTGGCACAACCTCCTCAAGGATTCATCTGTGAGCAGTAACATTTAGCAATCAGTAGCAATGACTAGTAATTCATTTTACTGTTCGTGTTCCAGGCTGCCAAAAGAAAATTGGGTTGTGCATTTGTTAAGGTTTAAATTTTAGGGGCTTAACAAAGCAAAGCAACAATCTGATCCGACACTGGTCTGAGTGCTCCTCTTTCATTGCAGACTGGAGAGGATCATAGATCAAACAAACCAGTACAGAACAGAAACACCACTTTAAGAAAGTCTTGCAGAGTTGAAGAAGCAATTTTGTCAAGATGTTTTTGTCTTCTGATGTGAATTATTATTTTGTGTCCTTTGAAATAACTACGGTAGCACTTGGGGACAATGAAAGAAAAAGCAATCTCATTTTGTTTTCCTCAGAACAGAATCCTCAAGGTTAAAGTGGTAATTACACCAGCAGCCATGGAGCAACTCATAAAACTGGAACCTGTTTTTGAAAAGTAACCTCACACCCTGACAAAGAGATGTCACTCCGAGCACAACAACTGGTTTTCCATCGAAAAAGCAAAATGATTAGATCATTATAATACTACAGACATCAGATATGATCTCTGTCCGCTGGAACGATGCATCTGTACCAAATCTTCAATTTGATGCGTGTCAGCGTGAATATCACCCTCAAAAAAAGCACTGCAAGCACCTATTTACAAATTTCCATCTTAAAACTCAGTTCCACAGTGTTTGTCTTTTATATACGGTTCAGAATTTACGGCATTGTAGTGCAAGACTAAGATGATCCCTCTTTTGCAAGCTACACAGGACGAAAGACTTGATTTGAGGAGGAAGCAGCTGCGAGGCATGGCAAGGTCAGAGGCCCATAATCCGCGGCCTCATTCATGCGAGATTAAAAACCTGCTCTGAGTTCTGATTAAGAACGCAGGGTTAGAAGATTAAAGACCAGCAAACAAAATGAAAGCAGTTAAAGCCCAATCCTGGAATTCATCAGAATACCAAAACCTTAAACTGTCATAATGTGAGATTAATGCAAAGCCCTCTTGACCTCAGTATCCGTCTTGATACATATTCTGTGTCATAGCCTATATTTCCTTTTTTTGTCCCTAAAATCTGAATTCAGACTTTTCTTTGGTGTTGTTTGTTGTTTTTCTTCCCCTTCTCATTTTCTTTGTTCTTATTTGGGACATTTATTTTTTAAATCAAAGTGACAGCTTGAATTGGCTTAGCTTATTGTCGATGTAATCATAAATCCTTGATTTTTTATTGTCACTCAATACATGATTATATTTCCATAAAGCGTTTATGTCCCTTTTATGCAATGATTCAAGTCATTATCCTCTTGACGATGGAGTCGTACTACACTCGGGGAGCAAGGATTAGGAAACAGGAGGGAAAGGGGAAAAAAACAAGATTAGAAATTAAAGCATCTGGAAGTTAGCTTGCTCACAACATTGCTAAAGGAGAACATATATGCTAATAACAATGACATTGCTCAGTGTAGGACTGCAAAGAGTTTCTTTTTATGGCACAGATGCAAATAATATGTAGAAGGTAGCAGGCACCAATATTTTAAGCTCGAATGCATGATTATGGTTGCAAATATGACACTTCTTATCCATTCTCCTTGTGAGATAAACACAACAAAGCGCTGAAGAAAAGTTGACAATTCAATTTTGGAATAGCACACCAACATGAACCAAGATCCTTATTAGAATATTGGTCTGAAACCCAGTAAATAGCAGTTAATATCCTGAAATGTCAATTAGCATCTCCAATGGTGTTTCCAAAATAGAAACACTGTGAATGCAAAACTAATGAGAGAAGATCTATATACCAATATTCTCTAGTTTAAACCCTGGAGAAAGACACAATACTTGTATAATTAATCCTTGCATAAGGTCTGTGACCTTCTTGCAGCACCACATAAGTCTCATAACCTACTGTCTCCTAACTGCTGAAGTGCTGAAGTGCTGAACTTCATTTTGGGGGTAGTGCAGAGAAAGGGGCTGTATCTCATTGACAGGATTATATGAATGAGGACCATAATACTGTAATCTCACAGAGAAATGAGAGGAACAAGGGGACATGCTGGCCCCAGCTAGGCAGCACCCTGATCTGCAACCTTCAGATCAACAGCTGTACAGTGTACAGTGACAGATTACACTCACACTTGTTTCTCATCCTAACAATCCTCCCTGTGTTGAATTTAGAACACTATAAGCACAAGAAAGGGTATTTCAGGACAAAATCTCACCATACTGTACCAGAGTATATTATTTTACTAGTCATGGGGAAATTGTTAGAATTTATCAGTGTCAAAAGACAAGCAGGAAAGCAAAGAAATGATGCCTTCAATTCTGCCAAGTACACTGGTTTTTAATTAACACCACTGTTGTGAGAGATTCGGCAGAGAATCTTTTTTTTTTTTTTTCAGCTTAGCTGTGCAGAAAAAAGTCCACAAAGCTTTAAAGGAACCCATTAACCTTTGAACAAAGACAAACAGAGTAGGTTTTTCATCCATTTCAGATTTTTTAACAATATAAAACACATTTCTAAGGTGTATTTTAAGTAACGGTAAAAAAGTACACCTATCTCAATGACAGAATTAACATTTATATTATTTTTCATGTTAAATGTTCTCTTTCAGTCATCAAAAACATTCTGAACAGAGAGTTCATCATCACTGCAAAGAAGAAAAAGCTCAGCGCAGACCCCCGATATAATCCCCTCCCCACCTTAAACACATCTGTCCCTCCAAATGCACACCTCACCCTGTCCTCATGCCTCACTTCGCACCCCATCATATGCTTTCTCTAGAGCCACAAAGACACAGTGCAACCCCTTCTGACTGTCTCTATGCTCTTCCATCAACGCTCCCAAAGCAAATATCATATCTGTAGATATCTGTAGGACTATATTTATATTTGGGAAAAGCTGAAAAAAATGCATTGATAGGCAACTGTTTTTTGTTTTGTTTTCCAAAAGTCTTTTTGGATGACAGAGGAATGTATTCTTTAATCCTGCCTACCCTGTACTCGACTTTACTCTGACATAAATATGATAATAACAAGATATACCCATGTCTTATATGTTAGCATTGAAAACATTCAGCTGTTGAAACAACTCTTTATAGCTTCATGACAAAAATTACAAGCTGTGTTCTTTACGCAAACATACCACTGTGTAAATACTATACATTTAAATTGTGGCCACGTGCAGTTAATGTCTAACTTTTTAGATATTAAAAACTTTTCTTCAGCACATACAAAAAACTATAAACATACAAGCAGACTAGCAAATTTGTAATATTTAATATTTGATTCTTTATGAATATTTAGGTTAAGTATTCAATATTTAGGTACCTAAGGTACAATAAAGTACATCACTAATGTTTAGGAATGCCAGAAACTGCAATCATCTGTTAGGTAACTGTTGTGGCACTCAATAGACATTGTAAACAGTCCAAGTCTAAACTGAGCTAATGAGTAATTTAACAGTCTTTAGTCATAGCTACACTTATTCCTGTTCCATCATCTGAAATGTGACATTAATCCTGCATGTATAGACAAAACAAGCAGGATACAGTATCAGACTTTCACCCAAAATATTTTCCTTACATTTGCAGGATTTTCAAATATGTGTGACAAGGCCTGGCCAATTTTAAACCAGGAATGTTTAATGTGGATCTTTATAATGATGAGGATGAGGATTTTATTTTCAAAGCTATGCCTTATTGAGGGGAAACAGGTAGGCAAAGAGAAAGGTGAATCAGGGATGAATGGACTGTAGGATGTGTCATCAAACCCATTTTTTTCTTGAATGCTGAGGTTACATCTCTATCCTTTACATTTTATTTGTAATCCATTTGAACTAATGGTTTTAGATGCACAATTTAATACACGACTTTATATCCATGGTGAATGTGGGAGAAGTGACTTGGAAATACAGGATTGTTTGTTAGTCTGTACTAAAAATACCAACAGCTTATATGTGTGCCAAGGGTTTAACTTTTGTAAATATAGTTGTGTGTGTGTTTGTGTGTAATGCAGTGGCTTTTTTTTAATAGTGCAGTTCAAACCCAAAAGCCAAAAAACCCAAAGTCAGTAATCACATCACCTCTTTTCTTGGATAACGTGAGTAAATGTGTCTCATGAAAGCCGTTTCTCAGAAAAGACAGACTGAAAAACATCACAACTGAATGTGAGAAAGGGAGACGGCTGCAATATAAAAGTCATATTAAAGTTACAAGGCTTTAGTCTTCTAAATGCGACCTCAAGTGCGTGTAAGTTGAGGCCCGATCCAGTGAAGGCCCAGGATCAAAAGCAAAACAATCAAAAAGTTAAAGGTTAAAGGATGTAATGTTCTCACATATTTTTAGTCATTTTGAAACAGCTCCAACATGACAAAACGTATCCATGCATTTCATAAACTTCATATGATACAAAAAAAGTACAGACATTAAGCAACTTGATGAATAAGATGTTGAGGGAGTACTCACTCATAAACTGTCAAATAAATCAACAAGTTTGTAAATGTGTCAAAGTTTCCGTGCGCTGTAAATATGAAAATGACAAACGTGTCATAAGAGAATCAGTCATTACTGGAAAGATACCACTTACCATCACTTACCCATAACACCATGAAAATGACATTTCTCTCACACGGAGTAATGTTTAAAAAAACAAAAACAAAGAGCAAGGCCAAGATGGTCAAGAGTCACGATGTCAGAAGTCAACAACAATCTGTCATCATCATAAAAAGGGTTTCTAACCTATTCTTCCAATCGAGACTAAAATGTTTGTGTGCTCTACATAAAAACTACTGAAAACACAAAACTTTGCCTTAAAAACTTGTTTTGATTGTAACAATGCAGTTCGACACATTCAGACTTCAGTTTTTATTGGCCTAGTGATTGCTGTAGTCCTGGAACGACAACACAAGTGTGTAGTATGGTCATAACAGTCTTTGTTAATACTTGTTGTGCCATTCGCACTGGCCGACGCTCACCTCATCGATGTCCAAGTTTTTTCTGGATTTGTAAATAAACTCTCCAATTGCTACAAAAACTGAGAGGACTAGTCCAGCTGCCAATACAATAAAGATTCCCCCTATGTTCTCCACGCCCAGGGCACTAGCCTCTTTGCTATCCTCTTCTGGGCAGCCATTCCCTCTCCACCACTTCTCCTTCATCATGTGGAGCTTCCCTTCTTCTTGAAGCTGCAGGATTGCAATGGTGACCTTATCTCGGTAAGGGGAGCCTATAGCAGGAATTACAGTAACGTAATCTTTAGGTTTCTGAGAAGGAGCATGGTAATTAATGGTTATTACTGAAATTATTATATAGTGATCACTCTTACCAATTGGGGTTCCAACACCATAGCCCTTTGAGTCTATCAAGCCTCCGATCTGTGTGAGGTTGCAGTTGCGCTGGCTGATGTACTCGATGCTGGTCGACTCCATCAAGAGGGCATAATCTGTAGTGAGAACTCTTTGAATCCCTTCACGGTTGTTTTTCACTAATGCTGTGTTTTTCCTGCTGCTCATGAAAGCCCACATTTTCTCATAAGTAGAGATTTTCGATTTCTGTTGAATCAAAATCAACATTTGTGGATTATTAAAACCACGGTCAAATCTACAAGCACCAAAACGGCATTTTAGACAAAAGAAAGCATCTTTACACCTTTCCACACCTTTGGCGCCTGCTTCTAATATTTAAAATGAAACCATATTTGCAGGGTATCTGTTGACTGGTGCCATCTCCTGCTGTGCATCAGAGCACAAATCTCTTCAAGTTCATTCAATTTTCACCATAGATTTAGATAAACTGCTGGGTCTGCTGCAGGCAAAATAATAAATCCGTCAAATCTTTATGGAACAGTCTCCCACAGGTTCTTGTTAAACTGATACATGGGGAAATTTCCAAGACACTAACCTTTAACCCTCCTCTTTTTCCAAACCAAATCAATTTTATGCCAGCCAGTCAGGCTGCACATGACTGAAGACTGTTGGCTCAAGGGTAAAACTTGCCAGGCTAATTAAAATTAAAAGCAGTGTTCTTATTTCCATTCTTCCCCTACAATTGTCCTGTAAAACAAAAAGACGGTTACCTTAAAAAAGGTCATGGTGGAGCCATCTCTTACGGCACCGTACTCTATTTTGGTTTGCTTGGCCAAATCATCAGCGGAGTCAATTGGCGAGTCCATTCTTTCCACTGTGAGGAAGGCGGCCAAGTTGGCAGTATATGAAGAGATAATGATCAGGGTAAAGAACCACCATATCCCACCAACTATCCTTGTAGAGAGAGCCTTCGGCATCAGTTCAGATCCTATCAGATAAGATTACAAATCACATTATTGATTCATAATTAAATTGAATACTTACTTACTTGAAATTAAATGAATACTTAAAAAGAATGATTAAATGTGCTTTACCAAAGGAAAACTTCTGCCTGCATAAAAAGATAATAAAGGGATACCTTGCTGCATAAGTGCGCCGACTCCAAACCAGACACTGTTTATTAGAGTGAAATTGTTTTCAACCACATCCGAGTCTGGGTTGCAGGGGTGAGGGTTGTACCACTCATAAGGAGTAAACCTAAAGGTTATGAATGAAAAAAATCATCGGTTAAAATTAATAAGTGACTATTGGCCTGTTACAGACTGAAAGTCAAAATGTTAAACTGAAATTTTGCCTTTACATAAACAGTGTTGCTTAAATGTAAAAGCAACTATAATAAGTTCACATCAAATAGCACTTTTTTTTCTTTACCTGGCAATAACAAAAAGCACACAGCTGACACCAAGGCATGCCAACAACACGTACATCCAGATATCAGGAGAGAGTGGGTTAAGGAAGGAGAAGACTCCTGGATTTGTGCCGTTGGGTTTGTGGTAGAGGATGCTGATTCCCAGCGTCATGAATGGCTTCGAGAAATCAATAACTTTTTCCCTGACATATGTGATAGTGAGAGGGGCCACAGCAAGATCAGCCACCTAGTAAAGAGCAAAAATCACTGTCAGCTGCAGACACTGTGACGCTTTGAACAAGACATCTTCTCTCTTACATTAAGACTGACTGATCAGTACTCACATGATCAATGAGTTCCCGCACCATGCCATTCCACTCCCCTTTGTCATTCTGAGCTCCATATTTGCCATCTGACACCAACTTTACTTCATAAGAGAAGCCCAAAATGTTAGAGAGCTCTTTGAGCAGGTCGAGACAGTAACCCTCAAAGCGGTCATTTCCATAAAGCGGCTTGTCAGATTTCTTATACATGACATAAGGATTTTCCTGGTGAACGACAGAAAGGTTTCAGTGGATTATATAATACAAATACATTTGAAATCAAATGCTCACTAGCAATGATTTTATGTCTGTTCATACCAGAATAGTAGTGACAATAAGGGTCCTATTGGCCATTGAGTCTGTTACATTTGTGGATGAATCCTTGTTAATTTCTGATAAATTAAGGCCTGTTTGGGAGTTCCACACACCAATCTGTAACAAATAAAATATCCAAATAACCACAGTGGCTGGACTTTAAATAGTTGCTACCTGGGTAACCTTCGCACAATTGAGGAAAAAAAGGTAAAGACAGGAAAAGAAAGCAGTAACAAGTAGAAAAGTTAATATGAAAAACACAGACATAGGGGGAAAAAAAAGGAAAGGCTCACAAAATGTTATAAACTTGAAATGCCAGTAGAGAAATGTACACCATTTCTAAGAACCAGTACCTGAACCTTTTTATTTTTTAATGAAAAGGGGTAACGTCACAAAGGTATAGTAAATTAGTAGGTGTCAATATTCCTTTAGTGTGCCGTGGCAGCTAAAGTACAGACCTTTTTCCACACTTTATTCAAGCGGTTGTTGCCCGTGTTTGTCTTGCAAAAATAATAAAGAGAAAGCATTTTAATCACAGATCACAGAAGGGGGAATAATTCTTCTGTTAGCAGTTTTTACACCCAACTGTGTTAACCGAGGTTTAAAGTCTTTGCAGTGATGATAGCATGAACAGGTAACAGCTTCTTAATGACCTGTCAAAACCGAGAGTAGCATTGTCACTGTGATTAAAGGAACATGCACACACTTGCAAGCTTGAAGAGACAGCTACAAGTTATTTTGAGAGAGCAGTGTGTCAAAACAGTTCAAAAAGTTACTTTTTAAATGCATAATTAGGACACCACATTTCAAGATTTATGTAGTCTTAATTAAATTGGTCTATATGTTGGTTTAAAGACAAGTCATCTTTTTGCATATTTTTGGGAAAATGCAGTTAACAGCTCTGTCTATGCTCATTAATGATACTCAGCTCTGCTTTAATGTGTATTAACAGAATAACAGTAACATGTATTAACGGTATAAACATGGGTTAGACACTTCACCTTCTCCAAGCCGTCCTCCTTCAGGCTGATGACATCTAAATCAAATTCTTTCCTCAGACCGTCCGTCTTGTTTATTATTATTTGTCCTGTCAAGCCGTTCCACTGTGCCTGTTTCAGAAAACACAAGCAAAGACCCCCTCAGGTTTGTTTCCTGTTTTTTTTCTTCCTTTTTTACATCATATCAATGCAAAACAAAGCAGGAGCCCGGAAAAAATGAAAACAGCTTTTAAACATGAATAATTGATGAGTACTTCATTAAGCAAAGAAGACTGACTTGGCTCACAATGGATGTTTTTGCATTGGCTAGATTCTCAATGGAAATATTAAATGTCTCCGAGTCTGTAACACAGAGGATGGTGATGTAAATGGAGCAGGCAGGCATGCCCTCTGTCTGTGAAGAGAGCAGCGGGTGGGCAGCAGCGCTCAGATATATTTGAAATCAGTTGATAATGAAGTTAGCTCAGTTGAATTACAGTCAGGTTAAATCTGTTACAGAGAGCACAGAGAAAGTAGCTTTATATCTGCACTGACAGAGAATGAAGTCAATTTCTTTATGGAAAGATGCAACAACGAAACATCAATAGGCCTTTTCAGTACATTCCTATGACGTCTATGTGTGTGAATGTGTGTGCGAATGGCTGGATGACTGGATGACTGGATACGTAAAGCGCTTTGGGGTTCTTAGGGACTAGTAAAGCGCTATATAAATACAGGCCATTTACCATTTTTACCATGACATTCTAACTGTAAAGCCGAAAAAAAAGATAATTATTGTCAGTTGACCCCCAAATAAAATGCTTGTACAGTACTGTGCAAAAGTCTTGACTCACGTTTGATTTCTTTATATTTGCTAGGAAAATGGGAAACAGGTGCAGCACATTATTGAAATGTGTACAAACTCAGTCTCTGCACAGCTTTAACAAGCTTGAAACTCAGTGTTTTGGTTGGATCACCTTTAGTCTTCATCACAACCTGAAATCTGTTTGGCAAGCTTTTTACTTACACTAGCTCTACTTTGTAGTCTTTGGGAATAGTTCTCAAGACTTCTTGAAGCACATTCAAATGCACGGGAGTCATTATCCTTATCTTTACACACTGTGGTATCAATTGATATTTTTCACAGATTCATCTAAAGAAATGATAATTGGAAAATTATGTATACAATATCCTGTTAGGCTTAAAAGATTCACAGGTGACTTAAAAACAAACAAACATGCGAAGGTACAAAGACCAGAAAGAAAATGAATAAAAAAGCAGCCAATGCTGAAACAAAAATGTTGAAAAACTTCAGAAAGGAGCCCGGAGAACTATTGTTCATCAAGAGCACTTGATAACAAAGCCTGGCTTCTTGGAGGCAAAATATACAGAAATGAGGGGTGGTGCAGGACTTTCTCACAATACCAGTGCGTTTTGATCCAAATGTAAAACAAAGCCAGATTTCTAAATGACAACACTACATTACATTTAAATGTAAGAACAAAAATGTCAAGTTCGGGGGAAAAAAGCTCAAATCTCAATCTCAATATTACAGTTAGGTTTCAATATAACGTTGCTTTTTTTTAAAGCAATGTTGAAAGCAGCCACAAATATCAAACATGGGAAATAACATATGGTATTCAGGACATGAACAGTGTGGTTTGTGTATTTTTAAAGAATTGGTTCAACTTAATGTTTGTTTACTCTAAGAGCAAGGCATTATGGTATTGGAGTGACACCGAGGACATGCTGTCAAAAAGTTTTTATAGCATATATATACAGATTTTAAGAAATACAGTGTCATGCTAGTATTAAACACTGCAAAATATTCCACTAAAATCTATTCTGCTGGAAATAGCATACAGGTGAATTTAGAGATGCAAACCAACAGTGAGCCTTTGACTTTGAAGTGAAAAATATTCCATTAATTCGACTGGAACCGAAGCAAATTCATCTTGAGCCATTAGTACACGCAACAAGCAATAAACAAAACAAGATTAAGAAAAAATGTAATCCAATGTCATCATTCTGAAGCAGTATGATGAAATTGATTTTGCAGAAAGAAAGAAAGAAAAGGAGGATAGTATTCCATGTCAGGAATCACACATAAACTTAAGAGTTCATATTAAACTTGATCACGTCATGAGAAACATCAGTTTCTTTAATACATATAGAAGGTTAGAGGGTATCATTCAATGAAAATGCCCTTTGATATGTCTGCTTTCCAGTGTCGTCACTCACATCTTTGAGATCTGTTGACCCTTCAGTCCAGATTTATTCTTTTGATTAATTCTCCTTTTTAAATCCTCACCAATCAGATTTTCTCTCTCTTGACAATGTGTTTCCACGACTGCAGTTTATATGCAGTTAGGTCTATATTTTGTTGGACAATTTTTTTGTAGTTTAAACTAAAGAGACAAAAAGTAATTGAAGGGGTTTAACAAACATATTGTATCTACTGTTTATGAAATACAGCCATTTTTATAGATAGGAGTACTATCTATAAATATATATATAGTTACATATATTTAAATATTAGGACTGTTTTTAATCCTTGAATGAAAACCCTTTGTAGTCAGTGACTATCTTAAGCCTAATCTGAATCTGAGCAGAGAATATAGCCCAATCACATCATCAATAAACACTGCTGGTCTGGTTCCACTTGCCTCTACCATATCTCCATATTTTTCCCATCATCCTTCCTGGTACAAGTTAATCTTGGATTCATCAGTCCAGATATTTTTCTGTGAAGACTCTTTTAGATGTTTACTGGTTACACTCGTGTTCTTGAGTGTAACCATGTTTTTGAGTGTAACCAGCGGTTTACAGCCTTTGTCTTGAAAGAACAGAACGGGCCTCACCTAACCTTGAAATTGGTTGTTGGTCAATTGTGCAAAGTATTTTAAGCCTCTGAAACCGTGTATGAAAATGTTTCTAATTCTGCAAAACTTTTATCAAAGCCCTCTGAATTAAAGTGGAAAATCTTGGCTCTAATCACAGTTGTTTAACTGATTTAAAATCTATGGTGGTATAGAGAGGCAAAACCACTCTTTGTCCAAGAAGTGGACCTATTTTTTATATTTGTAAGATAATGATACTGCCGCCATTAAAAACCCATGACCACATGAGAGGAAACGGTGAGAAAAAACAATATTTTCTTTTTTCCACATCAATACTGTATCTAAAATCAGATCCAAGCACATTCATCTGTATGCGTTCAAAGTGCCCCTAATATTCTTGAACAGTTAGTTCTTCATAAAACTTAACTTTCCCTGTTAAATGTGTGGCACAGCACCAAGTCTTGCAGGCAGATTTGTCAGTTTACCTTTCCACCCCCACAAGAGCAGAGTGTAGGCTGAGCTACTGAACAGCACTTAGTGTCTTGCTCAAGGGCCCATCAGCTAATGCTGTTAAGTTATAGTTCTTAATTTAAAATACAGTCTGAAAGGACCATACTAATATGTTTACATATTTTCAATATAGTCTCTACATATGTTAAACTTTTCCACCATTAAACTTTTATATAGGCATGTACACATTAACTTTCTAAATGGTGTGTTTATTTGTGAATGTGTTTTTCACCATTCAAGCAGCTACTCGTTTCTTTAAGGTATCCAATTTGTCTTGTAGAAGCTTGGAAATGACCTGCTATAAATGATTCAGCTCTGCATACATCACGTCTGGTTTGATTACTGTTAGAGTTACATAATTATTGTGTGGTAATGCATCATGGACTAAATCAGAGTGCCTCTCATACAAGCGGTAACAGGAATAAGGAGAGGCATAATGGCAGGTCTATTGTAAGCTGAAGACATCATTTCCTTTGAATATTCCAAATACTCAGTTTAAGCATTCTCCAGATAAGCACACCCCTGTCAGCTCCACCAGACACATAGTCAGTATACTACTTTGCAGTGCAGAACTTATGTTTGATAATAAGATGAAACTTATGAGCAAAATATGATAGATGTACAGTATTTGTCAACCAGCTTCCCTAAGTTCCCTGTAAGATTGTGTGTCGTGGATTTGCTAAGTGTTTCCATTAATGACTAATTTAAAAGCTAAACTTAGTACAAAAAATAAGGACATTTATGTTCGGTCGATTATTTCTTTGCTTCCTGGCAATAAATCTTATACTGCTAGAAAGTCTGTTTACAGTATTTCTCATTAAATGGTGCCACATTTGTAAGGAAAATGCATTTGTGGGTTGAGCAGCAGAGCTGAGCATGTGGGTTGCGCCCATAAAAAACTTGCCAAATCTTCTTTATCCAACCATATAGGCTTTATTGCTAACACAAATTTCCTTACTTTCTCTGCTAAGTTTCTATCAATTCATTCACCCAGCCATCGAGCCTAATGCCCAGACCGTCCTTTCCCCATCCACAACCTGTATATTCCCCTCTCCTTCCCAGGTTTTCCCAGGTCAGCTGGGAAATGTAATCTCTCCAGCATGTCCTGGATCTTCCCTGCTTCTTTTTTGGTTGGATATGCCCAGAACCCCTTGCTTAGGATGCATACAATTCCTGAATCACCTCCACTCTCTCTTTTAGCTTTACGCCGAGTACTTCCCAAATGATCAAGGTCCTTAAACTACCTTCAAGGATGAGCCAGACACCCTTCAGAGGAAGCTCAGTTCTGTCACTTGTATCTCCAGTCTTATTCTTTCAATCACTTACCCAGGTTCACAACCATAGCCGAGGACCCTAGTAGCTAAGGTTTACCAGTAAATTGAAAATCTATATAGTATGGCAGTAAAATATTGGCTGGTAGTGACGTGTGTTGTATGCATAATATGCTGTAAATGGGAGAACAGTAAAAAGAAAGCACTGGAATGGCACTTTTAAATTTAACCACTGTACTAAAACAACAATGTTCATTTTAGGATGTTTGGGCTTTTTTGTGTGTAGAAGAAAGAATATTACAGTGGCAGTCATCAGTCGACAAGAAAATTACATTTTACATCGCTTTGTTTTTATGTAAAAATACTTTTCTCAAGTCTAATTACAGACAATATCTTTAAAGACCATACAGCTAAAAGTCTCATTCATTTACACTCTGCTGCCTGGGTCATTTGGCTTTGCTTGTTGCTGTCAATATTCTCTCCTCACTTACAACAAGAAGAGCTCATTGGTTAAAGAAACATCTAATTAGAGAGTGCAATAACAAGAGAGCTTATTAAAGTGAGATGAATATATCTTGACACAGATGAAAAAGTCTGCTTCCACAGCAGGCAGCGTGTTTTTTTCAACCTGTCAGGCTTTGCTGAGTGTTTGTCTCATTGTGTTTCTGTTTAATCTGCTGTTAGATCAACAATTCATGCAGAAATATTTTTCGTGTTCAACAGAGCAAGAAGCATGCTACATGATCCTTAGCACGAGTCTTCAGTTTTAGCATTATTATTAGCTCATGAGGAGCTGTCTCAAATCTACATTGTCTTTACCTGCTTTCATAAACATTCACACAAGGAGCAGCATTCCTCCATGGACAGCTCTAATCTTTACAAGACTACCAACATGTGATGCATGACGTCAATCACCATGTCTTGAAAAAATTATTTTCAATATAATCATCACACACTCGTTGCTCATTCACCAGATCTAATCTCCTAACTCTATTGTTTCTGCTCTTGCACAAAAGCAAGTGACACAGAGGCAGCGGGCTATGAAAAGGACAGATGAATGGATGGAGCGCCGGTGTCACACATTCATTAGGCAGACTCACATCTTTGAGCATGCTCATGAAGCGTGATCCAAAGCGCCAGGGTTTGTGTCGGTGGCACTGAAGGGAGCTCACAGTGATCTGAGAGGTGCGTTGTGAGGCAGCAGCCACCATGTAGACGGCGTCGTACATCAGAGCTGCTTCAGTCTGAAAGAGAAATGTGGCCATCATCCTCTGTTACTGGGGACTGCAAATCACATGTCATCCAGTTATCACACCCGGGCTGTCTATGTACATAAACAGCAGCATTTCATTTCTGCAAGCACACTCAAAGGTACAGCAGCAGTTTTAGAAAATTCATAAAATTTCTGTATTTTGACCCAAGTGTATGCAATGAGAGCTAGTGAAAATGTATTAAAGATCTCATGCAGTGTTACAAATAAAGCTTGAGTAGGTACATTTACATGTCTGGCTTTTTATTACATTGTTACTTGATAGTATCTGGAGACAAAGTTAACAAAATGTCTATTTCATGTGCTGATTTGAAAGTTTCTATCGATAATACAGAAAGCATTAGGTAAAACTAGGCTTACTGTCATCATCCCCTCCATCATTCCAGTCTCGGCTTTGGAGGGTGCCTGCAGTCGCTCCATGGCCCATCTTTCGACCACCGAAGCCACATGAGGATTGTCTATGTTTAGCAATCTGAACCCCGTCATGTTGACCCCGCTATAGCGGTATGGCTCCAAATCAAGGGCAAACAGGTCCTAAGGGGATTGATGTGACATGACATAATCTTCTTCTTTCAGCGGTGATCATCTGCCTCCATCTCTGCCTGTCCCCAGCATCCCTCTCTGTCACACCAACCCTCTTCATGTCCTCCATCACTACATCCATTAACCTTCTTTGTGGTCTTCCTCTTATGCCTGGCAGCTCCATCTTCTACATCCTGTGTCCAATATAGCTACTATCCCTACTCTGCACATGTCCGAAACCATCTCAGCCTTGCTTCTTCAAACTGCTCGACTTGAGCTGTCCCTCTGATGTAATCACTTGTCTTGTCCATCCTCTTCACTCCCAATGAAAATCTTAACATCTTCAACAGTGCGTCAATGTCCAAATACATCTTAGCAGATCTCACTACCATCTTGTAAACCTTCCCTTTCACTCTTGCTGCTGTCCTTCTGTCACAGATCACTGACAAAACCTGTCTCCACCCTGCCTGCACGCTCCTCTTAATCTTCCCTGCGCACTGTCAGGAACTTTGGATGGTTGACCCAGGTGTTTCTACTCCTCCTCCATATTTACTCCTTGCATCTTAGCTGTTAAACCTGCCTGTCTGTCAATTAAACACATTCTGTCTTCCCTCTACTGACTTTCACTCCTAATGTCAATATGAGACCAAGATATAGTTAACTGAAGAGAAAGGGTAAACCAACACTTGATTAAAACAGTGGAACAACATGAGTACAAGGTAATAACATGGAATTATGCCAAGGGCACCCAGCAGCCTTATTATAAAACAAACCACAGATGTGCAGGCTCATCAGCATAACTCAGTAGTGTAGCATAAAAACAGACTTTAGGCAGGCCAGCATTGTGTAGTTATGTGGCATCATAGCAAAATACCTATCTATCAAGTTTCAGGAGTCACAGTTATTATGATCAGAAAGAGGGTTTTTTGTAAAAGATTTGTCTCTTACCAATGTGGTGAAGAAAAAGTGGTAATATTCAGTCATCATTCCCATGGACAGAATCTAAACAGGGAGAAAGTGTTTGAGAGTTTTCTGTTTAACGGTACAGTGGAGATTTGTTCCAGCCACAATAAATAATCTTCTCTTCCGCCTAAGACCAACCAACCATACCCACAACCACAGCGAGCGGCAAATTATTTATTCCATCCATTTCCTGAATTGTCTCATATTTCTTTGGCTCACATTAACAACTATGCGAGTGAGTATATGTCACAATTTTCTCCTGTTAGTGAAGTGTCTTCAATTAATCTTCCGAGCAGCTGTTGGTTCTAAACGTGTACGTCTGGCCCAGAAATAGGCTCTGCTTGGATTTGGTAATGAACACAGGATTTCTGAAGGGGATAGAAGTGCACTAATCTTGCACGTAGTGAATATTAAACCAACAGCAATTCAGAAAAGAGATTTAGAGGCTTTTTTTTTCCATTGAAGAAAGAAAATCCACATTGGTTATCTGATCAAATTTTCACTTTATGTGGCGTGTGGCTGAACCCTCAGTGGCCCACAAACTGGCAGAAGTGCATGTTATTCACCTGCTTGAGAACATCAGCTGATGTTTGGTAAGAGCAGTCAAAGATGACATAGAACTCCTTCCCTTTCTTCATTTCCTTCAGCAGGGGACGGGCATCTTTACTTCCTGTGGGCAGCTGCCGGATCTTTATTTTAATGCTGTATCTGGATGGAGCTTTGATCAACTCTTGCAGACGAATCAGGCCTTGAATCAAAAGACAAGGAGGCAATTATTAAACACAACAGTCCCCGTTTTAATGGAAACCTTCCACCTGGAACATTTTAACTGTACAAGTTTACTTATATGATGTAAGGAAAAACTAAAATTCCACCTCCAAGGCCAAAGCTACCAAGCCAAATTCAATAAAATTGTGTGGAGATGTTTGGACATTCGCAGAAGAGGGATAGTGGATATGCAAAGGATACTGAAGATGTTAAAGCCATTCAAAAGAGGAAGACCACAGAGAAGATTTATGGATGCAATAAAGGAGGATGTGTAGAGTGTTGGTGTGACAGAAGAGGATGCTAGGAATAAGATGATATGGAGGAAAAAGGAAGATGATTTGCTGTGGAGACCCAAAAGGGAGCAGCCGAAATAAGGCGATGAAGAAGAAGGCAAAGGATCAAGCCACACAATTTTAGTTCAAATTCAATTCAGTTAACTTCCATTATATTTATTCACCACAACAGCTGGCTCAATGCGCTTAAAATCCAGATTACTCTCTTTAAAACTGCAAAATGAAAAATTGGCCTTGATTGAGGTCACTGCATTTTCTCCTGCTTCGTATTACAGCACCTCTCATTTATTTTTAGGGGCCTTTTATATGAAATTAAGCAGAGCACAAAAAAGCAAACCTTGTTTAAAGAAATCCATCATGTCAACAGTTCTCTGGTGTCATGTCGTAGGAGCAGCAAGAATTTAAACATTTAATCATTTAATCAGATTATTTTGCATCCCACCACAACATTTGGCAGCTAATGGCAGCTATTATATATGAAACAAATATTTATTTTATTTTGACTTGAATGTGGATTTTTTTTTTGTTTTTAAAATCATCTTTTAACCACAAGCTGCCTCATCTGCACTTTCATTGCTTCCTTCCTCAGTGTTTTCAAATCCCAGGTTTCCTCAAACTATGGGAATGCTACTTAAAGAGGTACAATGCTGTCCTCTGCAAAAGGAGAGATTTTTTCAACATCGGCAATAAAACTATATTTAAAAAATATTTAGTTACTGTAATTTGCCAGAAGATTAAATTTATGCCTACTCTGGCACTATATTGGTTAATGCTGCAGTTCCACAAAGTGACCAGGAGGGGTCACATACCTAAAATAAGTGATTGCTAGCCTGATACTTAGTGGCCAGACACCCTGATAACCAGAGCCCCTGAAATTTTGGGGGTCACGTGGGTCATGTAGCCTTGAAATAGTTCCCGCAAGTACAGTCACTGCTGCTTACCGGGCAGTTTAAATGCATGTTGATAACATATCGTTGCAAATAAATAAATGATACTGAAATAGTATAATTTGCAACAGGAAATGTTTTTAAAAACATATTAGTAATATTCAAATGCTATAATGCAGCAGTATGCAAATCATTTCACACTAGTGTAAATGCTTTAAAGAAATATGAATTATACAACTGTGATCTGCACATATTATTGAAAACATTTTTACAGGCTTTCGTGCAGCAGTTTGTGTCTCTTCTGGGATTTGAAGGGATGTTTTACTTCTTAGGGTATAAATCACCTCACACTGCACTATGGACATTTTCTTCTATAGATAGACATGACTGGAAGCCGGAATTACTTTTAAGTAAGAATAAGAGGCGGTCGGATGATCCAAATATCAATCGTATCGATACCAACACTAGTATTGGTATTGGATCGATACAAGCACAATTGAATCGATACTTTGCTTTTATCCTTCAAATTCAGTATGTAGCCCACTGAACTGTGTTAATTATTTCTTTGGAAAAAATAAACCTCAAACGTGCATTATGAAAAATCGCCAAACCTTTTGTGGTCTTTACAGACAGAAAAATTTACATTTCAGTTTCAAAACACACAAAAAGCTGAAAGTTGTGTTTTGTTGTGTTAACAAATGATTGTGGAAAGTAACAATCACAGTGGTGGTGAAAATTTGTTCAGAATTTGCAAATTGAGAATTCATCTTATAAATCATGGCACACTACTCGTCCCCCCATTAGCTGCCTGAATAACCAATTCGTACTGATATCGTCAATACTGGCCCTGTATTTACTTGGTATTGGATCATACCAAAATTTGTAGTGTGGCACAGCACTACTGTGAATGAGGGAAAGTGTGAATGTTGAATGTTTTTGTTGAAACGTCTAGGCAAGTATATACATGTTAAATTACAAGATACACATGTTCAAATAGCATCAATTATCACAACTTCAGGATTTTATTTCTATATGAGATTTCTTCATAATTGAAACAATAAGAAAAAGTAGTCTGAAGTCCTGCAATGTTACGAAGCTATAATTTAAAATATAATAACACATTAAGTTTTGTACAAAGTATCAATATCATCGATACCACCCTGAATTTGACTTGGTATGGGATCGGAAAGGAAATTATTGGTATCGCACGTCACTACTAGGCTCTTTATGTGTTATGTGCCCTCTAGTGGTCACATTGCGAATTTACAACCTTAAATTAACAAAGCAACATGTTAAAAAAAAACAACAACAAATTAACATCAACATGATACAAAATATATATATTTTCCTGCAGAGATTTTCAAACAAAAACAACTAGAAATTGTCTCTTGCAATTCTATAGCTAGAATATGTAAGTATTCTGGTCATTACTGTTTGGAGTTTACTTTGCTTTAGACATCTTTAGCATGAAACTAGCTTCCTCCACATTGGATCTTGTGTCGGAAAAATGTTTTTTTTTTCAGCCACGCATAAGGAAATGGTGGGAGTCTGCCAGTTGTGATAATGTTTTATAATTTTCCATTGCAGTAGGACAACAGAATTCAAACGAAACACTGCATTGCCATCTTATGAACTACCAGACCTTTTAATGGATTTGCTTGCTAACCAGAATAGGGGCTCCACTCTGCCTTCCCTGTTCTCCAGGTAAGAAAGCTGTTCCTTTAGTTTTCTGCATATTTTTTTTTCCTTGACAGAGTATGTGTCGTTTGGAGTTGCTCTGCGACAGCCTGTCGCACTTGTTTGGCAGCAGTCACAGAAAGTACACTGCGGTCAAGTGAGGGCTCACTTGACCGCAGTGAAAGTACGATGTTATCTTTTGTCAGTTGTCTGTTTGATTAGTGTTAAAGGCTAATTGTCAATGGATTGCTATGTTGCATATCTAAATAGTTGAAACTAAACTTCAGTGGCAATCAGTAATTCCCAAAGTTTTGTACACAAAGTGACTTGCAAAAATATTTTTAATTTCACAAGTGATATTTTAGTTGTTTTAAATTAGTTTTTTAAGTCAAAACATAGCGGCAATTTATAAAATGTAAATAATTGTAAACTTTACATTTCCTTTAAATATTAAAAAAGGAAAAAAGAAGCGCATAACAAAGCCAAGGTATTCTAAATAAATACACCACATTCTGCATTTCCTGCAATAGCTTTCAGGTGTTTCAAATAAAGCTGTTAATGATACTAGCAAAAATATTTCACAGTAGAATGATCAGAGTTGTGATTAAAAAAAATTTGGATGGGCCACAGAAGATTTCGGATTTTTGAAGTGGGCCATGATGCTTTTGGAGACAAGTTTTAGGCACAGATTGTAGAATTTTCCATGAGGTTAAAGTACAAGACAACTGCATATACAGTATATGACGATATATTTTAAAGCTTTCGTTTGGGCATCGCAATTCATTTTCAGAAAATGTTTCAAAATGGAGAAAATGCTTGTCTCGCTTTCCCCCCTGTAATGATAAGTGGAAAACTGAGCAAAAAGAGGATGAATTAAAATCAGTTATATTTGCATTAATAGAAAATGAATATAAAGTTCCTCATAGATGAGAAGGATAAACAGTTGCTGAAATACATTTTCATCCACTGTATAATTAGTCACTGAAGTCTTTGCAGCCTTTTAGTCTTAATCTGTGTTTTCATTTATATGGTTTTCACCTAAAGTTGTAGAGTACCCCAACCAACAGAAAATCTGAACTTCAGCATCATTACAAAAACAATGATGAATCACATTTAACAACAGAAACAACAAATCAGGACACTGAGCAGTATGCACCACTGACACTTAAAGTGCATTCCTAATGGTGAATACTGCTTATTTCTTAAGTCTTGTATTATTTACACAGATTTAGCTGCTGTTTATTGAATCCATTCTTCTGCCTCAAAGTTAAGTTTTCCCTTTTCCACTGGCTGCAAGACGAGCACCAATCCATCCCTGTGCTCACCAGCTGGAGATGTATTGTTCTCATGAAACCATTGTTCTTTTATTTTTTCCTCCAAGCACATTTTGGTTTGTTGTGGCCAAAAAAAGTTTATGTAAATGGATCATCTGGACTGATGGAGTTTAGATTAAAGACAGAAGGTTTACTGTAATGTGAGGACTTGATGGCTCTTGAGGGTCATATTTGTGCAGGTGTTGCTGCACAGAAACTGCCCCAACTATGGTTGAATCAGTGAACCAGCTAAAAGAAGTTGAATTTTGCACAGACTGGCGGAGATTCATTTATACGATGAATGCATGTAGTACCTTAGAGACCTGATGTTGTAGGTACTGCTAAACAGAAGGCCAGTGTAGAACTTTGAATTTCTGAGCACAACCACGTTATAGGTTCTGCACCCTGATTTTAAACAATGTAGCATGCAGTATTGCCACCCTGTTTGTTGATGTAGACATTGACACTCTCCTCTGTTTGGTTCACAGGCTTAGCTTTCTGGTTTTGTCCAATTTAAAACTAGAATAATCCCAAGAAAGTCATTCTGTATTATTTTTCACAGCTAGCATGGGGCAGTTTTGCCCAAACCCAACACTGTCCCTCCAGACTATATAGTTCTTAAGGGCTTTTTCCATCACCTTGGGTCTTTATTTACCTTCCAAGCAATCATGGAAGAGATCAATTGGAAAGTTTTCTGGTGCTTTAAATCCCAAATCTTCTGTTCCTATTAATGAGGAGACTGGTACCTGAAAATGCTCAGTTATCTTCTTTTAGTCTTTTCTTACATGGTGGGAAAATTATTTGAACTCATAGAGTGCTGGAAAACTGCTTAGTGGAGCTCATGGCTGCTGATCATTAGGACAAGGTCTGAGGATTCAGAGTAATCAGAAATA
This sequence comes from Astatotilapia calliptera, assembly GCF_964374335.1. Taxonomy (NCBI): domain Eukaryota; kingdom Metazoa; phylum Chordata; class Actinopteri; order Cichliformes; family Cichlidae; genus Astatotilapia; species Astatotilapia calliptera. The sequence continues at coordinate 8,600,719 of NC_137435.1, forward strand.
CAGTTGTGTCACATGGTAATTGTTAAGAAGCCATAGCCCTAACATCTCAAGGTCTTAATCTTTTGTAAAGTAGCACAAAATGAAAATGCAACAAATAATACAGCAGTCTTTCTTAAACTCTCAAAAAGAAAGCTTTATCTTTGACTTTATGTCCTTTGAAGGTCTGATCATCTTCTCCTCTCATAACTGCTCACAGTAACAGGACCATGACATATTCTAGCACAGTTAGCCAGGTTGAAAGAGTGTACATCACAGTGGCATTGGAAACTCTTGATTTAGAATCATCATAACTACTTGTGCATTATCCTCACTTCTTAGTTCTGTCTTATATTTGCTTCTTCCTGTTTATTTAGGAGTGATTTTTGTCTCACCATCTGTTGGGACTGACTTCTGTTTCCAGAAGACTTCTGTTCTTTAAAAGTTTTAGAGCACGTGCAGGGCACATTGACTCATCTATAAATAGCTTCAAGGTAATTTAACAGGGTTGCTAAGGCAAAGACTTGCAGGAGTTGTAGTTCTTATTTCAAGGGCACTTTATAAATATGACAAACAGTTGCCACATTTTTATACTTTAAAAGTAAAGTTTATGTTCTTCCTGCTGTGTTAAATCACTAACGGCCCTTCAGTATGATAGTGAAGTCTGTGTTTCCCTCCAGATCTTATGTTGTATCATTCATTCCCATCTCAACTTACCAGTTGCATCCTCATAGACCACAGTAACCGTCTTCCACTTGTAGAATTGCACTATGTCCAACACAGCTCTGCTTATAGAGGCATATTCAGGATAGAGGTTAATGTAGAAGCTGTCTTTGTTGTCCACTGATGGGTGTTTCCAGCGTGTCTGGATGTGAGGGACTTCCAGGGCATTACAGATAGACTGGACTGCGCTGACCGATGAGCTGTGAGAGGGTCCAAAAACAGCACCGACGCCCAGCGCCAACTGGTCACAGGCTGAAGTAATCAAACAGAAAGTGGGAAGAAAATAAAATCTCAACAAAAATCTCTTACTGATTCTCAAGTGGGGTTTCAAAATTAAATGACAAGATCTTTACCTCTTCTTGAAGCCTCAAAACTGTCGAATAAGTTTATTCTCTGGATGTCATAGGTCAGCGTGGTGTTTGGCATTAAGGTCCGGTTCCTGTTTATGTTAGTTACGGCAAATTTAAAGGCCAGTTCTTCAACACTAATGGGCTCATTTTCAAGAGTCTCAAAGATGCCCCCTGCAAGAAGAAAAAAGTGGAAGGAGTTTTACCCAGCTCACATCAAAGCGCTAGCAGAAAAATTATCGATCAATTGGCTTCTCTCGGTATAGATATTCACGTAGTGTCTTTTTAAAGATTGAACGTTACCACAGCTGAATTGTAATAGTTGCATAATACGGCCCCATTTCGTTTGTACTTCTGTCACATAATGCTGCTAAGGGACCCAGTTGAGATGACAGGATTTAATATTATTCAAATTAAAAGTTGAACTCTCCTGGCTTCAGCCTGTTACAGAGCCTGAATTTCACAAGCTGTCACAATAACTTTTATGAAAGCTTTGGCATTTGTTCAGTTAATTTTCACATAAAGGATAACAGATTAAACATTTAGCACATATAATCAGGGGAAACATTTCAGCCATCCCTTATTCTCTTATGCATTTACACATTTTTCAATTAGGGGGAAAAACCCCTTTCCAAATCAAAAGACATTCATACTTATTAATCTTGTTTTGTAGTTTTGTCTCCTTTGCAACTTACTGCTACTGGAAACAGTCATCATACCTAACATATAAAGTCACCAGCTTGTGATTTACAGATCAGTTATTGAAGCCAAAAGATGTGAGGTGACTTACTGTGAAAGGGTTAAAGGTGCCAAAGCACCCGTGCTCTGAAAAGCTAAACTTTAGCACTTTATAGACACTTTTAGTGTCTATAAATTTCTTTATTTCAAGTAACATGACTTTAGTTATCATCCGTTTGCATCTGCGTTTAACTACTTGAAGATGCAGTAATGAAGATGTTTCCTCAGAGTTTCCCTGCATCTGTTGTTTTGTAAGTACTGTGAAATGCTTTTCTGGTGCTAGAAATTTTTTTGACAACTTTGGGCTAATTAAGTACAAGTACAAGCTATTTTATTGTCATATGCACGTGTAAATAACCACAGTGGGTTTGTACTGTGCAGTGAAAGTAGGTTCCTTTCACACAGCAGTTACAGATATACTTTAATATGATACATAACATAAAATGAGAAGTATATTAAGATAAAATAAAGAAATGAGGAACAGAATTAAGCTCAGATTTTAATATAAAATGCAGTTTGTGGAAATGACATGGACAGCTTCATCATTGTCGCTGCATGAAACACTTTAACAGAAGGAATATTCCCAGAAGCTAACTGTAGTTGCTGCAAACATAACACTGTTTACGTGTAAAACCTTGATATCATAAGACTAAACATGTTTCATTTACTATTAGTAAATGTCCCTCATAGTCAAGAGGACAATTTTTAGATGTAAATTAGGCTTATCGGGCATTTTGTAAATTCTTTTCTAGTTTTTAATATTACATGTACAACTTTGTAACAATATTTAGGAGCCCAAGGTAACAAAAACAAAATGATTATTGTCAGTTTACAGTAATGGTGAAGAGCAAAGTCCTCACATTTTACAAGCATGAAAAAGGGGGAGAAGTTATTTAAAATGTATTAGAAGTATTTATCAAATATGATATTAATATATATGATATTCAAAATACTATACAGATACACTTAGCACAGAAGTTCTCATTTAATCAATTATTTAAATTATTAATTTCGATTAATATGCTTTTTGAGAGGCACCACGTCTCTGTACAGTCCGACGGTACTTGTTCTTATGTAGCACTGGTCATCACCTTTAAACTGAGATTTAAGTGGCTTTAAAGGTAAATTCAATCACTTTTAGCCACAGTTGGTGTTTGTGCCAGTGCCACAGAGGAGGAGGAGGAGGAGGGAGGGGAGAAGGGGGGGTTATTTCAGAGTTGAGAAGATCATACTGAAAAACATCCAAGTCTTAATCCATCATGCTGCTCCAGAAAGATGGCGGGTCTAGCATGCCACAGCTGGCAATAAAGACATATATGACTCCAGCCAGGCACATGCACAGTCTTTTACATTTGTTACATAAAACGCAGCTTAATAACTATTGGGATTAAAGCCAGAAAAAAATACTGGATTGTTGCTACCTGCGTGCAGACAGGCGCGTGTGAGATTCAGTGTGCTTATGCCTGCCGAAAATTCCCCTGCTCATTCGATTCACTGAAGCCTTTCAAATGTAAATAATTTAACATCTGGGCCTTCAGTGATAGGATTTCTCATCTAATATATTCAGGGTTAAATGTTTGTTCCTATTGCATTGCACTTCACAAGTGTCAACAGACTTGGGTCCAGTGCTGAATGCTGTGGGTAAGCAAGTTGCTTTCAACTTTGACATATTTTTAACTAACAAAACAAAGACTACAATAATGCATTTTTGAAAGCTCTGCCTTTTTCAGAAATGTTAATCAGGCATTATATTAACAATCATCACAAATTATAGATCCCATTTAGATGGTGCAAGTGTTTGCGCATGACCCCGCTTCAACACTGAGGCTACAGATGGCAATAGGTCACTGCACTCTCAGTCTTTGAAGAATTGCCTGTGAAATTGTGATTGATTTGGAAGTAGAAAAGGCCTTTAAAAAGCTCCCCCTGAGACCTTGATTGTGAATGACCTTTTTCTTTGGTGTTGCATAGCCTCAAACCCCAAACTGAGAGAGCCTTGTCTGGACTCCCTGGTCACTAAAAGCATGCTTGAAAGTGCCAATCCTAATTATGGTTACCAAGCCTCAGTGAGCAGCTGCTGGGACCTGTTAAAGTCCTTAATTCACTCGACTGAAATATAAAATTCTCAGCCACAGACACATCAGTCAGTTTATAAATTTGAGAGGAAGTAGATTCTATTTCACTGTCTTTGGTGCCTCTTTTCCTTTTAAGGTGTTTTTTTTTTTAAGGTAATAGAATAGGAAATGCACACGAGTACGCACCAGCTGGATCCTGAGGTTTGTTTGCTTAAAGTGCAGAGGCTGCAGCAAATGTCACGGGCTTTATTAAGGATTCAGCAGCATCACAACATCATCGTCATCATCCTCAGTGACAGAGATTTTGTTTTTCATTCTTTAACAAGGCTGTGAAAATGGATCATCCACTTTCTGAGGGAGTTAAAAATAGCTGCTGCTCTTAAGATTTTATGATTTATATGATTTGCAGTTGGCGTCTAATTTTATACATAATCACTTTTCCATTCAGATCTAAGAGCTCAAAATGTAATGACATTTGCACCTAACAGTATAATACAAAATGTCTTTTTAAGACTCAAAGACTATGAAAAATTAATGTAGCTTCACCGATATGTTAAAAGCTGCCAAATAAAAACAAACCTATTAGGAGCTCGACTTATATTTGACTTACTGATAAAGCTATCATTTTTTAAAGATGAGCTGTAGCCATGAAATCTTTATTGCCAACATAATAAAGCTTATTAATTTCCTCTCTGAAGCTTGGGAGCAGGGAAATCAAACTAGTTTACTTTCCCTTCATTTCACCTTGAAATAATGCCTTAAAATTTGTTTAAAGTGCAACAACTTACTTGATTTCCTGAGAAAGAACCTGATTTGAGGAAGGCTGGTGACTGTCAGTAGTCAGTGTCATTAGATAACTAGTAAAAAATATAAACTATCACCAGCTTACCTAAGGTAGTTTCACTCTGCAGGAAAATTCCCATCTTTCTATTAGCTCAGTACCACAGGCCTAGAAACTAGTCTGCGATCCTCTGGCAACCATGAGTCACCAGGGAAAAATATGTATTCCCCAACCAGTTGGCAAGTGGTTGCTGGCTGTCAAGGTGAAATTGGTCACAAAGAGGTGGCAGGGCTGCACTGAAACACCTATTTCTGACTGTTTTGGCAGATGACCCTTGTCATAGTTCGTAAGGAAGATGCTAACTGCTCACCATGAAGTAGTGATTCAGTGGAAAAAGGCTGACTTTTTGCCTTCAAAGTAAAAGGACTTAGCGATAACTAGGTAAATTATTAAACTTTTAATATAAATGAAACTCCATTTCTGGTTTGTGTTGCACTTTTTAAAATTTCACCATTACTGCGAGTAGAGTTGGATGTGTCGAGACCACTTTTACGAGGTCTTGGTCTTGTCTTGGTCTCGCTGTCTCGGTCTTGCTGTCTCAGATCGACATAGTAGTAGAGAGATTTGGAGTCAACAGTATCCATGACACACAACGTAACCTTCGATAATGTGTCATGCGCGAAAGCATCAGCTCTAAGAGCCGTGCTTAGAGAGTGCTTTGTAGTGAATCAGAAGAGTCGACTCCCATTGAGCGAGAGCCGTCTCCTCACTTAATTTCCTTTCGCTGCTCAGCTCTCACACAGTGGCTCAGCTATGCTCCAATCCTTCCATATTGTGGCCAATCACATGCGAGGATATAGGATAATATCATTATGTGAAAAACAGAGAGGGTGAGAGACGTGACAGTCAAGTGGAGCGTGAGCCTGTCCTCTCAGTAAGTGAGTGAGACAGTAGACAGTGGTGAAGAGGGCTGTGCGAGTGCATCGCAAAAACACAAAAATATGCCTGACACTCGTAAACGAAGCAGCATCTGGCTGCAGTTTAAAGACCTTTTTGTCTCGTCTCAGTCTTGGTCTCGTCTCGACTTTGTCTTGGTCTTGGTGTCAATACCCTCTGGTCTTGGTATTGTCTTGGTCTTGGTTTAGGCGGTCTTGACTACAAGTCTAACTGCGAGTAGTTGGCAAGCAGGGTGTCTCTAAGCAAGGCTAACCCACCATCAACCATCCAGACAACTGAAGTGAAGAGCAGATCTCAGGGTATTTTTTGGGGGGGAGGGGGAAATGGTTTTAAATTAGCTAAAGTATATATATATGATTGAAAATTCAGTCCAGGCTTTTTAATTAAGATCTCACAAAAACACTCTGTGTATATCACCAGAAAATAATTGAAGTTTGCTTCGTCCAAGGCTCTAACAGCTGGCGTCAAGTGAAGATTCAGTGCTTCTTTTGTCTCTTTAGGAAGACATTATTAAAGTTGCACATATAGTCCAGGAATCGTCTGAAAGATGTGGAAATCAGAAAAGCTTTGAATGCTTGTCAGTGCAATAGACAATGACGCATCTGTTCCTTTGTTTGGTGGAAAATCTTTACCACAGCCTCAGATCCAAACAGAGCATCAAATTGGAGTCCAGCTGATATAGACACTGATGTTCGAGTTTGTGTTTTATAAAAACATGTACCCTTTAACACACAGCAACAGTGATATACATATTTTCCATTAACTACTAATTTTATGTTAAAATGGTTAGAGATCAAGATATGTGGCTAATAAATGTGTATCTTTTATGAAATTGATCTTTTCGCTTTTGCAGCAGACATATACAAGCCTTTAGACAATGCTGTGTGTTTGTTTGGCTCAGTGTATCTTTATAGTATTTTGAATATCTACATTTCATAACTTCAAACCAGTCATGACAGTCAGTTCTCAAATATAATACTGATAAATTGGAAGACAAATAAGTGTTTGTTTGCAGATGACACATGAATCAGTGCTCCCTCTCAACAGGTTAACAGATGAAGGGACAAGAAAGGATCATTTATACTTTTATAAAGATTAAACGATAGAGCAGAAATCACTAGAAATATTTTCCTCCCAAAATTGTGAATATCCAGTAGGGAAGCTTTCAAATGTGAGTCCTGAGAGTTAAAAAAAGAAACAACCTATGAATAGTTACCATTAATTTGTGTATGATATAATTTTCAGGATCACTGAGCTTCCGTCTCATCCTTAATAGGCCAGACAATGGTTTGGGGTAATGTATGCTAGGAGGTCACAAAAACAAAAGATTCTGCTTATGCTGCAGGCGGAAACCTTTAGGCTGATCCTTATTATAGGCTTCCTCACTTCAGTGCAGACAGCAAGAAAAATAACCGGGTTCAGGTTCTGGCAACAGGATGGACTTGATTTTAATCCAGAAACCCGCTGACATTGAGACAGTGTCCTTCAAATAATTATTTTAATCCACTTTTTGTATTATTTTTTTTTGTGACCGTGCAATAATCACATGAAGGAGAGTCTTTTAAGGCAGAGGAACACAATGACGTAGTGTTGTGCTTTCTTCCTTCTCCCCATCCTGGGCCAGTTCCCAAAGAGACCTCCCGCCCCCACCCCAACAACACCACCAGCACCACTCCAACCTGGAGCTATGCCAGACTGTGAATGAATGAGAAGGTCCTCACAGCCTACTATGTTTGTTTGATGTAGAGCACTGAGGTCTCTCTGTTTATGTGAAAGATCCTTGCGATTCACTAGGAAACATTCAAAATGAATAAACATATAAGTAATCTTCTATATTAATACAGCCAGAGTAATACTCTACCAGATTTAAAAACTGTATACTGGAATATATATACTTCATCAAATTATAATTCAGTTGTTGATCTGAGCTGGTGCCACATTTCTCATTATATGGACTGAGCTATAAATACACAAATGAAACATAATGTATCAGAAAGTAATCATTAAGTATGCAAGCAAGAGGAGAAAAAGAAATTTAACAAAAGGGAAAGTAAACAGAAGGCCCAGCTACATCTGTTAATTCTGTGTTGATTCTGTGCTCTCCCCAGTGATGAGATTTGGTCACTGCCTAAGTACCATATTTGGGGAAGAGACTTAATGCATAAAGAAGATTAGAGTTAGTTGTTTAAGGGCTTGGAGCACAAGATTTACCATTATTACCAGTCCCAGTGAAAAAAGTGGGAGCCTGTCACAATCTGATGCAGACGCTAGCCAAGACGGAGAAATGTTAATTGAGCCAAGCCACACACCATATGGGAGGGATTATGATGTGTGTGGGTCATGAAGAGAATGACAAAGATTAGGTGGCCTTTGAGAGTGATAGATGATTGAGAGATTAACAATATAGAGCACAGATCGGGACTGTTGAAACCAGGAAGTCACACCGACTTCTTAGCCTTTTAAAGTTATGCAACACCACGTTTATTATATTCTTTTAAAAATTTGAATATATATTCAAATTCAGAGTTGCTGCAGGCATTAAGTAAAACGACGCGTCCTTAGGGCTAAATTTTAAAAGCCATTTTTGTGATGCAATCTTCTAACCCATGTGAATAACCAATGGGAGAAGAGCAAAGAGCCCGAAAGTATTAATTTGCAGCAAACACCGGCTCATTGTTCCAAAGTTACATCAGAGATCAAAGGGGGGATACTGAAGCAAGAGCTCTGTTTGTTTAATTACAGGCACAGAGGGAAATTGAAATTACTCTTCTTGTCAACCCTCAAAGGCTTAACAGACAGCTTTGGACTCAGATCCACATTTACAGATGTCACTGGCCATGTTGACAGCAAGATAGATATATATATATATATATATATATATATATATATATAAGTTTTGCTGAATTGCCCACTCTTTATTCTTTAGTGATGTATCAATTTCACAGTGCTGTGTGCCAAGGAGAACATTATGCCAACAGTATATGCTTTCAGATGTAGCAGTAGGCCAACTTAATCACCCGTCTCTCCTCCTGTTCTTTGCTGTCAACATGGAAGGAAAAGAGAGAGAAAGAGAGACTCTGCCATTGGTCAACCAAAGTGGATTAACACAATTTTGATTAAAAAAAAAATAAAAAATTTCATTTGAATAACCTACAGCTCGATCCGCAGTACCCTCTCTTGGAGTAAGAAAAAAAAAATACAGTAATAAAAATTATAAGGTTATTGCACAAACATCACAACAGGTGAATAAAGTTGAATATGTCTTTTTTTTTTTTTTTTTTGACAATGCTTTGTACTCAGTGCATGCTAGGCAACTTAGTGAGCGACAGTTACATGATGGCAAGATGCAACAACAACTGCACATTCAAAATTTGCTCCTAAAAACAACATATGTGATGTGCCTCGATCTCGTTTGGCTCTATGGTATTTAACTTGTGGTCGAGGGTATCAGGATTCAAAAGCGATTCAACTACAGTAACTGAGATGTACATTTGCAAATCTTGGCCGTAATTGAATTTGCCTTCTTTGTTCTTTTAAAAGAAATGAAACAACATGCTGCACTCGCACTGAGAGAGATTAAGAATGCCTTGCATTACGAGAAACCACAAAACTGTATTTATATATTTTATGTATTCATTTAATTATTTAGGTGCCATTCTATAGGGAAAATACATTTTAACAATTCCAATCAGTGTTGCACAGAAAGTATTGCCAATTTTTCAAGGCTCTAGCTTGAAATCCTTGATACATAATATTTTTTTACCCCAGTGGGAAATGAGATGCAACCCAGACTGCATAATAACTGGGTCAGCGATGGAAAAAGCTGACGAGCGCAGTGGCAGCCAACATGTTAACAGTTATTATATAAATATTTATGACATGGACACTTTTACCACTTACCAATTCTCAGGACTTGCTGCGAAGTGAGCCAAAACTCTGCCATAAAGTACAGCAGCGAAAATAACAGTCCCTTCCTTTTCACCATGGTCATTCCTCCAGAGCTGAATTTAACATTTATGGCAAATTAATTTTTCTTTTTTCCCCTTAGTAATTCATGCTGATAACCTGCCAGTCCTTGTATCCGTAACGAAAATAAACTGGCATCCGACCCATATCCATCCCTCACACATTGTGGTGAGAAAAAGAAACAACACAACCACACACTCCACTTGAAGTTGTCACTGATCAAAAGATTTGATCAGATTTTTCCATTCTAGGATCCTTTGTATGCCTGTAAGGTTTTGTTTCCCATATTCACTGTCCAGATAGCCTTCTTATCATGTTTTTCCCGGTGCACACTTGAATTGTAGGCTGCAACTGAGGAGGAGGACCGCACTGGGCTCCTGTTGTCAAGTAAGCAGCAACGGGAAACAGCTTCTGCTTACAAATTTCACAATAAAAGATGAAATGGAAATCAATTTGGAACCATACAGAAGATGAACAACATTCTTTTATTTAATTTAACAAAGAATAGAAATCAAATAATAATGTAACACATACATACATTTTTTCCCCCAATAAAATACATAGCCATGAATGTCCCTCATTTTTATACTGAGCAAAGTGTGTTTTTATTTTCCCGAGGCTTTAATCACATAAATATGTTGATGACTCATTTGGCATCCTCTGTCCAAAACACCTTTTATTTCAGTGCTTTAATTCTGAAATCAAATTCACCTCGTTTCCGCTGTCGCTCACTGTGTCATCGGCTCACTCGACACAGTTGAAGATCCTTCCCATACAGGCGCTCAACTGAGGGCACTGCCAAGCCGCTGATCCGCAAACATGGATACGTCCTGAAGATTAACTTCAAATCTGGCAACATTCGACCTCGACAAGATCTCTGCTTTGGTACACCGAGGAATGATTAAATCTTTGGTCCAGTCCTGATGGAAACGCAAATCTAATCTCCATACTGGTCGTTGACGCTCCCTTGAAGATTAACTACCTCAAACCGTTCAACTGCCGCGGTCTTGTAGTTAAATAAAATGTGTTCAGGTTACCTTGATACTCTTTGCTTTATTCCTTGAGGAAGAGTGGCTTGAGATTTGAAGTGGCCATTCTGAACCAAGAATGTCTGATGGGTTTCTTGAGATTAGTGTAATTACTATATTTTTGATTATCAGTAAATTGGCTAAATTAGAGAGTGATATTTAAGCTGTTTTTTTCCCCACTCACAAAGTAAAAGCTCAATATCCTCAACTGTAAAGTACTCTTTAAAATTCATTTTCTAGTAAGTAAAATGTAATGAATTTATCACAATGTCAAATAAAATAGTTTACGTACATCCAACAGCATACATGTTATGGACATATTTTAACATGAGACTTCCAAAACTGATGATCAAAAAAAATCTCTTGTTGTGGCTGAACATGTGAATGGAGAACAAAAAGATACTGTTGCTTGACCATGGATAGTTTTTGCTTTGCTTTAAGCTTAATCCTGGTGCTCCCTCCCCCCCCCAATTTATTCCTATATTATGATATTTAGCTTCATAATATGTGTCTCTTCTTTATCTGGAGCTCGCCAACTTAAAAAACTGCACTGGAAAGATCTCTGGTGTCATCTAGTGGTGATATGATGTCAGTATAGAAAATTTGTTTTGAAGATTTGCATTGTGAAGAGATTTTAATTGCCAGCATGTATTCATAAAATATATAAGTATATACAGTACACAGTTTAACACATTTATTAGTCCACCACCTAATGCAAGATTTATGCCAAAGACGCCCTAAATTAATAGTGCTGGTGATTAACAAAATAATTTCTTATGTTTCTGTAATGGTTAATCCACCACTGTGTGGAAGGTTTTTAATTAAGATCGTATTTTAAAGCTAAAATATAACTATTTTTGTTTTATCGCTAAATTTTAAAATTCACTGATTTACAAAAAAGTAAATAATGATAATAAAACACATTTTATTATTAGAATGTTTAGAAATGCAAATTATTTGCTTGCTTGTTTTAGTGGTTGACTGTTATGCTCGATTAATTTCTGATTTCTCAAATAAGTCCAATGTGCGGTTCACAAATTTGTGTGAACCACACTTGTCTTTAGTTTCAAACAATCTTTTGTTACATATCTAAAATATTTTAAAAAATATATATATAATATGCATGTCAAATTCATTTTTAGCAACTTTAATTTTTCATTGTTTTAGATTTTAATGTGGTTTGAGTTTTTAGTTAAGTAGTTTAGTTTAGTAGAGCTTTAAAACAAGAAATTTCATCATTACTTTTCTAGGAACATTTGCTTTTTTTTTTTTACCATAAAATATGTCTTCCATAATCAAACTTGCTCAAAATGCAGAAAGAAGAATTCAACGGGCTTCTGGGACCTCACAGAGCATATACCCTTAATCTACCCTCACTGCTATCTCTGGAAAAAAAAGGTTTTCCCTCTGGGAAATATAAACAGTTTATACACACCTACAGAGTGAAGTGTTGCATTAAAAAAACAAACAAAAAAAAAAACACCTGCCAGCTACTAACATTTGTAAATTAAAATGTGGTTTTAATGATCATTGCTAATCGAAATTACAGGCAAGCAATAATAATAACAAGTTATTTATACATCTGGCTGGTGGAAAACACATCATGATAGCAAAACACACACTGAGACATCGTGATAACGATAACAATTCTAGAGGTTTTTGAACAAATGGCTGCAAAAGGTTGCAAAACATTAAGCTATAACTTTCCATCCTGGTGATTTCTACAGAGGTTAAATGGTTTAGAAAGGCTCATCTTTGTGTATACTAATAACAATGGTTGTGTCCCATTTGATAAAAGCAGACATTTTTTCCACAGTGCAAAACATTTAAAACAGTTATTAACAGTACAAAAACTTTAAACACACCGTTCAGTATTATTCAGTATATGCATTAGGATTAAACTCAGTTGTGGATTTTTCCTTATATGTATACACCACCTCTCATCTCACTGTAAGGCACTGATTGAGCTCTTGATTCTTTATATGTTATGAAAATAGGAGTCTGTGGAACTGGATGGAAGCTGGCCTGGTAGGACGTGGTGGGAACATAAGTGAGTGAATATGGTATGGTGTTCTGACTCATGTATAAGGAGTTCTCTGGAGCATACAAGTTTCCACTGTGGTTAGAGCTCTGCACTGAGGGGTGATGAGACATACTGCCTTGATATAGCAGTGATGCGTTTTCCTGAGGAGTCAGATTATAGACAACAGGTGGGTTTAATACTGTTCCATTATTTGTCCTTACTGGAATGACAGTTTGCAGTGGCATTGCAGCGTTTTGTCCAACGGAACCAGTCGATCGAAGGCTGGACAGGGGATGATAATTCATCAGAGCTGGCCTATTGGGCGTTGGCTTATAACTAAGTAAGTTTGGTGGGTGATACATATCAAACGAGCTTTTGCCTTTGGGCAAACGGCGGCAGACAAACAACAGGGATGAGGCGAAAAGCACAGCACCTGTCACCCATCCAATGTAAAGAGCCTCTCCTAGCTCTCTTCTCTGGGCATCAATCAGCAAAGGATTGTAAAAATCTGTAATGATAACATGACCTGTCCACGACACTGGGATAAAGACACAGATGCACGCCATGAACTGCATAACCCCTGCAACCATCAATATAATGGTCTTAGCCCAATCATTACCCCGAATACAGGACACACATCGCATTCCTGCCAGAGCCACAAGAAGCCCCACCGCTGACAAGGCCACAGCAGAGCACATCAGACCCCTGGCAGCCTGTAATTCAGGGGGCAGATACAGCAGGGAGTCATAAACCTTACATTGCATTCTGATGTTGGCTTGTCTGTAGCAGTTCATCCATAGGCCTTCCCAGCGGGTTTCCATCACAATTATGTTTTCTCCGATGAACGCGGTCACCTTCCACATGGGCAACCCCGTGGTAGCCGAGGCACCGATCAAGCCAACCAAGCCCACGCATATTGCAGCTAGCTCTGAAGCACCTTGAATCATGGTTAAATCTCCAAAACTCCAGTTGTGGTTAAATCCAGAATTAGAATGGCTCTCATCCACAACAGTTGCTTGCTGTACGAGACAGTTTGTTATGGGTAAGAGGCCCTGCATTCACCTGATTGGTTTAGAGGGATGAGGGTAGCAGGAGGTCTGCTTATTTTGTGTTTATGGTTCTCAGATGATAGGGGTCAGTCATTACTTTCTCCAACACTGTACACACAAAACAAGACAACACCAAGCACTATTTTTTTTTTATTTTAATTTTAATTATTTGCCATGTTTTCTTACTCTTTAGATGCGGTACAACCCAGAAGCAAACATTAATATGTGGTACAGTTTAGTACAGCGCATGTAGTTCTTATGTTGTCCACAGGGGAGCAGAGATGACCTTAGAGGATAGTGAAATGAGGGGGATCTCACATAACACAGGCCAAATACAGTTTGTTCTAGATAGTTACAGTTTAGATGTCTAAGTTTAAATTATGTACAGAACTTGTCAACATGTATTCATTATGGCTTCAGAAATTATTGCGCGAAACCTCAAGCAACAATAAACACTACATTGTCCTTACGTCACAAGTATTTGCGTTACCCAACAGCAGTGACATTACTGTTTTATTTTGAAGTTCAAGTTGTACAGTTTACATTTGAACTTACTAAAACTGAAATTAAGCGACCTGTTCGATTAAGAAGTCGTATTCTATTGAACAGAGACAGAAATGTTTAACACAGTCTGCTTGGTTTTCTATTCAAAGTGACTTGCAAATTTGGATCATATGATTATGCCGTTGTCTCAATGCTTTCTTTGTAACTATCTGGCTATGCTGCCACACCTTAAGCAAGTAGCCTTAACCCAGTATCTTGTTTTTATGTAACTATTTCCTCTTTACCCGGCCAACTTAAACAGATTCAGGATTTTTTTGGTTAAGCAAACACCATAAACGCCATAAACGTCCTAGTTTGGGAGGTATTTTAGATAGATGCATTTACTTTCCAGTGAAATTCTCATAATGAAAAATGAAAACTGTTTCTTCTTTTCATTTCACACATGAAGCGTTATGTGTTTGTTGGTCTTTTCTTGTACTACTTCTACACCTGCCATCATTTAGTTATTACTTTTGATTTGAATACTAGTTGAAACTGATTAGTAACGATTAACAAAAAAAAAAAAAGAAGAAACAGAATGTGACAATGTGACAATGAGAGACTATTTGTGCCACAGAGATGAGTTTGAGCTGTTTCTTTTCTTTTTTTAGCAGCACAGCTCAGACACAGTTAAGAAATATTTTTTGAAATGACTAAAGCTTTAACGCTCTCAAGGCAGGCGTTGCAGATTTGCAACAGTTAAAAGCTAACAACCTGATTACCCCACATGCATATTTTATGAGTTTTTTTTTACTCACAAGTACCACTGCAGGTATTCTTTTGTGCATTAGCAACAAAAACTTAATTTGAGCCTGAGAGGGTTAAATGTAGTTACAACTACGCTTGTTTTTCAGAGATGACATGTCCCATTAACAAAGTGCATGTTTTACAGTAAGTCAACTTTTTAATAATTTTCAGTGGTTAAAGATTGAATTAAATTGTTATATACAGCATAAATGTACACTTTTTTTTAAGCATTTGTATAAAATATAAGGCTGTTAGTATAAAATTGAATTAATACACATAACGCAGTAGAAATGGTGTATTGGTTCACACACATTTTCTCTTAAACCTGAAATGCAGTTTCTGATCAATTAAAAAAAACAAAAATAAAAATAAGTGTTTACAGAAACGCGACCCCACTGTGTGCACTGTGTACAGAGGGATATCTGGACTGGTAACTGTAGACAGACGATGGGTATCTTGATAGCATTGGCTGAGATCGTGGTTGGGGAAGCGTCATCAGTTGTTGAGGCTGTAGAGGCTGTAGTGGCTGTTGAGGGTAGACCGAATAGTCTGAGGCCTTGGAGTATAGGTATCGCTCTGAATCTTTGTCATCCGACTGTATATTACAGCAAATAAAAATGCATCCTCCAGCAAACAAGAAAGCCGAAGTTACCCAGCCAATGTAGAGAGCTGCTCCAAGCTCTCTCCGCTGGGCATCGATCAGCAAGGGGTTGTAGAAGTTAGTGATGATGACGTGACCCGTCCAGGAGACGGGGATGAGGACACAGAAGCAACCCAATATGATCATGCTACCAGCAATGATGAGAACCAGCCGCTTAGCTCGATCATTGTTTTGGATGCATGATGTGCACTGCATGCCTATCAGACTGATCAGCACACCAAGACCACTCAGTGCCAGAGAGCAGCACATAAGCCCCCTTGCCGCCTGCAGGTCAGGAGTCAGGGCCAGGAGAGAGTCGTACACTTTACACTGCATCCTGAAGCTTGCCTGTTGGTAGCAATTCATCCACAAGCCCTCAAACAGAGTCTCAAACACGATGATATTGTCTCCAATGAAGGCTGTGACGCGCCACATAGGCATTCCTGTAGTTGCTGCTGCCCCGATCAGCCCGATTAGGGATACTAAAAGACCCACAATCTCCAGTGCTGAGTTTGCCATCCTGTTCTTCACTTACTCATCCAAGCTCAGAAGAGCAATAGTGTGCGGACACAGTGTAACTGCTGTAGGAAGCAGTAGGTTTTCTCTGTGGAGTGGCTTTGCATCCCGATGGAGGAGGAGCAGATTCATGTTTACCTGTACACCCTCCTCCCTGTGGACATAACACCAGAATGGGAGGTAGTGGGAATTGTGACATGTTGCTAGGAAACTGAATCCCTTGGGCCTTTAATTCTTTGTACAGCAACCCAGTAGCTGCTCTAAGCTTCCCCCTTTGTTTACTCAGAAGTCTCAGTTTACATTCTTGGACTTCGGTTTAAAAGAAGACAAAACGACGAGGTGTTTCTTAACAATGGGGGCATGTTCAGAATCGTCAAATGTATCACTGGTAAACATACTCTGTTAATGTATTACCAGTTATAGTTACAGATCAAAAATCAGTTCTGATTCGCTTCCTGTTTATTACTTCATCTTTATTTTTAATCATTTACTGCTATTGTGGAGGGCCTCATGGTACATGGGCATGTAGGGGAACTGGAGACACAAAATAACAGCAATGGACAAAACTCTTTGTCCCCCATTTTTGTAAAGCACACTGTTAAAGACAGGAGCGCACAACAGACAAGACAAACAGTGGGGTCGGGGGAAGTCTGCTTCTGTGTGTGTATGAAAGATATGAGAGATGTGTAGTTTTAACAGAATATGAGTAGTAGTAGAACGGCGGGGGGGGAAAGAACAAAGTATGGCAAATTATGACAAATATTCAACATTTTTTTTTATACATTTGATAAGTACATTTTAGAAGTACCGTGAAAAGGAAACAATTTGTACGTGCGTGTGTGCGTTTGTATATTTTTTAAATATTCTTATATATTTTGGTTTGCTTTAAGGGTCTCAAATGTTACACATGCATGACTGTCAGTACTGGATTTCTTGTCTGGGTCTCTTGTGTCACTCTCCTCTCAGGGGAAAAAAAAAAAAAAGCAACCAATTCCTGTTTGGTTGAAATAAAGTCACCTGGTAGGTTTGTACAGTGGGTGGATCTGTGTAAACAGCCTGGTTTTACTAGTTTAGGCACATTTCCACACACTACAATAGAAATGACATATATTTCCATTTGCTCACTAGTGAGTGAAGAAAGTGCAGTTTCAGTTGGAGGTTTTGGAAATTTACAACAAATTTAAGATCATTTGTCAGCACTGAAACACTGCTTACATTATAATGCACCTTTAACTTCTTGATCAGCTATGTACTGTTGTGTTAGACATTGGGGAAAAAAATACAACAAGATTCTCTTTTACAAGCCATTTACTTTATTAGGAAAAAAACAAATTTGGCCAGATATTTTGGCCAGCATTTTGAAAAAACTTGTATGTAATATTTTAATTTATAACAGTGTTGAAAACAAATCACTGGTTTACAATCTGAAAAAAGGGCCTAGTTGACAATTTGTTCTTGGAGAGCAAGTCAGAAACTGTAAAGAACGCAATATCAACATGCAATTGTTGTAACATTAACAGATGTAATAGATTACACATACTGTGCTAGAATATAATTTAGTGTGAGTTAAGCAAAAGGGTTAAAAAAAAAAACCCAAACAAGGAATATAGAAATCCAGCAGTTTGTCAGCATCGAAACACATTCAAGTCCATAATGATTCGGAGTATTTGCAGTACACTTTGATAAGTAAAGAAATATCTGGTTGTTTCAAGTGAACGACAGTTAATCAGTTCTCCTCATCAAATGTGCCAAATTTTGGCAAGTTTATTTTAAAAAAAGTCCAAAAATCTTTAGTATTGACTTGGTGCGTATATCACAGATCCTGGTGGGGCTGCAGAGTAAGCAGGCTGGTAGGTATATGCTGGCTGGTAGGTGTATGCTGGCTGGTTGGTGTATGCGGGTTGGTAGAAGCTTCCTGTGGGGTTGTATTGAAACCTTTCATCTGGATCTTGGGTGCGGGGAGCATGGCGGCAAAGCAGGATCACTCCGGCACTGAAAAGCAACGCTGAAGTCACCCAGCCAATGTAAAGGGCCTCCCCGAGCTCTCTACGCTGGGCATCAATCAGTAGAGGGTTGTAAAAATCTTGGATGATGACATGGGCTGTCCAGGACACAGGAATTATGGTTGTAAGGCAACCCATGAGGAACAGGCAGCCACCAGCCACAAGAACAATATGCTTGGTACGAGCCCGGTGGTCCACCACTTTTGTGCATTTCATCCCCACTGCTGAAACAATAAGGGCGAAGGTGGTCAGAGCCACAGAGCTGCACATCAGACCCCTGGCAGCCTGGAGATCAGGAGGCAGAAACAGCAGGGAATCGTACACTTTACATTGCATTCTGATGTTGGCTTGTCTGTAGCAGTTCATCCACAAACCCTCCCAGCGGGTCTCCATGACAATAATGTTCTCCTGAATAAAGGCTGTTACCTTCCACATCGGCAGGCCCGTCACAGCGGCAACGCCAATTAGTCCAATGAAGCCAATGATGAGAGCTACTACCTCACAGCAGATAGCATTTCGTTGCTTCCGTTTTTCAATTTTCTTCTTTTCCTCATATACAGAGTCCCCATACTCTCCGTACTCTCCATTTGTCAGCGCCGGCTTCCCATCGTAGTAACTGCCAACATAAGATTGAGGTGGCTTGCTGTAGCCACTGTAAGCAGTGTAAGTGGCCATTCTGGTTAACACAGAAAGCTTAATCTCAACCTTCTGGTGCACTTATACAGCTGAAGAGAAAAATCTGAGAACAACAACAAGTTGAGGAACTTATACACCCACAAAAACTATGCTAATGATGCAATGCAGCCTTACTGGTTAAGCTGCTTCAGAGCCATCAGATAAATGGCGAGACACAAAGGAGTGCTGCTTGTTTTGAATACCTCCAGTACTAATGATCAGTCGTTAGTTTTTAGTTATTAAAAATCACTAAATCTTGTTACCACAGTAACATCAAGGTTTAATCAACATCATATTTAAAAAAAAAAATCAAGCAAAAAAAGTCAAAGTTAATGAAAAGTATGTAAGATATTTTTAATACTACACGGAAATACTTGACATAATTTTAGAGAACATTTAGCATAGGGAAAATGTATTGTGAACATACGATGTAATATCTCAGTACTATTACATGTGCTAACTTAAAATTAACTAATGCAATGTGTGGCCAGTTTTATCATTTGAAAGGATTTGCCAGATAAAAAAGACTTGCTATAAATGTTGAAAAAATGAATAAAACTAATATAACAACTGTAGCATCCAACTACACTAATGGGCGTAGGAAACGACTCCATCTCACAAACAGAAAGCTGATGGGTGGATGATCACAGATGTGAAACGCACTGCTTCTCTACACGTAAGACGAGCTGATGAAAAGGTGTCGCACAAAGAAACCTGAGAGGGAGGGCCTTTTGTCATTATCACACAGGGTCGTTCCCTTGTTGCAGCCACAGAAACATTTTAGTTTCTGTTCTGTCAAATGTGAAAATGAGGCACTTCTTCATTGGCTGTTTTCACTTTTCCACCTTAGGTTTTTAGTACAAGAAAAATACCTGAATGGAGTGTTGGTCAAGTATTTGCTTTCCACAAAAAAGTAGAAATTCTATGAATTGAATCACACAAACAAACTGAATTAAAGATTTTAATAAATTATCTGTTCACTTGGTTGGCGGGATTATTAGATCATGAAATATAATGAAATAAGACAGGGAAGCAGTTGCATTTGTCATGTCTCAGATGAGAAATTCATCATTAAGCACAACAAAAATGACTTAAATAAATACAGAAAATACAGACTTGCAGCCAAAAAAGTACTTAAAAACAGTGATGACATTCTCAGGGTCATTGGAGTAAGAGCTGCATTAAGATTGAAGTTGATCGGTGATAGCCACTGCAAGCAGTGTATTGTTGATCAGTGATAATATAGATTTGCCAAAAATTATATTACTTTAAACACAGGCAATGTTGTTTATTCGTGTACAGCATATTAACCGAATATTTTTGCTGCATCTGTAAACCAAACAGTGCAGACAAGACAAATGCATAGTACAATAGAACATGGTTACATATTGATTTAAATATATCATTGCAAATAAAACACATGTTGCTCGTAAATATACGGAGAGACATCTAATATGCAATTAGTACACTGCAGTACAGTTATTTACACATATTCCTGATTTGTATGAAAACTAGATTTCGCTCTTGAAAAGTCAACACTGTCCGCCTTCTGTTCATTCCTTTTCACCATATGATATGCTTCAATGTAGCGCTGATCTTCCTTTGCACTGCGTTTGCTGTACCTAACCAGCACAATGATCCCGGTGATTAGCAAAACACCAGAAGTGGCCCAGCCAATGAAGAGGGACAATCCCAGCTCCCGCTTCTGAGCATCCAGCGTTGTCGGGTTATAGAAGTTACTGATGACAGTATGGGCCACCCAGCTTACGGGGATGAGTGTGGTCAAAAAGGAAAGTAGAAACAGAATCCCTCCTAATGCATAGGTGATATTCTTACTCTTTAAATTGTCACCACAACAGCTGCTCTTCTGGATCCCGAATCCTGTGAGCAACAACGAGATGAAAGCCAGGACTATGGAGACACACATGAGCCCCCTCGCTGCCTGCAGCTCTGGTGGGAGAATTAACAGCGAGTCATACACCTTGCACTGGATGTTGATGTTAGCCTGTCGGTAGCAGTTCATCCACAAGCCCTCTAAGAGCTCCTCCATGACGATGATGTTGGCACCGATGAAGGCAGAAACCCTCCAATGGGGCAGACAAGTGGTGACTATTGTCCCACATAAGCCCAGGGCGCCCAGGACCAGTGCTAAAATCTCAGATTTTGCCTGCATTGTTTGGAAGGATAAAGTTTCGTCTCTCGTCTCTTGTCTAATGAAAACACTGCCCAGTGCACCTCTTTTACAAAGCTTTAAAACTGCGATACTATCAGCATTCCTGTAATGTTATCATACTGGTTTCGGAGGTCTGGAGACTGGCTAGGCCACTCCAGGACTTTCAAATGCTTCTTACGGAGCCACTCCTTTGTTGCCCGGGCAGTGTGTTTTGGATCATTGTCATGTTGGAAGACCCAGCCTCGTTTCATCTTGAAAGTTCTCACTGATGGAAGGAGGTTTTGGCTCAAAATCTCACGATACATGGCCCCATTCATTCTGTCCTTAACACGGATCAGTCGTCCTGTCCCCTTGGCAGAAAAACAGCCCCATAGCATGATGTTTCCACCCCCATGCTTCACAGTAGGTATGGTGTTCTTGGGATGCAACTCAGTATTCTTCTTCCTCCAAACACGACGAGTTGAGTTTATACCAAAAAGTTCTACTTTGGTTTCATCTGACCACATGACATTCTCCCAATCCTCTGCTGTATCATCCATGTGCTCTCTGGCAAACTTCAGACGGGCCGGGACATGCACTGGCTTCAGCAGCGGAACACGTCTGGCACTGCGGGATTTGATTCCCTGCCGTTGTAGTGTGTTACTGATGGTGACCTTTGTTACTTTGGTCCCAGCTCTCTGCAGGTCATTCACCAGGTCCCCCCGTGTGGTTCTGGGATCTTTGCTCACCGTTCTCATGATCATTTTGACCCCACGGGATGAGATCTTGCGTGGAGCCCCAGATCGAGGGAGATTATCAGTGGTCTTGTATGTCTTCCATTTTCTGATGATTGCTCCCACAGTTGATTTTTTCACACCAAGCTGCTTGCCTATTGTAGATTCACTCTTCCCAGTCTGGTGCAGGTCTACAATACTTTTCCTGGTGTCCTTCGAAAGCTCTTTGGTCTTGGCCATGGCGGAGTTTGGAGTCTGACTGTTTGAGGCTGTGGACAGGTGTCTTTTATACAGATGATGAGTTCAAACACGTGCCATTCATACAGGTAACGAGTGGGGGACAGAAAAGCTTCTTACAGAAGACGTTACAGGTCTGTGAGAGCCAGAGATTTTCCTTGTTTGAGGTGACCAAATACTTATTTTCCACCCTAATTTACGAATAAATTCTTTACAAATCCTACCATGTGAATTCATGGATTTTTTTTTCACATTCTGTCTCTCACAGTTGAAGTGTACCTCTGGTGCAAATTACTGACCTCTGTCATCATTTTAAGTGGGGGAACTTGCACAATCGGTGGCTGACTAAATACTTTTTTGCCCCACTGTAGCTTGCCATCACCAGTGTGTGAATGTGTGTGTGAATGGGTGGATGACTGGA
Organism: Astatotilapia calliptera; assembly: GCF_964374335.1. Classification (NCBI taxonomy): domain Eukaryota; kingdom Metazoa; phylum Chordata; class Actinopteri; order Cichliformes; family Cichlidae; genus Astatotilapia; species Astatotilapia calliptera. Next base: position 8,623,050 of record NC_137435.1, read on the forward strand.
TATGTAAAGCGCTTTGGGGTCCTTAGGGACTAGTAAAGCGCTATACAAATACAGGCCATTTACAGGCCATTTTACTATACAGTGGCAGCTTGTAAAATTCTTATAAGATTGGTTTGGGTCTTATGTGTTATAAATATATTCCAAGGCCACCCAAACAAAGCCTGGAGTAACTAGACTAAGTATTACAAGTAATACAAGCCTTGAAGTGAACAGCAATGAATTAGCCTGTTGAATATTGAAAAAAATCCAAGAAAAAATTTATGTTTAGTCATTCTCAGAAGCAACGCATTCACTGTTTTCAATGCAAGCCCACATACAGATGATTACATCCAGATGGTCCCATTTCCCTGCAACAAGAGCTCACATTCAAAGCTACATTTTTTGTGTATATAATACATCAGATGTAAGCAAAATGATCTGTTGTGGCCATTGAACCCGGTATTATTTACCACCTGTGATTGAAAGTATAGATTAATTTGTTCGTAGAAGGATGCTTTCTAGACATTTAAGTCGATTTTGTTTTCCTGAATTGTGCCAGGTATTTGGCACGATTTACAAGGGAGACTGTCCGTCTGATTTCAGGTAAAGAGGGAAAAAAACAGCAGGGAATTACAAGGTGAAAAAGCCACTCCTTTATTTAAACCTGGTCTAGGACTTGCAACGCCCTGCTGCTCACCTCGTTTCTGAGAAGCAGGTGAGACAAAGAATGACAGAGAGAGAGATGTAACAGGAGAGGTCATAAAACAGGAACAGAAACTGCAAAACCTGCTGGACAGGTTTGCTGAGTGATACCATCATCACATCCTCACCTGCTTTGAATGTAAACATGTATCCTCATAGGGAGAAACCTGCAGCTGTGAAGAAACCTATGTTGTAGTGTGTATTCACAGCTGTGAATTTTGATTTTAGATCAATTTTAATTAAAAAATGTATATAGATTAAATATAGAAAATATAGATTCAACTCAGATAAAATGGTACAAGATTGTAGATGCAGTGTGGCACCTGTTGAATGTAAATATGACTACACATTCCAGGAAGAAGGCTGATAATTCTTTTACTGCTTCAACTGAAATGAGTTAGTCTTTAAATTTGGTAAAACAGTTACTAGAGTAATCATTCTCATAAAGCTAAATAAGATGGCTTATGGTTTCTTGTATATAGATTATAAGATGGGGAAAAAAAACTATAACTAAATTAGAAAAATCTGTGATAAATTTAAAATCTCAGTGTTTGTGAGCATTAACCTCTCAGTATTTTCTGCATTTCATTATGGTTAAAAACATGTGGACTCCCTTGTTCTACAGTATAGTACCGTATAAACTGCAGTTGCATAATATTACTATTACTCCTAATATTTTTATTATTAGTAAAAACAATAAAACAAATTAACCAATGTGCATACAGCAAAATATTTTTTTCAGGAACATCAGAACTAAAACACAAAGGCTTGACACCAATACTGAGCCTCCAAGTAAGCGCTGGCACATAAACATCACACGAAACAACCGCATACGTCAGAGTGGAAAATGGGTGCTTGCTTGGAGATGTTAAGTGTTATAAGTGGTGTATACAATTTTCTTTTACCCCAAAAGTGCTAATTTGTCAAATTTAGAGATATTAGTTCTTACTTAGATTACTCTAGAAACTTAGTTTAGTCTGCCTCTGGATGTTACACATAAAGCAGGTTCAGTGGATACCTAATCCGCAGCACCACCTGCTGATTTCTTTCGTTAGTCCATAAGTATTTGGAAAAGTGCACGATGTAATTTGTTTGTACTTCTGCTTCTTTTTTTTTTTTTTTTAACTATATATGCAAAATGTAGTGCTGAGAAAAATTATTCTAGTGTAGAAAACCTCTCCAAGCTCCCTATGCTTGGCATTGATCAGCATTGGGTAACGTGACCTTTCGATGATAGAGGGATAAGGAACCTAATACAGCTCATTAGAATCATGAGGACCAATTGGTTAGCTTGCTGATTGTTTCAGATGCATGATGTCCACTGCAGACTCATTTGACTGAGCAGCAGGAGGCTAACCAATGCCAGAGAGCAGCACGTCAGCCCCCTTGCTGGCTGCAGCTCAGGAGTCAGGGCCAGGAGAGAAACATACACCTTACACTCCATCCTGAAGTTTGGGTGTCAGTAGCAGGAGCCACTGAAAGCAGGAAGCCAAACTGATCTTGCTAGCAATTACCAGCATTCAAATGGCGCATGAATAAACAGTGTACATTAGAGTGAGAAGCAGGCACCTCTTTAGGGATGTTACGCATTATCCACTGTTTGGTGAACTACTTCAAATGAAGACTTCCAATCTAAGTGTGGGCGATTGGGGAAGGACAAGACAATTATTTCTTATCTGTTGTATAAGAAACATTGCATAGTTTAAGATTCCAAATGTTCTGTGCTATCCATACAATATGGTGCAGAACCATATTTTAAGCCTTAATACCAAGCTTAAAATCTTGTTTTGCACTTAGTATTTTTAAAATCTAATGCAAGGCAAAGCCCTGTTTTATAGATTAGTAGAAATGTAGCATTGTTTGTCTTAAGACAATACACATAGAAGTAGGTTAAAAGGTACCTGGTACCTACTGCTACAGAACAGCCCCACCTGCTGACTTGTTTTTTGTGTTTTACGGTCCATAATTATTTCTTTAGCAATTACAGCTATTTTTGTACATAGCCCCCCATTTTCAACAGCCTAGAACTGTGTTTCTTCGCTGGAAACGCTCTGCCAGCCAAACATTTACTGCTTCTTTGTGCAGCTCTCTGCATTTAGTTTGGTATTTAACAACTCTTTAAAAGCACGCTGTGTTGAGTTGAGCTTAGGGGACTGTCGTGACACTGGAGAATATTTCAGTTCTCTGCTTTGAGAAACTGTTGGTTTGCTTTTGCAAAATGCTTTGGGTCATTATCCATTTGCACCTTAAATCACCATATAATCCGGCTAGCAGCATTTGGCTAAAACAGAGGAGAGTACAGCCCTGTACATGTGTACACATGTACAGAATTCATCCTGCTACTTCTATCACTAGTCACATCATCAATAAGCCTTACATGCCTATGCCATAAATTTTCTTTTCTTTCCCCATATTTTTCGCTTTCTGTGGCTTTTCAGTCCTTTTGGTGTTGCTGAGCTGGCTAATGTGTTTGTACCACATGGGTCATTTGGCCTCTTCTAATGTTTTGGCTGTTTCTTTTGATTTTAGATTTAGTCTTTGATTTTCTTTCATCATTCATTTATTAGTTGCTTTGTAATATCCTTTTATGAATACATAAAGATTATAAATAGAGATATTAAAAGATAAATAATCCCATAAATTAGGATGGTTCCATTTATCTCTTGGCAGATATTTAATCAAGGAGTCGTGTCATTCAGAACTGTACTGTATTGCTTCACATCACAAGGCTGTAAGTCTGAAGAGATCTTTCCCCTTGATCTAAAAGGAGCACCAGAGCTTTTGTGTTGGGGGTGGTGATTGACAAGGATGTGCTGGCTGGGGGTGGGGGGCAGAGAGCTCAGTTATAAAAGAGATAAGGTACCCACTGATTGTAGAGTGCTGCCATTCTTCCTGATGTTAGCTTGAAAATACTGAAGAAATTGTTCTTTTCCAAGGAAGCAGAGAATTCAACAATGGTGGAAGACAGTTGTCTACAGCTCATAACAGGGTTACAGATGTAATGTTTTGACTAATGTACAAGAGGACGTTACCTTTAATAGACAATTTAAACTTACATTTTCTATTTTTGGCATTCTGTAATCTGGAATGTAGATTTGTTCTTTTGAACTCTTGTTCCATGTGCTTTTTGCAGCAGTGTTTCTCCCGCTTAAGACAGTAGACCGTTTAAAACACAATAGCCCTTCAGTATCAGTTTGCTAAAACACGTTCCAGTTCATATTGTTGTGATTTGATCTTTTTTAAGGTTGTGTGCAAAAAGCAGATGCCAGAGAAGGGTCTTCCTGCAACCATTGTTTATCTTTGCTCATGCACTTCCTGAATTTTTTGGCCCACCGTTCCCCCTTGCTCATCTGTTGCACCCGCCTTTGTATTTCTCAAAAAACCTGACTGGCAAAAAGAGCTTTAACGAAATAGGAAATGACTCACTAGCACTGAAATGCAATAGTTTCTCATTAGAAAAAATGTCCATGTAATGACCACACCTCAAATTACTCATTTAGAGGAGGCATATTGGAAAGTACGGTGTTCATTTTCTATATCCAGTTATAGAATGTATAGATTTAGATTAAATCAATCGTTGTTAATAATTCTCAGCTTGCTTCATTCCTGTTATGTGAACACTAAACACTGACTGCAGACATTTTTGTGTTTTCTCTGTTAATGGCGATTTAGGTTGCGCACCATCACTCAGACACTTAGTGAGCCGAAGCTAGCAAACACTCTGAGTGGCTCTTAATGTCTTCTAAAGTTCAGCTTTAAGTTTTCCACTTGTTGCAATTGCAGTCAGTCTCTAAGTGTTGCTTTAAGGTAGCTGAGCATCGATTAGTCACTTAGTTCTGTTGTTTACAAGCATGTCGACTTGACATTTTTGTTTTCTCCCATCACAAAATGGTCCTGTAGACTTGGTATCTGCTGAGCTGCAGGGAGTAAATGAGGCTGCTGATTAAAACCACACCAACCACACATGTTAAATTATAAGTAGGAAACAACTGTTTTTATTATGATATCAGTACATTTCTATATACACACAGTAATAAAAACGCAGTCTTAGTAGCACAATGAATTGTTTACAAGTATGACTTCTTTCATTTTGCACACGGCAAGTCTTTCCCTTGATTGCTTGAGCAAATTTGGACTTTCTCAGTGGAAAAAAACAAAAACAAACAAAAACAAACAAACAACTGTGTTTGGTGCTAACAAATTAATTTACATATGAATAAATAAGAACATTGCATTGTATTCCAATACTAGTGAACAATCATTTTGAACACACAAGACATTTTTTAAAGAAGCTGAAGTCTCTTTCAGGAAGCAGGTTTACAAACTCTAAGCTTACCCTGAACTCTGAACTGATAAACCCTGAGATAGGGTTCAAAAAAAGGCTGGTTCAATCGATGGGGACAGAAATAAATAAAGCGAAAAAAATATGGATATGAGGTTGTGCCTAGGTTCAAACTGAATGGGAATTCTTAGCTATGGGCTCTAGATTTAATGATAGTGAGCCGATGTATTTTAAAGTTTGTAAATATCTCAACATGTAATGCTGTCAGACCATACTAAACCAATATCAGCTTATATGTAAAAACTCACTTTTAAACTATAGCTAGTTTATTTTTAGAGTCTTAGTCATTTCATTTGCAGCTCTACTGACATGTATTTACACAATCATGTAATCATGAACATTATTCACTCCTCGTTACATGACACATGTTTAATGAATGAGTATTTGATGTGTCTAAATGTTGATACAAATTGGTGCTAAACTGTGATTACTACAGTAATACAAGGTAAATGTTCCAGTGCTTTGAAGTGGTTCACAACCTGACAGGCGCCTAAATGTCCACACAGTCACATTTATTAAGGCGTATCTGTCTGGGAATCCAAGGCCCTTCTTTAGGGAGAAACTCCTGGACAGATTTGTTAAAGAAAACCTACTGTTGACTTTTTCTCTTGTGACAGGGTTAACAATGTCAGCTATTTTACTAAACCTGCTTTCTGAAACAGACCCCAGATGTATTATGTACAATACTGAGTGGTTCCAAGTGGAGTGTTAAGTATCGATGTGTATGAGTGGTAATACTGAAGAGGAAAAGTAAATGTCACCAAAACGGTTTCACAGTAAACAAAGACACGTGAAACAGCCAAATTCAAGTAAAACAGGATTATGCCAAATCAAAACAATGAAATCCCCTTGCTTCTTTGACAAGGGGAGTTTTACATAATTCCACTATTATCCTATTAAATGTAACAAAAAAAGAACAAGCTGTCTCTCCGAGTAAAAAGATAGCTTTAAGTTAATAAACAGCAAATCAAAATCAAATACATCAGGAAGTCTGTACTCAAAACATGTCAGTGTATATTCATGTGAAAATCCACAAGTATAGTAAACTATGCAAGACAACGGTCTTTTGCAATTAATTGTTCTATTTCTTTAAGGACAAATAATATACAGCCCTTAACTATGATAATATCTCTGAGTAACACAGACATAACAAATATTTATGTTCTCACAATACCCAAATTTGGCAACAGCAGGCAGGACTAAAGAATGCCGCCCAAATGTGCAAACCATGCCAATCAAAGCAACTGATTAGACTCTGTGATTGTACCATTATTTCAACCCTCAAAGCTTACACTTGACTTTCCTGTAACAGCATTCGATTCAGGAAAAGCTCCCTCACTCTGGATTCCTGTATTGCTCCACTAATATTCTTACCTGTACAAAAAAAAGCATTCAGCATAAGATAAAGAAAGGTATATCTTCTACTAGCTGTGCAATATACATCAATGCTCATGCATTGTTTGTGATGACTTGTTTTTATGGAGCCCATGTAAAGCTGTCTAGAACACTCGCTGTCTATCTTCTGGCATCTGCTTTTATGTGGCACAGTCTGGGGATAAACCTGATTGCTCCCTTCTTACCCAAATCTCATCCTTCTCCTTCTGATTTTGATCCTCCGTCTTGTCATTGATCATGGTTCTCTGCTTCGCCATGTCAGATGTCTCACTGACTGTTGGGGATTTAATCTTCTCTCTTTCCACACCCTCCAAGGTCAAAGCCATGACTGGGGCCTCCAGGTCAGTCTCAATGGACGCAGGTGTTGGTGTCTGGCAGAAGTCGTCGTCGTCACTGAGGATGTCAGTTTCCTTCACCTCTTCTTGATCTTCGTATTCTTCTAGGTCGAATTGTTCTTCCACCCAGCGGTCTGTGTCACCTGCCAAGTCAGACTGCTGCTGCTGCTGCTGCTGCTGCTGATCTGGTTCCTCATCCTGCTGGGACCGTTTTGAGCCAGGCTCCTCTGGTGAAACGAGGTCTTGCTGTTCAGGATCACCATCAAAAACAATATCCGTGTCTATGGTGAAACGGTTGCGCACTAACTTCCTTCGGCCGAGAGTCCTAGTCGGGGCAGATGCTGCAAAACCCCAGAACATCAGAGAGATAAATTATTATGATCTTACTACTTTGAGTACATCCCTTTGGAGTTTGGTTGAAAGTAATTATCTTCCTACAATACTGGTTAAAACCTTAAATGAAAAACTCAGGATAAAACCACAGGATTCTGCCTGTCTGTCAAAAATAAATTGTGCACTTGAAGCTGTTGGGTTAATGCATCTACAGACTGGCATTTACCTGCTCTATTTATAGTGGGGCGGGCTCCCTTCAGAGCACACAGCCGTTTTCCTCCAAAGGGTACATACTGCTGGTTGAGTGGTAAGCTCTCTGTTTTTAGGAGCTGCCGGCGATGCTTTTCTCGCAAGATGGAGTGGACTGTCTTCACAAAGTCTTTTCTGCTCTCCGGAGAGCTGAGAAAGGTAGACAGTTTGTCACTTCGTTAGATAGCAGACTGGACTTTATCAGTAGTGGGCAAGCTGTAATCTGCAGTGTAATTGAACCTCCTTTAGCAGAAATCCTCACCTGCAGCACAAGTGAAATGTCCTTTCTGGTCTTCCTTCTGACTCCGATTTTGTGTGGATAATCTCACACACAGCAGAGCCCTCGCCATCTGAGGGAGAAATCATCACTAATGTCTCATATACGTAGAAATCTGGTAATATATTGTGAGATAATCATTAGTCGGACTGAAGCTAGAACTAGTGTGCTACTAAAGTTTGTAATCTACTATACCTGCATTGGTCATAGACCGGACTTGAAGGGCATCAGTTGGGATCATGTGACGGAATCTGAAGGGATCTTTTTCTTCAGAAGATACAGAGACCCGGTGGGAACCTCCCTTCAGTCAAGTAAAGAATTTTTTTGTTTTGTTTTTACAGACAAAAAATGGTCCACAGGAAAGGCAAGTCAACAATGTGTTTGCGATTGGGGTTTGGTGTTGCTGATGGAATCCTGTTTTTGTGAAAACCTACCATTTTCTTCTTCTGCTTGGACCCCTCCTTGCAAACAAAGACCACTGCTGTTTTGAACACTAGAAAGCATTGGTGGAAAAAAAGACTTAGTAATCACTGGGGTTCAGGTCACATGTCAAATCAACATATGTAACTTTGAAGTTAACAACAGGTCTGTTCATTAAAAACTACATAGGAAGGGTTACTGGTCTCTTTTTTGTGCACAATTGTGAACAATTCTTGCTAAAATGAAAAGACTTTTTTGTTTATTTATATGTTTTAGTTCATTTTTACTCTTCTGTAAAGCATCCTTGGGGTTATCCAAACCTTAGTTAATATTATTATTAGTACCATTGTTGTTATTATTAATACTATATATGGTCAGAAGTCGGGGGGCAACTAATACACATGGGTTTTTTTAGCCCGTCTGACTACTCAAAGCACTTTAGACTACCTTTTTTTACAGCACTACATTTTTACAGCACTTTATTCTAGACCAAGTACTTGGTCTACCTCACATTATTGGGGAATTCAGAATCACCAGTTAACCAAACATGCCTGTCTTTGGATGTGAAAGGAAGCCAGAGAGCCTAAAGAAAACCCACACGGGCAAAGGAAGAACATGCAAACTCCACACAGGGAGACCTTAACTGACTAAGCTTTCTCATTGTGAGGCAACAGTGCTAACTATTGCACTGCTATGCAACCCACATTACAGTTAACTGAAATGTTGTCAAATGCTGCTAATCTGTCACTTATGGAGTGTAAGGCATTTGAATTTTTCCATAATTACTAGGCAGTTCTTTCCAAAATGTGCCCTGATGCATGTGCACGCTTTACACAACGTGTGTGACTGTGCCATCACAGTCAATTTGTCATTTTTCATCAGATGTTTTGACATTTTTAGGTGGAATCCAAACAGCATACATACACTTATTATTCATTTATTACATAATCAACAATCCTGCCATACCAAATGTAGCCATCTGGGGTTCTTTTTTCCATTTTCCTAAGGAGGCAGGTGGGTTAATCCATGTCACAGTGTTGTGGAGAAGCAGATCGCCCATTGACAGATCAGCAACCTGGTAATTGGAACGAAATAATCAACCAATCTGCTCCAATTGCGTGTCATTTTTGGTTAACATAACAGAACCAAGCCAGGTTTCTCCGATCTACCTCTTTCTTTTCACTGCTCTGCTCTGTGATAAGCTGATCAAACACAGCTCCAAACTCCTCGTGGATCTTCTGCATTTCATTGATGTGGCTGGCAACCTTGTTCATGGCTTTCATGGCAACTGCAGTCCAGCACAAATCGCGTTATGAGGCGGGTTGTTGGGATTGTACATATTTTTGAGATCTGCTATAAGAATTTGTCTTACCGTCGAGGTGGTAATGTTCTTCACTGTCTGGGTCTGTGAGCGAGAAGAGCTCCTTCAGCAGGAGGGGATACTTGAGAACCCTCTGTATGGGTTTGATTAGGTAAGACTCCAGTGTGGAAGAGTGCTGCTGCTTGGGGTTTCGTTCATCCAGAAAGGCCTTAAAATTGGGGTCCGTTTTGGCTGGAATGACCGAAAAAGAACACTTAGTGAAACGCCTCCATATGTTACCTATTTACCTACTTTTAATTATCCTCTATGTAACTGATAAACATTGGATTCCTAGTATTTTCACTAATGGTCTATTCAATTCAATTTTATTTATATAGCGCCAAATCACAACAAAAGTCGCCTCAAGGTGCTTCATAGATACAGAGAAAAACCCAACAATCATATGACCCCCTATGAGCAAGCACTTTGGCGACAGTGGGAAGGAAAAACTCCCTTTTAACAGGAAGAAACCTCCGGCAGAACCAGGCTGAGGGAGGGGCGGCCATCTGCTGCGACCGGTTGGGGTGAGATCTATAAGTTTGTTGTCTGCTTGCTTATGTTTAGCCTGATATTATGCAGATTACTGGCGTACAAGCATGCTTTGTCTTGCATTAGAGATTAGAAGCCACATCAAAAGGTCTGAATTGTTTTGTTTTTACAGAAGGGTCATTTTTATCGAACAGCAGCTAAACATGAGTGGGCAGAACAAAAATCTGTTTACTGTTTCAAAAAAAAAGAAAAAGAAAAACAAAACAGCTTTATTCTAATAGCACCTCCTTAAACAGTGTGGCAGATAACCAGTTGACTCACTGAATGTAAATGCAGAAAACAAAGCCATCCAGTCAAGTCCTGAAGGGAGTGGGTGTACTAGCTTAGAAGACAGTGTTCGAGACTGCTCATTATATACCATACATTTGTGCAAAGCTTTTAGCCCTGGGAGCCTAAATGCATCCTTTCTCCTTTAAGGAGGGATGCATCTCTGAAGCACATTTACTCACCCTTCACGAGGACCTTAGGGACTTTGGTGTGGCTGGCGCAGAAAGCACTGTAGATCTTAAACCGGTCTGCATAGTACAGGAAAGAGCCTCCGAGGGAGAAGAGGATTTTCTGTAAAAAGGAGTCACACAACCAGTAATTCAAAGACTTTGTCGGGTCTTTAAATACCTGTTGCTAGTCTTTTGCTGTATATTTCAAAGAATAAGTGCATACCTTAAACTGATCCACTCTCTCCAGTTTCTCCAAATCAGGAACCAGTCTCGTCCCGTCTTCCAGAGTCTTGAGAAACTCGACTTGGAACTCCACCATTTCTGGCAAGTTACCAAACAGAACATCCAGCTGAAAGAAAAATTATTTGAGATGATTTGAAATAAAGAAAGAATTTTAACACCTTCCAGTGCATTTCAAAATATTATTTTTATTAATCACTTGCTACCAGTTAAACCACAAAAATGTCCAAAAATTGAATATAACCAAATGAACCTCGTTGTTGAAAGTGCAGATAAAACATGTTATTTTCAAACATCCCATCTCTCTCACACATCATCCAACCCTCTTGTCCTCACACAGAGCTGCACTTCACATGATTATGTAACCTACTTTTCTTAGAACATTTCAACAGTACTGGCATTTAAAAGCCTGGACCCCATAAAGGCACATGGGGAGCATTTGACATACCTCATCCTGAGTAAGGAAGGTCTCTTTCTGCAGTGGGGTTAAATATCTCCCAATGAGGCAATTAAGATCCTGCAAGAAAACCATGAAAAAGAGTCGGTAAATTGTGCTTTACTCAGGTTTGCCTTGTGCCACCGTGTGAAATATGGACACACACAAAAAAATGCATTTTTAAATAAGGCTTTGACATTTTTAACAAATCAACAGGTATAGAAAGGGATAGTCAGACACCAGGACAAATAAGTAATTCAAGCTCAAACCAAAAGCAGCTGGTGGGTGCCTTTTTCTTCAGAAAGAACGGCTATATGGAAACCAAATTAAGTAGATGACTCTGGTAATACAAACGTGAGCTGAAATGTAGAAAGCCTAAGAAATGAACAAATGCCTGGCAATCAAAAGTAACATGAGACTGACTCCAAATGACGTGCTCAAACTTGTAGCAAACAAAACACATTATGTGGTATTGCATTAAAGCTTTGTCAACTTGAAATCAAAACCCCTTCAAGTGTTTTGCCTGTATTTATTGCATTAGCAACAAAACTGCAACTCCTACTACAAGACACACAGACATAAAAATGCACCCACATGTCTGTTTGAACAATACACCATCAGTCACTTGCAGTATAATTTCTATAATAACTATATCTGTGGCCCGTGAAATAGGGCATAACATTTTAGTTAGTCTAAATTATTCCATTATATAGCATCGCTAACCCAGTTATTCCACTGAGCCATATTTATACTGGGCTGAAAAAGATTAGGCAATATCCAAGCAAGGGCACAGCTGTGTCCTGCTCATATCTCCCGAGACACAGAGATAAATATGGATAGGTCATGTTGAATGGGTAATGTGGAAGCCTAACACGACCTAAGGCAGACAGAAATATCGATCGATGGACAGGAGGAACATGCACACTCACAAACACCATCTGCCTCCTACAAGTAAGATGAGTGATACTGACTTTGACATAGGTGCGTTCGGTCTCCACGAGTTCACAGATGACTTTGCGGAGCTTGTCGGCATCAGAGAGCTGTCTGGGAGTTGCAGGAGGTGGAAAGGGCGATTCCGGGCTCGGCGAAGAGGACACACACTCCAAGGAATTCATGTCATGGAGACTGCGGCAGAAAGCGGCGACCTGCTCCGTGCTCTGCAAGAAAGGGGGGAAAAACAACCAAAAAAAGATGAGCGTTTCAAAGGCAAGAGTGATAAAATCCTTCATAAAAGAAAACGGCAATGTTCACAAAGGTGGGAGCCGCAAACATTAGGAAGCAGATGCCACTTTCTACCTACTGTTGTGCACACATCCATGACTGTACAGCAACTGAGCCTGGAAAGAGGCAGTGAGGCAGCTCTAAAAAAAAAAAATCATTTGCACTAATTTGGTCTATTTTCAGTCTGTCATAACAATGACTTTCCACCTCCCTCTCACTCACATCGCTCTTTTCCCTGGTGTTTTCCTCCTACTGATGGATCGGTGGTGTAATGATTCAGCTCTTTCACAGAATCAAAATATACACACAACGGTGTCTGTCCACATACAGTATGGGTTGCCGTGGTGACCAGCGCTGATGTGCATTAGACTATCATTTTGGGTAAAAAATAGACCCCACTCAGTAGCAGCCTACATGGCTGAACTAGTACTTGTTACTTTGGCCACAGCCTCAGCATCCCTAAATATAAACTGGCATTTTGGCTTTAAAAAAAAAAAAAAAAAAATCAATACAAACACAAAGCAGAAAGCACAAAGAGCATAAATCATATCCATCAAAGCCTTATTCACTCTGTGAGGCCAGACTTCATTTGAAAGTACATGATAAAGATCAAATGAGACAGTCACATAACAGGGACCACTAGGAGCTGTAGTCATTATTGAGTTCATAACTGGAAGCTGAGAGATGTGTGCTTTGTTTTATATGGAGTTTTACAGGCTGGACAGAAACAATTTGTCCTCTCACACCTATAGGCTCCCCTGTGAAATACTGAGATTATACATCAACATAGCTGCAGAGGATGAAAGGTTGTGGTTCTCATATTAGAAAACCCAATTATGATCTTAGCTGCTGTCAGTCTTCACATCTAAACTTTGTTTTTAGTTTTAGACAAACAAACATAAGGATTCTGCTGTCTCTAAAAAGCAATGCGTGTGCAATTTTTCCAATATTTACCAAAATGCTGATGAAAAACGGCCATAGTCCTGATGTTCTTTGCCGTCATTCACAAAAATATGATGGAAAAATGCAAGAGCGAGAAGAACAGAGTACAAGAAGAATACTGTTATCCAGCAACTGTTACAGATATTCCCGTGCAGCTTTGCAAATGACCGTGGTTATCAGCTTTGTTATCTAATCAAAGAGACATTGATATGTGAGGCACGACAGCCATTTGTTCCTCTTGACAATGTTCCCAAATTAAGCAGGCAGCTCTCACATAAACAGATGAACTAGGAGGTGCTGTGTCTGTAAATGCAATGTTGCAAATGGATCTTACACTAATTCACAAATGCTTTGTGATTTGTTAGATGTGATATTTTTTGGTCAGAGTGAACACAACACATACTTTGTAAGTAAAACCAACTGGATGTAGAGAGTGATTTAGTTAAAAAAATAAAATAAAAGTTGTTTTTTTTTAAAAAAGTCTTATGAAACTTAGAGCTGATGATATGTAAGGTCCAGTACATTACACATAAAATTGAGCATGAAATGATAGATGGAAATGCACAAACAGATTGCAAGAGTGCAGAAAAAGGGGAAAATTCAAATCTGTTTCTTTTCTGAACATTTTGCAAAGTTTTACTAAGCCTAGTAAGACAGTCACAGTCAAGACATGCTCTTCACAATCTAGGCTAATTAACACTATGACAGCTTTGGGTGCTTGGACACTTATGACATGTTAGAAAGGAGAGAAAGTACAGAGGGGGAGAAAAAAAGAAAATCACAGGCTTCTGTATCTATTTAAAAGAACAATGTGTAAATGTAAAAACCTGTCACAGATTTTTTAATCTATATTTTATTTGCTGGGGGAAATAAACTACTTCAAAGCATAAAAGCATGGCGTAAGGAGAAGACTGCATGTCTGTTCTCTGAAACTGAAGCCCGATATCGCAGCTTAAGGTGCTAAGAGAGAAACTCAGAAATAGTCAGTAGATTGTCCAAGTCGCATAAAGTCCAAGTCATCTGCAGTAAGACTTGTAGAGCATGGGCTCCTATATGCAGTATTTTATTTTGGCATCTCCTGGAGCATTCCAGTGATTATGGGGCAACTCTGCGGCGACAGTGACTCACAGCTTCCTGCCATTGGTCTACAGCAGCCAGCGAGAGGTGTGAAACTAACACTGAGAAGGACAGGTGATTTTGTTTTTCTTCTCACTGGAATGAGACAACAGCTATCACAGCAGCACCAAGAATTAAGCAGGTAAAAAAAACGACGTGCATGAAAGAAAAGAGGCTCACCAGATGAAGCATGTCATAGATGGAGTCTGTGGAGCGCTTGCTGTGCTTGCTCCACTTCAGGATAGACATAGCCGGGTGCAGATGGACAGCCAGCGTCAGTTAAAGTACCAGAGAGAAAACAAAGACTCCGGGCTTTAGAAAGAGCAAAGTCTACACTGTGTCTCTCCAATACATTTCTGAGCCCTTTTGTCTTCCCTGGTTTAAAAAAAAAAAAAAAAAACAGGAGAAGATGCTGTGGTGCTTGTGATGAAGGATGAGTGGAGCTGCTCAGCCTCCTCCTCTCCGCCCACCAGCACTTAGAGCCTTCCAACTCCCCTTCTTTTGCTCCTTCACAGTCTGCTGTAGCTTTGTCACCAGTACTCTGCTGTTTTCTCTCTCTGGCTCTCTCTCTTCTCTACAGGCTGGGTAAACTTAGGCACACTGTGTGAGTGTGAAGATCTGGTCAACTCTAGCAGCATTGTAAATTAGTCTCGATAATCCTCCAGACCGGGGAGAGAGCAAAGGAGCAGGAGGGAAAGAGTCTCCTCAAGGCTGCAGTGGAGCAGGATTGACTGGGTAAGCCACGCCGCAGTAGAATACAAATGCAGGATTTCAGGAAAAGGGGAGAGGGGAGCTGCTGAGGAGCAGGCTGGAGAGGGGGTGAACTGCCGTGCAGCATTTAACAAGTAACAAAAGAAGCAATGGTCCCTGTGATTAAGTTACAAGCTCTGAAAATACCATAGCAGTGAGGAAGAAAAATACACACTTGCTGTTTTCACCAAACATCCAGTCCCCCCCCCGCATAACAACTGAATTGCATGACTTGCTTTCCACTGTGTGTCCTGTTTGACTCAGTCAGTAATTTCCTACTTTCCCAGAATGCCCCACATAAAGACTCCACATTTGTCATTGAGAGATGGGAGTGTACAGCTAAACAGTTTAGAGGCTGTTATTCAGATCACAAAATGATGCCACACTGAGTTCTTCTCTATTGAGCCTGTAGCCAGAGCACACAAATTGGCATCGCTGAGAAATGATGTAGGTGGTCTGTGCCAAAGTCCTTGCTTTGAATATGTAGTACGTAATGAGGTTATGTTGCACATAGCTTTTATAATAACAAGACAGAAAAACAGTGATAGTACTTTGCCCCATAAAATAATTAGAAATCTATGTGTTTTTCATAGCACAAAATACAATCTTACAAAGGTTAGGCTGGCTATCTATGTCTGACAATGACTGAAAGTAGGAAATCGTTGATCATCTTTTCAGCTGTTGTCATACAAAGTCATGGTGTGCACAACAACACCAACTAATATTTTTATCACTTTGTTAAGCCACTCCTGAGCCGATTTCAAGAAAACATATAGACATGTTTCAGATACGAGGACATAAATCTCAGCTTTTCTTTGCTTTGAGGTTTTTCACAGGGCCATCTTTTTAATGATTCACATACCGTCAATGCTACACAAAGAAAAAAGCGAGTTCTGATCTCACAAAAGGAACCTATCGGTTAATTTTCAAACAGAAAGCCCAAAGGAGAATGAAAGCAATCAATGTTTTTTCAAAGAAAAAAAAAAATAGCTGAAAAAGCAGTATTTAACAGAGCAGATCACAATCTTAACCACAGATTTTGTCCTTCAGTTTACTCATAATCTAGACTCGTTTTCCTCATCCCTATAATATCATTAATAATTACAAAGGCAGTTACAGAGCTGCACTTGATTAACTGCTGCTCATTAAGCAAGACAAGTTCAACGGCGTGATTAAAACAGACAACGTATAAAGAAGCAGTCATGTAACCAGCCCTGAATTTGAAGGGTAAGTAGGATGTCTGAGGATATCACATTGATCCTTGGAGCTCTTGCAGTGAGCTCCCAATTTAACCGGGTACAATGAGAAATGATGTCGTTATCAAGTGTTGTCATAAGAGATGAGAGATAAACTAATCTACAAGAGCACATCAGTGCTTTCATTCAGCATTTCATGAGCAAGTGCCCAGTGATCCTTTGAAGTCGGTTACAGAGAGCAGATTAAGGACTGCCGCTTTAACTATTTTTTCGCCTTTCTTCTTCTTCCATTTTTTTCGAATTAGACATCTTTGTTAGTCATAGCACTTTAACAGCAACACGTGGGTCTTTGAGACTTATTTGCTTGTCTTGGCAGTAGTGCTCTGTGCTTTCTATTTTAAACTTGTCTCTGTTCATTTATAGCTAAAAATGAATCCACCCCCAGTTATTACCTGGTCCTACTAACCTCGCATAATCAAGCAATAACAATGCAAGCTTAATCAAACCCATCCATCACTCGGCTGTTTCATTCAAAGCAAATCATTTCTCCTGTCCTTTGTCTCCAGTGCATAAGATACACTTCATGCAGCAATGATGAGATATTTTTGTATTTAGGTCCCTTTGATTTAATCATGTCAGAAGCTATGAAATTCCATTAGAGTTGTGTGTCATGGAGGGAAAAGAGAAACCTGATACAGATTGTGTTGAGAAGCATGGGGTTAACACCCTCATGTTGATTATGGATGCTGCTCTGCTTTCATAAACAAGATAAAATGAGCCAGTAACAGATGGTGAGTCAAACTGTGGCAAAGCGAAATGCCTGTGAGTGCTTTTTCATAATACCAGAGCTAAGAGGTGTGCTGTAAAGAACAAGGACGGAAAAGAAGCATAGGCGCTGCAATATTACACGAAAGCTTGGTTGTCAGATGTTTTCTGTGATGACACTAAGAATAATAATAATAAAAGTGATGATAAACATTGTGCTCTTACCTTTGTGCACTCGTCGAACTCACTGAAGATCTCAGAGTCGTCATCCAGGCTGTCTCCTGAGCTCTCCAGAAACAGTCCAACTCCATCATCCAGGATTTCCTCTGAGAGAAACAAAACAGTCATGTATATGCGTCACAAAAGCCCCCCCCCCCCCCTTTAAATTAGATTAATACATTTACTTGCCTTGTCATTTTATTACGATTTAAGACCTTCCTAAACTAATCCACTAAGCTAACTGCTCAGAATGTCCTATTTTTCCTCATTTAAATCCAGTAAATCTGTTGTGTTTGCATTAATGAAACTGATGTCGCTAAGGATGATGGTCTGAAAGTCAGTTCTTCTTGCATGGAAATAAAATATACGCTTGAGATTTGCCTACTTGCACGCTTCTGATTCATTTACATGCCAGGTGAGTACGTAAACATCACCACACTGTGAGCATCTGATGGCTTTGATACGCTTTAGATTTGTGGGAATTGAATTTAAACTGTTCATTAACCTCTGCTAATTGGACCTATAAACATGCAAGGATGGAAGCACCAGTGGCACTTTAAATTAGTAAGTGAAATACAGTACTGTGCAAAAGTGTTGAGCCATCCATCATATCTTTATGTTTGGCTTCCAAGAAGCTGGAGTTTCTTGTAATTCATTAAAGTGGTCTTGCGCAGTCATTCTTCACACTTTCTGAAAGTTGAGATCTTTCTGTGGGCATTGGCTGCTTTTTCATCCAATCCCTGTACCTGACCATTTTCAGGAATCTACATTTTTTGTTAATGTGGCCCTCTTAATCTGTCCTACAAAGATGCAATTGTATTTCTGGACCAAAATTGTGATTCCAAAATAGCTGTTATCCAAAAACTTGGCATCTCTCTGCATGGTGTACAGTGTAGCCTAAAAAAACCCCCCAAAAACAGAGCAAGTGGAGGAAAAAGCGGCATGCCTAAAAATCTATGTACAGTAGGTGAAAGTCTTCCAGAAACAGGAAAAAAAATTCAGCACAAATATGAGGACCAGAGAGATGAATCTGGTCCTTCATTTGATCCATCTGCTCCTCACTAAAGCCTAATCGGAAATGGTCGTAGAAGTAGAAGGGTGGGCATCGGGGAGAAAAAGGCAGACTTCAGAAAATCAGTGGCAGCGGATCTTATGAAGTGAATGAATGTACATGTATGTGGAGAAGGTCAGGAGAAAGGTACATCAGAAAGTGTCTACAGGCATCTATGAAACAGTCTGTGGTGGTTTGGGGCTGCATTTCAACTAGTGATGTTGGAAATTAAGAATTTAGGAAAACACCATCAGATACCATCATTACGCATTTGGAAAGTGTCTTAACAGCAAGAGCTTCATTTTTCAGCATGACAGTGATCCCAAACATACTGTTAATTCAACAAAAGCAAACCTGGATAGAAAAAACACACAATGGAAAACTACCAGCCATGGATTGGCCTTCCCAAAGCTTGGGCTGCAACAAATATTGTGACAGAGAACGAAACCAAAAGCAGCCAACATCGAAAGAAGAGCTTTAAATGTCCTTCAAGCCGGGAAAGCCTGGAACTATTCCTGAAGACTACTTAAAGAAATTAAAATAAGCTTGGCTAAGAGACTTCAAAAGAAAAGAAAGAAAAGAGTTCTGTGCTAAAGAATAAAGGAATTCAAAGCAAATATTGACTTTCAATCCTGTTGTTATTTATTGACTGTAGTATCATTTATGTTTGCATATATTTCAGTAAATCACTGCACTTTTTTCCCCAGCAAAAGAAAGAAAGGTTGACTAAACTCCACACAGCACTGCATAATGTTAAAGTATACCATTTGTGTCTTTTTTCCTTTTACCTTGACTTTGGGAGAAAATGTCAGTGTAGAGATCCTCCTCTGCATCTGAGCGGCGTGGCGGCAAGTAGCAGAGCTGACGGCGGTCCACCGCAGGCAAGGTGTTGACTGTCAGAGCCAGTGAAGCCTGAGAGAATGCTGCTTTCATGTCAGAGAAATTAAGACTATGGGAGTCTTTTCCATTTAACTGAAGTATTTCATCCCCTGCGTTCAGACCTGCAAAAACATGCACAACCAGCTTTCAGCATCAGCTCCAGTTTACGGTCTCCTGTTCCTTCATTTACTAAAAAAAATGTTCTCTAATATCAGATCGTAATGACCTAATCTTTAGCAATAATCAAACAACTCCTGCTTGAAATGTTCAAATGGTGTTTTAAGTAAAATGTATTTGTATAGCGCTTTACTAGTCCCTAAGGACCCCAAAGCGCTTTACACAACCAGTCATCCACCCATTCACACACACATTCACACACTGGTGATGGCAAGCTACATTGTAGCCACAGCCACCCTGGGGCGCACTGACAGAGGCGAGGCTGCCGGACACTGGCGCCACCGGGCCCTCTGACCACCACCAGTAGGCAACGGGTGAAGTGTCTTGCCCAAGGACACAACGACCGAGACTGTCCAAGCCGGGGCTCGAACCGGACAAACTCCCAACTCTTGAGCCACAATCTACAACTTTGGAGACTGTTGTTTTAATTTCAGCCCCACAGGCATGACCCGTTTCTCTATTTTTTGTGAAATATTAGCCAGTAACACATTAACACTTGTTGTCCAACATCAGTCATAATTGTTCTGGGA
This sequence comes from Astatotilapia calliptera, assembly GCF_964374335.1. Lineage (NCBI taxonomy): Eukaryota > Metazoa > Chordata > Actinopteri > Cichliformes > Cichlidae > Astatotilapia > Astatotilapia calliptera. The sequence continues at coordinate 8,642,950 of NC_137435.1, forward strand.
TCAATGCTCTTTATCTTTATTTTGACATCATTCAGCTCTTCAGCTTCATTACAGGAGAGCCAGTGTGAAGCAGCCGTTGTTAAGTGTCAGATTCAACATAATTCTTCATAAAGGCCAGTGAGAGGCATGATTATAGTAATCAGCACCCTTGAGAAGTGTTGTGTCCTCTAAAACCTTCTCTACCTGTTGAATAAACGTGCTAATGCATTTTTCGAAAGAGAAACCAAGCAGGAGATGAAAACTCTCCTGGCCTTGATGTGAGAAAATGAAGAAGCACTAAACACAGCTAAGGCAACCTGCATTGTTTATATTTTCCTTTAAAGTGTGGCTTATTAGATGCAAAGTGTGTTTAGGAAGAGTTCTTTCAGTAGAAATGAAGGATAATTAACCTTTAGCAAAGGCTAATCCCCCTGCCTTTACATCAGTGATGTAGAGCTGCTGTACTCCATCCTCCTCCACCACCGAAATGGAGAAACCTGAACACAAAAGGGAAATGTGAAGAGAAAGAAAAGCAGAGAGAGAGAGAAAATGATGATATTAGCCAAGCATCAGAGGGACAAATAGGGATGGTTAACAAAAAGTCAAAGAAAATCAATTCTTATGCTGAAGAAAACAGAAATACGAGTCTTTAACACTGACTTCATTGCAGCATTCTAAATAAAGATAGAAAATTATTCTTACCGTAACCAATCATGCAGGATTCATCTCTGTCAAACTGGATTACTTTAGTTATTTTAGAGCAAAGCTCAATTTCTTTGTACAGCTGCAAGGAACAAAAGGAAGTCATTATACATCCTGAAACAACAGCCTACTTCATTCATGGCGTGGTGGGTGGGTTATTGACAGCATGGAAGGAGGCCATTAATTTTCTGTACTTTCAGACAAAGCAGCTCTAGCAGCTCTTTATAGAGGAGTTTCTTTGCTATGTCATGATTACATGATTTAATTACAAAAGAGGTTACAGATATTGTTTATAAAGCTTCTCCATGATTATTTTTGGTGCATGGATCTCCCAGGCACAGTTTTATTTATTATAAACCTTGTTGCTGTAGTATTTTTTTCCTATTGTGATTCCTAATACATTGTAAATCAACTCCTGACATTTTTTTAAATACATTTCTTGACCTTGACTCATTTTCAAAACAGCCTGTGAGGGGAGGAAAGATCATATTCAAGATATCAGTGACATACCAAGTCACATATATCCTCCTCTGGTTTGGGAATGTAGAATTGCACTTGATTTTCTATAAGGAATTTGAGTCGTAAGTAGTGTTTAGTGGGATCGAGCTGATGAGCCTGTGGGATGAGCACAAAAAGACAGAAATTTATCCAGAATCGCAGCAGTGAGATATCTTTCATGTTTTCCTAACAGATGGTATTTCTCTGGCTCAGTGTGGCTTTCAGTTTAAGCGTCTTATGAATATCGCTTTAAACCGTAGCTCATTCGAGGCTCTGTGTTTTTTTACCTTGCAGATGGACTCGAGAACACACAGTGCAGACTCTCCTGGCTGGATGATTGTTAGCACGGGCTGGTCATTTGGGAGACATACCCAGGAGGGTGTAAGGTGGTCAGGAACCCAGATATCGCTCTCTGTGCTGGGTCGTGGAAGGCTTTTCACAGTTCCCTCCTCACTTTTCTTGAAATGGAGACATCCAAAGTAATTAAACACACTTTACTGCAAGGTCTGACTTCTTTAAATTAGATAATACTTCTAAAATAGTCTCCAAAATAATCCATCTTCACCAATACTTTGCATCTTCCTTCTAAATCACAGAGTAGTCGGAATACACTTTCCAAGCCATATAGTGCATTTGCTTAAATGGGGAATGAAAGAAAAATTAAAAGCTCTAATTTTCCTGAGTAGCTGTCACAGCTTGTAAGCTCTTCACTTTGGCTCTGGCGCTTACTCAGAATACATTAAGGGGTAATATTTCACTGATGTCAATGTTGGCCACATATTTTGTTGAGGAAGTTCGCACTTCTGTTTGACCAACTGCTCACTGACAAATGAATGCAAACAGATAACTGAATTATTCATCCTTACTGTGTTTTCCTTAGCAGGATCAACATATATGCCATCTACTGGCTTTTTAATGGGCTCTTCACCATCAGCAAAAACCTGCAGGAGCAAACAACAAAATGGCAAGTTACCAGTCAGGTAGGATGGATGCTTGAGAAATGGGCAAAAGTAACTTGTCAGCTGTGATTAAGCGCGGAAATTTTGGAAGGAGGTGGAACACTTCACAGACCTGGCTGACCGTTGGGTGGGCTTTTGTCTTTTTCTTTGAGGTAGTGTCCAGACCCCAGAGGGAAGAGAACCTGCTCTTGCGCTTACTGCAGGAACGAGACATGGCCTGCGTTCGCCGTCTCACTCCGGTCTCTGTGCGGGCTGCCACCTGGAAAACGTAACATGGCGAAGTGGGGTCAAAAACGGATCAAATGAGATCGACAGCTATCTGTTTGACCTCGCGTCAAATCCCATTTTGCCAAAATGACTTGAGAAGTGCAGCATATCAGCATATTTTAGGGGGTTTTAAAATAAATAAAATCATAAATATTCAAGAGAGGAAAGCTACAGTTCTGACAAAAAGAGAAAGAAGAAATAAAACTGAGTATATAAAAAAAGTGATCAAGGAACATTTCACTGAGTGGTTTATGGAAATTACCTTGTCTTAAGTGACTGAATAAATGGTCGTGTTAATCATACAGATATAGAGTAGTCAAATATTATGCATGAAAACTAGACTTGGACATTTTTTAGGCTGCTTAACTATTAAGAAATAAGTAAAAGGTTTGTTTTTTTTTTTTAAATAAATACTGAATTAAACATATCAGCACTGTGCCTGCAGCAGGCTCTAAAACTAGCCTAGGCACTCATTCTGTCATTTGTTCTGTCAACACTTTGCAGGCCATTCTGGTGAGTGCACAGTGCTGATACAGAGTAAATTCAAGAGGAGTGAAAGCGTAGGAAAGCTCTTAGCAGTTGTCTTTTGTTAGACATCCTTAACTGCTATCTCCCAGCTCAAACACCCACCTGCTCTGTAGCACTGCGTTGGTGGTGGTGAGGGAAAAAGCACCTCAGTGATCTGCGAAACATCGCTAAAAAATCAGATGTTTTCTTTTACTACTAGTGCTTTTAGATGTGAAGTACATAACCTCTTTGCAGCAGCAGTGGGAGGCCAAAACTGAACTAAAACCCTCACAAACGGGTGACCTACGTGAGACCCGAGCTCATAAATAGCATAGTCGTTATTTTTAAAAAAGAAAAGCGTGGTTTGACACAATGCATTGTAGTTTTTGGACTCGACTGTCCTGCCAAGAGCATCACTGGATGTGCTCAGTGATGCCAAAGTGTATTTTGAGTGAGATTTCACAGTCCTTTACTAACACTATGAGAACAGGTTTGAGCTCTGCAACAGCGACAGCTACTGTTACTTAAGTGCACTTTAGATAGATGTTTGTCCCCAATATAATAATCAATTCCAAGGTACATTTTTGAGGTCTCCAGGTCTCTTTTTCCACAAAAAAAAGAAATTGAAAAGGACACTAAAATATGCCATTGTGTTTGCTTCAGCAGCAAAAATAAAGAAGAGAATATTTACCAATGCATGGAAGGAAGAGACCGAGAATATACCCAGCCGGCCCATTGCCAGCTTGGTGGGGCGAGAGGCAAAAGCCAGAAGGCGTTTGGGGTTAGGCAGCTCTCCTCCTTGCAGGCTGGCCAGGTAGCATCTAAAGCGAAATAAATCCATGTGAAACTGCTCCAGGTTCTGCTCCCACAAGAATATCTGCAGGTTGAGAGGGACACAACAGTAATAGTTCATTAATGCCCTTGTCTGTCAACTTCAGACTAAGATGGGGCATCTCCTCACTTCCATAGAAGCTCTGTTACCACTTTTCTCAAAGTGTTGCCAACCTGCACTCTCTCTGTGCCTAATGGTTTGATGTTTATTGGGGCAGTAGAGCAGGACATTGTGATTATTCACTGGGCTGTCCCCTCCCTGTCATGGTCCTGCACTGGTGTTTGGAATAGGCGGCCAGCTCCATGGCAGAGTGCTCTGTATTACTGCCAAGTAGCCCAGAGACGAGAAAGAAACAATACTGCGCATTCCACTGGCAGATAGAGGCTGGGAGCGTTTCAGCTTTCTAAGGAGCAGTCCTACATCCATTCAGTTCTCACAATTTGAAACCTGACACTGCCAAACAGAACAGCTCCAACCAGCCACTACCAAACGGACCAAACAACAGCGATCTCTCCCCTTTCTGTAAACAGACCCATTAAAGACAATATGAACTTTGCAATTAATTGAGAATGTCAGGCTGACCAGAGCAAAGTGCATATTACAATAAGAAAAATAAAAAGCAATCTGGGGGCTGTTACATTTGTAGCATTAGCAGCCTCTAGCGGATGATTCCTCTAAATCTGCAACTTAATCCTCTCTCATTGCTCCCTGCTTCTCTCTTTTCCTCATATTCCATGTATTAAAAACCTGAGGATACAAGACTGAAATACATACTTACATTTGATATCTGTAAGTATTGTAACAATAGCTAAAATATCACTAAAAATGATCTTTAGCATTTTTTAATTAAGCTAAAGATTCCTCAGGATTGGTTCTCATTGAGGTTTAACAGATGTCTTAAGAGCTCTTAAATAGATATAATGCTTTTTTTATACGTCTTCCTGACATGCTTATGAATCCAGACAAAACTGAACTTTTGTGGGCTGATTACTAGGAGGGATGGGCAAAAGCTTAAATTTGAAAAACAAGTATGTCACAACTAAAACTGACTGATGGGGCACAGTTATATTTGGCATTTTTCATACTTCCATCCTTATTTGATAAATATTCAGCCAAGCTAGGAGTCACTATGTTGCATTCCAGGTGTTTTTTGAAGCTACTCAACCCATTTTTTCATATATACTTTCTATCAGTATTGAAGTTATAGAGACGCATTAAGAAATCAAACTGGTAAAACTTTGTTTAACTTCACTGTTTTCTTTTGAAATAATCTATTTTTATAGAAAGGTGATTTGTAATCAGAAATAATATAGCAGTAAGTCGTCTTTCCATGCCTTGTTCAGAAATGTTTTCCCCCTGCACACCTGCCTGACATGAGCTCAAGGAAGAAAGTAGCATGACACCTACTTGATCCAGGATCGTCTTCCTCTTCTTGGTGTCAGTGACAGCAGACAGCTGCATGTCTCCCATCTTCTTCATCTTCTCGTCCATGTCGATCTTCTGCTCGAGCTTCTTGATCTCGGCGCGAAGTAGCCGAACAGTGTCCTCTCTGTGATGCTGGCGGGCGACAGTAGTGGCACATGCTGAGTGGATGGCTGTGATCCAGTTTTCCAGCTCTGTCTGGCTGCAGGTCTACAGGGGGAGGGACCATGAAAGGTCAAAGGTTACACAGCACACAAACTCCTTTGTTTTTGTTTTGTTTTGCTCCTGATGTATTAAAAGGCCAGAATTTTAAAGATCATAAAAAGAAAATACAGTCAATACAGGGCAATGTATGCAAATTAAATTTGTATTTATTCACAGAACAGTTGACATACATGCATTTTCTTACCTGGAACAGAAAAGCATCTCCCAGGGAATTGCTGAGGCAGAACACAAAGTCCTTTTTGGGATGTTCTGGTACAGCCTGGACAATACTGTTCTCCACCCAGATGGCATGTTTGGGATTGCTGTTGTTGTCAATTCCTGAACGTCCATCAGTCTCATAGAAGAAGAGCGTGCAACCTGGAAAACCAACACAATGGAACTGTTGATTTAATTATTTAGTTTTACAAGAAAGTCAGATTTCCTCAAGCAATTTAATTCTGCTCTCCAGTGGCCAACATTAAGAAGTGCAGCATGGCAAGAGTCAGGGAGAAAGGCTTTATTAGACACAGGCTTCTAAATTGATTTCAAGTCCAGTCCAGTGACATAATGCCTTAAAGAAATCTTATTTGAAGTAAACCTTTGCTCTCCCTTTTGAATGTCAGCATGTAACTAAATAGCATCAAACATATTATCTTGCATGAGCAGGATGTCACAGGCTGACATTACAGGATTGCAGTGCAATAAAATGTAAATTTAATGATACCACTGAGGCCATGACACACCTTTGAGAGAAACCCAGTAACTCTTCCACTTGCGCCTTGTGGCTGACTCCACTTTCTTGTTTTTCTTATGCACAAGGAAGTTCTTAACAGCAAGTTTGCCAGCTTTGCGCACCATCCCTTGGACAACACTGAGTAAGAGGTCGGACTGGTAGGCAGAGCTCATAGTGCTCTGCTCATCACTTAGGGCAGACCCCGCCTCCTCCAAGCTCTCAGTCTGGCAGGAGCTCATCTGTAGTTCCTGACGGAAGTTTTCGTACACGCCCTGAACGCACTCGCTGGCCCCTCCGCCGCCACTGCTGCTCCCGCTGTCACTGCCAGTGAACATGTTCCTGCCATGCACTGAGAACACAGAGAAGGAGGCCGACATGGTCTTGTAGCGGCGAGACTGGTGCTCCGGCTCCACCGTCACCCCGTCGATGCCGCTGTCCTCATATTCGCTGCCCTCCCCGCCTGTGACATCCTGAGTTGTGGCAGAAGCACAAAACAGGTGAGACGGCATCACAGCTTCTTGTTCATCACTAAGAGGGCAGCTGGTCATTAACAACCGCTGCCCTCACCTGATCGTCTATCTCTAAATAAAGGATAGAAGCATTTTTGAAAAGCAAACATGTTGCAAAAAAACAAACAAAAAACAGATGCTTAATGAGAGCCCACAGGTTGTCTAACCCTGAGTTTCTGCTTAAAATTAATTGCCAACAGCAAAGCGTCTGCCGTTGTGTGAGCACAGCCTGCCCGGCCTGTGGCACCACAGGGTCTGCCCTCTCCTACCCACATGGTCAAAGGCTCCTGGGAGATGAAGGGGGTTACACTGAGCTTGGTATCTCCATCTGGTCACATGACCTAATCATGCGGTCCAGAGCTCCATTCACCAGAGTTGACGGTGCCCCGTAGAGACAGGGCCACCAATGCACGTTTTACTGTTACACTCTTCCACAGGCCTCCCTTCATTATCATAACAAAGGCCGAGGTATTTCTAACAGAGAGTGACTTTAGGCTGTGCTCGCCCCCTCCCATCATCGCAATCTCCTCTCACAAGAAAAACAACAGTTTCTTCAGGAAACTACGACTCCCTCGTCCCACACAAGCTTTCTTTTTACACTCAGTTTGTTTTAACAGCTTATTGTGAGGTGACTGAAGCGGAACAAACTCACAGATTCATTGGGGAAGTGAATGAAGGGAGCTGTACTACTACTAGATCATTTCAGATTTAGCACAGCTTTTCATGCTCTGTCCAAAACAGAACAGAATATCCACGACGGCATTAAACAAAGGAAGGTCCTTGACATATATGTATCCAACAGGCTATCAAAAATTCATCAGCACTCGAATTTTTACTGTTTTCTAATAACCACATTTCAATTACTTTTTTAAAGCTAAATTTAATGTGCAAACAAGCAGTACATTATAAAATAGTTACAGATCTTACCTGTATAGTCTGCGCCCTCCTGCCCTGCATGCTGGCACACATTTCAACTTGGTGGCTGGTCAGGCCTTCAGACAAGCAGTGTGAACGTCGGCAGGGAAGGGTGTATGCACCGTAGGTGTTTCCATCCTCGTCTGATGGAGATAGCATTTTATCGTCCTCACCCTCCCTGATAGCCCTGTTGGTGTTGTGCCACTTTGCATAGCGGCCATGGAGTTGCCTGGAGGCAGGACTCATCTGGCTATACAGCTCATCCAGTGAGTTTGCCCTGTCAGTGGAGTCTGTTGGGCTGGACTGCAGGTGGCCTTCGCAGCCAGTGAAGTCCCTCTCGTTAGTCAAGTCTATAATCTCCTCTGTGCTGGTCAAGTGATCTTGACTGACATCAGACAGGGAGAACTCCAGGCTGTCATCTCGCCACATGTCTGCAGATTTAGACCTCTTCTTGAAGCCAACAGTCTCCTTGGAGCAGTCTGGGGTTTTCTGGAGGTATTTCACTTCACCTGCGTACATATCTTCATCCTGCACCTCCTCTGCCATGGGACCAGGTAGGGTTATGTGCATTGAGGGATTGGCCAGGTCATTGTAAAAGGATACTGGACGCAGATTCATGGCCACCCGGTCCACCCAAATGGGGCTTCCAAAGTCTGGGAGGATATTTGTCTCATTGAAGGGTTCCAGGCCATTGTCAGCCAGGGACTGTGGGATGCTGGGTGTGCTACTTGAGCGCGTGCTTGTCTCAGAGTTCCTGTGCTCTATTTTTCCTGATGAAGCATGGCGAGAGCGTCTGGACTGCTTGTTGGAGATGCGAAGAGACCGAGACATGTGCTTACGTGACAAATAGCCACGTCCATAGAGGGCATGGTCCCCATTCTGGCTCTCAGCATTTCCCATGATTCAAAGGCTAAACGGACAGGGGGAAACAGATTAAATAAACCTAGGGGGACATGAAGGAGAGACATACAGAAGAAAAGAATTGTATCTGAATGGTGTTTTACCTGCAGGGCCGTAATGACTTTTCTGGCATTTTGTCACTGGATCTTAAGACAGTTTGTTCCTTTGGCTGGTATAATCCACAAACCTCTGAAAAACAGATATCTAGATGAAAAATCAGTACAAAACCTGTGTGCTCTTAATTATGTGTGGCTTAGCTAAATATTTGTACTCTTTCAACAAATCTGTCTACAGATATGGACCCGTAAAGACGGAACATGACATGTTGTTTCCATCCTAGGCTTTCCCCTAAAACATAGGACACTGTTCACATAAAAAGAATTGATAATGGTAGATGTTATAAACGCAGAGCTGTAACTTGTCTTGCTTTGCAGTTATTTCTTTAGTAATTATCTGTAAAGTCAGCTAAATAAACACTGTGCTTAGACTGGTAGAGGATGTGAGCCACTCAAGCCCCCTTCAATATGTACAGGGATTTTGTGAAGTGGAGGGTACCTAATGACAGTGTGAGCGAACATGAGTTATTCAGAACTGGAATGAACCATCCATGCAGAGATATAGTTGTTTGCTCTCAGGCACTGCTTCCTGCATTAACAAGGACTGGGAGCAGGAGGGTGCAGAAGCTTTGACTATAATGCACATTTGGACTCTATTTATCCGCCTTTAGGCCGGACAGTGTGATGTAAAAAGGAAAACAAAAGTCCTGTTCCACTTTGGGACCACCAACAGATGGGACAGAAGATTAGCTAACTCATTTGTGGCCGCTGCTTCTCACGATGTGTGCTTCTCCACTTTTTAGGATAGACCCTCTGGGGGAGGGGGGGGGGGGGGGGGTACTGTGTTTTTGCAAATAAGCAAATAAGCCCAACCCTCTGGTGCTGCCCTCAGGCTTACTGTGAGGAGGGGCTTTACATAAATGGAAGTTGACCCCGTTTTGATCCTTATCCTCCCTCCTTATTCTGTCCACTCATCAACCCTCACTGGTACTGCAGTGTACCATGTTTGAACTTTACACAACTACATTCATCTTTTATATAACTCTGCAGTGTGTTGGCTATTTCATTTAATCCCATTTGGTACAAAATAGAACAGAGCGGAAACGCAGGAGGGAAAGAACTATGAAAAAAAACAAAACACCAAAGCTGTTACAGGAAATGATATTCACTGAGGCATACAAGCATTGCTCACAAAATGCAAGCACTACAATATACTGTGGACCACTTCTGGAGTTTTTTCACGTAGCATTCCTACATAATAACCTTAATTTTTAAAAATGGAGAAGAGGAGAGAAAAATGTCCACCTTGTAATGGTTGCTCTTTATGGTTGAAGTTTCTGCTATTTGTAGCACAAATGTGTTATTGTGTATGTAAAATGGCAAAATGACCAGAACTAAATTACAAGTGATGCAAATGGATCTCGCTGGAACCCAGGAATCTCATTTGTTAATCTCTGAAGTTCAGGAGCCAGGTGTTGTAGACCAAAAACGTTACTGATTAATTTGGACTACAATAGAATTGCAACAAAGTTATGCATTACTGTGACCACACAACACATTATCTTTACATATCTATATCTGTACGCTTAAACTTATGAGTGAAATTGGAAGTAAAATGTACAAAATGAATATTCAGCCAAATCCATGAGACCAAACCAAACCAAATGTTGCAATAAATGCAACTCATCTCCTAACAAATCAGCAGATTTAAAGAAAAAGATCCGATAAATTCTCAGCAGAATACATGGCCACCAATCACTCTGCCACAAAACCATAAATAGGTTGAAAAGGGAACAGAACAGTCAGCAAGTTTCTATTGGCACTGTTTAAAAGACACAACACAGATTCCTACTGAACATGATTTACACTGAAGCTCCTGGTATAGCAAAACACATAATTTAAATGGCTGACCCAGAGAAATGTTATACTAAATTTTTAAGAATGCATTGTTCAAAAATGAAAACGCAGGATTATTAAATTTAATTGCACTGGAGCTACCAGAACATCTGAATACAACTTTTAAATGGCCTCAATTCCCAAACACAATGTTCTCTGAAGCTGCAATGCTGCTGCCGCACAGAATCCACCATCAGCTCTTTATTAATACATGAGCAAGAAATGCCACGGCTGGAAAAGATATTTTAGGGCGCTAAAATCCCATCGCATACACCCAGTGGATTCTTTTAGAAATACAGACTAACACACATCACAAGTTAATTCCACTGGATGATCAGAATTTGGTGATCCCATGAAAGATCAACCAAATCTAAAGAGTTCCCACTGGAGACTTTCAAAAATTAAAGTGGTTCCAGGATTATTAAGGGGTGGGTAACTTTACTATAATGACATGCAAAAGCAAAACACAAGGTTTGAACTTTGTAGTGGGCAATCCACGTGAGAAAGTGATTTCCCATGCTGCCTGAACCACAGTTCAACCTGGTGACTTTTTTGGCTTATGTTTGGACAGTATGGTTAAGATTTCTCATCTTAAAACTGTAAAAAAGAAAAAAAAAAAGGGACATTTCATAATCTAGAGTACAAAATATCATTTAAGAAATAAAGAAACTTTATAAAGAAAATGCAGAAACACATCTGCCTTCTTCTTAAATGGTCCAGAGCTCAGTTAAGATGGGCTGTGGTGATCTTCTGGTTTTCAGTTCTTTTTTGGAAATGATATACAGGCATCCTGTATTCTATTTTTTATATTTTTTACACTACAAAAAAGTCAGAGAGAGTCATTAAGTGTACACTTTCAACTCGGTTGATAATGTCAACACTTATGGTAATCTCAAATTTATCCCTCATAACCGCAGGACTGTACTGGAACATTAAAATCATGCAATGTGATTTATGCCAGAATCAACTCTTCTCGGAGCAGTGACTTGTTTTTACACTGAATGACCTGTTGTGTGGAATGCTGTCATCCCTAAAATATGTGACTGGTAGATTTAAGTTCCTTTTGTTAGTAAAGACCACTTTGAAGTCCTTCTTATACAAATTCTTGGGCCTGCTGGAACAGGTATGAGGGGAAATTGTCTCAACCCTCCACCCACCTTTAGGTCCTCAAGGAATGAAATTCAAGCCGCTTGCATCATTTTCAGACATCATGCAAGTTGTTGCCCCATGGTCAAAATACAACTTAAGGTCTTTGAAAACAAGGTAAAGACCATGAAACACCTGGTCAGACTTTCCTGTATACATGGACAGAGCTGAACTTCATGCCAGGAGATTCAGGTTGAGTCATTTGTCTAAAGTCTTCTTTTCTCACATGTAGCACACAGTGAAAAATAATTCACACCAGCATCATTCTCTCTACTGGAAATATTTCATTTGGTTTTGCAGGAGCTCCCCAACAAGTGAGTGCTGGACGCCAGACACAGGACAGTCAGTGACTAACTGTGAACTCATCAGACTATCATCTGGACTATTCTTACATCAACACAGACTGTTTATTAGGAAGTCTGCAGTTCTGACGTGCACCTCCATCAGGCTACGTCTCAAAAAAAAAAAAAAAAAAAAAAAATCAATGGCTACAGTGCATTTTTGAAAAAAGCAAGGCTTACGTAAAGACATATAACAAAATGTGATGATAAACATCTCTGTTAAAAAGCTGTTTGGAGTCCTGCAACACATTCCTGCCATTTGACCTAGGTACAACTGTGAAAGGAAAAACAAGCCAGGCCCAACCAGTAACAAGCTCCAACACAAAACCCTGTAATCTGAACACTCTGGTCTCCAGAGATAATAACACAGGTAGCTGTATGCAGCAAGAGGAGGGGGTTTAACCACTGAAAGACTGCACTTAAGACAGCTCACATTTCCCAACTGATATGGAGTCATATGTGTCTGTGAAAATGGAAGCACTAAACACAAACCCTTGTTCTCATGACTCATTTTCTGCTCTCGAGTGGGCTCAACTGTATTCAAGATTCTATTAGGCCAGAGGGAAATTTGGTATTACAAGAGCTTGCATCCATTTTCAAAAGGTTCCTGTGCCAGAAAAAAAAACCCATCCATATTAAAAGTAATTTAACAGCTTAGATTAAAACAATATACTATGGTTATATATTCAAAGAGTAATTTCCAACTGTAATCTGTAACCCTGGAAACATTAAATAGCAAACAAACTGAAAAGAGGGGCTTTCAGTGATATGGAAAGCAGCTCAACTTTGTTTGCTAACACTGCTGAATGCATCATGAAAAAAACAAATCAGGTTAGACAGGATCGGCCAAAACACTATTTATGCAGCTTTATTCAAAATTTACCTCTAAAATAACAAATAGAGCATGTATGGCTTTAACAGCCGCATTGACAAAGTAGCAGGTGAAGCAACATTTCAGCAAAAACAAATCACCAGCCAAGCCACGGAGTCATTTTCATTCGCTGCTGATCTGATTATGTGTTTCAGAGTACGGCGGGGCACGTGAGGCTGCTGTGTGTGACCTGTCTGACCCTGTCACAAGAGGCTCAGGTGGCTGGGTGTTATGGAGCATTTTTAATGTAGGAGAGCAACCCTTCGAAGGATGCCAGAACATACAAAGCCGAATTATGAACGCCAGCAGAGCTAGTTTGATGCAAGTGAGCTCCACTCAGTGGAAAGGATTTTGTCGATAAATCATTCTTGATTGCAAAATGTGGATACAGCAATGACCTGGAGCTGTGTCGTTTTAAAAGAAACGCTATGCTTTTTCTGAGCCTGTTGCTGAGCAGCAGCTGGTATTGTTTAGCCTAGTGGCACCTTTGTCCCTCAATGCCATGTGCAGAGGTCAACTCTTCTGCTGATGTTTAAGCTGCATACAGCATAAACTGCAGGTTTTATTGGGTCAACATGTCTTTTGTCCACTCTGCAGACTTAAGAGTACTTTATACGGTTCTGTGGTCACAGATAAAAACAAACTTATGAAAAATTAATGTCTCGTCTTTTTTTCCACAGTATCTGTCAAAATGACGACCAGAGTTTGAGGTGTAATAAAACGCCCAGAGAATAGAAACTATCATCTATTATCCTACATTTGTCCAAATTCATTGTAGGTGCAAGATCTTGTGAGGTCATAATACTTTCACCTCCATTAATAGCAGCAATTTGCTTGTGTAGAGGTTCACAGCTAAGGTGCCATAAGATCACTTCCTGCTCATGGCTCTTTGCCTCCTCATTAACAACCTTTGAAGTTACTTTAACAGTACTTTAACAGCTGTTAGTGGAAGGCGTAACTAAGCTGTGGACAACTGTTATGACATGCGGGGTGGGGGACCGACGACACAGGTTTGTGGAAGTGATTGTTTTTGTTTCATATGAAGTGTTCTGTTAAAATCACTTTATATCCATTTGTTTTAACTAAATCAATATTTCCAAATGTTCCTCCTGCCTTCATCCCTTCATTTATTTTCACTTCTCTGAATCTCTAAAGCAACGCTCATTTTGTGTAGTAATCATTTAGGACTGTATCAGAGCATTTGAAAAAGCTCTTTTACATTTCCGCTAATATCTGAAAGGATTTTTTCTAAAATCTACAATCTGCTGTTTGATATGTGAAAATTAAAAAAAAAAATAAAAGTGTTGTACCCAATCAAGAAAAAGCAAATCTTTTGAAGAGTAATTTAAACTTTAGTCTTGATAATGTGGAACTGGATCAGAAGCTGGGGAAACGTTAATGATAGGCAGATCAAACAAAAATCCAAGATCAAGACTCAACAGTTTGTGACACAAGTGTGAATCTGGGATGAAAACGGCAAATTCTTTTTTTATGAAAAAGGTTTGAGCCGCTGTTACAAAATATTTAAACCACAATCAGCACATACACGAGCTGACCTTCTCATATCCTGTAACCGTCACTGTCAGAGAAAAGGTCTCCCCCAAGTACATGGAGCATCAAAAGTACTCTGTCTTACATGCTTCACATTCCAGACTTCCAATGTCCTCCTCCACACTCCGACTCCAAACATACCCAGCCATTTCCCCTGGACACAAGAAACAAATGTTCTTGGCAGTTTTACGATGATAGATTTGCGATCGACAGTATCAATGACGGGACCCAGTGGTTAGCAAAACATTATCTGGTGTGACAAATCTGTAAATGCACCAGGAGGTATTACCAACCGATGACTGGGACGGGATGGTGTATGAAAACATCTGGAAGATTACAAAAAAAAAACTTTAGTGATTATATGAAATTTTACACAACTTTTATAAAAGTAAACTATATGCACAAGAACGCTAAAAGTCTGCACAGAGATAATATGAAGTACGAAGATAGTACGAAGTGGGGAACAAAAACATGGGGACAATGTTTTGCACTCAGGCTCTCTCACTCACCCAATCCTTTGCTTCCAGGTCAGTGAGTGGGAATACTAAGCACGCTGCAGTATGGTGCGTTTCCTTTTATATTGCACCAGAAGTACAAACCCCACTCAATATCACATCTGGGTCAGAGTCAAGACCCATTTCCATCATTTTGATTTCAATATTAATGAGCAGGGAATGCACATTTCAGGTTGTGTTCCAAACAGATGGAATAGTGTGTCTAATACTGGTACACTAGGAAAAGGCGAGTTCATCTGAGCGAAGAAAAACTTTCCAAAATAACATTTGATGCATGTTCAATCATCCAGTTAAGGAAATCCCAAAAACTTTATTTTGTTTATGTGGACATAGCGTTTTCAGTGGAAACTGAAGAAGTCACTTGGATGAGTGACAAAACGTTTCTCCCACTGAAAACGCTGCATCCAGATGAACAGAATCAACTTTTTGGGATTTCCAAAATAACATTCTCAATATGCAAGTGCATGCGGCTCCTTGGGCTGCTGTGTTTCTTTAAGACTTTACTATACAATTTAAACACAATGAGGAGATTTGACACCAATGTATCTGTGAAAACAGCCCATGAAGTCATTCCCAAGCTCCACCTTCACCACAACACCCCTGAAGCTCCCGGGTCCCCACTGTGTTGCATTGTGCAGTGAGGCAGAACTGAGCACAGTCCTGACACACATGACTACACAAAGCTTGGTTGAAATCTGTCCACTTCCTCCAAACATCCCTGATTACAATTTCCAGCACAAGCCTCCTTTATCAGCCTGTGGCATGTCACTTAGAAAGTCAAATTTCAGGTAAAGTACAGCACCTCCACCCATTAGGTTTCATATATTAATGGATATTGAAGGATTTTTTTTTTTTTGACTGCACCTTAGGTTACATTTACCGACAGCAGATACAATGTACTTTCACAAAGCTCAGTGGGATGTAAATGGTGTTTATTATGACAGCCCAGCAGTAATTCAATCTCATGGAGGCATCAAAGTATGCTTCTATTTTTAAAGACTGTGGGATGTCGCACAAATTCCACCGACGTTAGGTTAATTTTTATTTTTATAAACAGTTGTATACTTGCTTTTCTAAATGCTATAGAAGAAAAAAGTGCATATGTATATATTATTCTTACCCTAGCTCAGGCTTATAAGTAAACTGAATAGCAAACCCAACATTCTGTGACTACCAGGAAAGAAAATACCTGCAATCGTAAGTACATGCTCTAGTCCCTTTGAAAGGTAACAAAGTTTTATGCACATAAAACTGCAAACTGAAAATAATTTGAGTTGTGGCAGAGCAAGTTCCAGCATGCTGAATTCTGCCTCAAATAGTTCAGTTGAAATCTTATGAGCTTAGTATCTGAAATACCACGTGATCTCAGATGAACTCTTAGCCTGTAAACCTACAATATAACCCTTGTTTCATGGCACACGGTAATAACTTTTAATTAAGTGAAGCTTATCGCATAAGATTGCGCAAACCAATCAGTGGTTATTTTCCTCTGCTGAGAATAATTTTGTTAAGACAAATTTAGACTGAGGACACTGCATGTGACTTTTGTGTCAAGCTTTTAACAGGAACTCAGAGTTTGTGTTTTTCGAAGCCTGCTTTCCTCCAATCACAACAGGAGCATCATCAAGATTTACAAGCCTGAAGGCCAGAATCCGACCCCCTGTCCTGCTAAGCCGTGAACAGTCAATACATTACCATAACTATAACACCAGATGACCATTTCTCGCCCTCTCCCCACTGCAGGAGTCACAACCAGCTTTCAAGCACAAAGTTCGGGTTTTAAATGAACTCACAACGTAAAGCCCCCCCCCCACTCCCCCCGTGATGCGCTCTGGGAATTCTCCTTGGCTTTGGACATCTCTCACATTTGCAATTCATCATCTCCCTTTGTCAGCATCACAAACCTGCCACCACCACCACTGCTTTGTCATTACAATGACACAGACACAGGGTGCATTGTTTGCATCTAGGAGTGAAGTGGATAACACAATGCCTTATTGCCTAAAGTTTGCAATACACAGGATTACTACAGGTACATACACTGAGGAATCCCCATACCCTGAGGCTACGGGGCCTCAGGGTATGGTTACAACTTAATATAATATTAAATTGCTGGAAGAATGGGAATGCAAAAACGAGTGGACACTAATGAGAATATTGCAGTCAAAGCTAATAAATCCTGAAATTACACATCTCAGGAGGGAACAATATGGTTCACGAGAGAGCTGGCTGCATCTGACCAATTTAACTACTGAAACGTACCAGAAAATGTGTGACATTTGAACTGCTGATATTTAGCAACACTTTTAGAAAGTAGGAAGCTTGAGGGTAAAGAGCCATTTGCCTTTTCTATCTCCTAACCAACTACCAAACACGCGGCATGGCACAGAAAATGCACAACTAGTGACTTACCTTAATGTTCTCATGGAAGTTATAATTCTACTCTTCCTCCAGTTAAATCTGATGCACCAATAAGAGGGATATTTCAAAATATAAATGAGGTGATGATTGGTATTCCTCCTGCAAGTCCACAGCAGACTGACTCCTGTATCCAAGGATGAGTTGAAGAACTGAGGGAGAGAGGGAGTGCCGTTTGTACCCCCTCCCCTTCTCCAGCTGACTCTTTCACACTCTTTACTCCCTCCCTTGTTGCTCCCTCTTCACTCTATAATTCCAACCCCCTAAACTACAAACAGGAATGCATGTTCCTCCCTCTCCTCCTCTATAATTGCCCCTCCACTCCCTTTAAGGAAGCATGATATTTACACTATATGCTGCAGAACGGTTTATTGGGAACAAACTAATGGGACAAAGAACAGTCAGATTCAGGCCTGTGTTGCTCATTTTTGATTTTGATCAGAAGCCTAAATGTAAATTTCACTTTCATTTTGCCAAAGATAAAGGGGTCTGAAGATTCGTTAAAACAAAATTCCGGAAAATGAAATTAATGTGTGCCTCTAAGCCAATGAAGGCTGAAAGGTCACAGTTATTCTGTTGCAGTTTGTAATTTGGTATATTCACTGACAGCCCACAATGCACTTGTGAATGTGAGAGAGGCAGGACTTGCTGTTGTCATAGCACCAGTGATGTCGTGTGGCTTTCACATCAGCAGTGACAGAGGTGTGGGATTCATTTTGAAATGACGGAACCGGCAGAGGACGCGGGGACAGAGAAAGGATAGGACAGGGAAGCGAGGGCAGAGCAGTGTCTGCTCAGCTGCAGCCTGCATCATGCGCCTCAGAAGCAGCTTTGCATGCACACTGAACTGAACTGAACACGCCCCAAGCTAGCTGAGAGCATAGACACCCTAACAGTCACAGAGAGAAGAGGCATAGAGTTCACAGAGCTTAGTGTGTCTAGAAAGAGTCCAGAGATTGGTGGGATGAATTGCCATGTCTAGACTTTTGGATGATTATGACAAAAACCTAAAAAATAAAAAAAAAATTAAAAAATAAAAAGGGGGGGGGGATGGCCCTACAGTGTTGTCATGCTGGCTTCCTCTTCTACCAAGGTTATGCCACTAATATTAAAAAAATGATAATGATAATAAACATAACCACCAAGTTTTAATCATAGAGAAAAATATCTCTAGCATGCAAAAGCATAACCTGTAATTTGTCAGCATTAGACACACAAATTGTACCATGTGGCACTAATTGTTTTTCCAATTAGCAAACAATTAGGTGGAATTTGATCTTGAAAAGATCTCAGTACACATGACACACTAGGGATGTTATTATGAGAGTATTGCTTAAAAACAACGGGCCATCAAACCCACATCCCAATACAAATCTAAAGTTACTTTTCAAATAAACAACATCGGAGAATAAAATTAAAGTTTAATAAATTTGTGTTACATGAGATGAGATTGGAATTACTCCCTGCCCCCAAAAAAGAAAAAAAAAATGAATAAGACAGCATTGCAATAAATGCATCCGTCAGTGAAATGTAGGCTAATGCTGAATCCTCCTCTGCTGTCACCACAGGCATTTCAGAAATGTAGACTGCTTGCATGGAGCTCAGATAAAAAAAATACTCTGCTTTCTCATCACTGGCACAAGGCTATTAAAACCAGCGCTGCCTGCACTCAATTTGGATGCTGATTGAATTGGACATCCAATACATTGACAGGACATTCAATACCGCTGGAGCAATTTGGCAGGTGAGACTACGGGTACAGATCCACAACAGCACTTCAGACTGCTGATGCTGTGCAGGTGTCACAACCAACCACAATCAATGCCAATCACCTTCAGCCATAGCAAGAGGGGGAAAAAAATCAGCTGAAGGCAAAGTAATCACAGGAATACTTTTGTGAGGATATAGTTAAGTTCAAGATCAGAATGACAGAGTAGAAACATGTATTGGATGTTCAACAAAACAGAGCTGGATTCAGGTAGTAAGGAAGCCCCTGACTCTCCCCCCTTTTAAATTTACCTACACCCCCTTTAATTTGTGTCTTAACTTTGCCAGTAAAACAGGGGATGCTGTCACCACAAGGCTTCGCAGCAGGGGTGGTGTTAGTAATAAGCTGTGCTTTGTCTTCAACAAAAAAAACAATCTCATTTAAATTGGAGAATGGCTTCCCCAAGGTGGGTTTTGAATGTGATTGCAAAGACAATGAGTTTTTTTGGGGGGGATTTTTTTTTGTTTTTTCATAACTGCTATAACTGTTACTCGGTCACATAAATTCTAATTTCTTCCGTAGTGAGGTCATTGATTCCTCAAGCCATGGCAAAAGTCAGTGTCGTTTTTTCAAGGCAAAGAAACCCAACATGTCTAACTAGCCAAATCAAACCGCTGCTCCCCACAACAGCTTTAAATAAAGGTCAGTTAATAATTGATGACACTTGCTTTATTATAGCAATTCTGAATGGACCATGAAGTGGTGCGTCATTCAACGTGATGTAGCTTTGAAGTTAAAGTCACCATCATTTTGCATTAATACTTTTGCAACCAAAAACATTACTGGTCACACAAAAAACTCATTTCCATGAAGGGCCATGCAAGCTTACGTAGCTTATTATTATCAGGTTGCAGTAGTATGACTTCCTGACTAGGCCCAAAATTTAATGGCAAAGCCTGCCATTCAGCAGCATCTGCAATATTATACGAAATGCTAAACAAATCGAGTACAATGAAACTATGGATGTGTATTAAAAACAGCAACCACTACAAACTACAAAGCCAAGATACCTTCTTGTCTTACACCAATTATCGTCTTCCTTCAAATAGACACGGATGAGTTTTACCCACAACTCAAGATGTTGAATCAACAACTCTGAAAAATACAAACTGTTCACACATCACGCTGGGTCTAATACTATATGCAGGATTTGGTTCAGCCACCAAATTGACATTAACATTAAAAAGAACATCCATCACCACGAGGGTTTAAGTGTTTGTCTTATTTTCTTGAAGGTCTCCTCAATCACCAACCCCCTCCCTCATCCGTGCCCTTCTGTGGATCCATTGTACTGAAGAGGAGCACTATGTACGAATGATATCTAAAGAGAAAAAAATGCAACTGTTACGCAAGACATGAAAGTAGCAAGCCCAGCCTGGATAGAGATCATTAGTGGAGGATCCAGTGGTCTCCAGCAGAGACTTGCCTCTCAAGAGTAGACTTCAAAGACGCTGGTATAGAGAGAGAAATAATTTAGAGTGTAAAGAAAACGCTGGAACTGATTGGTTGGGATTGATCCTATGCAGCATAGGTGGCTCCCCAATATTAGTTATTAAAAGATGCCAGTAATATTTTAAAGTGTCTTTATAAATTGCTCTGTAGAGTCTGATACATACTAAGCCAGTTACACAAAGCATACACAGTTGTGCCTATAAAACGTGTAAGCTCATGTAAATGTTTTAAATACATTCTGGTAGCTTTCAAAAAAATAATCAGAATATCATTTAATATGTCTATTATATCATAAAAGATAAAAAAAAATATAGGCAAAAGCAATAGCAACTGGATAGCTGAAACATGCAAATTATTAATATTTTAAATGTATAAATCGGTTTAAAAGTCAAGTAATTATCTAAAATCTACCTTTCTCTTAACTAGAGGCATTTAAAACACCAATAGCGACATAAAGCACTTGTACTTTATGTGACCTAGACTTATCTTACCACATTTTAGTACAGATTAACTTCCATGTGACCAAATAAATGTTTTTTGAGGGAGCTTTGAAAGCATATCCTTGGCAACCAATTGTTTTTGTATGCCGGTGAAAGCGCATTCGACGCAGATTCAAACCAAGGCAAGCAAAAAGGGGCTCTGAAAAGTTATTTTTTGTGACCAATGGTGTGTTAAAGTTAGCTCAACTCCCATCACCCCAAAGTGACTCATAGCCTCAGCAGTTTTGTGCACTTAGTATCTATTATTCATCCTAAACCACAAGGCTGTATCAGCCACGTGAAGCTGATGATCATCGCCATGTGCATTTTTGACAGCTGGTCACACGTTTCTTCTCACAGCTCAGAAATAGAAGGAACACAGCTTTAACACGATGTTTAAATACTCATTTATCTTTCCAAAAGCCATTGCGGAAAACGCGTACTAAAGGCGCTACTGAATACTGCATGTACACAATAATATCCCAATAACAAGGTAATAAGGTTCTGAAGCTCTTGTTTGCTGTGAAGTTGATTTGACAAAGAAGCACAATGTTATTCATGCCGTCTTTGAGAATGTTAATCTAAGTCTGTAATAATTTATGAGAAGCCTGCGTTTTCATTGTGCTTAGAGGTCAGGCTTACAGTCATACAAAATGCCTCTGCAGCACTTTCGAAGCTAAAACTTAGGAAGTTAAAGTCCTTTGGTTTTCTTGCTTTCTAAGCTTAGTGGAATACAACACAAGTTTCTCTCACAGTATATGGAGTGCATCACAGTTACACTGATGTGCAGCACTGCTGGAGGCGTTGTCCTCTGGAAGCATCTGGGATCAAATCTTGGCAAGCCCTTTAGATGCTTCTCGAGATAATGCAAACTGTCAGCATATTAGGAATTCAACATAACAGACATTTCATAGCCAGGAATACACGGCGACTTCCTGAGAATCTGTGTTAAATTAGAAAAACATGAAAGACCTTTCGAAATGCATGTGATATGAAGACACGGGGTTCAAAGGTTGTTTCAAGTACAATGCTTAAGATTTAGAATAAAATTACTACACTTGACTACACGTGTAGCAAACAATGAGCAACATTCTTAACCATCCTAAGATGGATATTAATAATATTCTCTAATGGAGACGGATGTCCTGTCAGGAGAAACGAGGGAATGCCGAGCTCTCGTCTGCCACACCGTATCACATGGATGTAAACAGAAGTGGATTGGAAAGCATGGGTGTCCTTAATTAATCTACTCAAAACTGTTGTACTAAACATTTTGAGATCAACGGATAAAAAAAAAAAAAAAAAATGGATAACTTCACTTGTGCATATGGCTGCAATGTGAAATATGTCTTAGTCTGTTATAAAAATCTGTCGGTCCATGGAGTATTAGAGCACATAATTCTCACAAGATAAATCTGGCAACCAACCTCTGAAGACCATATTTATCACAAGACTCTGGATAGCAGAGTTTGCAGCTGCAACATCAATGTTACACAATAGTGTCAGATCACAAAAAAAAAAAATTGTGTATAACAACCTGATTCAAGTTTTACCTTAAACTTCAAAACATTAAACGTTCCGTTATGAAAAACGGAAGGCAAGAAAATTCTCACATTTGACAAACTTTTTTACCTTTCAACAAGAATTTAAATGATATATCCATGTTCAGAGTTGCTGGTTTCCCATTTGATTCTCATTCAGAGTCAATGGATCAATCAAGTGCTGATCAGTAGTTCTACCATTAAATATTTGGGGAGCTTGGACTCTGCTAAAGCAAGTAGGATACTGACAGAAACTCACAACTCCATGTAAGCCAGGAGTTTGTTCAGATGCTTTACAATTCTTGCAAGCAATGTGCAATTAGGAATATAGAGGTGGTTGTTTTATTGCCAAAAGCTAATAAGCAGCGTAATGGCTGTTAGTAATATTTTCCTGCGTGTACATGGCACTGAGGCTTTAGCTCAACTCAATACTCTCATTGTAATACCTACAATCAGCGGCTTAGCAGTATAAAATAAGTTTCCTTTTGGAAAGGATTTCCAGCTCTGTGGTTGTGGTCTAACTTCTGTAATTAATATTTCCACAACACGCCTCCTCTCCTACTCGCTGACTGTTTAAATGGATTGTTTGAAAAGCCAACACTGGGATACCAGTGATCTAACAAAAATCCAGCCGTGGTTGTGAAGTTACAATTCAAACCACTGTAGTGCAAAAGGTAGTAGTAAGTTTACATTTCAGTGAATGGTTGGCGTTAGTATGATCACACTGATCTCTGTATGTTATTCACTTGGCACTAAGCAAAAAACATTAGACTGCCTTCAGTATTTACTTTGCACCAATTTGCAAATGAATGAAGAGTTATGTGCAAGTGGGATGGAAATGAATAATTCAAAAAGAGCACTTATGAGGGTTAGATTATGCGCATCTCGAGAAATCAACTTTGCTTGGTAGTACATTTCTGTACACGCATGAAGAACAAAGTCATGGATTGTACCAAAAGCCAACAAATTACCATAAAACTGTGCAGGGATTCTTTCATGAGCAGAGTTGTTGGACTGCTTCATGCTGGTCTAACATTTGAGATCTTTGAGATGCAAAGTTAACAACTGTTGACGCAAGCCAGAGGGGAGAAATATTAAGTGCAACTTTACAACAAAAATAAGGGGGCAGAGAAAGAGTGAGGTCTCTGTGCAGGCATGTCATACATGCAAGCTTGCACTCAAGTTACCACTTCGAAGGAAACCCTGAGGCCAAGCTGCTGGATGCTCATAAAGATGGTCGTTTGATTTCCGTGGTTCTCCACTTTCATTGTTATGGAAAGGTTCTGTAAACACTGGAAGAATACCTTCCAAACACATGTAGGGAAACCTGCTCCTTTTTAAGCTTTTAGGCCATCCACAAATAGGTACTCACCATAACAAACCAAACAACCCCCCAAAATGTGCAGGATCTTTTAAATATTGAGATAACTCAAGAAATAATGGGAATTTTAACTAAAAACTACTGCGTGAAGAAACAAAACTCAAAGGGCACCCACCTTATTCCTTTTGGAGGTATGCTGAACAGACCTGTGGTGTTTAAATCCATCCACAATGACTTCTATGAACATTTAAAGATACATTTTTTCTTCTGTCACCTTTGAAACTGACTTAATTCCAAAGACAGATATGAACAGTGTTAGTTTTCAGTTATCATCGTGTTAGTTTATCATCATGTAACAGGGCAAAAAAGAAGCGCATAATTTGCATTGAAAACTAGCCCTGTGGTATTTAAATCAAGTTTCCCCTTCCTGATACCTTTCATCTCTAAATGTATGCCTGATGTGGTTTGGGCTTGTTTTATTGGATGTCATTCAGCATTTTTTGATACCCAAAAACTAGTTGATCCGTTTTTTCCCTCCTCATTAATACTTGCAACAACTTGACTGCATTTGCATGTGGGTCTGCAGCATGTATGTGCTTATAAGCTGTCGTGGCAATTGTGAATTTAAGTGTACTTCACAAACCCTGGATGTTCAAAGGTTCAGCTGCACTTCAAGTGATGCAACAACACATGACTGTTAGCCATCCTGTTACTGTAACTTCAGTCTTTATAAAAGTTATTTTCCGCTGTGTATTGTAACAGTTAAGATGTTATTGCTGGTATTATCTTTACAAGTGCTTCAATCACTTGCACAGTAGGCAGTGTCTTGGCTCGCAAGACATAGGAGCTGCTGACTAAGAAGCTGCACCACAACCAAATAGGGTGAGATATTTTTTTATGAGCCCATGTTTCTCCTGATAGCATGAACTGCAAAAACACGTTGGCTAGTTGTAAATTAATAGTAATCACTATCTATCTATTTTCCCTCCATATATATGAAATCTGATGCGGCTAAAGACCTACACAGTGACAAGACAGGAAGTAACACTTTCAGCAGCAGTCTATGGCAGTGACGCTGCAACAAACGTGACATAAGGTCATTGGAGTACACAAATGAGCTGCCGCTTTTCAGTTGAGTCACCTGCATACGGTCTGTTTACTAAGGTGTAGTCTCATTACACCAACAAACAGCGCTGGATCAGTGATGTGCTGTGCTTCATGCAACAATGTACCGCACTCAAATCACACGCTTCTCATTTTCGAAACTGTCCAAATGACCACGGAGGTGCTCAAAAACCTGCAAGGTGTCAAGGCGGGCATCTTGCCCGCTCTGCACGTCTTGCATAATTTGTTCATGCTGGTGTATTCATACACTGGGCTCGAACGGCTGGACATGCATGTTAACCCAGCTGCGTGTCTCCCATCATTCAGGCACAGCACATGACTGTTTGCACCCCCAAAACAACCGAGGTGAGACTGAATTATTGGGCATCAACACTCCGCGCACAAAAAAGCCGCATCTTGCCCGGCTCGTCCGCTGGACCGCACCGCCAGCTTCAGTGCGGCAGCGTCTGTCACCACTGATAAACTTGTATGATTGAGTGATGCGATCATGCGTGAAGACGGCGCTAGGACCACGCGGGAGTTTGATCGGATATCGAGCCGATTTTTCCTTCTAATGATGCGGGCGGCGTGGTAAGCCGGGTCTCCTTACCTGTCTCCGCCTCGGTCATGATTTGCCCGCTTGCGCTCTAACATTGAAATTCCCATGTTTCACACACCGGTAATGCCCATCCATGTCTCACAATCCAGTCGCTTCTCCAAGGTCTGCCTGTCCACGGACCATGCGTGTTGTTTCCACACCGCTGAGAGGGGCGGAGCCCACGGCCCTTGGAGACGGAGTACAAGTGGATCATGAGAATGCCACTTATGTTTTCTCACAGCCAATCGGCTGTGCAGCTTCGAATCGGCGTCCAGTGACTTTGTCCACTAAATGTTTTGGTGTACAAAAAGAAAATAATAAGAACCGGAGACCATAAAAAAAGATCTCTGCGCATTTCTCCTTATTGCAGAATGCTTGCGCGTCTAGCGCCTGGAGGTCTTTCTGTGGAAGCAAATCTATGCGAGGTGATATGTGATGGAGACTGAACTCGGTTTAAGCAGTGTAAGCAACCATCAGTCATTATCACTGTCGAGATTTCATAGCTAAAATCTGCAAATTCGTGACCAGTTATAATAAGACAGGCGCCAAGGTATGAAACAAACTCCTTTAAAACAAATATCACAGGATCTGCGTGCGCCTTTGCAAAGGTTCCTGAAATTTCTGTTATGTTAAACCCCCTCATGCAGGACAATTTATTAACAAAATAACTTTGATCAACAGAAATACATCACATGATCAAATGGCAGTAACTCTTCAATATTCACTCCACATGATCCTACAAGGTGTGACCTTAGGAAACAGGGTGTACTCTACCCTCTACTGGCAGGAATGAAATATTCTTCACATGACAACCTTTTTTTTCCATGTGAAGACTTAAATATCAACGTAGTACAAAGGCAGTCT
Organism: Astatotilapia calliptera; assembly: GCF_964374335.1. Lineage (NCBI taxonomy): Eukaryota > Metazoa > Chordata > Actinopteri > Cichliformes > Cichlidae > Astatotilapia > Astatotilapia calliptera. The sequence continues at coordinate 8,669,298 of NC_137435.1, forward strand.
ACTAAAAACAAAATACCAAAAATGTTATATAATTTTCTTCCATACACAAAACTCTGATAAAGGAATATGCTCAAAAATACAGACGTTGCCTTTGTTTGTACCTGCACCTACCAATTAAAGACTCAACCATAAACTCCACAACTTTTAGGTATACAAAAAAAATAACAAACAGCTACAAGCAATTACATTATTTACAGCAACAAATCTCTTGGTTGATGAACTTAAAGAAGTTGGTATCACATCACAAAATAGTGTATTCCTTTTCATTTTGGACGCTGGGAAAGGGATCTGGTGCAGTGACAATTTTAAACAGTTTTTTTGATGCACCACTCACAGATAACAGCAGTCTTTGTCACAGTGGTTCCACATAAACCCCGCTCCTTTCCATAGGTTCATTAGTCCTCTTGCATTTACCACCTCCCTCTGTGAAAAGGTGGACACCCAAATCCAGGCCTCGCATTTCGGAACTGCCTTCCTTCCCTGTCATTTATGCTCTCGGGTCCCATGGAAGGATGTCGATGGAAGGGGGGACCGCGAGGAGGGAACGGCATGGGCATTCTGAACCTGTCTGATGGAAACATGGGTCCTCCTGGAATCATTTGCGGGGGCATTTGTGGCATGCTTGGAGGTGAGAGGAAAGGAGGCATATGAGGATTTGTCATGCCGGGAGGCGGTTGCAGAGGTGGCATACCCGGGCTGTGTCCCTGCATGATAGCAGGGCTCGGCAGGGTCATTACTGGTGATGTGGGATGCCCCAGCTGGTTGGCAGTCATGACATCAACAGAAGCACCTTTCTTTCCTTTAGGATCTTCTGTGGATATCTCTGGAGATTTTATACTTCCTGTTGCAAAAGAGTTTAAGATAAGGTTGTATTGATTTTCAAACAGAAATGAAGTATAATTGCAGCAGGAAAAAAAAGAGAAAACATTTAAAGAAATGCAGCATAGATTTTTACTAAATTTAAACACAATCTACTTTGACTGCCACTAAATCTTAGGTTTAGATAACAGATTTTAAAATCCATAGCATTTAGCGAAGATTTCTCACCGGCTGCCAACTTTGTTGGATCAAACTCTGTGGGGATGAAAGGAACTCCTGCTGGAGGCATGGATGTAGGAGATAGCATAATAGGGCTTGGGAAGACAGGCGAACTTCCGATGAGTTCTGTCTGTTGAACTGGTGGTAACTGGAAGACAAAGAAATATAATGGTATCCTTAAAATTAGTGTAAATGAAAAAGATAATCTTTCTGATGTGACCTTAAAGATTTTTTTTAAATTCAATTCAATTTTACGTATATAGCGCCAAATCACAACAACAGTCACCACAAGGTACTTGCTGTTGTATGGTAAAGACTCTACAATAATAGAGAGAAAACCCAACAATCAAACGATTCCCTTTAAGCAAACACTTGGTAATAGCGTGAAGGAAACACTCCCTTTAACAGGAAGCAACATCTGATTCTGGTTCAGCATCTTCTGATTCCATAGCATAATGTTGCTCATTGATAACACCCACTGGTATTTTTTTGGTGTCACTTGAAAAAAAAAAGTTTTTAATTGGTATTTTATTTTACAGCATTCCTCAAAGTTTTCATTAATCCACAGAAAACTGAGTTCTCTGCTGCTAATCACACAATATCAAACTGAAATAAACATTAAAGCTGTTGCAAAAGGTTAAAAGGTTGGCATGTGGCAGATGCCCACAGATCAACAAGAGGCTAACACCTTCACCTTGGAAAGATAAGATAAGATAAGATAAGATAGAACTTTATTAATCCCTCGGGTGGGTTCCTCTGGGAAATTCGACTTCCAAAAAAAGCACAGCAACGACCAAAGTTACAGTTACAGAACTGTTATATATATATATATATACACACACACACACACACACACACACACACACACACACACATATAAATACAGAGACAAATATAAATAAACTATACGAAGGGGATAAATAGAATAAATAGGAATAAAAAATAAAAATACAAGTGAATTGCACATTTCAAGTATTGAGTATTGGAAAGTAGATTGCACAGTAGATTTAAGCACTGTATTTGTTTATTTGCAATACAATTTTTGAAATTGCACCAATGTTTGGTCAGGTACCAGTAAAATATGACTTTTATGTCTTTAAATCTGCTAAAATTCATCCCAGTCTGATTTATGATCAAAGATATGAAAGGCATCAAAGTGTGCCATGTTGACATTTAGGCAATCATTTACAAGTCAGTAATCATTTTAAGAGGAATCCGTCTCATAAAACTTTACCAGAAACAGAATAAGTTGGTTATGTGACACTGATTACAAAGAAAAAGACCACCACTTCTATGTGAACGAACTGAACTTTAAAGGGCATGGCATTTAAAAAAGGTTTTAGTTAGGAAGTTCAGATTTTAGACAAATGTTTTACTTTCAGGTCATTTTTAACTGAACTGAACCACTAGGACCTCGGATACCTTTTCCATACATGACAGCAGCTCTATATATACAGGGAGTGCAGAATTATTAGGCAAGTTGTATTTTTGAGGAATAATGTTATTATTGAACAACAACCATGTTCTCAATGAACCCAAAAAACTCATTAATATCAAAGCTGAATGTTTTTGGAAGTAGTTTTTAGTTTGTTTTTAGTTTTAGCTATTTTAGGGGGATATCTGTGTGTGCAGGTGACTATTACTGTGCATAATTATTAGGCAACTTAACAAAAAACAAATATATACCCATTTCAATTATTTATTTTTACCAGTGACACCAATATAACATCTCCACATTCACAAATATACATTTCTGACATTCAAAAACAAAACAAAAACAAATCAGCGACCAATATAGCCACCTTTCTTTGCAAGGACACTCAAAAGCCTGCCATCCATGGATTCTGTCAGTGTTTTGATCTGTTCACCATCAACATTGCGTGCAGCAGCAGCCACAGCCTCCCAGACACTGTTCAGAGAGGTGTACTGTTTTCCCTTCTTGTAACTCTCACATTTGATGATGGACCACAGGTTCTCAATGGGGTTCAGATCAGGTGAACAAGGAGGCCATGTCATTAGTTTTTCTTCTTTTATACCCTTTCTTGCCAGCCACGCTGTGGAGTACTTGGACGCGTGTGATGGAGCATTGTCCTGCATGAAAATCATGTTTTTCTTGAAGGATGCAGACTTCTTCCTGTACCACTGCTTGAAGAAGGTGTCTTCCAGAAACTGGCAGTAGGACTGGGAGTTGAGCTTGACTCCATCCTCAACCCGAAAAGGCCGCACAAGCTCATCTTTGATGATAGCAGCCCAAACCAGTACTCCACCTCCACCTTGCTGGCGTCTGAGTCGGACTGGAGCTCTCTGCCCTTTACCAATCCAGCCACGGGCCCATCCATCTGGCCCATCAAGACTCACTCTCATTTCATCAGTCCATAAAACCTTAGAACCTTGAGATATTTCTTGGCCCAGTCTTGACGTTTCAGCTTGTGTGTCTTGTTCAGTGGTGGTCGTCTTTCAGCCTTTCTTACCTTGGCCATGTCTCTGAGTATTGCACACCTTGTGCTTTTGGGCACTCCAGTGATGTTGCAGCTCTGAAATATGGCCAAACTGGTGGCAAGTGGCATCTTGGCAGCTGCACGCTTGACTTTTCTCAGTTCATGGGCAGTTATTTTGCGCCTTGGTTTTTCCGCACGCTTCTTGCGACCCTGTTGACTATTTTGAATGAAACGCTTGATTGTTCGATGATCACGCTTCAGAAGCTTTGCAATTTTGAGACTGCTGCATCCCTCTGCAAGATATCTCACTATTTTTGACTTTTCTGAGCCTGTCAAGTCCTTCTTTTGACCCATTTTGCCAAAGGAAAGGACGTTGCCTAATAATTATGCACACCTGATATAGGATGTTGATGTCATTAGACCACACCCCTTCTCATTACAGAGACGCACATCACCTAATATGCTTAATTGGTAGTAGGCTTTCGAGCCTATACAGCTTGGAGTAAGACAACATGCATGAAGAGGATGATGTGGACAAAATACCCATTTGCCTAATAATTCTGCACTCCCTGTATTTTTATAAAGTTTTTCCATTCACTTTCAGTATCCGAGGTTTGAAGTTGCATTTGTCTCTACATACCCAGCGAACAGTAAAACACACACCTCTGAACCGGCATAAACAAAAACGTCAGATATGACACTTTTGCCAGACTGAACAGTTTAATCATTTCACTTACTTTTAAGAGAATTGTATTACATTTTACTTTAAACATACTTTAAGAAGTTTATAGTGCAGTAAATAAAAATCAAATAAAGGTTGCATGGAGGATGTCTTCTTTGACAACACAATTATTATGTAGGAGTAATGGATAATAGTTACTGATTTGTGAATAATTGCAAATGAATAACTTGAGCTTATATTACAGTTTTATACTACAGTATATTTCTAACTAAATCGTCAGCTCATTCTTTTTCTCTAGACAATATTTTCTTAACCCAAATTTTGTGATATATTTTAACTTGAAAAAAAAAGCAGATGTTGAATATAAAAATTAGATCAGAGGTCAAATGTAACATGATATTTGGATGCAAACTATAATGGGAGATTTAGAATCCCAAAATGTTGTCAGTGCAAACAAAGGCAGCAGAACTGTAAACACAGATCTAAAGATAAAAACCATTTTATGAAAGCTGACCTAATAAAAGCTTGACCTTATTTGACCTTGAAGAGAGGTCAGAGGTCAGAGTAACACGATATTTAAAAATCCCAAATATATTTTCCTTTATATTTATATGTTCACAACGTAAACAATGGCAGTTAGAAACAAAGTTTTATATAGCTCTATATAGCACTATTATCACTTTGGATCACTTTATTGAACTTGAAAGAGAGGTCAAAGGTCAATGTAACATGACATTTTAAATCTGTATAAGGTACTTTCTGTATTTTGATAATGTACAGCACACTTGTAAGAATCATAGTTTCTAGCTTGTCAGGTTATAAGGCTTTATTCAATGAATGACTTTATTTCTCTTTTTAAAAATTAAAGTAACAAAGTCCAGTTTGAATAAAAGCCGCACAACAATAGCTCAAATAGTTAGGGAAAAGATTAAACATTAAATATGTCCAGGTGTTTGACCTGAGAAAGGTTTTTTTTACCCCAGCACTTGTCTACTTAGTGAAGCATTGTAAATAGTGTTCATCACAAATAGGAAAAAACAAATCACAAAATAGGGTCAAATAAGTAACATAGAGCAACCCAAACAGACAAACACTGTACCTCTATGACACAGACCGAGAGCTTACTGTAGTATCATGGATATCACTGAACTGCCTTTCTAATCATAGAACTTTTAATTGTATTCAGTCGCAGGAAAATATTTGTGAAGCCTTTGGTATTAACATGATTTCTGTATTGATTACACATGAAAAGGTCTGATGTTCTTCTTAATGGATGAACAACTAGAAGTTAAAATACACTTTTGTAAACTTCCAGTTTTGTGCATTTCTATTATGCTTCCTCTAAAGTCCTGTGAATGTTATGTGTGAGCTATGGTTTACATTTTCCATCATCTCTGCATAGTAATATAGGGCTGCCTTTCACTCTATGATAGCTGGGATACACTCCAGGTTCCCACAACCCCAAATCGGATAAGCAGAAGAAAATGGATGAATCCCCAAAGTTTCATCTTCCCCTTTCATTTTAAAATAAAAGAATACAAGTTTTATGAAATTTAAGTTCATATGCAATATCAGAAGTATACATTGCTACTAGCAACAAAATTAATCTTTCTAAAATAAAAATACTATAGAAAAAAGTTATATTACAATGTTTATCTATATAATTCATGAGAATTATTTATTTAATAACAAAAATTTAAAAAAAATTAACTAAATTACCATTTATTATTTTAGGTCTGACTACATTATTTAAAGTATAACAATACATAATAATAAGGAACATTTTCATGATGCTACGCTTGCTGTATGAATGCATCCTCAGGTAATTTAGTTTAGATACAGTATTGTACCGAGTATTAAGGCAGCCCTTATCTGTTTACTATTTGTTTCACACTTTACATTTTGTTGTTTTCACTGAATTCAGGGTGTTTGGGATAACAGACATGCTGAAAGTGAAGCTCTTGCCAATCAGATGTTTTTAAGATGATATTGCATGGTGGGTCAGAATCTGATGCTATTTTTCTGCCTTCATAATTTTATTAAATCTGACAAGATCACTGGCTGAAATTAAATGCCAAACCATGACAGAGCCTCCACAGTATGTTAGAGGTTGCTGTAGGCATTCACTGTTGCACCCATCTCCCAATATAATATAAACTAAAGATTTTACATTTGGATTCATTCATAAAACTGAGTTTCAGTTCAGTTCTTGTTTAATTTGGCATAGCTCACCCCTTTCTGCCCATTTCCCGTCCTTAAAAATGGCTTCTTGACAGCCATCCTTCGACTAAGACCACATAGGAGTCTTTGGTAAGCAGATGAATGAGTTGAAGGCCCAGATGCATCTCTTAGGTCTTTTGTCAGGTCTTTCCTGGATTGTTTTCCTGTTTCTTAAGGACATGACTTTCTGACACTGTTCATCTGCTGCAGATTTTAAAGCCTGCCTCTTCTTCTTACCTCTTCTTGTCCAGTTTCCTCAAAATATTTAAGAGCATATTGCATTATATCAATACATGCCAAATTTCTGGCTACAGGCTCTTTGGAATTGAGGTTGGTGGCGAAAAATACAATTTCATGCCTGTCAGACTGCGTCACCATTGGCATTTTCCATTGATTCAATTACAGAAATGGGAATAATTTTCATTGAATATGACAAGATGCAAGTAACACAGTCTCTAAATATACAATTTCAAGTTGGTTCTGTTATATGTACACAACACTGGATCGTTCACTGAGTTCCGTGTCTTTTTTATGCTTTAATGATTCTTGAATCAGTGTTAGGTGACAGATTTAAAAAAAGAAAGTCCTGTGAAAATGGTCAGGTACAAGGACTGGACTGAAAATGAGCAAAAAAGCAGAAGGTTGTCAAAAGCAAAACTTTGAAAGACCTCAAGCCTGGAGAACTAGACCTGGACTTTTGCACAGTACTATATATATATATATCTTAAGAATAAGATAAAAATCAATAGACATCCTATTTTTTTTAGTTTTCAACTACAGGAAAGAATTTCAATAATTCTCAATAATTCCATCTGCAAACCTAAATTCATGCAAGTTATGCTTGTGACCCCTTGAATGCACGATAATCACTGATCAGTAAATCAGTGAACACATGAGGTTAAAAGGCTAGCAAATGCTGCAGATTGATCACTATTTGTTTCTGCCCAGACATTCTCTCCTTGGTGCCACGGAAACTGGAGAACAAATCTTGGTGCTTGTATAGAATACAATATGCTGCTCACCCTTCTTTGCGACTTCCTAATATCAGGACAACTAATACACACAAACCAGAAATATTTGGATTCATGTGTTAAAAGTTAAGTTGTAACCTCTGATGTGCACTCGTTAAAACAATCTTCTTTAGATGTAAATCTTAAATATGTCATGAATGTCGTCAGTAACTCACAGGAGTTGCCAATTAATCATTCGTCACATATTTAATGATTTTCATAATGCCACCACTATGAATTACATTTGGAGACAACTACACATGCACGTGTCTTTTTTTAAATTTAGATATATTATTAAAAGATATGTGGCCACCATATCACCGTATCCCTGTTTTAAAGTCTTAATGTTCATAAATTCATGAGGGTATCTGTAGCCAGAAGTCACAGAAGAGGTTAGCAAGGTGGATCCATGTATCGTGCACACACTCTGATTAGTACCAAACAGAAAATACTACAATTTCAATAACAAAGACTGAAGCACAAACAGGTTGCTGTCCATCTGGCTAAACAGCCAGCAGTAATATTTGTCAGATAGCATACATGGTTGAGAACTCTGTGATTCAATTGAGAAGAGATTAAGCTTGGCAGATAGCTGCTAGCCACAGCTACACAAGTATAAACAGATAACTAATAAAAATAATGCCATCTGTACAGTTTTATGTAGGTGTAGTTTAGCTACCAGGACGGACCAGTACCTTACTGTAAACTTATTTTTAAAGTTGGCCATTTAAACATGAAAGTCTATGGGGACTGACTCACTGCTTGAACCAACCTCAAGTGGCCACTGGAGGAAATGCAGTTCTAACCACTTTCATATTAACTGCACGTTGCAGCACCCACAGTTTCCACATGTCGGTTGTATGATGTACATTGACAACAAAAAGCATGCAAAGCATTTGGAATATTGTAATATCTCCATTGATTACTCATGAAATGTGATCTGATCTTGAGCCTAATCACAATTATTGAAAAAGAATCTGACTAAACTAATAACTAAAAGTAACAGTAAATTAGTAACCACAGTTGTACTTCTCATATCTTTACTGAGCATACTAAATAATAATTCAAATTGCAGGCTGAAAAAAATTATTTCAATACCTGTGCTGCCAACTTCTCCAAAAGACACTTAAAATGGGAGAAGTGTAGGTTGTAGTCCCTCCCTATAAATAAAGGCACAGTGGGTGGCCTGCAAAAATCTCACCAAGAGCAGCATTCACACTTTCCAGATAATGATATATAACAGATGACGGTAGGTATTAATAATATTTTTCTGTAGGTAGCTGAGAAGAATTTCCAGCTTTCTGGATACAGGTTTAGGGGGGGGGGGGGGGGGGGGGGGGAGCCCACACATCAACTTCATAGCCTCATTCCAACTGCGAAACATGATGAATGGCATGGGGCTGCTGTGCTACAGGGCATGGATGCAGTGGGAGCCACTGAAACACACAGAAATACTGATGAACACTAAGTTTTGTAGATTGTAAGGAAACAAAAATTCTTCTTACCAATGTACACACTGTGTCTGATGGAGGCTGTGAGCCAAAATAATTCTGACTAAGTGAAGAGTTCACTTACGTTTTCCAAATCTGGACTAAGAGTGTTTAGGAAAAAAATAACTTTAAAAAAAGAGCTTCTGTGTTGAGAGTTTGGATGTCAGATCACATTTTATAAATAATTTAATAAATAATTGAGTTTATATCCCAGTAATTCCAAATCATTCACAACTTTTTAACAATGTAAGCATTTATCTGAAGTCACAGCGTGTAGGAAATGTAACATTGTTCGCATACACCTTGTGGCCCTCCGATGAAGGACATACCCATTCTACATTCAGCCTAAACTACCATCACTTGATTTAAGATTAGCAGTTTTAATCTTAAGTAAAAAGCTGATTTGTTTCTTCAGGCAAGACAAAGAAATGCTGAAAAAAAGCTACATTTAATCTGGACAGCAGTCACCAGGGTTTAATACTTATAATTTTACTGAAAAGCCAAATTGAGACTCCACAGTGGTGTACATTTCTGTCTGCAATACTGCATAGTTTGATACTGCCATTGGAGGGAACCAAAGGGAGGATTTTTCCACACTGAAGTCTGAAGTTTAAATGGTCAAGGCACTGAAGGGGGCAAGAGTATAGTAAGTTTTTCCAACATTGCCACATCTACCTTTTCTTAAATTTTTACAAATAACTACCTGGGGCAGGAATGTATAATTTAACTCCCTGCTGCTGTGACCAATACACTATATGTTCAAAATTTTCTGTCACGTCTCTTAAATCTTTGAAATTAGTCCAATTGCCATAGTATAAAATCAAGCATGCAGCCATGCAGTTTGCCTTTACAAACATTTGTGAAAGAATGGGCCGTTTAAAAGAGTTTGTGGAACTCAAGCATGGTACTGTCATAGGGGCCCTTCCCAGATATTTCACCATCAACTGTAAGTGGTTTCACTGTAAAATGGAAACATTTATGAACCACAGCAATTAAGCCACAAAATTCAGATGGGGTTACCATGGGTTTGAGCCGCATAGTGTGTAAAAATCACCAACAGTTGACTTGTTGCTGACTCAATGACTCCAATTTTAAACCTCACGTGGCATGAATATCAGTACTAACACTGTGTGCTGGGAGTTTCGAGTTATGGTGTTCCAGCTCCAATAGTTGTAATATTCAGGTGGCCCAGCACGTTTGTCTAGAAAGTATGTGTTAGCCTTCCGGACACAGCTATCAGCCTTTGGCAGATGATGAAATTTACTGATAAGAGCTGATCAAATTAATCTATTAAGTCATGTGAATTCTGCACTAGCCAAACGTAAAAAAACTTTTTTAAAATGTCTAGTTTCATTTCCCCCTCAAGATTTCTTTCATTTCAGTACAATATATACAAAGAAAAAAAGTGTATTGTTGAAAAGACCCCCCCCCCAAAAACAAAACAAAACATATGGCTATTGGCATGGAAAAAACAGACTTGATAAGTTATAACTGGGTAGCAACATAATGGTCTGCTCTTACCCTGGTGTTTCACTCCATCAGCAGAGTATAACAACTGCTTCATGTTTCCTGCAGGCTATTCCCACAGAGGAAGCCCCATGAGGCACGGAGCCAGGCATAAGCTGTTTGATCAAGCTCTGATCCTTGATGAGTGTCAACTCAATGCTTTCAATCAAAATAATTCATTTGGTCTTTGCCTATTGTGCTACTTAGAAGACTTGTGAAAAGACAGTAGCGAGATAACCTACAATAAACGGAACTTAAGAACCGACAATTTAGGATTCTTCTCTTTTTTAAGGACAAATATTCAAAGAGCCATTTTATTATGATGAAAATTTCCATCATCTTCCAACAATCCCATGGCATCATCAGGGTGCGAAGCACATCCAAAATTAATTGTTATGACCCTTACCTTTGTGGAGACTCATGTGAGCCTGATGTTCTTCAAACATGGATCTAGATCATTCTTGTATTACTCGATGTAACCGAAGAATCCCCTCCTTTCTTGAAATTTCACCTCATTTCAATATGACTGAAACAACACTGCATATATTTTTCATAACACAAGTTAATGAATGCTGAACTAGCAGAACCTGAAATGCATGCCTCTAAATACTGTGCATTTTAATCAGTTTAATATTTTAGAATGGAAATGAACTTTGAACACACATAGTTGGATCCCTAAAAAGAGATATATGAAATTTTAAAAGACCTGTTTTTTTAACAAACAAAAAACATGTTTAATACTAAATAAATAAAATTAAATAAATACATGTACATTCAGCTACTTTCTTTTTTCCTCAAGAATTTGTGAAATCAGATGAAACCCCAAGTTTAATGTGGGACACATTTCACGCAGGTTGCCCTTCCTGACACAACCCTATTACTCTATTTTTTGGAGCTTGGGCCCAACCCAAGAAGTACACTAGCTTGTTATCCCCTGAGGGTAGGTTTTGGTCTCCTCCCTTCACGTGTAAGGTTAATGTGTTAACTACTACACAAAACACCCCCCACCCCAGATAACATATCCTTAATGGTCATGGCAAGTTGTAGAAAAAGGTTACTCAGAAAAATGAAAACAATACCATATAGAAGTTTAAGGTAATTTACATAAAAATGCTGTTAAAATGTTTTTGTTGCCCGTGGATTGCCACACTATAACAGAAGTTAAACTGTGTCAACAGTCTGGATGACCTATGAGTTAACTGATTGTTTCTTGTTACTTTAGGTATTTTCATCATTTTGATGCGTCTTTACCAGAGTAAGAACAGTTTTGGTCTTTATAGTTTTTGCCTTTTCCAAATGTAATAAAAGAAACATCTTTTATAATGTCTGTGAAACATTGCGTAAGAATGTCTGTTTTTTAAATATTCTATGGTTATTTGTCAATAGTGAATAATGCATTATGAGAGCTATAACTGATGATTAAAAATAAGTAGTAATTAATCAACATGTTTATGTGAGTTGGTTTGAATTTTTTGGGCTTCTATTGAGACACTCTGCTTAAAACAATAGTAATATTTGCCATTAAGCAGAGCAGAGGACTTTAACCTTTAAAAGAAAAAAACAGAACATTCACAGGGTGTTATGATGCAAAATATTTCTTCTACTTCTACAGATTTTTTTCCCCAACAAAGCTCGGTCCATCAAACTTCTGTGAAGTGACAAAAGTGTAAAGGCTGAAAATGACACAAGCCACGAGCTCCAAGGCTTGTTTCCTCATTAATAAGATGCAGAAGCTGGAATGATTTGCTGACAAGCCAACCACACTGTGTTGAGCATGTCAATCTTTGATTCAATTGCATGTTTGGTGCATACATTTTCTACCTGGCACTGTTTAGCTCTGTGTCCTCCTTTCCAATGTCTCTTCCTCGACCACTTCTCTCCTGCTGCTGCTGCTCTTGATGTTGGCTGACATCAAAACTCCACAGAGTCAGTCAACACTTACTGCTTCATGTTATTTGACATCATTTGACGCTCATACCTCCCAGGTGACATGATGTACAGACGGAAGAGCCAGTAAACGTAGCTGGGATGTGCCGATCCAAGGAGAAAACTGTAAAACTGCAGCTTCTCTGGACAGCTGAAGTCTATCAGTGTATGAAAAAAAAGATTGCCGGTGCATCCTGTGATGTACTCATGTCAAGACAATGTCAAGACATCAATGCTGAGAGGTATTACATACATAGGAAACAATCGGTATTTTGTATAAGTTTCTAGTATTTTGTCAGTATTTTTTCTCAGATACTCAGTTATTTTAGTCGGATGATGTTACGGAATGCAGTTTCTTTTTTAACAGAAGTTTTTTTCTGAAAAGGTTTCTTCAGTTTGTACTCAGTATTCAAAACATGTGGTTTGTATACTCCTGCAATAATCACAACTTCTGACTTTCCCAAGCAGAGCACAGAGGAAGACCAAACATTTATATAAAGAGGTTAACTCCAAAAGACAAAATCACTTCAGGTCTACATGACTCACATGGTTGCCATGTATATCATCCAAAGTGAAACTTTCCCAAAAGCCATTCAAACAGACTTTGGATGGACATTATTTCGACGTGCAGGATTATTGCCACAGAACTTCAAAGAAATAATAAGTTGGTAAAATATTTTTGTATGATCTTACAGTTCAGGCAGAGGGAAGATGTCATTAGCGAAACAAGTAGTCAACAACATGAGTATTTTTGCTGCAGTATTCTGCAGATGCTGCAGGATTAGTAATGACAGCATTTAAAGATCACAATCCCCCAACTAGTGCGGTGGGTATAACTTCTCAAGGCTAGTGACCACAACTATTTTAAACAACACTAGCAGCAAATCATTTGTTTAATGAAGAAGTCCAGAAAAAGACTCATGTGGTTTATAAGCATTCACTTCATCTCAGTGTGAAATTTTGTTCTTTTCTGTTTCAACATTTATGTGTTTACTGTGCTCATCTCATGTGCCTGTTCACATCAGAAACGCATCAAGTGGAGGTGAAGAAAAACTGGTTAAAAGACCTGACTGGTCAGTTTTCGAGACCGCTCTCTCTAATTGAACAAAAACAAAGTACGGACCAGAGTGTGGGCCGGCGTTTTCTATTGGAGATGCAGCAAGAAAGTGAGAGGCTACATGCAAATGGATGAGGGAAAAGCAGGGTCAAATTTGTATAGTCACAAATTTGCATACATTGAATGTAACAAAGGTATAGTTGTAAAGCATTTAAGTGACTTTAAGGCATGTTTGGATTATTTTTTATTATCGCCTTGAGAAGGATTAAATGGTGATACCTGTAGGTATCACGGTCTGTCAAAACGACCAACATGGTCTGTCAAGTTCCTTCACTGACTGAAATTTTTCTCTGCATCCATTTTATATCCTTTGGCATAATGTGGTTCAGCGTGCAAACTACTGCAATGACTACTTGCAAGACAGCTTGACATCTGGCCATCAAGCAAATAGCCTTTATTAATATAATCTGGTGGTGAGGACAGTCAGTCATCATTCAGCATCAGTCAGAGGATGGCATAAAAACAGTTGTTTCAGTAGGAAATGGGCAAAGACAACACTATCAAAACAGATAGTTTCATACAAGAAACCTGTGATTAATTCATACCTACCCACCTAACCAGACTAAGAGAAATGGTTTTATTGTTGGTAGGCATTAAGGAGTTTTTCCCTTTCATAATTGATCCATGTTCCAAGTCCAGCAGAGATTTAGTTGGAGTTATATGTGACCCTCAAACCTGCTGTATTATTAAAATAAGTTCAGCTGCTCCTCAAAGATAAATTCTTAGAGGTTAATGTTATTTGACTGTATGTGGGGTGAGACTAACTCCGTTAAGATCAAGATCTTGAAGAATTGGGTAATAGCGTAAAAACAAAGAAATGAACAAACAAACAAAATCATGTTTCCAATACTCAAAAATTGGCCAGTTTGCTACAGTTGCTGTCGGCTTACCTTGTCTCCCACTTTGATATTCCTCTTCCCACTTGGACTTTAAGTCCCACCAGCAGCCAACAGTCACGCATAGTCAATTCGAACTTTTCTTCCAAGTGAGGTGCTAGAAAGCCTATTTTAGCTTGTAGCTTTAGGTTCTTAGAGTCAGGAGGACTTAAATGTTACTTTTAGGTTTATTAAAAAAAAAATAATAAAAATCGTGATTAAACGTGAGACTCACTCTTTTATATTATTGTCTATACTTTCATGAAAACTATTTACTTTTTTTTTTACTTGGTTATATGTTAAAATTCACACCCACTCCAACCCATATTTTTCATATATTTTTGTAATTCAAGCACTGATCAATGATTAACTCGTGATTTTTGTAATAAGTAAAAGTTACACAATTACTAATAAATTTGCCCAGCACACATTCTGAAAAGCACAGCTTGAATACTGAAACAGAGAAAGGATAACAGGAATATTTCCCTCTACACACACCACAATAATTAAAAGATTGTATGATTCCCATTTTATTGGAATAAGTTATATGATACAGTACAAGATTATTGAGTTAAGGTGCAAGCATATTTCAAGACAGAAAGAAGAATTTAAGATAAGCACTGCTGAATGTAAGGCCTACCAGTAGAGGAGCCTATCTGAATTGTGGACATGCAGATTTTTTGGATGCAGAGAGTAAATAGTCTGAAATTCATTTAAAACAGAAATACGAGAATTTCTTTAGTAAGACTGCCAAAGGTCAGTATATGATCTCTACTGATTATGCCTCAAACTATTCCCCTTCCCATGAAAGTTTAACATGTATTCTTTGACTATACAAGATTATAATATATTCCTACCCTGACAACATGCTGGTACCTACAGCTGCCCTTTCCCTATGTGTAGGATACCTAGTGAAAAATGGTAAAAGCATTCTCACTAACTGTAGTGCTCAGTCTGGTTTAGGCAAAGACTACCTGAGCAGAACATGCAGGAGGTGGGTCATCCACAGGTTACTTATGAATTTAAACTATATAGAATAGACCTTGCTATATTCTCACATGGTCACAATAGGGTCTTATATTAAGAACGTAACACATAAAAGAGCGTTTGGTCTGATTTGACCACGTTGGATCTGTTCATTCTCACACAGCTACAGGAAGTAATGCCTATAAAAGCTCAAATACATCCTCTGTGTGCGACAATGGCTTTAGATTAGTCCATTTTAACAAACACTTACAGTTGCAGGGGTAAACAAACAGAACAGCTCCCCTTTTAACTGCAATATGGATCAATGTGTTGGCTTTCAGGGGAATTATTCACAAACATGGAAAACTAATATGTATAATTATGTCTGCGAAGGTTCTCAGTCATCCTGAACATTGTAGTCCTTTGACAATATGTATAATTAGTTTTCATGAGTGCATGTTAACCTGCAATAACTGTGTTTTTGTCCTGTCCTATTTAGACAGGAAAGAGATCCTTTATTGAGACCACCATGTTTTGCAAAAGCCTACAATTAAACAAAGGATAGATGTGTATAAATGATAAAATGCATTCAGAAGCATGAAGGTGAGTAGTTTGTATTTAAGTGGTTTGTATTTACAAATTTAACCTAAGAAGCTTAATTCTGTCTGATCAACACATGTGTAACACAACCACAGTGACAATGACGCAGTTATCAAAGATATAACTTCTGTCTCACCCACAGACTGCAGAGAACAAATGTTATTTTAAAGTTTTTCTAGAGCCAAAAACAAACTTATATTACTTATCAGAAAACCTGCTCAACAATAATGAACATATACATAAGTGATCTTTTTGACTCCTCCCTTCCATACTGGTATGTTTTATACAGCCACAGCGCACATGTTAAACTAATATCACTAGTGCAAGCTAAAATAAAGTCCCTATGCAGAAAAACCGCTGCATTCTTGTAAACTTTACTGTGGGCTGAAGGTAGCTGGCCCTGCTCTCTCTCAGCAGAGAAACCAAGTGGTTCCCAGTGAAATGATTTTGGCAAAGGTAATAATATGGTAAAGGTAATAATCACTAAAAATGCTATTATAACAGTTTTCTCCCTGCATTTATGTTTTTAAATTATATGCCACCAAATGAATAGATCTGTTATGTGTGCCAGTTGTAACTTATTTTGTAGAATTATCAAATTGTATTTTTATGGGTATGGCTTTGACGTTCCCAAAAAAAGGCCAGTTTGGAGACTAAAGCAGCGGTCCCCAACCTTTTTTGTGCCATGGACCTGTTTATGTCCGACAATATTTTCACATAAGGTGTCGGGGATAAAGACAACAAAATAAAACCAGTACCAGTATAAAAAAACAATACAAAACAGGATTTATTCATAACACACGTGAAAAGACCCAGGGAAACCGAGTTAACGATAAAAAAAATGATAAAAACCGATAAAAACCATAAATTTCACACCCGCGCCTCAACGGCCCAGTACCTAACGACTCACGGACCGGTACCAGTTCATGGCCCGGGGGTTGGGGACCGCTGTTCTAAAGTATCTATGGATAACTTGACAAAAAACGTTTTGCATAAGAATCAAAATGGTAACTAAAGCTTACAGAGGCCTGAAGCATAACTCAAGCATAAACACATTACACTGCTTTTTCACCTTCATGAAACAAAACTGTGCATATAAAAAAAAGAGTAAAAACCATGGTAACTGTAGGATGCAGATGCCTGAAGCATAAACACATGATAATGTTTATTCCCTTCTCGAAGCTCAACTTTGTGCATGCAGATTTAAAACAAGGGCTAAAGTGTAAGCTTACTACAAATTTCTTTTAAACACAACTAACAAGTTGCATTTACATTTATTTCCTTTACAGGTTATTGGCAAAATGTATGCCAGAGTAGCAGTCTCACCACTGAGAACAAAGCTGATAAGCACTTTTTCCCTGGTATTTGTGCATGGTACCATCTGACCTTCAGCCCACCAGTTGTGATTTTACCAGAAATAAGCACAAGTCTGTGATGTACTCCAGCATGTTTATGTTGTACATATTTTGCTTTCACTGTCTATTTCCTCACCATTTACATTCCTGAAGTGCTCAAAAACTGCACTTTACATTCTGCACATAGACACAATCACCACTGGAAGGTAATTATCTTGTGTTGTGTATTGTTATTGTATATTTGCTACACCACAACACTACAGTAAACCTGAAGGACACAGCCAGTGTTTTCTAAACCAGTTTTCAATGCCAGCTGGTTCTTGGTCTCCCTTGTGCTGCCAAACGATCAAACAACCGAAATTGTCCTCAATCTGGTCATTTAAGAAAAACATCTCATACATTTTTAATCACACCCCTAAAGATCTTTAAGTGCTCCTTAAAAAAGTATGTTTTGACCTACACACAATGTAGCAATGCACAGCAACATACTAATTCTTAGTTTTTTCTCTCATCTTTTTGATATTTTAACAAATGTTTTCATTTCATATTTTTTCCATTTCCTTTCCTCCTTCCTCTTACACCTGTGTGCAGTAGCAGGGGCAGCGATGATGTCTGCATTCTCCCAACATCAGCTGGTTGCATTACACAACTCCACCCAGCCAGCTGTATCCCATTCTCATGGTGAAAGTCATTATAAATGCTTTAACACACTGAGCAGAACTTAGAAATGAAAGAAATGTGAAACATGTTTCTTTAATATTCTGCCTTCTCTTAAATAATTTATTAAATCTTCAACGCAGTGATGTGACTTTTTAAAAGACGACAAAGAGGATGATTCAGATAGGCTCCACTACTCATTGTTCAACAAAAATTTATTAGCTTTACAGCTTTCACAAGAAAGATTGTTAAGTCTTTCTTTAAGACCATTAAACCCATAAAAAGAACACTTGTAGTATTAAAAGGTGTTTAAGGACTGCAATTAGCATTACCTGAACATGAGCAGAGACGATTCCATCTGGTACACTTTCCAACACTCCATTAACAGCTGCCTGATTGTTGATGTCTTTGGTAATATTCCACTCTGCAAACAAACAAAAAAAGTACAAAGTTTGTATATTCTTGCAGCAGGTGAATTTTGCTGAAACTCAAATAATGGCTAATTGTTTACCTGGATTTAGTGTTTCTACATCCAGCATACCACCTTCGCAATAGCTCTGCAACTCCTCAACTTTGACTTTATTCCAGGGGATGTAGGTAACTCCTCGCTCCACATCCCAGAACTTTTTGTGAGCAGGTTTTATACCTTTATTCAAGGCCCAAGCAATCTAGGGAAGAATGATGTTTGGTATAATAAAGTTATCAAATAACACTAACAACAAAAAAAAAAAAAAACCTACTACAAAACTAATACACAAATGGAAATTAAAAACATTGCATACCTTAACTGGTTTCTGATTGACTTTGTATGACCCCCTACTGAGTTTGTTCAAGGCTGTGTAGGCATCTTGCCTGTGAACCATAACAATATAGGCACAACCCCTTGGAGGAATCATCTGGACACAAAAGGTGAAATGCATTAAGATCATTGAAGCTTGAGTAAATCAATAATGTTTATAAGCATCTCTGACATGAATTGTCCAAACTTACATTGATGGACTCAATCTGCCCAAACTCTTCCAAAAGAGACATTACATCAGACTGCTGGGTTTTCTTGTCTAACTGTCCAACCCAAAGTGTAGTACTGCAAACTATAAGCAAAAAGACAGAATAACTAATTACATTAAAGATCCAGGCTTTTAGATTTTTTTTTTAAGCAAGAGTTCACACTTAGCTCTAAAATGTATTGACTTATATAACTCATGACTCCTGAAGCCACAGATTTTGTAAAGATGAATTTATACAAAAGAAATTATTCTAAGAAAATTACAATACATACCCTAGTAAACCACTACTATAGACTACTACTATATAAAGAAGTTCATTAGGTGTTCTGATGTACAAGAAAATAATCCCCATTACAAAATACACTTCACCAAAATAAATGAATAAGTAAAAAAAATATCCCACTGAGCTCACATAAAATAATCAAAATGTCACCTTAAACTTTCACTTTGTCTGCAGTGAATATAAAGCTTTATGGAGTTTAAAGATACTGCACATTTGAATCTCTTAAATTAAATCGGCTTCTCTCTTCTGGTTTAGACAAGTTGATACAGTAGCTGCAAGTGAAACTGAGTAGTGATTCCTGGAGCTTTATGCACGCCATCATCTGTGACATTTAGTCGTGTTTATTGGTTTGAGTACATACCACTGAGCGTCTGACTCTTTATGCTGGAAAGACCTTTTTGTCTGCGCTCTCTGTCCTTCTCTCTTTCACTCCTATCCTGAGAATGAGATCTCCAGCGCTGTTCTCGGGAGAGGGAACGCCTTGACCTTCTTGAGCGAGATGAAGATCTTGATCTTCTTCTCCTTGGAGATCTGAAATACAAAAGAATAAAACCAGTGAACACTGTTTCAAAAATAATCCAATTCCCCAGGCGAAAACAACTCTTTTCAGATGGAAAGAAATGACAAGATGACCAGAGTGTTTTGGGACTTCACTGCTTGTAATTTGTGCTCAATAATGCATTGAGGTTATTAAATACTTTCCTGGTCCACTATAATATGAAAAATATTTACATTTATTTAGAATTTTGGTAACTGTAACACATGTTTAAAGGAGTAATACAGCAATGGCTTTCTGATTTTGGCAGGGATAGCCTAAAGTTAGTATTGACCTTGTTTCCTACACAAAAAGACTTTTCCATAGGCTTTCTCACCATCTCCAAAAATAACAGTCTATGGCTTTGGATGTAAAATACTGATGTTAGGCTATATAAACCACTGTCTCATGAATCATGACTCGTATACATGTAAAACAAGACAGATTTGGAGTATTCTATGGACTCTGACCCAAACACAATTATATTTTGACACAAGATGTAGCATTTTTTTCAAGGAATGAGAAAAACTATTCAGAGGTAGCCAAGAGAAAATTCTTTCTTCTACTTCACCCCAAATATTTTTGTCTAAACCTTGGCATTGACCGGAAAAATTAGGCAAATAAATTCACTGACTTTGAAATGAGGGCACCCGCAGCATAAAAACACAACCTTTCAGTTTTAGGGCTTTATTCTTGTGTCACTCTATGAACACTGAAATACACAACTCTCAAAAATCAATTTGCACAATTTTAACTGATGAGCAAAGTGGTTACCTGGAACTAGGGGTGGGCGGTATAAACGGTATATGGTAGAAACGATATAAATTTGGCCAACGGTAGAGATTTTGACCATACCGCATGTTGATGGTGGCATCAAGCTGCGCCTCTTTTGGTCGAAAGCATTGCAGCGGTTGCAAATTATGCCAGGCGACAGTAAAAGTGAAGAGGCGAATCAGTTTTGGAATATGGGGAAAGCCAAAAACTGCGCTACCTCCACTTCCATACCATTGATTCATTATGGGTGGCTGTAGCTCAGGTGGCAGAGCAGGTCAGCCACTAATCAGAAGGTCGGTGGTTCGATCCCAGGCTGCATCCTGGCTGCATGCCAAATATCCTTGGGCAAGATACTAACCCCGTGTTTGCCTACTGGTGGTGGTCAGAGGGCCCGGTGGCGCCTGTGTCCGGCAGCCTCGCCTCTGTCAGTGTGCCCCAGGGCAGCTGTGGCTACAATGTAGCTTGCTATCGCCAGTGTGTGAATGTGTGTGTGAATGGGTGGATGACTGAATGTAGTGTAAAGCGCTTTGGGGTCCTATGGACTAGAAAAGCGCTATACAAATGCAGGCCATTTACCATCGGGGCGATCGTGGCTCAAGAGTTGGGAGTTCGCCTTGTAATCAGAAGGTTGCCGGTCGCGGTCGTTGTGTCCTTGGGCAAGACACTTCACCCGTTGCCTACTGGTGGTGGTCAGAGGGCCCGGTGGCGCCAGTGTCCGGCAGCCTCGCCTCTGTCAGTGCGCCCCAGGGTGGCTGTGGCTACATTGTAGCTTGCCATCACCAGTGTGTGAATGGGTGGATGACAGGTTGTGTAAAGCGCTTTGGGGTCCTTAGGACCCTTAGTCCTTAGGGACTAGAAAAAGCGCTATACAAATACAGGCCATTTACCATTTAATGCTGAATTCTCTTGCAGCTGCTCTATTCCCATGTTGTTGCAGTATATTAGAGACTAACCTCGTATTGTGGATGGATTATCTCAGTTGTTCTCCTAACTGAAGTTTGGTCCATTTATAGCATCCTGCCATGTGATTGCATTTGTCCTTAGCCACCAGAAACCCTCATGTTAACTTTTATCGAGTGGAAAAAGGTTAGCTTCACTGTGCTCATGCTAACATAGTTGTTTTGCTAGCGATCACGTAGGACATCAGTATATACCAGCTAGTCCAACTTCAGTAACCCTACAGAAGCCATTGCTGTTTAGTTTTCTGTCTTCATATATGTTGGAAGTGATAGCAGAGCTGTACGTTTGAATTTTTTCAGAAATCTCTCGGTCAGAACATGGTATATCATGTTTAGGTGGAAACTAACTTCCTGATAACTTCTAACTCTGTTGAATTTAATAAATTCTGTTTTCATGGATGCCAGGATGTTAAACTTAATTGTTACACTTGGTAAAGCAGCAGCGCTGATCATTTTATTAAAGATGAAGAGTTTAGACAGCTTTTAACTCTCAGTGATGCTGCAGTGTTCGTTTGACTTTGGGACCTGAAGCAGACGGCGTTTTGGACCCAGATTACTCCGCGAGGCTCCTGACTATGGCAGCCGTAATGCTCCGACAATCCATCAAGCAGTGCGACTTCGTAGCTTACCAAAGTCGTACGAAAACATTTTTGACAGATTTCTGCGTGTAAAATACGTTATACAGAAGAAAAGAATATATCGAGATATATATTGTTACCGCACATGCTTCAAATTATACCGCGATATGGATTTTAGGCCATATCGCCCAAACCTACCTGGAACCAGATCTGGATCTTCTCCCATGGCCTCTGTGCCTGCCTTCCCGCCTCATAGATAAATCTTCTCTTGAACTTCCCTTTAGGAGAATGACAACAAGACAGGTTTTTTGTTTATTTTCCACAGTTCATAGCATAGGCCAAAATAGAAATGTTCCTACCACTAACTATGACAAAGTACGTGTGAAACAAAAAGTTTACGTTCAAGACAAATGCTTACCTGGGATCGAGAGTAAACCTCATTTGTGGACTGATATCCATCTGGAATCATATGATGCTCAGTTTGACTCATTCCACCACTGTGCTGGATCGACAAAGAGACAGCCCCAGAAAAGGAAGTGTTAAAAAAAATAAATCTTAAAAATAAAAATCACCAAACAAAAAATTTTGTTTAGCATGACAGAGGGGGAAAAAAAAAGCAATTTGATATATTTGCAAGAATATGAAGAGAAAACGTCTGAGAGGCAGAAAAGTAATCATATAAAACTGTTATAGACGGGTACCTTTATATCCTCAGTCTGACTCATCATACGCTGATTAATATCTGTGTTGGGCCCCAGACCAAGAAACTGGTTCATCACATTTTCAGGTCTGTTATGACAAAATACACACTCCATATTACAAACACATGTGGTAAATGTACTAAAGTAAAACAACACTTAACCTAACTATGATCATAGGCCTTTTTTGACTACAGACACTTACACATAACACATAAACCAGTCAATAACATGATCAAAAACATCTACATTCAACATGGGATTTTTAGTTTTAACTTTTGTGTTGTGTGCTCTGATTCAGTGGTGCACAAGTACATTTTAATTTACAAGAGTAATGGGCAACTTCAGCTGTATAAACTATAGCATTATGAGTGACAGTTTTGGTGGACACTAGTTGAACAACAGTGTGGTCAGCGTGCTCCTCCCTATACCATTAATTCACACACTCACTTGAGCAAGTATCAAAGTAAAAGTGCTTTCATTTTCAATTTCTGATATTCACTGCAATGCACTGTGTTTTGTCTCTTCCTATTTGGCTAATACTGGTCAACCACAAGATTACTCTCAGCGCTCAGGCTCTGCTACTCAGTAGGATGCAACCACAGACCGTGTGCTGTAGTCACACATGCATACACAGATATATAGCATGTGTGGATAATGTTGAGGGGAGTGATAAAATGTGCAAATAAAGCACAACCTTTTAAGTCAAAACAAGCAACATAGCCCACTATGCTTAAACCATTTCCGCACAAATATCTCAACACAAAACACGGAGCATTCACCCGACGGCATGTACGCGGACATGCCGGGTGCTGAAGACAACATCTCACAGATTCTGAAGCTGCAGGTTTCGTCACTCTCCAACTAAAATTCATTGAACCAGCAGAAAAAGAATATCAAAACTACGCTTCACATTTGATAAGCATTGTCATGAATTTGCTCTTACTTTACTTCTTATTTCTTTCAGCCAGTGTCCAATCAGAAATCTCTATTTTCTGCATTATTTGCTTGCATATTACACACCAGTCTACCGTTGAGTACAGTGCTGTCAGCTGCTGGTTTTTGTTTTGTTTTTCCAAAAAAATGACCTCCGACAAGAAAGCCTAATATCTGCTGTTCAATACCGAAGAAATTTCAACTTTTACAAATTGTACCAAACCACAAAACACTTAGCTATGTCTCTAATAAAACCTCTAACTTTGCTCTGCTTCACTTCAGCAGCATCAGGTAATGTTCATCTGTTGGTTCATGGTTTTCTTCAGTTTTTGATCTACTGAAGAATATTTTTAAGGGGGTTAACTTCTATAAAAAGCTACGGCAGCAAAATCTCCTTAATACTTTCCTCAGTTACTTTGACACAAAGGCATCTGCTGTGATGCTTACACCTCTGATGAAGTCTCACAAGTGTCAGCTTTGTTTTTATACATAGATTTTATAAATGGATATAAAAATATATGGATATTTACTGATAAATGATTATAATTATAATATTTCTGACGGAGTCAAAACGGAATTGAATCAAATCGAATCAGGATCTTGTAAATCAGAATTTAATCAGTTATAGAAATCAGTGATGATACCCAGCCCTACACACATGTGTAAAAGCACGAGTACATTTTCAGAAACTCACTGTGAGTGAATGTTGCCCTCAGTAGCCATTGTGTCTTCAGGTTCATCATCATAGTCAAATCGGTCAAGAAGTTTCTGGAGAAAAATATACAAAATGTTTTGAGGATAGGGACACAACTCCTTTTTGTCTACCCTAAAGCTGTTTACCAACCACCATTAAACAACAAAAGTGGAAATGAACACTAACAAGCAGGTTATATCACACCAATAAAATCCATATAACATGGTGAGATTAGATGGTGCTGTACAAATGGGACAAATATGCAAAGTCGACTGCAGCCATCAAAAAGTTTTGTATAGAATTTAGGAAAACAAGGCCCATTGTGTCTTTGGTTGAAATGCCAACCGCTTGTATTTATTAAACAATTATGTAAATGAGAGCTGTGCCAGTACCTCAGCTAATGAGCTTTTCTTTTCAGTGTGTGCACTGTATGCGTTGAGCTGGGCCAGTGGGATCTGAGGCTGTTTTGGTATGTTGTTTTCAGTGGTGGCTGCTAGGGTCTTATCTGCCTGCTGGATGTTCTGGAGCATCCTCTGCAACTAGAAAGAAAAAAAGGAAAACAAAAAAACAAACAAACAAAACAACAGGGGCCATTTAGACCTAACACAACATTAGTTAAACTGCTGGAGGACATAAACCACATTATTACTTACCTCCTGACCATGTGGAGACTGAAACAGCTGTGCCACAGCAGCTAAGGCATCAGGACTGGGTAGCTGGGGGACTGTAGGCATGACTGGAACATTACTGACAGGAGGCCGTGTCTCTGGTTGGGGCTCAGTAGGAACTGTTCAGATACAATAAAACAGCTTGTGTCTGCATGATGAATTAATACTAGGGATAGGAAGTGAGAATTGGTTCCCAATAGCTTAATTTCTTTGAATGTTATTCTGCTTGCCTAACAATTCCACATATTGGTTACACTTGCACTTCTGCTACAATCACCAGATTTCAGTTTGGATTTATTAATTTATTTTTTCCAGTACCAGGAGAGGAAAATAGCAGTGTAGTCTGTAGCATGGATGTGGCCATTACCTTTATTTTTATTGCTCAAAAAGACAAAAATTCAACAGTAAACTGCATACAAGACAGAAACAACTGAAACCACCTAGACAGACAACATGCTAACGTTAAGCTAGCCAAGAACAAAGAGTGATGTTAAAGGGCTGGGCAATGAATGCTGACCTCGGGCCAGTAGCCAGACTTACTTTTTTGAGTAATGACCCCAAAAATGATCACCACAAAGCAGGGAAATGACTCCAACGTGCACAGTTGTTTGACAAAGCATGCAATTAATTAAAATGTTGCTTAGCGATAGTGGTGACCCTCAAAACAGAGAGAATTAGCACCCAAGGAGAATCAATAAGTAATTGAATTGATAAGTGATATCGATAACTGAACTGGAATCGCTAAATTCTTAGGAATTCCCCCCTCCCTAATTACAACATAATTTACTCTCAGATAGTTAAAAACACTGCCCAAAGTTCCACTACCAGTTCTACTACCTTCCACAGCAGGGCGAGGTGCAATAACACCATTTGCCATATCCATTAGAGGCTGAAGGATGTCCATGTCAAACACACCATTCTTCTGCCACAGGTTAAGGACACGGACAATTTTAGTCTGAAAAAAAGGGGGGGGGGGGGGGGTGGGGAAATCTATGAGATTCTTTTTAAAGCATTTATTGTACTTATATAAATTACTTGAAACACAAAGTACCTTGTCATCCTCTGGGCAGCGATAAAGGTTTTGAAAGGTCTCTGTGAAGTTTTTCAAGAATCTTGGACCAAATACATCCTTGTCAACACCAAACTGATGGCGTGATTGGCGAACAATGGAATCAACCACATATAAACCAGGAACTTTTAACTCAGGCTTGCACTGAAAAGAAACAAAAGAAATTACAGTCCGCAACTGTAAAATGCACTTTTATCTAAACTTGGCAACATAGTAAAGATTAAACGGCTGAATAATACATACCTTCTTAATGAACTTTTCAACAATCTGGACAACGTGTTTGTAAAGCTAATGAGACAAAAAAAATATTTCAGTCACAGGATGACTATCAAAATGGTAGCATAAGACAAATAAAAACATGCTGTTTTGTGCTAAAAAAAAAAAAAAATTCTCATTTACTGCATGATTTCTGTAATCAGTCGAAAGAGTCATCAAACACTTCAACTACTCTTCTCAGCTGAAGCTTCAAAAACAAAAACAAAAAAAACCCCCAAAACAAGTGACACCTCATTTTGCCAAGAGCAAAACTTCTGATAGGGTAAAGTAGAAAACTCAATATGCTTAAAATATATGTGGAATAATAATATTCACCTCCCCAGACCTATGACAAAACCGTTTGCTCATAGTGATTGCCTGATGTTTTTATTAATATCATTATTACTATTATTATTCACACACACAGGCACAGATATAGACTAATAGAGATATACATGTGTGTATATAAAGTCTCTACACTTAAGATATTATGATTATCATTAATTACCACACACAACTGAAGCATTTTGTTTAAAAAAAATATAAAAAAATAAAAATCAGAAAGTTAATACACATAAACCTACAGTGTTTGTTTGTTAAGTTTCTTTGTGTAAGAACCACAACCTTGGGTTTTTTTCTAAATATTTGCTCATTATGCATGATGGTATCCAACAATAAAATTCACTTTACCTTGATAGCCTTGATGGCTGATTTTGTTACAGACATCATTTTAGCACGGGATATTGGCGGCTTCATGTCAATCATGGAGAACAACTAAGAGGTAATGAAAGAGGAAAAATGTAAAATTAGTTCATTTTAAAAGAGAAACTGGCATTCAATTATACTAGATATGTGGTGTCCTTTATAAAACAAAAGGACAAAATAATAATCAAATGTAGCAACAAATAGACCATTCAGTAACAGGAAAACCTCAAAACTAAAAAAACAAAAAAAGTCTTTAATAAAAGTTTGAAAATTTATATTTCCCCTCTGGTGCTGTGATAAGTGGCAGCTTGTTACAGCAGTTCTCTTATATTTGCTTTTTTAATTTATTTGGATATAAAGTGATACAGTTGATTTTCCTTTTATGGAAGTCTAGTCAAGTCAAGTTTTGCAAATCTACTTTTGGGGTTTCTTCTCAGTGTACTGTTAACAATAGAGAATCTTTACCAGCTGATCACACTAGTTATTCTACTGAGCAAAGTGAAGACTGTCGTCCTCATGGTGACAGCAAGGTTACAGGATTTGATCTAAGTGGAGAGCTCAGAGAATGAAATATCAGGTCTGCTTAAGCTATCATCATGGTAAATGTGAGGTCCAGGGACAATAAAATAAATACAAGCTTGATGAGGTGATTAAAACCCAGAGACAACAATGAGTGTAATATAACTTTTTCACAGAGACAATGCCAGACTCACACTTCCCTGACCATAGTGTGAGTGAATCTGGCAGTAGGACTTTCTGAGCAGATAGTGATGTTAGTGCTGACACAGCAGTCAATCAAATGATCATATTTAAATCCTCTGTAGACTAACCTCTGCACCACTTACTGGACAGACAGCACAAGACTTTCTCTAACATTGGCTTCAGGTCTGTAGCTTTTTAAAATTTTACAAAATTATTCCCATCTATGAAATTGTGCTGATCTTTTTTTCTTTTTTACAGTTTTTACATTAATGTAAAGAGTTAAGTATCTTTTTTGTACAGAAAGTTTACTCCAACATGACTGTGTATTGTTAAATTTTATTTATTAATACTCTTTAATCATATCTATGCTTTAGTATAGTACTTAATTTAGTATAATACTTAATTTTCACCAACAAACCAACGCTGACACAACAATATGCAAGACATCACATAAACGGCCACTTGAGTTTTCTAAAGCTGCAACAAATTTAAAGAATACACAACTCAAAAGTGTTACTTAAGTGAGCCGATAATAAACACACTTCAAGTATACAAAACATTAAATAATCCAGTAGCCTTTATGAAAAGCTTTGCTTGCTTAACTCGTTGGAAGCAAAAGTAAATATCCGAACACCTTTAGGCTAATGTGTTAACGACAGCTGTATTTCACTAATTCTACAAAAGTGGCGTATGTCCCTACAACAATCATTGATGGCCTGTGCATCTTTATAAATAAAGTAGAGTAGGGCTAAGTTAATAATTAAGCTACATGATTACTCAAAGGCCGTCTAGGATTAACGTACTAGCATCAAACTACAGTTAAGCTAATGCTTAGCAGATACAATGTTTACGTTGCAACTGGACACTAAGCTGGCATTGTCCCCATGGTAAATAAATAATAACCACTAATATTAAGTGTCAAATAAGAAAATAACTGGCATTCGTTAGCTCTGGCATTATATTTGCTTTTGGCTCGTGGGACTTAAGTAAAACATGAAAAAACTTTACCTCCATGTTGAAGGCGTTCACTGCATCCATAACGACTGGTTAATGTTGAAAGCCAACTGACTAGTCTTTATATTTGATTACTTTACCTTGACCATAACCACGCGCAGCTTCACCTAACTATAGCATAACAACCACGAGCATCGGGAAGCTTTATTTTCCTTTCGACGTGGACTAACCAAAGCTCAGCTAAGCTAAAAACTGCTGCTAGCTTAACGGTTCCACCCTGTAGACAGCGCCTGTGATGTCACGAGGTAATGCTGCCTTCACAGTTATCGGAAAATTTGGCGTCTCCGTATGTTTCTACAAAAATCGTTTGGATGACTTTTGGAAGCATTTTACTAAAATTAACTGATTTTCGGACCTATCATGCAAAGGCAAAATGAGTATTGTTCTGAGTTAAACTGTTCATAGGGAATTTATGACTGAATCCACAGTAGACGATGAGAAGTGACAACTGTAACAGGTGAAATTCCCACAACCTGTCTTGTGGGGTAATGCACTTTTGGCCCGGCTTTAGATAAGTCGCAGTTTATGGGCAAACCTTTGGAATGACGACCATGTGCCCAAAACTGTCAGTGTGAATACCTAGTGCCCTTTATAGACGAGAACAACTGTCCACAATCAAACAATTTCCAGTGTCATAAGTTCAGCACGACTTATTAGAGCTGGGTTCTTTAAGTCCCTGTGTACTCTACATATTTCAGCATGTCTGCTCCTATTTTTTAACATAACTAAAATAAAGATGGAATTATATGTACTTATTAGCAAACTGTTAAAAATAGCATCTAGTATACTGATTTTTTTTTTTAAATTTCCAATGATTTTATAAAGACCAGAGCCAATCAAGAAGTTGTTTGTAATTCAGCACGAAGCACAGCAGGTGGCGCTCATGACATGGAGTTAAGCGGCTGAAATGAGCGAGACACATTTTATTTTGGTTAATACCGTATCAATGTTGTGTGAAATAAAAGACACCGTGGAGCTATTTTTTTCTTTTAGGGAATTTTCTTTTGCTTATCGATTTATCTCATCAAGCGTCTTGCTAATTCTTACAGTCTTATGACGAGTTCTGGATTTACGACTATATGCCTTTCCTTGATGGCACCTATTCGATAACGAGACATTAGAATTGAATTAAACCAACGACAGAAAAGTGCACGATTTGATAAGAAGGGACTGGTTTGTTTAAAGAGGAGGCTGCTGTTACAAATTCAATGCAGCTAGCTTCATGCCTGAAACTAAAATGTCGGATATCGTAAAGTGACTCATGATGCTGTAACGTCCCTAAAAAAAACAAAAACTAATTCGAATCTAAAATTCTAAGTGTATAGTATCTGAAAACACAATGAAAATTCAATTGCTGGGTTAGAGCTCCATGAGATCCCATTAATTCCTGCTGGCGCCCCACGCCCCCCACCCGATGGGGGTGTCTGAAGAATAAAATCCACAAAATCTCTTATAGCAGGGGTGTCAAACTCCAGTCCTCGAGGGCCGGTGTTCTTCAGGTTTTAGATCTCACCCTGGGTCAGCACACCTGAATCAAATGATTAGTTCATTACCAGGCCTCTGGAGAACTTCAAGACATGTTGAGGAGGTAATTTAGACATTTAAATCAGCTGTGTTGCATCAAGGCCACATCTAAAACCTGCAGGACACCGGCCCTTGAGGCCTGGAGTTCGACACCTGTGTCTTATAGCAATTACATTTATAGGTAAAATATAAAGTGCATGGAATTTAAAAACATCGAGCGCAGAACCAGAATGCCGCATTTCTTGAATGGCTTTATGTTGCCCCCTTGTGACCAAACCTGCAAACTGCATCCAGCCTTTAAAATACAAAACGAGTAGTACTGACAGAAGAAACAGCTGGACTTGAATCGCTAAACACACACGCGGGTGAGGATTTCACGGATATTCCTCTAAGACGATTCATGGTAGAAATAGCAGTAAATGGCTATTATTTTCTTTAGCTGATTTTTGTGAATGAGACAGTAACACGTTCCCTCTCAGATGGCTGGAATGGAGAACTCTACCAGCGGGATTATATATGAATACTATTATGATTACCTGGATCCCGTGATTGTGGATGAGAGAAAGTTAAAGTACTATAAATGTAAGTTGTTTATTTTAACGCTTTACATAATTGTTCTGTCTTGCTTTTATTACACGAAGATAACACATTTTCTATTCTCCTCCCAGATTCCGTTGTTATAATATTTTGGGTAGTCGTCATTACCTTTGTGGCATGTCTTTTTCTCACTTTGAATCTACTGTCTCGCAGTGGAAACCTACCAAAGTAAGTATAAAGGTCAATTGCCTTTAATGCCTTTAAAGTGCGTTTTCTAACTGAAACATGTATATGCGTTTCAATATGCGTAATCCCTAAAGGGCTGCTCATACTTAAAATTGTCTTGTTGTCTTTGCAGGAATCACACGTCAACTAATTCACTAGAGACTCGATCTTTATGAGAACATAGTGAAAAACGGAGGCGATGGACTCAAATTCAAAATGTGATGATAAGGTGCAACAGCACTAATGAAATTTAAAATGAGAAGAAGTGACCATCATTCTTAACATCTCGCAAGATCACTGCAAAGTTCAAGGCTTCCTTAACCATTAAAAAAATGTTACGTAACAGCTGCTTTGAGCTTTAAACCACTGTGGGTGTGTGTGTGTGTGTGTGTGTGTGTGTGTGTACATAAGAACAAGGACAGCGAGAGTATATTAGGCAGCTTTGCTCCTTCCATTTTCATTTTAGTCCCAAAACTTTCTGCTCAAAATTTGTACATACAGTACTTTGGAAAAGTTCTGAGCCACCTCTCATTTCTTTGCATTTTACTAGGTAAATGGGAGCATGTAAACATACAGGGACATACGGTATACAAGGCAAAACAGACTTTGTATAGTTCTAACAAGTTTTAAAGTCGCCTTTTGTATGACTGACTTTTTGTAGTTTCTTTAAGAATTCTTCAGGAATGGTTCTCCAAGCTTCTTGAAGAACATTTAAAGCTCTTCATTGAGGTCCAAATCAATCCACAACTTTCATTGTGTTTTTTCAGTGTTTTGGGATCATTGTCATGCTGAAAAATGAAGTTGTTGCCAATCAAACTCTAAAAATACTTTACTGTGTTAATGACAAGATGTCAAATACCACAGGCTGAAAGGCAGCCCCAAACCATGACAGAGCCTCCACTTAAAAAAAAAAAAGGCTATAGACACTCACTGTTGTACCTCCTCCATACATTTCCACAATGGTTTGAATGAAAAATTTTACATTTGGATTTATCACACCATAAGACCCTTTGCCACCGATTTTCAGGAGTTCTTGTGTAACTTGTCACACCTCAGCCTTTTCACTTCATTTTCCTTCCTTAAGAATGGCTTCTTGCCAGCAACCCTTCCACTGAGACTATTTCTAAAGGTCTTGGTGAGCAGTAGATGAACAAAACTGAAGGTTTAAATGCATCTCACAGGTCCTGCGTCACGTCATTTGTTGTTTTTTTCCCCCCGTTTTGCATGAACATGACTAAAAATTACTAGATTTCTGATTCCTTGCAAGCAAAATATGAAGACGTGTAGGGGTGGCCCAAGACTTTGGGACAGTACTCTACATAAAAATATGAACAAAAATCTTAGATGTCTTATTTTGATACATATGTCCTTAGTTTTATACTAAAGGAAACAATGTCAAGAATTCCACCTGCAAACAAAGCATAGCTTAACACAAGTTATGCTTCCATCCACATGCTCTTCCTTCTTTGTGACTTCCCAATATAAGGACAATTAATACGCACAAAATCAGAAGTACCAATTATTTTTAAAGATACAATTTAAAATTAGTCTTTTGTCAAGTTGTTTGTTATGTTTAGACAACACTAGTTTATCATTAAGTGAATTTTCTTTATACTTGAATGATTCCATAGGTCAGAATTAGGTGGCTTAACAAAAGATATTCCTATAAAAATATCAGGTACAAGGACTGGACTGAAAATGAATAATAAAGCAGCAAATTTCAAAATAAAAAACGGTGATTGAAGACACACACACACACACACACACACACACACACACACACACACACACACACACACACACACACACACACACACACACACACACACACACACACACACACACACACACACACTTGCAGGCACACTTGAGGTTAATGAGTTTAAAATAACGTTCAAATTGACAACAGATTTGTAAATCAACATTTTATGACAAGACGGTTTTACAAAAGTTTACAAAATATTTTAAGTCTATTTACAGGAAATAAATGCAGCTGAACAGAAGTATGTGAAGTCTCATTTGGTCTATTTTAAAGAACACATTAAGTGTTCACATATAATTTATATATTCAACTCTTCATGGTGATGATGTCATTACAGATGGCTCTTATGTCTACTTTCTTCTGGGACGATTTCACTTTCTTGCACTTGGCTCCGGTCACCAAACTGACATGAGACAGGAAGAGATCAGCCGATGTGGCTCCACTCCACACCTCATGGATGTACAGTGACAGCAGAGACAACCCTGCTTCTGGAAACAAGAAAACAAGACATCAAACTCATTTACAAAACAACCTATTAAAACTTATTGTCACTTTGGGACTTTAAAGATACTGAAAAAGAAAATGTAAACATGTATTTACTATTTTCTTCTATATTTAAATGTATATTTTTACGTACGATGGATTCTACATCACGATTAAAATATGTTTGACAATATATATTATTACTGTAGGCTTTCTTTTTTTAGTTCAGTTTGACAAATGTGGCAAATACAGAGTATCTAATCAATGTAGAGAATATACAGTTGAATTCATAACTTCATTTTGTTAAAAAACACCAAATATAGAATATTCAACCATTTCTTAGACCACCTGTCAAAAAAAAGAAAAGAATATTTAAGAAATCTCTAAAACGTGTTTAAAACTAAATATTATGCCATTTATTAGGCAAAATCCTTTGATCCTAACAGGAGTTGTCATTCTTTCTGGCATTGCAATCTCTTTTGTTACTAAATTAATAGTTTCCAGCTGTTCTCTTTGTTTGTGCAAACTATCTCTGAAGGATTCAAGTCTGGACTTTGACATGATCAGACCATCAGTCTAAATTCCTTTTTCTTAGTCAAATAGTTTCTGCACAGCTTTCAAGTATGCTTGGGGTCATTGTCCTGTTGGTATATGAGCCAAACAGTTTCTGTGCAAGAGTTTAAACTTAGATTCGTCTCTCCAAAGTACCTCTTTCCAGTTATCTACAGTCTACCATCTGTGTTCTTTGGCAAATCTGAGATGTTTCTGGATGTTTACAGGCCCCAATAATGTCTTTATACCAGCAGCTACTCTTCCTTTTAAGTCTTCTTTATTCAGTTGTCTGAATAAATTGTGGAGGTAATTGTGGAGACCTTCTCAGACTGATCTAGAAGCATTTATCTCTACTTGAAGATCAACACTGGTTTCCTTCTGTCTCTAGTACTTAAAATCTTAAGTTGATTCACATCCACTTCTGTAAGTTTTCATTTTCTGCTTCATTTTCTTCCTCTGGGCCTTTTCGTGAATACCAGTTCAGCAGTTGACTTCAGGGCATGCTCGACCTCACTGTGACAATAATTTCTGTATTTCCCTGTTTGTCTCAAAGACCATGCAGCACCACGAAGTGCAAACTTTTTCCTTTTCCTTTTCAGCGAGTTCTCAACATTTCACCGTTTCGAGGACAAGTGAGGAATTTCAAACATTTTTATTCCCACATTTGAGCTTCTCTGAGGAGTCAGAAATTAATCATTTAACCAATAAAACTATTTTTTTCTCTTCTGGAATGCAAGTAAGCAACTCTAATTTATCATCTTAATAAAAATATAAAAATGTGCTTTACTATTGTTCCTTCCCTTTTATAAACCAGTAATTTTGAAAAGCCATGGCTAATAACAATAATTGTATTTAAGTCCTAAAAATATCATTTCAGTTAAAGATATTTTGCATACTGGCAGATTAAAAATGACAAAATAAACGATTCTGGTAATTACCAAAAGTGTAAAAGCAGTATGCTTTTGCCAGGGCTTCCATCTTTTGTAAGTAATTATGTTTGTTAATGTAACTTTCCTGCAGCAGCAGCAGCAGCATTGTGACATCTAGGGACCGGGACAATAATCTCAATTTTAAATCCTTTCATACTATATATGTTAACACTACATCCCACTTGTTTAACTGAGATAACTCATCAGTTACAATTTCAGAATGAGGGTTTGGAAAAAGTAGCAGGCTCTTACCAAGTCTAGTCTGATCATGTGTGGCCTCTGGGATGCAAGCAGAGACAACTGCCTGATGCAGCTCTGGAAGGTTGCCTTGGATCTCTAGCAAGGAGATCATAATCTTGGTGAAAAGCTGTAAGGTTTCTGCTCTTGCTGAAATGCTGGAGTGACAGTGAGCTTCAAAGGCCTGATGGTAGAGCCGAAGGAGGTCCGCTTTCAAGCCAAGATCAAGCAGTACAACATCCACAATTTTTGTGTGTTTGATCACAGCCTTTTCAAGCCAGAGCAAGAATTCTTTTGCCCTGTTTTCATCATACGCGTCCTCCACCAAGCACCTCAGGGACCACTTTGTAACCAGGTGCGCAGTAATCCTGGCCAGCCAGCTGGGATCCAGCTTGTCTGTTGGCAGAGCTGGCTGGGGTTCACAGAGTTGGAAAGCAGGCTCCCAGTGAACAAAGATATTGGTGAGGTAAAGTTTACACTCTGTCAGAAGACTCTTATCTTCATTTTCGGTCTCTGTGTCTTCTGCCAACTTTTCTTTTCGCACATAGACGTGGGAAAGGGAGCTCTTAACTCGGGCCTTATCCTTTCTCATCCCTAAAGAGGAATATGGACAAAACGATATACAATGTGACAATGCAAAATAACAAAACTCTAAATTTTCCACTTCTTTATAAACATGACACTTGTTAAGCCTGATTTTTATTGCTGTTCTTTCGTCAGCCGTTCCTTTGCATTTACTTTTAACTCTAAGGCCAAGTTTCTGAGTTTGGCTGCAAATCAGGCACATTCATAAAACCATATAAATATCAAATATGAAGTATCTACTATTTAGAGATAGCAAGTAGTTATCAAAGCTACACAAAGTAAAGATATTACAAAGTATCTTAATCACAACTGCAAACATGGGTACAAAGTGGGTCATACCACATTTTTATACCAGTTAGTTTCATTCAAACACCTCATATATGTTTATCATGTTCATGCTGTTAAGTTTCAACTGGTAGTTTTTTTAATTAGCTGTTTAAATAAGGCTTGTTTAGGGTTGAAAAATGATCAGTATCTCCTTTTCCATTATGGGCTTGGAGGGTGTCCATCAAAGACTACCGTGGCAACTGTACAAGATTCTCTGTATGTTAGAATTTGTTAAAAGCACTCACCCATCACCTCCTTCACTTTGTGCTTTTCTGACAAGGCTTGTATTTGGGTAAGAAGTTCTGTATTGTGGGACGAGGAGGCCCAGCAGTGAAGCAGAGCGAGGGCTTCGGTGCAGGACAGAGGCTGTGGCTGGAGCGTGAGCCGGTCTGCCTGTTTGCTTACATGGAGAGCAGTCGCACGATGCTTCAGCACAGAGCAAAGAGTCTGTAGAAACAAGCTGAGCTGAGCAGCCTTCAAACCCAACCTGTCAGAAGGAGATGAAACAATGACATCTTTCATCAAAAGACAGTTAACATTTACTGGACATCTTAGGTTTCATCACTGCACGTGTGAATAAAAGTTTTGGGTAAAGTGCCCGAGGTGTGGACTTTCTAACAGCCCTGAATGATGGATGAGACACGTTACCCGAGATGTCTCGTGATAGTTGACGCCACACATAAGAATTCACTGATGAGTGGCGGAGGAAGACATTTCACAAAGCTCTGAGGTTTCTCCTCAGCAGATAAGGAGGTCTTTGCTTCATCCACCTGCTTCTCCTTCTGCCCGAGGGCCGTAAACCACAGCACATGAAACAGATCGATGATGGCGCACAGCAGCTGCCAATCCAGATTCCTGTCAATTAAAAACAGACATATGTAACAAATATGTAACTGATGAAAATCATCATTAAAATATCAAAATAAAAATTTAAATATCAAAATAAAGAACCAAAATTTAACAGCAAACCTTAATTTAAGGCTCACCTTTTTTCAGCTATTTGCATTATCCAGGTTAGGAGCCCAGAGGTCTTGGTGAGGTTATGCGCCGCTTTGGTCACACAAGCAGCCTGACACAACACCCTGATGATCTGTGCCTAAAAAGTGAGAAATACATGTACGTGATATTCTTATTTTTCCTGTTTGTGTACATTTCAGAGAATCACGCACCTTATCCTCAAAAATGTGTTCGTTTTCAGAACTTTACGGTGGTACTTTCTGATCTCTTTCTTCATTATGTGAAGGATTTGGCTCTATAACCTACTAGTGTAATGAATAACTATCTTATTATTGGTGTTTTTCATTATACGCAGTAATAGCTGAGTAATGTGTAGTCCATTCTGCACAGAGTTGTTATAGTTTTTCTATTTTCTAGTGAGTTTTTATCTTGTTTTAAATTTTTTTTAAATTCATTTTAGCTTCAATAGGTTTCCAGAGTGGGTTTGCTTGTTTCAGGTTAGTTTTCAGTCCTCAGACGTCAAATGCTGATGGGGTATTGTCGTCACCTCACCCGGGACGAATAAGTGTGAATGCGATAACTTGAGAATGAGGTGAAGTATGAGTTCAAATCTCAGTGACCTCGACCTCAAATTCAGAGGTCAAGTTTTCTGAAAATTCTGTGAATGCGTTAACTCAAGAAGAAAGTCACCTAGGATTTTCATATTCATACAATAGGTGCATCTACTAGGAGGCTGAGGGGCAGCACTGGTAACCGCTAGTATTTTTATTATTTGAAAATGTTTAGTTTTACTTTAATTTTTATCAATTGTATCAGTTTCAGCGTTAGTTTAAGTCCTTTTCTTTATTAATATCACAGCAGTTATATGCTAACGGTAGCATTTAGTATGGCTATTACAATAAAAACAACTTTTTCACATCCATAGTCACAAAAATTGATCGAGGGCTCATGAGACAACTTAATTATATTAAGTAAATAACAAATTGTGCCAAACTAATATTAATACTAAAACTAAGGATATTTCTTCTATATTTTTATTTTAGTTTTCCAAGTTCAAAAAGATTATTTCAGTAGTTTTTGTTTTTTAAATAATC
Source organism: Astatotilapia calliptera (assembly GCF_964374335.1). Taxonomy (NCBI): domain Eukaryota; kingdom Metazoa; phylum Chordata; class Actinopteri; order Cichliformes; family Cichlidae; genus Astatotilapia; species Astatotilapia calliptera. Next base: position 8,707,267 of record NC_137435.1, read on the forward strand.
TGGTTTTTATTTTTACTTTAGTAAACTATAATTTGTTTTCATTTCCAGTTTTACATTTTATGTTTAGCTGTAGTTAACTATAATAACTTTTGTTCTGCATGCAAACTAATTTTCTAATCTTTTCGAGCCCCAAAAACAACAGTTTCCTGAATCCACCGGGTACAGCATGATGTTTTCTTTCCTTCTCATCACACAAAATAAGTTCCTGGGTGTGCAGAGAGGCAAAAGCAACTGCATTAAGTTGGCCCCAGAGATCCACCTGAATAGTGAACTCCCCCAAAGCTGGCAGCAAAGGGGTCAGATTTTAAGTTTGCTAGAAATGACTGAAATCACAGCAGCTCATTTGCCCCCGATCTCACCATATTCTTAGCATCCTCCTCTATCACACCAACCCTGTACATGTCCTACTTTAGTACATCCATAAACCTTCTATTACAGAAGTAACTATGAAATAGATTCAAGGAGAAAGCACATGTCCTAAAGACACAGGATGTTTGACATCTAGAACATAGTGGGCAAACAGATGGATAAATTACTGTTTGAACGACGTGGTAATGTGGAAACATTTGAGTGTACCATGAGTCGTCTGAAATGGTTTTCAACCAAGAACCAATTAACCAGCAAATCCTAATCTTATTCTACGTAGAATCATATTATACACGTGTGAAACTGGTTGCTGTAGGGGTTGAATTTAAGAACACAGACATCAAGTCTTGCTTAGAAAGAAATTGATAGCATGGTAAATATTTTGACACAAATCTAAGCCCTTGGAGGAAACTATATCAGTGAGAGCATATTCACATAAATCAGCAAGAAAGACAAGCTCGCTGTCATGCCAAACCTTGAACAGTCACAGATACAAAAATGCTGTCAGGAGAGAGATTAGTGAGACAAAACAAACCATAAAGGCCCTGGTTGGTCTGAAAATGTCAATATATCACCCAATAGTAATACAAAAGTTTGAAAGGCTCAATCTTCCTTTAGATTTAACTTTTTTAGGACATATTGTCTTGATCTAAAATGAAGGTTTCTTCAAAACTCAACTAGAAAAAATGGTGACAACTACAGACAGACAAGCGTGTACCTGGAAGTGTTCATCACACAGAGGGCTGCTGCTGAAGCCTAAAAGGATCTGAAAGATGCCTTGCTGGTTGCACAGGTCATAGCAGTGTCCATCTTTCATCCCTTGCTCCAGCACGCTTAGAATCCACTCACGTTCCACCTTGTGCTGCAGAAAGAAAGAAAACACAAACAGTCACGACTCCCACGTCTTTCAACCCTTCACAAAAACGGATAACAGTCTAAAAAAAGGCCTGAGCTAAGCAAACAAACCGATAAAGGTTGCTCATCCAAGAGGAGTTTATTTGGATAGTCATTTAAGTTCAAGGAAGCGTCACCAATCATGTTTAACACCAGACGGCACCAGAATACAAAAACAGTGTTTTCACCAGTTTCTTTACCTCCAAGTCAAAACTGTAGAAAAGCTTAAAAAACTCAGGGACTCTTCTGAAGTCCAAACTCTGGTGGGATAGCAGAAATCTGTTCAGCACCACGTACATGTGGTCCTCTGGGAAAAGCGAACAAACATGTGAAGGTCAAGGATTCTTTTGTTATTACAGGAAACGGTAGATAGAAAAACAAGTGCAAACCATGACTGTGATTCTTATTCAGGATAGATTAGCCTAAAACCTACTTTCAACCTAAAAAGCATCTCTTAGTAAATAATAAGAGTTATGTCAGCAGAAAGATATTCAAGTTTTCAGGGTTACACACCAGGTTTGAGCATCTGCTGAGCCACTTTGGTGATGTAAGTGGTCATGACAAATGGGAGTCTTTGATTCTGTTGCTGAATTCCATTTTTTACCATGTCCATCAAGTAGAGCAGCTGTGAGACAAAAACAAGCCCGTCAGTGTTTCCAAACACACAACATTTACACACACACACACACATAAGATGTCTCTAATATTTACCTGTCTCTTTTCTCTGAACTGAGCACCCTCCAGATGTTGGTAGAAGCAGCTAAGCACGTGGTACGCTGCCGCCCTCACCTTTGGATCATAGCTACTCAGAGCCATTACAGTTACTCCAAGAGCGTGGCTGGATACAAACTTCAGGCAGTCAATAACACATTCTGTCAAAGAGGAGGAAATACGCAACAGATATAAGAAGTGATAATTAAAACTAATTATACTGAGTGACGACAACCAGTGAAATATGATACCTGGCCGCAATATGGCGCTGAACAGAGGCAACAGAAAACACGAATCATACAAATTCCCAAGGTCTTTCACTTTATTATTATTGTAGAGTGGCTCCGTGCTTTCCTGAGAGAGGGTAAGAACATGTACATTACACAAACATATAATGCAGTGTGTCATTTACCACTAATTGACGCTGATCAGGCATAACCTTATCTTTTGCTGCCAGCGCAGCCCTGACCCGTCTGGGCATGGACTCCACCAGACCCCTGAAGAATCTGGTGGAGTCCATGTTAGCAACAGATCATTTAAGCCCTGTAAGTTGCAAGGCGGGGCCCCATGAATCAGACTAGTTTGCCCAGCACATCTTACAGATGCTTGACTGGATTGAGATCTGGAGAATTCAGAGGACAAGTCAAGTTTCAATCTTGTTGTTGTGCTCCTCAAACTACTCCTGAACCAAAGCATTTGTGGTGCATTATCTTGCTGAAAGAGGCCTTTTTCCATGAAAAACTGTACATGGTCTGGAACAATACTTAGGTAGGTGCTACGTGCCAAAATAACATCTAAATGGATGGCAGGACCCAGGGTTTCCCAGCTACAGATTTCCCAAAGCATCAGGCTGCCTCCGGTGGCTTGCTTTTTTCCCCATAAGGCATCCTGGTGCTAGGTGTTCCCCAGGTAAGTGATGCAGCTAGCCATCCGAGGTCCAGTTGTGATGCTCATGTGCCCATTGTTGGTGCCCCCGACAGCATGCAGGGTCAACGTGGGCACTTTGACTGGTCTGCAGCTGTGCAGCCCAATACACACCAATCTATGATAAACTGGGCATTCTGATACCTTTCTATCAGAACCAGCATGAACTTTTTCAGGAGTTTGACCTATAGACGTTTATCTGCTGGAACGGAGAACAGGGACCAGGGATCAGAATTTGGCCCTTGCTAAAATCCTCAACTGCCAATTTTTCCTCTTTCCACCAAATCAACTCTAAGGACAAAATGTTCACTTATTCCCTCATTGATCCCACCCACTAACATACGGCATGATAAAAACATAATAAGTTTTATTCACTTCATCAGTCAGTGGTCATAATATTATGCCTGATCGGTGTAAATCTGAAAAGTAAATATGATGTTAAACATTAACCTGCGGGATGATTTTGCGCTGCTGTGGAAAGTGTGCAATAGTTTGCAACATCTTGTCAGGTTTGAGGAGAGCCAACAGGTCATCTGAGCTGGTCTGCTTCCACAGAGAAGCTCCCAGGCTTTTACTGGTCTTGTGGTGCTCCACTGCTGTTGGGCCCCACAACAATGACCTGCAGTTGAAAACTCACACTGAGTTTTTGTATTAAACAAGCACACTTCTAGCATTTAGAACATAAAAAGATGAATTCAACCTACTGGAACTTCAGCAGGCTGACTTGGTTTCTTTCATATTCCTGAAGAAGCAGCAACAATTTTTGATCTGCAAAACAGAAGAAGATATAAGAGGATAAGACAATAAAAACGCAAAAAAAGAAAAAAGAAAACAGGTTTTCTTGTTTTACCTGAAGTACTCAGCGTAGCTCCGTATGCTCCCAAAAGTACAACAAAATGATTGATGTTGCAGACACTCGGGCTTTTCTTCACCAGACAGAGTAGGAGGAATACCAACTCTTCTAAATTGACAACAAATGTGTGTTTTTGTGATTAAATTGTGATTTGGAATCTTTAAAAAAAATAAATCTTTATTGCATTGTACCTTTAATCTGGCAGCTGTTAGCCTCTTCAGAGTCCAGCATGGTGGGCAGGAACAGAGAATGGCTGGAGATCATTGTGTAAAGAGTGGGTAAAGGTATCAGGTCCTTTTGAACCTCAGTGCCACAATACATCACTTCCAACAGGCTACTCAGAGTGTTCAGGAAGTGGTGATCTCTGTAGCGATATCTGAAAGATTTAAGAATATTTTACAGTCACTCAGCAAAAGTTATGAAACATTAAATAGCAAAATGGATTTAAATAGATAACCTACTTTAGTCCATTTTTGACAAAATTGTTCCACTCATATGCAGTGATGTCTTCTTTGGATATCTGTATAAAGAAAGTAAGTTAGGAAATGCAAAAAGTTTAAAACTTACAAAATGTATGCGTGAAGTAAACCCACTAGCACTCGCTGTAGTCTTTTTAAGATGCTGTGCTCCTGCTCTAATGGGGAAGTAGCCTGATCTTTCGAGTGACTGTAAGAGGCAATGAGACACTTGATAGCTGCAGTGGCGACAGACTTCCTCCATTTTTCCTGTTCTTCTGGGCAATCAGCCAGCTTGTCACTGATAACATCTACTAGTTGCCATCTGAAAGAGCAAAGAATATTCATCAAGTAAGTTTTGACAGGATCATTTATTTATTTTTTGTAGTTTTGTAGTGCGACTATAAATTTCACCTTTCAAAACTGTCCACATTTTGAAGAGCACTGGGAAGACTGTTGATCAAATCCCCGATGTCCTTGCTGTTTGCAGAGAGCTTTATCAAACTGCCTAGAGTTTCCGTAAGCTGGGCTCCGGACTCTTCTGTCAGGTTTCCCAGAACACACTGGGAGAACTTGGCGAGTAACCCTTGCTTCAAGGCTTTCAAAATGTCTTTTTGCACTATGAAACAGCAGCAACCAAGCATACCTCAATTAGTATATATAGCAATACGAGATAAAAGAGTAACAATTATTTGTTTCAGTACGTACCATCTTTGGGTCTGGCTGGGTCCTCTCTGCTTGCCACACGTAAGTACATATTAATCAGTGGAAGGAAGGCTTCCGATTGGTCAGAAAGCTTCTCCATGTTTTCAGGTTCAAGACACCACATCTCAAACCGGAGCCGGTGAGTGGAGCAGTTCTGCAGCAGGAGAGAGCTGATAGCCAGAGAGTCTGAGAGTGGTCTTTGGAGACAGTGCAACAGCACATCTGTGTGGAGGAGTTTTGCACTGCTTGGCTCACTGGATAGAAACTGGAGCAAGAATGCCTCCAGTGCAGGCTTGGAACAGGACAGCAGCAGGGTGCCCAGACCAAAGAGGTGTGCCTGTGTCAGAAATGTGCCATGGTCCTGGGAGGCCGTATATTTACACTCTGTGAGGATCTGTAGAGCTGCCTGACCGTAAATGCTGAGCTCAAAATTTGCCCCCTTACTGCTACTGGGGGAGATGAGGCTGTTGTGTGGGAGGAGAAGCAACTTGGAGACAACTTCCCTCAAATTACCGGAATCCATGTAGTTGTGCAGAGACAGGAGGCCCTGGAAAGTTCTGGAGTGTTTCTTTGCCGGTTTAGAGCCCTTCTCCACCAATTCCTGAAGAGCAGCTCTTTCTAAAGCTCCCATGTAGCTCCTCAGAAGCTCTAGATGATTTAGTTCTTGAAGAACAGGGGCACAGAGCTTCAGGAGGACCAGAATATTATCTGTCATCAGTGAACACAAGTGCTTAAGTCTGACAGGGTTTAGAGAGTGAGGAGGCATGGCAGATAGCTCCAGAGCCAGAAACCACTGCTCCAGATATGGATGCTTGAAGATGGAGCCAAGAGCTGAAAGAAGGATCTAAAGAGAGAGAGTTTCATTAAAAAAAATCCTTCCCTCCAAAAAAGGAGAATATTGCAAAGTCTGAAAAAACACAGTAAACGCATTATTTTTCTAACCTGCTGAATATTAACTTCAACCGTGGAGGACTGGTTAAGTTCCAGAAAGAGGTCTGGTCCTTCTTGGCATTTCTCTACAGCTAGTTCAGAGTTTTTTGCCTCCTGAAAGCCTTGGAGCTTGATCACCATCTTTTCGAGTATTTCCATGAAGGTCCTCAACACGGAAGCTCCTACGTCTTTAGAGAACTGTGAAGAGGGAAATGATGCACTGTTTGCATATTCAACAATGTGAGGAGGACGGGGCTTGTTTTGCGCACCTACCAGTCCAAAGTTTTCCACAGTTGATCTGATGTAGAGTAATATCTGCTTGATTGCAACTGGAAACTCTGCCAGAGAAAGGGAAGCTAAAGCTTCTTCTGCACTTTTCCTAAAGGTATCCTTAAGCAAAGTGTCCGGACCTTGGATGTAGGCAGCTTTCATCAGTCCAGTGTATGATGTTTGATCTGATAATCCTTTTGCATGGCATTCAGAAGACCGGAACTAACAAAATAAACAAGAGTATTAGTCCAAGTACTATGTCTAACCATGTCTGATTAGGCAATCTCGTTGTATCACTAAAAACCCACCAATTCTTCACGGCACTGCTGTGGTAGCCACTTGGAGTAATACTGATGAAAACATACAATGGCTGAATGAGGAGAGGTAAAGCATTCAGAGGAGACAAACTCTTTATCGTACTGCAGCAGAGCCAGACAGAGAGGGAGCGGCTCTCTCTGACAGTGCAGCACATCTGAGAGCACTGCAGCCAAGTATTCATATACCATCCCTAAGAGACACAAAGACAGATGGTTACAAACATCATAGATCACAGTACATTTACTTTTCAATCAAAGTGTCCATGAACAGAATGGGTAAATGTCTTTTTAAACATTAATTACAGGCTATGGGCCAGATTCACTAAACTGGGTTTTGGCATTAAAAACAACAACAACAAAAACCCACAATGTATTTACAAAGAGAGCGCAGTGATTGCCAATATTACTACAAGAGATGGGAACTCAGAGATTTTGTTGCAAATGTGCTTGTTGGAGATTCTTTCACAAAGTGCAAAATACAGGAATAGAATATTTAAATCAAGCAAATTAAGTTCCTAAAGTTTGCGACACACAGTTTAGTACTAATTACAGCGATATTTAATGCGGAGAAAACGTATTATTTTCCGAGCTTGATATTGAAATGAACTGACTGTGTCTGTGATTGCACTCACATGCAATTTTGTCCCGTTTAGTAAATCTGGCCCTATATTTAAAGTTGTACTTCTTATACTGCATAACAAATTTCATGCTTTAAAAGTTTTTTTGCAAATTTGTGATTTCACTCTTTGTCACAAGTGAGGCAGAAATCATTTACCACTATCTGCTGGCAGCTTGTTTCGGGCCTCCAGGGCAGCGGGTACCAGGGCACTGAAGGGGAAGGTTTGCATGATGAGATCTTCACTTACAGCTGGGCCGAACTCCTCCAACTCACCATCACTGGCCTCCATAATGATATCGAGCATGTCTATGACATCTGAGATGAAAAAGTAAAAAGCATAAACATTCACGGACATACTTGAGCCCTAAAGAATTCAGCGTTGATTCCACATTTAAATGCTGACCATCTATGTGAGAAACTGGGACACTGGCTGTGTCACCCTCCTGGCTACTCAGATTCGCTTGCAGATAACCTGCTTCCTGGACCAGGCTGGCCACTTTATCTGTGTATTCATAGGAGCTGCACACCAGTTTAACCAACACCTAGAGCAAGAGACAGATTTTAAGAGTTTATTATCAGGCATAAGGATTAAAACCTTTATTTTTTCCAACCTCCAATATGACGGTTATGTAGAAAAGTAGGAAGAAATAAAAACTGGAAGACTTACCCGCTCCAAGAACTGAATAACAGTTTCTTGCTGGTTTGGCTCTAGTCTGGCCAGCTGTTCAAGCCAGAGCTCAAGCTCAGTCCAGGTGTGCTCGAACACACCAGTGTCCTTTAGTACCTAAATACAACACAGGACACCAATTGCTTTAGCAGTGCTGCAGGAGGAAATTTGTCCACACGAATATAAACCTCTTAAAATAAAATCCTTAAAAGACTTTAGCTTAAGCTGCTCTGATTTCATTAACTTAAAAAAGTTCAATGGAGGATTGAACTGTACCCTACAAAAGATAAATATCTGCTAACATACATATAATCCCTCCAGGAATGATGCCCTCATATATAAAAATATAACATGCTTACAGTTTGTTTGCCTAAGTGGACCAATCTTGAATAAATAAGCACTAATTCAAATATCTAAATATATACAGTATGTCTCATATAATGCAGACTGGAAGCACAGAGGAAAAGGCAAAATGCTCCTTACTTTTAGAACAAGCATCTGTGTGGAGGCTTTCAGGTGGCTGCTGCTGCTGCTCACAAACATCTTGAGAAGCAGGTAAAATACAGATTTCTCTCCAGATGATGAATCTTTATCTGCAGCACCCTGTAAACACAGAAAAACTATTTAGAATAGATGTGTTTTAAACCAAAAATAAAAATAAATCAGAGAATTTAACTTCCTTACCTGCATACGGAACCAGGAGAATTTGCTTGCGGGAAGATCCAAGGCCAACTGCAGTACGTGGTGCTGCAAAACTGGGGGGACTTCATCCTTTATTCCTTTCTCTGACACAATGCCTGGACAGATAAAAAAAACAGTGTCAAAAGCCATTTATTGGAAAAAATAAGCTTTAAAAAAGCAAAAGTTGGAGCTTAATAATGCCAAAAACATTACCCTTTAAAAGCTTGCTGAAGTCAAATTTGCACTGGCTAACCAGATGCGGCACCACTTTCTGGTAAAGGCATAGGACCTGAAGAATCAGAGCCTTCAGCAAAATGACCTCAGCTGTATCTTCAGCTGTTTCAAAATAAAGCACACAAGACAATCAACTCAGATCCTTTTGGGTTTTTAAAAAAAAATAGGATTACTTGGAATAAACAATAATCATGTACTGTGAATGCTACTACCAGGCACTTTGCATTTAGTCAGTTTAGCATCCCCTTCGCTTTTATCCTTTTTTTCTTCAGAGCCAGCTTTTTCCTTCTTGCTAAGTGACTGCCACTTTTCAATTATGCTTGTCATGTCAGGCAAAATCTGGAACAGAGCATGAACAATGATTCGAGCCTTTAAAGGTGGATCATTTGCTTTTATTAAGGCACTTTCCTGAACCTACCTTGCCGAGCATCTCCCTGTACTGCTGCACTAAATCCTCCATCATCTCAGCAGTGTATAGGTCTGAGCTGCACCACACAGACTTATCCAAAAGATACTCTATGTTCTTACTGGCTCTTTTCAAGATAAAATTGACCACCGACAGGGTTGTAAGGTGTGCTCCTGTATTGGCAAGCTGTCAAATCAGAGAAGACACATTTAAGTAAAAAAAAAAGTTTTCAGTCTTTACTGCAGTAATAAGTTTATTTTATGAGGCTCAGTCACTTACAATAAGGCCCTGTGTGAAGAAGCTCTTGTTGCAGACTGGAGGAAGAGATATCACCATCACCATGGAGAGCAAGCGAGGCAGAGGGATGACCTCCTGAGTTTGAAAGACTGTGGAAATCTCTGGCTGGGCCTCGTAGATCTGATATAGAAATGTAAAGGTGACTATTACCATCTAAAAACTGATAAGATATTATTTTAACACTTTTACCACCAACAGTTACCTTTTTAAGAAGCTTCACATTGTCTTGCCAAGTAGTTTTGAGGCGCGGAGCATATGCATACTGAGTCTCCTTGAAGTATCTGGACAAAATATCGGGGGTAGCTTTCAGCACATTCACCACCAGATCTGCCACCAGTTCATCCTCAGTCGCCTGCTTCAGCCCCACCAAAAACTGGAGCAAAACAATGTTACCAGGCCTGCAAAGAAGTAAAATCCAGTGATCCACATGAGAAGTTCTCAGAAAAGGACAATGTGAAATTGGAATGTTAATGACTTACCTGCCAGCTGTGCCAAAGCTGACATCATGAAAGCTGATACCATGCTTACGGGAGCAACACAGATCAAGAAGGAAACTGTGAGCGAGTTCCCGGATGACTGTCATCCCAGAAAGCTCAGTGTTTTCCGACATCTTAAAAATATCATGTAATTAAATAAAAACGTTACTTGGACATGTTAAAGTAAACTGACCTGACACAATCTTTGTTTCTTTTGACACAAAACAGCAAAACAACAAGCGACCTACTCTGTCATCATCCACGGTTGCATCTGCAATCCCATTCCATTTATACAGCGACGCGATGCTGGCCAACACAGCAGGTGTGAAGAAACGTACTTTCTGTGTTTTACTGATGGCTTTGTTTAGAACAACCTACAGAAAGACAGAAAGGAATACATCTTATTACTAAATCCATGATCTGATCTCAAATGTCCTGGACTAGTACTTACTTTAGTTTTCAATGTGGACAAAATCAGGTTGACTGTGGACATCCGGTCCTCCTTCAGACCTGTATTCAGGATCACTGGCAGGAGTTCTAACACACCAAATGAACATGTTACTCACAGACAGTCCACTGCATAAATTATAATTTATATCTAAATATTACCTTTGATTTCTAATATTTGTCCGACTGTTGCGTTATCACCAGACACCACGAAAGAGAGCACAAACTGGATAAAAGCCTGGCGGACATCAGGTCTACCCTGTAAAATTATAATATCCAGAAAAGATTTATCTACAGAATACGACTAATCTGATGCACATCATAAACCCTGTGGACAAATACTGCATCGCACCTGCTTATCCTTCATCTTTGCCAATCCAGACAGAAATTTGTTAATGTGAAGGTGACTTAAGACCTCTCTGGCAGCTTCTGGACCCTGGGTGACCAAGGCGCACAGAAGACCGAGACACTGGCGGATAAACCTGTGTTCAAAGGGAAACAACATTGGTTTTGAGGCCAGAATGGTTTTAAACTGAGTGTCATTGTGCTCTACTGAAATCCACAAATCAACCTGTGGTTTGCTGAACGGAAAGACCCCTGCAGGAGTTTCATGTAGCTGAAAACGGTCTTCTTCACAATGGCATTGCCAACCATGTTGAAATGGGAGAGGTCACTGGCTGTCCTTAGAAGGATCGCCTCCAGGCTCCCAAAAATCAGCATCATCTGTACAGAAACACGATCAGAGTTTAACTCAGAAACCTCAGAAAGAGTGAGCCGGGCCAGAGCCGTCCGCTGAGAAACTAAAGCTTACCTCACTCTCTACGTGTTTTTCTCCTTCGAGCAATTTGAAGATCTCTGCACACTCCATGGAGATTTTAATATAACCTTCAACCACATCGTACAGGTCGGACCGTGGCAACTTCTTAGCGGTCGATATAAACTTCTCCAGTCCTGCAGACGAAAAAAGGAGGGGGCAAAGGCGGGATGCCGATAAAACAATGCATAGTTGACTGAATGCATAACACAATATTATTACTTCAAGCTGATTATTTGTACATACTATCACTCACCCTTCATGGCTGTGGTCGGGTCCTTCAGCATGGCTTTAAAAACTGTCCCATTGAACTCCGGAATCGTTTCTTTTTTCCGCGGAGTGTCTGACTCAGCAGACTCGTCGTTGCGCCGCTTTTTACCCATTTTGTTATATACAAACAACAATTACCACTGACGTGAGTTTTTTTATGCACTATCCTGCCATGTAAGTGTTGTCACCCACGTTGCTCTGTAAACAGAACGCGGTACAACGGAATTGTCATCCGACCAGAAACGTTCGCTATTGAAATTTAGTTCCGCATTATCATGTAAGTTAAATAAAATGTATTTTGTCTCCTCCGTCTTTTACATAAAGCACATGCACATTTCATAAAATTTGCGACATTTTACATCCCTTAAACATGTAAAAAAAACCAGTTAGCTTATTCTTTTATACTGTCTGCCTTTAGCTTGACGGCTAGGTGTGAAAACTCTCTTAGAAGTATTTTTTAATATTCAGGATTTTAATATTCAAGAAGAGGGCGCCGGTCTACAACACTTTTGATCCAAATCTTTCACTTTTGCCTTAAGTCTCTCTCTCTCTCTCTCTCTCTCTCTCTCTCTCTCTCTCTCTCTCTCACACACACACACACACACACACACACACACACACACACACACACACACACACACACACACACAGAGATGGGGGGGGGGGGGGGGGGGTGCTTAAATATTAAAGAATTTAAGAAAGCTAGAAAACTCTTCATACCACCAGGCACCTATTTAATCATGTAATTCACATTTTCTTACAGGCTACAAGTTTTAATCCGATCTGCAGAATTTTGCTCAAGCTTGAATTATTGAATGTTACAATAATGAAGCCTGTCACCAATCAATGATTAATCCCTCCCCAGATGTCATCTTGCACTGGGATCACACCAGCAATAGTTCTTAGACTACATCCATTTTTCAGACTTGGTCAAAAAACCACCTTCCAGGATGGTTCTGACTACAGTGGGTGTATTCAGGATGAGATTTCGTCATTGCACGAGAAACACAAACTCAAGATAGGCAGAAAGATAGAAACCCCTTTTTTTCTGCTCCGTTTAGTGCTCGCACATTCCACCATCCACATGTGTTTGTGGTTGTCAACACATAGCATTGCTAGCATGCAAAATCCAGTCATGAAAGTGGGCCGGTTGAATTCAAATAGTTGAAATGAAAGATTTGTGTAGTCTGGACTACAAAGAAGAAGTAGAGAGACCTATGAGGGAATGGCCCTCATGCTGTGTATGAGTTTTACATCCTTTTCATTTATGCATGTTTGCAAATCCCCATGCAGACAAGCTCTACCTGCTGCTTAAACTTGTGGGGTCCAAGAACTCTCCGGCTTTGCAAATGCTGCAAATCCCATGCAAGATACACAGTTTCCAACAGCCTTTATTCTAGTTTTTTATATTTAACTAAAGCATAATAAGTTAGGGAAAACACACATTTTGCTGAGCCATGCAGACATAGTTGTGGCTTAGATTTGTATCCTATTTAAAGTGTATCTGGTTTTTAACCACAGTGGTGCCTTTTCTCAGTTATTCTCTCAGCAAACTTTTGCAGACGCTGCCTAAACAGATCTAAAAGCTGACTTTGATGTGATAAGTAACCAGTGCTATAGGTTAAAATGAGCTATGTGGTCTGAATATCCTATTTTGTCACATGGTGTTTGGTTTGCAGCCTTCCCCTCTTGTTCAGCGTCTATTCTTCTTGATTTGCAAAGAGAACATCCAGCAGTTCAACTGGTGGTTGAGCTCAATTCTTTCTCAGAATATCTGACATCCTCATAACACAGGCAGCATTATACATCACACATGATATGTTTTACAACACTAGTCTGCATTTCCAAAACCACACATCTGTTTTTGATGATTGTTGAGAAAGACAGCTATTATTTTTTTGTGGAATGAATTTGAATGGGATAGTAATATTTCACAAACTGGAATTTCAGCATAACATCTTGTGTAACTTGTGTTCCCACGAATATGTTTAAGCTTAATTTTTTTATTCAATTGCATGGCCAACAGGGGTCACCTTTGCCTGGTTTAAGAATTTGAATTTATTTGCACCGAATAATGACTTGCAGAATGACTTGCAGCCTGTTATTTTCTGCAGTGTTACTCCATCTGATTTGATTCCAACTCACTGATGTACTCAAGTGAGACACCACAAAGATGGCACAGATGCTTTGTGATGAATGTGATATGACGTGTTACAGCACACTGTTTATTTTTTTAAACTGAATTATAGAGCTCTTACTTACTTGTGCCCTCAGTCAAGGAAACAGGCCCATTATTTTAAACTCAAATTGAACAGCATTTAATTTTCAGTATTTACGAAACACCAGAAGTTGCTGGATCATCTTCCATCTTGCGCAAAACCTCGACCAAACCTCTCTTTTATAATTTGTTTATTTCTTTTTTATGTATAAAGTAATGCTTACAGGCTGATGCAACTTGTCAAAAAAGTGATTGTCAGCTTTTTTGGAGCTACAGACTGAACAGAATGTTTAGTCAACAAATGCCTTCAAGACATTGCAAAAGAAATCAAAACATAACCTTAATAATTGAGCAAACATATTAAATAGTGACAGGTAATACAAACAGAATTAAAATGAAAAATGAGCTAAGTATTCTGCTGACACTGTTTTACAAAAAAACAAATTAATAAAAAACAATCAAACAAATCAAAAAAGAACTCTGAAACTTTTCCCACTGAGCATAAATTATGCAGCAAGATAAAGGTAACCCACCGGCCTCGGCAGTCAAAAAGAGTCTTTGAAATGTTGTTTTTTTTTTTCATGTGCAAATAAAGTTTGCATTAGTTTACAGCAGGGACTCGTAAGGAAGCACATAATGGTGAATGTCTCATTATAAAGTAAAGAGAATGTTGATGTTAGAAACAATATTTTAAAAATTAAATGTCAGAATAATGACATAAACTCTAAACATATTTAATTGCAGCCTCCATGGAAATGATCTTAATCACTTTGTGTTTTCTTAGATTTTTTTCCCTTCTCATTGCTCAGTCACATACTGGAACCTGTGGAAATGAGAAATCTTGTGGTTGCTGAGACTTTTTTAGGGTCAAAACAAACCTTTGTTGGCAGTAATTCTATTTCCTGTAAGTTTGAAGTAGCTTAAAGAAATATTTTAATAAGTTTTCCGGGATTATGGCACACTGTTGATAGATAGCAACCTAAAATTTGATAATATTATTCACACAGTACCATGTAGTGCTTAGTTTTTGCTCCACTGCCACCAGGACTGCTGTCCATTGATGGAGAGGCTTTGGAAAAGGGCATCTACGTAAGACATTAATGAAGAGAGAACTTAAAACTGATCCCAAGTGTTGGATTTCTTTTTGCTCTTGTTGAATATCAGTGTTAATATTCACAAAAAGTTTAGAATATGATGACAGTAAGAAAATACAGATGCTTTTTACATCAAAAAGGGTACATATGTGGACCTCATGGGATGGTGTATGATGCACAATTTGTTGTTCCGTTCTGTTGAGATCTGTTGCTAAAGTGCTCTTATAGTGGAACCAGGCTATAGTGGAGGGAGGAAGCAGGAGTGGCACAGCTTCCCTCTCCACAAATGTTCTGTTTATTTTTGAATTTTTGGCCTGAGTGCACCGTTTCCTAAAATACTATCTCTGTGAATCCAAATGGTGGGTGTACAAAACCTGACATGACTTTGACAGGGATAGTTGGGCCTTTATAGCCTTGGGATGTTAGAGCAGGATGTTTTAGCCATGTGTGATCATGTCAGGACAGACGCCTTCTTAAAAGAGGAAAAAGGGGTAATTTACGATATTGGTCTTTTGCCACCATGTGTTGCACCACTCAGTAGTGATAGAAAAAAAAACATGCAGAAACTGAGCAAAGCACAACTTTGCTGAAAATAATATCAGAGATGGTTTCGTAGGGTTTTAAGCTTTATTATGAAGTTTCAGAGATTTCCATTTCTTTCACATAAAAGCTCACTTAAAGACTACTTTACTCCTCCAAGGTTATAGACTATACTTGTGTTGATTTCCTCTATTACGATGCCAGTAGCACAATTGGATCTGGATAGAGATACTGGGTGGTTTCCAAAGAGCTCTTTTCCACAGCTGAAGCCACTTTACCATGCCTGTTTTCACCACAGCGAACCACAGGCCTTTCTGTGAGGTTGCAGCACTTCCGCTGTGTGCCTCGCAGAGCTTCTCGGGCCCTCCTCACAATAACACTGCAGCCAACGCAGTTAAAGGATCAAAGATCACCTCACGCTTAACAAACAGCTAGACACTCAGCCTATCAGAAACATCTGGGAGTGGTTGGCTGCAGCTGCTGGTGCATGCCCACACCTCTGAAACAATCAGGACGGGTGCCAGATGTGGAGAGCATCTCACGTAAGGTTCAGATGTTTCTGTTCCTCGGAGTCACTCACCACAGGGAGAAACAGGATGCTTTCTGATGTCCTATTAAATTTAGACTGTGCTGCACCCAGATTGGGTTTGGTGCCTTGGGATATGCCACCGGCTTGTGGGTTGTCACTGTTCAGCAAGCTGATTGAAAACAGTGCTGTGTGCATAAAGCTTATAGAAAACACTGGGGAAAATGTTGTTTTTTCCAAATGGGTGAGTGTGAACCACTAAATATCACATATTCTGTCCCTGCTGGTGATAGAGAGGCAAGAATGTTGGAATCTTCTTCATATATTTTACATAATAAGCACCTATAAATATGTTCTATAAATATGTTGCCTCAATGTGGTGCTTGTTCAAGCACTTTTACATTTACCATGACACACTTCATAACCTATAACCTCCCATCCCTGCACCTGTTGCACTGGGCTTTTTACTGTGATAATGCTGTGGGAAAGAAATATTTAGAAGACCAAACAAAAACATGAAGAGTCTTATATTTGTTAAGATGTAAAGTAGAAAACAAGCTGGAAAAAATGAATATTGAATGTCTACTTTACTGCAGAAAAGATGCCTTGTTATATAATAAATGTGCCAGCTAATGAAGCCCACAAATTGTGTTTATTTCTGCAGAGATTTTAGACTTTGGAAGCTGGTGTTCATCTTTCATATTTATGTTCATATTTTGTGGCAATGTTTGACTGAGCTAATCACTGAGATTATTGCTCAAACCAGTGATATTGCCAAACTTGATATTGCTTTTGAAAACTCATCTGAACAAACTTTTCACACAGACTGCAAAATCTAATGAGAAACAATATTAAGGCAAGAAGCTTTCTGTCAGGGCTTATGCATAATGCACCAGACTCCAGTGCGTGGACGTAAAGTTAATGCTAGATGGACATGAAGATATCCATAGAGTGACTGCAGTGGATATAGCGGATATGATGTTAATACCAGATCTGAGCTGGTGTGGAGAGAGTCTTCCTCTCCTGGAGGTTCCCTGTGGTGATTAGGAAAACACTTTGGTAGATATTATACACTGTTATTTTCCCCTCTTCTGTCTGTGCCTGATCTTTCACTGAAGCAAAGTTCAGTAAAGTACCCTCACGGTGACCCTTTTATCTTCCATTTTAATGAATGAAATTATTTTGTCCTGAACATCAAAGTAAAAAAGTTTTTTTTTTTTTTACTGCCTTCTGTTTTCTGTATAGCACTACTTTGTAAGACTCATCAGCATTTATCAGTACTCTTGATATGCAATTGTTTTAGCCCCCCTATTTTTAATTTCTGCATTGCTTTTGCTGTTATTCCGCTATTGGTCCGTTCTCCTGCTTAGTGGTCTTAAAGGTGGCTTAATGTTAAAGTCTTGCCTTTACCTAAACACATCAAATAACAGAAGATGTCAGTGTAAAGTTTCAGCCTTGTTAAATTCTGCCTTCATGTTCAAGGACATCCTTATTCCAGCTCTAAGGGAGTAGAATAGTGCATTACAGTGCGAGCAGGTACCTGAGGAGAGTTAATAGGGGTTTCTTGCACATCAGTAAGTAGATGTGCCATAACAGTTCTGCCTGATAGAAATAAATCTCTCAGAGGTTTTTTTTCTGTGAGCACAAGATATTTTAATTATTAATCAATCTTTTGGCACAGCAGAGATCACAGGGAAAGTTATCATTTGAATGTAAGCCGTGCTTACAAAAACATTACTTCAGAGTTGTTCCTTCTTGCCGTGTTAATTAAAATTTCAGGCTTGAGGTTAAATGTCATTAATGATATGATCAAGTTTTTATAATAGCTTGTGGTAAGTTTTAAATGGCAAAGTTAGTATAATTCTGGAATTATACTAACTATATATATATATATAAAAAAAAAACACCCAGCACGCCCCTGCGGGCGGTTTATCCTTCAAGCTCGGGTCCTCTACCAGAGGCCTGGGAGCTTGAGGGTCCTGCGCAGTATCTTAGCTGTTCCCAGGACTGCGCTCTTCTGGACAGAGATCTCCGATGTTGTTCCCGGGATCTGCTGGAGCCACTCGCCTAGCTTGGGAGTCACCGCAGCTAGTGCTCCGATTACCACGGGGACCACCGTTACCTTCACCCTCCACATCCTCTCGAGCTCTTCTCTGAGCCCTTGGTATTTCTCCAGCTTCTCGTGTTCCTTCTTCCTGATATTGCTGTCATTCGGAACCGCTACATCGATCACTACGGCCGTCTTCTTCTGTTTGTCTACCACCACTATGTCCGGTTGGTTAGCCATATATATATATATATATATGTATATATATATCTCTTGCCCACCGATGCCTTCTTGTTCCAGTAGCCCACTTTTCGTCAGGGTGCCCTGGTTCCTCAACACCTGACGCGGACCTTGTTGATCCAAAGGCGTGTAGTCTAACCACTACACTATCCAGCTGCTATCCAGAACAAGATCCGGGCCATCAACACGTACGCCCTGCCCGTGATCAGGTACCCTGCTGGGGTAATAGGCTGGCCAAAGGAGGAGATAGAAGCCACAGACATAAAGACAAGAAAGCTCCTTACCATGCATGGAGGGTTTCACCCCAAATCCAGCACCCTGAGGCTGTACGCTAAGCGGAAGGAAGGGGGCCGGGGACTGGTGAGTGTCAGCACCACAGTCCAGGATGAGACAACGAACATCCAAGAATACATTGGGAAGATGGCCCCAACTGACCGAGTGCTCAGTGAATACCTCAGGCAGCAGAAACCCAAGAAAGAGGAGGGAGACGAGGAACCATCATGGAAGGACAGGCCCCTGCACGGTATGTACCAGAGGCAGATAGAGGAGGTGGCTGATATCCAGAAATCCTACCAGTGGCTGGACAAAGCTGGACTGAAAGACAGCACAGAGGCACTAATCATGGCAGCACAAGAACAAGCTCTGAGTACAAGATCCATAGAGGCTGGGGTCTATCACACCAGGCAAGACCCCAGGTGCAGGCTGTGTAAAGATGCCCCAGAGACAATCCAGCACATAACAGCAGGGTGCAAGATGCTAGCAGGCAAGGCATACATGGAACGCCATAACCAAGTGGCCGGCATAGTGTACAGGAACATCTGTGCCGAGTATAACCTAGAAGTCCCGAGGTCAAAATGGGAGATGCCCCCAAGGGTGGTGGAGAATGACCGAGCTAAGATTCTGTGGGACTTCCAGATACAGACGGACAAAATGGTGGTGGCTAACCAACCGGACATAGTGATGGTAGACAAACAGAAGAAGACGGCCGTAGTGATCGATGTAGCGGTTCCGAATGACAGCAATATCAGGAAGAAGGAACACGAGAAGCTGGAGAAATACCAAGGGCTCAGAGAAGAGCTCGAGAGGATGTGGAGGGTGAAGGTAACGGTGGTCCCCGTGGTAATCGGAGCACTAGGTGCGGTGACTCCCAAGCTAGGCGAGTGGCTCCAGCAGATCCCGGGAACAACATCGGAGATCTCTGTCCAGAAGAGCGCAGTCCTGGGAACAGCTAAGATACTGCGCAGGACCCTCAAGCTCCCAGGCCTCTGGTAGAGGACGCGAGGTTGAAGGATAAACCGCCCGCAGGGGCGTGCTGGGTGTTTTTTTTTGTTGTTTTTTTTATATATATACTTTCAGCTTAATTTAAAGAAAACAGCATTAAAAAGTAACTATTCGCTGGGACCTGGTCTATGACCTTAACTCCTCAACATGCAGAAGATATGGGCTGTCTCTCACTTCTTTCATACCACTGTGATCACACCCCTAGTTTATCTGTTGCGACAGTGCTACCATTCGTTATAAGGCTGTAGGCTTTGGCTGTAGTTTCCTGAACTGATGAGTTTGAGAATAACACGTTTCCCTGAGCTTCGTGAAAACGATTTGGGTTTAAAACCTCAGCGAATCATCAAAGCGCAAAAACAGGATGTGGTTATATTCGATATCTGAGGTTATAAAATCATTTCGTTCAGTATTAAAGTGATTATACTGGTATAAATTCTGATTTGCAACCTTGACTGTGTATTTTTAGTTGTGGGCTCTGCAGCTGCTTTATAAAGTGCTACTGATTATAGTGTTTGTACAGACCAAAGCACATATGGCTTTGACAGTAACATAGCAGCTCTCTTCTTAAACATCTGTGCATGACTAACGCTGAAACATGGCATACTGATGTATCCTCCCATGGGCTGTTTAAATATAAGATTTACTCCACGCCACCTTTGTACATTTGTCCATTCCTCTTCTTGAGCGTGCCATGGATTTCTATAGCTTTACTATTTAGCATTGTTCCTAAACTCATGTCAGGCATATATTATGTTTCCCAAGATGATCTTATTTTACACTGCAGGCTATGCTGCATGCTATTGCAGTTTGCAGGATGATTTAAAGTCATAGATTATAGCTGACCAGTTACCCGGACCTTCGAAAATGGATGTACTGTACATGGTCGCAGCTGTGTTATTGCTCTTTGATGTCACTTTATTTCTGACATTCTCAAAGTCTAAAATTAAGGTAAAATTCCTACATTTGGCAGCTGAACCTGCCCATGGCAAAATATAATGCTTGAGTTCAAGGATTTCCCCCCGTGACAAATACTCTAGAGAAACTGATATCCCCAGAGAGTAATTTGTTTTATGTTACATATCAAACATATGCATTGATTACTACAGATCATTAAAGATAAAATTCCAGCATAAGGTTTTGGCACATAATTTTCAATCACGCCATAAATATTTATATTTGGAGGATATTTGCTTTTCTAAATGTTAAGGAAAGTAACCAGAGAAGCATTTTTGCAAAGTTGCAGACAAATACTTCCCTGCAAACAAACATGAAAAAAAAAAAAACTTTATTCAGCTGGAATCCAGAAGCCTATCAGAAGCCTAAAATACTACATCTGAAACAAGGCAAACATGAGGCAGAACCACCAAGACTACAAACAATCAGACAAGGAACACTGACCAACTAGGTCTTTAAATATACAAAAGGTAACAAGGGAAGAAAATACACACAACTGAAACTAATTAAGGCAACGACACACAAGCAAAACTAGAAGACACAAGAGAACGTAAAAATTAAATAAAAATGGAATATAACAGGAAGTTAATAACAGGCAGAGTAACAGCAAGATAAAAGAAGACACAGGCGTTGCAGCATAAATTGAATCTCAAGGGATTGAATATAAAACCACAACTCTAACCAGCTAGTTTTCAAAAAGTTGAAAACAAAAAAATTAGCTGCAAATATTATAATAAAGAAGTCAAACAGGGAATATCGGCTACATAAAAAAAAAATCAAAATATTCATGTGTAAACTCAAAACTCAGGCGAAAAAACCCATAAGCACCCATAAGAGGATAAATATAGTTCACCGTGATGGATTTCAAACAGAATCAGATGCTTTCCATTATAGTTGCTAATAGCTAATGTGAAATGTCCATTTCTTAATTATCCAGAGAGCTGCGTAATTCCAGTGCACTTATGCAGACAAATGGCCAGTTACACTCGACTGTCTATTTCGTAGTCCTATTGGGGTTTCTCCTCATAGCCTAATGGTGATGATAATAGGTCTCCCATCTTTGGCTCTGCACCTGGCAGTGAGTCTACGGATGCCAAGATCTTCATAAGCATCTATTTTAATTATGCAGGAAAACAGCCACTGTCATTACAAAAATAAAGGAAATGACCACGGACATTACCGCACGGCAACCGTGCTTTCTTATTTGCAACCCCACAAAATTACAAGAACACCTAAAATATCCATATTACTGTTGGCAAGATTAATCTCTAGTTTTTCAAACATAAAGAGCCAGGAAAAAAATCTCAATCTTTAGTTTTATGTTTCGAATTGGTTGATGCACTACTTTCAGAAAGCTGTTTTGTATTTGCATCTCCATGAGTAACTGTTTACAATTTGCAACCATCCAGCTCTGTTTCTTGTTATGTAAATGTTTGCTCATGAGCATGACCATATGGATCATGTGACCCTTAGACAAATTGTTGGTGAAGCTGCCAGCCTCGAGGGCTGATGCCTTAACCCCGACTGCATAACCGGCAAAACAACAGTCTTTACACATATGTCCTTTTTGAAAGCGTAACCACTGATTATATCTTTAATGAGAAAAATCGTGCTCAAGCCATCAGGAACATAGCATTTTTCAGAGGTACTTTGGCAAGTTGTGAAATGAGATGACTTTTGCCCCAGCTGCCATAAAAATAGGAATATATTTAGTATTGATAGGAGGGTGTGGGTCATTCATGTTTCCTGTGGAACCAACCGAAAGCCTCGCATGTGCCAAAGTAAATGATTACATCCACTGACTCATGGAAAAGGAAAATAGTTTCCACGGTTATATATTATTTGAGTTTATCCTGTCACTCCATCTATTTGATGGTTTTAATGAACACTCTTTTTTTAAGTAATGTTCTGACAATATTGTGAAAACATGCAGTTATAGCAGAGTTGAGTAAGGCTGCCATGGTGAAACGATGAAGGAATTTGCCCAGGTTGCTCTGTGCTGACCCTGACAGCGATTGTTCACTTCAGTGCCACTCATTGCAATGGCGTGCTTCAAAATGACAAACCAAGTAGAGTCAACAACATTACTTTCTCAACTGACAGCATTGTGAAGTGCAGAGTAATGGGATTAGAGGCTTTTTTCCCTCACTAGGACTTTTTTTTTTGCCTCAAAGAAATTTTTGCTTGAGCAATTTAATTGTTTCGAGAATTCCAGGGCATCTCTCTCAAAGCTGTGCATTCCTTTCCTCCACAACACAATGCATTCCTGGAGAATAAAAGTGATCTCCATCAGAATCAGTTAGACGCCCTACAATGTCTCAGGAATTTTGTCCTGCAGGAGAACGACATGTTGGACTCTGTGATGGATAGTGTATTAATTAGAAAGCATTCATTACCGAATTGGGTGGCACTGTTATAAGCCAGACTGCTGTTAAGAAGACTGAAAATAAGTCCTCACACTATATATACAGCATGTAAAGTGTAATTTCCAAATGCCATTACAGCTGCATCCTCCTTTTTTGCAGACATGCTGAATTAATGCTTAATTAATTAATTAGAACTAATGCCTGGCAGAGCTTTTTAAAATTGTTAAGATTCACTGTTGCAGTTACAAGAAGATATCATTTCTGCATTGCCTGAGGGAAAATGCCAGTTTTATCAATTTACCCTCTAATTCAGTATATTTCTCCTCACCCTGAGGCTGTTTTCAAAGACTTCAAATAGAAATTAATTCTCATTAGCTTTATTTCTTTGTACAGTTCATTAAACCGGTTATTTGTCAAGAACCAGGACAACAGAGACAAGTCTATTTACCATGTTTAACAGTGATTAAACTCACCAGATTAAACCAAAGGAGTAAAATACCATGACATGAATAAATGATATTTTGTAAGAGTCATTACACACCATAGTCACAAATATTCAAGACCATAGGAATACTTAAAACACATTAAAAAGGATCTGAAACACTGGAAATTATTTACTGTCAGACCTCATTTTTCTTTGAGAGTTAAGATAGCCTCTTGGCCTCAAAACCTTCACTTTATCTTAAATTAGATTTTTGTCTTAACAAGAAACAAAGATAATCTGAGTTCAATCAGTTAGGATTGGCGACAGGTATAAACAACAATACTAAACCAGAAGCATAGGTGGGTTTTTTTGTAGCAGTGGTAAGGTTTTTAAAAGTTTGTCTGCTAGGATAAAATAAGATAACAACAGGCTTTGTTGCAAAAGTTGTTGTGGTTAGTGACTTTTTTCTTAAGCTCTTAAATCCACACATACAATTCAGGCAGGCTCTTTGTCAGCAGAGCTCTGTTTTGTATTTATGTATTCTCACATTCACACCTTGTATTTTCTAAGGAAAATACAACTTTCCTAGAAACAGCACAGACTATTGAGGAACAGGATGACCCCGACAGAATTATACGCTGCCTCCTGGATGAGACTGTACTTTTTTGGAGTTAACACACCAATTATACTATCTTTGCCTTTTTTGTTGGTTACAATGTGGTCAATGAGACTGTAGTTAACAATTCAGAAGGAAAAACTAATTTAACCACTAAGATGGTCGTTTTTATAAACAGCTATGCTCAGACACAAAATAATAAAGTTTTTAAGCTGGCATCACAGGGAGATTTGACCCAGTAACAGCAAAGTGAAAGTAGGATCACCTCTGCAGGCTGCTCTTTCAAATATATACTGTACACAGGGCTATATCAATCCCTTTCATGTTTGCATCTGTTGGGGAAAAAAAGGAACCAGATATTAGTTCTGAGTAAAGCAAACGCAACATTAAGTTTTACAGATGCTTACTCACGTTGTTCAGTAATCACAGTGAAGAACTTGAGAGTAAATCTCTTTCTTTGTAAGCCCTTCATTTCTGTGTCAGAGCATCACAAGGATTTTTGGTTTCATGAACAATTTATTATGGCAATTTGTGGAGACATGAAATCTATAAAATATCTTCACTATTAACCAGAAGATGACAAAGAGGTAGGTATTCCCGGAACTTTATCAACCAAATGAAAACCACATGCTCATTCAATATGCAGTATCCTGTGGAAAGGATCACACAGTGTAAGTCTAGCGTAGAATATGCACTATATCACTAAGGGTAATAAATGCATGCACTATACAAAAAAAGAAAACACACCAAACAGCATGAAACGTTAGATACTCTATGACTTGATCTTGAACTGTGCAGGTTTCATATGAACTTTTCCCATCCGTAACTTAAAAGGTGACATTTAACACGCTAGAGCTCATATTTCCTGAAATGCACAGCAGTCTGGAGGAAATGGTTCACTACTGCTTCTGGTTAGTGTTTCGTCTCAACGTAAGTCATTAGGCCTCTGCTTAAATATGTGCCCAACCCCCCCACCCTCAACATTTTGTACTATTCACCTTGCAGACATAACTTCCATTGTGTTTTGATCCAGATGGGGTTCCGGTAGAGCAGCATTGTGAAGTCTGTGTCCTGGATTTTGTTCTGGATTACAGAATATTTACATTTAAGCATCACAAATGAATCCATTACTTTTAAAGAATGAAATGAACGCGAGCATGCTCAGATAATCCACGCCTCAGTGGCTTAACAAGTTCAGTATTTGATGTGTATATATCTTTTCCTCAGCTTTTTGTTCTGTGGAATGCTACAAAAACTATTAAATTAATCATCTTGTTATTCCCCCTATTTCATTTTTTAACCAAAAACTTCATTAGGTCATCCCCATTTTTGTTATTTTGTTTTCCAAGACTTGACAAACAACAAGAAATTGTTGCTGCAAATTAAACGCATTCAAAGCCTTTTTTGTTACCCAGGGCACACTTGCAAATGCCACGATATAAACTTTATGAGAGCAAATAAATAAATAAAAAAAAATCACAAATCAGCCATCAATGATGTGTGGGGCCAATTGCTACACAAAAGAAACTGAGAATTAAATGAAAAGATCTCACAAAAATCATATTTCATCAAAACACTGAGAATTACAGGGTAGGGAGATACAAGGACATCTGAGTCTTATTATGGTTTTAATGTAGCAGCTGAAAAATTGCTTGTGGTGCAACACCATGATGTTTTATTTCACAAATACATGTATTTTGTTATTTTTTTTTACATTTTGTGTATCCGGTTAGAAGCAGTTACTGATATGATTTCCTGAGAAAGAGTGGCATGTCACACACTTACCTTTAATCTTGATTAAACTCAATCTATTTATTATTTCTTTCATGGTCTTTCTGCAAGGGTAAAGGAGCCAAGTTGTGGTACTCCCTCTAATCCACGGTCAAATGTCACTAAAATAAGCAGCACAGAAAAATTACTAAGACCACAACGTCTTGATGTGGACAGCATCTAACCTCAAAGTAGAATTGCAGATTTGTCCACCATTACGGCACCTTGTTTTTTTATTCATGGCCTTATATGACTCATGAGGGCAGTCAAGTCAGTTAAAGCCAAGTAGGAACTGACAATCTCATGCATGTGAACGGACTTGAAAAACTGAAGTGTGAGGTGAGCACAGGTAAAATTAATGCAGACTGAGCCTTTAAAACGACGTAAACTTAGGCTGCACTTTTGTATGGAACTCCAGCACCGACGCTGGATGGAAAACAGATGCTCCGCTCGTGTTTTGATTTATCCACAGTACAATACCTAATCTGCTTATTGTTGTTTGCAAAACCATAAACAAATCCATCAGTTTGACATCTGTGCTCCTAGTTTCTGTACATCTTTTCATCTTTAATAATTTATCAAATTTGGAATAGGCAAGCCAAGTGATGCCAAGTGAACATTTTGTCATTAGTATGCGAACAGGATATTTGACAATCCATTGCTTTGTCACTGGGCAGAAAAGGATACTTGCAATAAAAATGAATCTTGATAAGGTAAAGGATTTTACTTTGTTTAATATAATGCTGCACGAGGAACTGCGAAGATAGTGAGATGGTGTCAGTAACAACTTGAATTGATATGAAACAGCCCTACATGTTATCTACGAAAGGAAATAAAACATAAACAAAAGACTTTATTTTCTTTCCAGCTCTGCTAAACATTTATCTACACTGCTATCTAAGAACACCAATACGTATTACGTCTGCTGGATTCTTTTAATGCATACTGCAAATATTATTTTGTGCATACTATTTAACTCCCACTTGTATCTGTCTTTTGATGCTTTGCACTCAAAATTACATCCAGGGCATAAAGAACAGAGCCAAGCTCCATGTCATTTTAAGTTGTTCTGTCTGGCTGGCATTAAAATAGGGACAGGTAGTGTAGATAATATGGATGATTGTCCCTGTGGAAGTAAAACCATCTGAGCATGCCGATTAGTGTGAACATATGCATATCTGTGTGAGTTGCCTCCCTTGCTGTACTGTCACAGTCATAATGAGAAGCTGCCAGCACTGGAACTCATTCCACTGGGTGAAAAAGCAGTTCAGAGAGAGAAAGTGGGGAGACATAACGAGGTTGGCTGGAGGAAAGAAATTTTTAGCCGCAATAAAAAAAATGATCACGGTTAGAGTGATCAAGCTTTTTTTGTTTATTCTTTTTGATAATCTCTCTTTTTCTTAATCAGTGCAAACAGAACAAAGCAACTAGTTCATTACTATTCATAAAGCCTCCTTTATACTGTCACTTCACAGGTATATCATGAATAAAATGTCTTTATTTTGTCTTGCCAGGGGTAATTCAGTTTTCAAATTCATTTCTTTAATGACAAAGAAGAAAAATGAATAAACATTGGGACATTCATCCCATTTCCATCAGATGTTTCTCAGTAAAACTACAGACACAAAAGGACTCTCTGCCCCTCTCATGTTTATAAGCTCTAAATACAAAGTGACAAGGGTTTAATAACTTTCAGAGCTTTTAGTGATTGACAAGAAAGTGAAGCAGGGTTATGGCTCCAGCACCATGAGAGATAAAAGTGTAGCTTCCCCTTGGGGGTTGACTGAAGATGTAAGCTATGTTCCTTTAAAGAGTCACAACATATGAGGAAAAGTTACAGGCATTGTATCCTTTTTAGACTTAGATGGAAAATACCCCCAGGAGGTTTCTTGATTTCCAACATCTGAAGGAAAGTGTTGTCTGTATGATGGCTAGATCTCCTTATGATCCAGTGGCTGTGTCGAGGTTGTTTTGTTAGGTAGCTCAGGTGGATATAATTCATAATCACTAAAGCCAGGCCCGATTTACATTATACATTTCAAGCCTCACTGTGCCTGGAAGCACAAGTAAATGAATATGATGAATGTAAGGGTTTATATCTTATACTGATTGAAAGTTTACTTCAGCAGTGGGATGATTAAAATGAGTTTGTATGTTGTATTATTTGGCTAAATTATTCAGCTGTTTTAACAAATATACGTGTAAAAAATCAGTGGATTTATAAAAGTACTGTGCTGACATATACATGTCACCACAGCAGAGATTTCTGTGCGATTTCTTTTACAGTTTAACTCTTCAGAAGAGCAGAGCACAGCGAGCTTTGTATCTGATTTACACTTCCCTTTCGCATAGGATGGTGGCACCAAAGTTCAGCAATAACCTGACCTGCCTCTGCAGTCGGTGTGGCTCCTTGTGGTAATCACAGCAGCAGCAGAAAGAGGAGAGGAGCAGGAGGCTGCACTCCGTCACGTGTTGAAAAAATTCGATTTTGGAGACGGACGTTCACCGCTCGGCCCCCACATCGTTTGGTTTCACTTAGCGTGCTGCAGCAGTGTGTGTGAGCCCAGACAGGCGGGCAGTGGATGCCGATAAGACGAAAGGAAAGTTTTTACAAAGAGACCAAGTTTGCTTCTTTCTTTTTAATCATTTCGTCTGATAAGAAATCGAAGAGACCTGAATAGGAATTTAGCAAAGAAACAAAGTGTGCCGCGGGGATAATGCCTTTTTTCCTGGGATGGATGTAACTCTGTACTTCGTCTTCATAAGGGAACAGTGAGAGGAATTTGTACATCTGGAAGCGCAAGTTATCATCTTTAAACACCGGAAAGGAACAAATGAATGTGAGTATCCATCAAAGCTGGACTGCGCAGACCTTCCAGCGCCACAAGTAACCAGCCTGATGTTGAAGTTATTCATCAGTGTTTATCTCTAAGCACACTTTACCCCCTTTCACTTATACATTGTTAACAACGCGTTACTAATCACGTTGCTTTAGAAAAGGATTTTAGTGGAGGGATGTATGCAAAGCAATTGCCTGTTACTTACTGTTTTAGCAGACCAATGCATCAGCGCGCTCCGTTGCATTTATGCAGACTCGCCTCTAGCATTAAAAAGTTTTAATTAATTAAAAACAAATGCTAGAAAGTAAATTTTAAAGCAGCTCGTGTACGTGTCATTTTAATCGAGTATTTCTACAATCAGTCAATATGCAATGTGGCTAATTTAGGCTACTTAATCTTCTTTCATGCAAAGGTTGATCATATGGATGGATCATTTGGCAGTTTTTCAACTCTATAGCAGTAAGTTCAAAAAACAAAATACTACGTAGACTTTGAGCGGGTAGACTTTGAAGAGCTGACAAAACATTTAACAGTTTGTTATATCGCACCTTGTTAAACTCCCCCTGAGATCAAGACATTCCTCTGAAATTGGGAAACCTATATGCAGTTATTGTATAGTCCTCCGAGTGCTGCTGTAGCCGCACGGCTGGTCCTATAGCTGCTCAGTGATTACTCACATCATTACCCACAAAAGGTTTTCATATCTTTTAATTATTAAGCCAATTAAGTCACTGGGATCCATCGCCATGCAGTTGTCTGTGTGATGGTTGCCATGGTGCAGCCCAGGTTTTGTTTCTTTTTTCTTTTTTCTATTTTTCCACTACCAGTCATCAGTTTGAAAAACCCTAACACTTCTATGATTTTATGAGGCTCATTCACCAGAGCCGAGTCTGTTTCATTCATTTTTGTGCATGGTTAGTTGTGAGGCTGTTTGTTTGTATGATAGGGTCATTTCTAACACTTTCTCTGTTCCAGCACATCTTTGCAGTGCGTGCCATGTTTCAGACTTGAGACAAAATCTAAACTTGCAGAAAAAACAAGCGAAAGATGCACCACTTGTGGATAAAACCACAGCTTGGACCTCTGTGGCGTTTATAGGAGTCCAAGAATTATGTCATATTCCCTTTGGTGCACTGAATGAAGCAATCCTTTCACTAGTCTTGTCTCTGTGGCGTGCGTATGATGTTGCTGATGCTATCTGCACTATAGTGTGCAGATTCCTGAAAAAAGAAAAGAAAAGCACATATGTTTCATGCAATCTAACCATAAAGTTTCTCACTGCCTTGCACATTCTGAAAATTGCCTGACTGTGGTTTTGCTCATCTTTTTGCAGTTCAATCATCGCTCAAACAAGCTGAGTGTAAATCAGCTATTGCGTCTGAGGGCACTTTGCCAGAAAGCTGTCGCCTCCAAAGTTCATTTCAACATTTATGACCAGTCCCTGTCATTTTAAAAAAAAGTTGCATCAATGCGAAAGCAAGAATGTCAATCTGGACACCCGCAGATTTAAAAACTCCCAATGAGACCTGCCCTTTTTATAATCAGAAAATGTGAGTCAGGAAAACTTTTACCTTAGTTTGTAGTACTGTTGCTGCTCCTTGCACCCTTGCTACTGTAACACGATACACATCTGTTTTTAATGATGCAATCACTAGCACTGCCAGTGCAATGTCAGGCAGTGTCATCTTCAAAGATATTAGGTGTGTGTGTTTTTTATCCTGAATATCTTACACAAACAGCTGAACCAACCCATGCTGCTCTTGTTGTGGGAAAGAGATGATCCCTTTTGTCATGGACCCTCAGAACCTTGAACTGAAGGGTTCACAGTGAAAAAAATGTAGCTTGTGGGTTTTCCCAATGTGATGTTTGTTATTGTCAGGAAGGGCCTGTCATGGTTTTTCAAGGGCTTTTTAAGACTACATGCCCAACGACTGAAGTATCAAAGAGTAATGCAAGGTACAGAAATGTGGCACTTAGTCTGGCAAACATTCAGAGCATTGTAGTTTGCTTTGAGCTAAGCTTGCCATCCTCATGTCCAGTCAATCTGCATTTCTGTCTGTGGTTTCCATTATGGCTCCATCGAGCCCCAAGCAGGCTGGCGTGTTCTTGAAACCACAGACGTTTTCTGTGAGTAACTAGACTCATGACTTGGAATTAGAAGCTCATTTTACGCAGTCTGTCACTATAGCTGTCCCTCTTGGTTTGTTAGTGTTACATAGGTTTTTTGGTTGCGTTAATGAAGTAGAAGCCTGCTTTATTTTGGGGGTAATTTGCTAAACTTTTGTTTGATGGAGGGCGATTTTTAACCAATAATGTATTTCCAGTTAGCACATCATTTACTCACAAGAAGCTATCTCCGATGTTGTCTGTGATTAAGACATTTGCTTGAGGCCAGTGTTTGACAGTTGTTCAGTTAGTGGCAATTGAGAGGCATTCTCTATTCAAAACATATGTATAAATTCTCAGATGAAATGATATGACTTGGCAGGATGATCTGTGGTAAATCCACCGTTTTAATTCTCCTTTTTTTAAAGTGTCTTTTACTTTGCATTGCTAAGAATTATATTTTCATGAGAGTGTTGGCATTCTTCTATGTAATGTTGGTTATGGCTCATGGAGGGAGGCAGCAGTAGTGTTTGTTTAGATACTGTTTGTTGTAGTAGTTGCCAAACCAAAGGCCTACTTGTCTTCATAGCAGCAGAGAAAGACAAATAGACCTCATACTTCACCCAAAACTGTAAAGCCAGATATAAATAAGCCCAAGTATTTTCAGCTATTAGACGTTAATATCCAATACATTTTGCCAAACACGATTTAGACTACAGTGGAGGGGGAAAAAGTGCTGCCCTGATGTTCCCAGCATTCAAGGCTGCCAAGGATTTTGATGCAGATTTCAGTCATGCTACCAAAGTGTTCACAATGATATCTAGTTTATTCCAACAGAGATTTTCATTCTCTATGTAAATCCCACGAACCACCGATTCGGTCGTTCGACTTGGTTTAAAGGATTCAAAAGAAACTGGGTCAATGCTACAGTTTCAGCTAACACTGAGGTGTGCGTGATATATTACACACACACGCCAGTTTTAGAGAAAAAAAAATAGTGAAGCTCGTGCAAAGTAAACATTTTAGTGTCTTTGTTCAGAGAACATGGGATTAATCCACCAGCGGTTGCGTCATCTTTGCAAAAGCCATTAACAGTATTTAACTACCAGAAGAAGAGAGTCACGTTCTAAGACAATTATGCAAGAAAAATGCTTGAATCCAAACCACAATCGGATTGGCTTACTTAATGCAACAGCTTTTAACCATCAGCAGCCTCTTTGAAGAGTTTTCTTTCCCAAAGCTTGACACATGTGACTTCTCACTGGCAATTTAGGAACAGGTATGAAACTCAGTGATACCTGCGTGGGTGGGCAACAGCAGTTATATATTAGGCTAACATCTTAGCTTTAGTCTGCATAGATTTCTCTTTAATCTCACACTGAATCTTTTGAAACCACGTGCCCTGCTTTACCTGGTATTGTTCAATTAGCTTACCCAACTGTGTGTATGTTATATCCATTAGGCTGCGCTGCTCTGCAGAGGTCCTCCACTGTAGCTCAACCAGAAACTGCATTATTTCAGTTGTGGTATTTGGTCAGGGAGTCTGGCCTTGAAAAGCTATCCTTTGTGCACTGGAGGGAGCTTTGTAAAAGTTCATCCCCAGTGTTTTAGTAAAGTAAATCAGTACTGAGGCTTTAAAGTTCAAGTGCTGTCAAGATTTTCAGCCTATCATGGATGTGCTTATGTTTTTTGCCAAGAACAGCACTCAGAAAACAACCCAAACTGTACTATGTAATGGTGAATTTGTAGCGCTCGCCTTTTATGGTTTTGTCATTTGCAATTATTATGGTCTCTGTTAAAGCAATAAGAATTAGAGATTAATGGAGCAAATTGGCTCAGAATTCCTTTTTATGCCTAAACCATTGAATCATCTTGGACCGGTAACACAGCAGATGCAAACAGGACACATTCTCATGCCATATTTCAAAACAAGATGTGATACAAGGTTTCTCGCTACTCACACTAAATTCAAAGCAATTTATGACGTTAAAAGTTAGCATCTTCAGTGTTGTGGGCTCTGAATCACGGCAGACTGAAATTAGCCCTGGAATCTTGTGTGCTCATGGCCAACTTCCAGCAGACCTCAATTACAATGCTGCAGAGCCAGAAAAAGGGAAAGAGGTAGACTGCATGGAGCCCTTCAATTCTGCAGTACTGCTCTGTCACTCAAATACACTGTTACCACTGTGGCTAAGACAGATCGCCACACAGCATTCAGGAAGGCATTTAGTCCACACACACACACACACGCACAGACACATGCTCACACACAGATGCGCAGATGTCTTTGAATGTTTCCTTGCAGGTATCAATTAATCCACTGGGGGGAGCCTTAAAGAGCTTTTTACAGAGAGCCAGCCATTCAAATATTGATGCACTTCTGTATATATTTTCTTTAAATTAAAGCAAAATGTACTTAACCAGGAAGTTAAAGTCATTATGAATTAGACCTATTACACAGAACCACAGACAATTGGAAGCCTGTCTTTTTATGTAATGAAAACGACACAATAATTTTCTTTGAGCCAGACACTTGGTGGTTTTGGATTATTCTGCAGATGGTGACAGTCTTGTTGAAACATTTCCACATTGCTCCACAGTGTCTCTCAGTCTCAATTACATTTCCTCTGCAGTGGTGTGGATCCTTTGCCAGAGTGTGCCTATTGTTTATGCAAGAAATCCTAATACCCTTGCTGCTTTTAAATATCAGTGTTTCAATATTTTTTCCCCTTGATTTAACACTCACACTCTTACTTCTCATAAACTCAATATGTTTGCCTAAGGAGAGTTATTTGAAAGGGTTCTTGGGGGGGATTGTTTTAAAATTCCTCATTCCACGAAAGATAAATGTGGTGGTAAATATTAAATCCAGGACTTCACCTCCCAGACTTATACAAAGGCGAACAGCTATGGCAAACACACGGGGTAGCCTGGCCAAACTGATTCTCGCACCCTTTTAATTAAAGCTGCAGAGCAACAGCTAAAGACTCCCTGTCTGAAGTGGTATGCTGTGGCCTGTGGCTTTGATGTTTCTTTAGCAAAGGGGGGCTCTCTGGTATATGGGAGAAACAAGGTGTCGACTTATTAGGTGAAAAAGAAGTGAAGGAAAATGTTATGTGCTTGGCCAGTTGTATATAGTGTGGGTAGGAGCAAAGTCAATAAAACATATGGGAAAGTGTTTAAGGCATGTAGGCTACCTAGGTGTCTTAAACTACCTTACTATAAAAATATTACACCTTTACTTAGTTTCTGCTGTTCTGACTTTTTTTTAATAATATTTTGATATTGCTCAGCCTTTCCTCTCTGTGTGTCTCTAGGTTTAAAACGAAGGGGCCAAAATGAAGACTGCTGCCAAGGGTTTTGGGAAGTCTGTAATGGATTCTTTGCATCGTGAGGGTTGGTGGAGCCAAAGGATAGTGCTAATGGTATATGTGGTCTTGGAGCTTATAGCAGTCCACTCACCTGTGGTCTTGGGAACCCTTGAGCTACAGCTAGATGAGGAGCAACCAGCAGGTACAATTGTAGGTGACATCAGTGCAGGACTCCCCCCTGGCGTAACAGCATCCTTGTACTTCATTTCAGACCATGAGGGCACAGGAGTAGGGAGTGATTTGGATATAGATGAAAGCACAGGCATTATTAAAACTGCCAAAGTTCTGGATAGAGAATTAAGGGATAGGTACAACTTCATTGCAGTCACCATGACAGGTGTGACAGTAGAGGTGACCATCAAGGTGAATGATATAAATGACCACGCTCCAAAGTTCCCCAGAAAGCAAGCCACTTTTAAAATTCCTGAACAGACAGCTATCGGCACTAGGTTTCCTCTCGAGCCAGCTGTTGATAGTGATAAAGGGCAGCTTACGACACAGGGTTACCTTATCAAGGATGGAAATGTTGGCCAGGCGTTCACCTTGGAAACCAGGAGAGGAAGCAATGAAGTTCTCTATCTGGATTTGGTGGTCAATACCATTCTAGACAGAGAGAAAAGATCCACCTATACTTTATCTTTGGAGGCTTTTGATGGCGGGTCCCCCAAAAGAACTGATCAGATGACGTTAGATATTACTGTGCAAGATATTAATGACAACGCTCCTGTTTTTAACCAGAGCCGCTACCATGCTATAATATCTGAAAACCTTCAACCAGGAAGTAACATCCTGCAGGTGTTTGCCACAGATGTTGATGAGGGCGATAATGGGATGGTGCTATATGAAATTAACAGGAGACAAAGCGACCCAGATCGCTACTTTGTCATAGATTCTCGCACTGGCATCATCACCCTCAACAAACCACTGGACTTCGAGATGAGGAGGGTCCACGAGCTGGTGGTCCAGGCGCAAGACAACGCAACTCACCCAGAAGTGACCAATGCCTTTGTCACCATTCATGTCAGAGACTACAATGACAACCAGCCTACAATGACCATCATCTTTCTCAGTGAGGACGGATCTCCCAGAATCTCAGAAGGGGCACAGCCAGGCCAGTACGTAGCCCGCATCTCAGTCACTGACCCAGACTACGGAGAGTATGCTAATGTCAATGTGTCACTAGAGGGAGGTGATGGAAAGTTTGCCCTGACCACTAAGGATAGCATAATCTATTTGATTTGTGTGGATCAGATTCTGGACCGCGAGGAAAGAGACACCTATGAGCTGAGGGTGATGGCGACAGATTCCGGCATGCCTCCGCTCAGGGCTGAATCCTCCTTCACTATCCAAGTGATTGACATCAATGACAATCCTCCTCTCTTTGACCAACCAGTGTACAGGCAGGTCATTCCTGAAGTGGTGTTTCCAGGTAGCTTTGTGTTACAGGTAACAGCTAGAGATAAAGACCAGGGGCCAAATGGGGACATAAGCTACAGCATCCTACAAGATGGAAGTGCTTATTACAGCTGGTTCAGTATAGACTCCATTACTGGCATTATTACCACTCTCTCCCAGCTGGATTATGAAAAGAACCCTAGTCCCAGTATAACTGTGGTGGCCACTGATGGAGGAAAGCCATCTCTTTCATCCACTGCAGTTGTAAACATCTTTCTTCAGGATATAAATGACAACGAGCCTGTTTTTGAGAGAAACTTCTACAATGTGTCTGTCGAGGAGAACACAGCACCGGGGACCTGCATTCTCGAGGTAGGATTTTTTAATGTTTTAATTCAGTAAAAGGTTATGAATTGATTGATTTGATCAACACTCCCACGCTTTAACACTTTGCTTATGTAAGGATCTGCATTGGACTTTGGTGCAACTGTGGAGAGCGACAAATGGAAAGTTATTAGATAAATAAAATAGAAGTTTGTCAGAGTAACTCCTTTTTTCCTCATCGAGGGTTATTATTTAATGCTAAAGCTGTTTAAATTGGACAGCCTTAGTGAGGATTTACCTGCAAATTTAGGCCAACATGATCTGCTCCTTGGCTGTCCTCTCCTTCACCTCTCAAAAGGTTTCCAGGGTAACAGAGGCAGTGCAAAGTCCTCCGTCAGCCGAGGCACAAAGGAGTTTTTCACATATTCACAGACAGAGACAAATTCAGGGCTTTATCCAAAGAAATAGATGTCACTTCAGTCTCAAAAGGCACCTTAATTAGGGTTGTTGAGCGTGAGAAAAAAATGGCCATAAGCGACAAGATGAATTAAAGTTCAGACAAATTAGATCACCCCATGTAAATGCAGTGCTTTTTTCTGGTAAAAAATAATTTCCACTAGTCATTTATTAATAAAAAGACTGCAATTACAAAGAGAAAATGAGGCATATCAGGTGTCATTCAAGCCATTTCTCACATCAGCAAGCTGGAGTTTCTTTTTACGAGGATAGAGATTCTGTTTTGCAAGTGTGTACAGCAGTACTGCATGGATCAAGGAGTTGGAAATAGAGTGCAGCCCAGATGGACGGCCTAGCAGATGAGATCTTGGCCCAGGATTTTGCTGTGGATGAGGGAGGGGTGAAAGGAGACACAATGTCATACTGTGGCACTTAAATGTAGTTAAGGCACTACAAGGACTTTTTGTGGGTAGTTTATAAATCAAAAAGACCGCAAGTGTAATGAGAAAGGGGAATGTTCTGAAATTGATTTTGAAAATTGGAAAGTCGACCAAAGAGTAATTAAAAAATGTATGTTTTGGACTGTGAAACTCTAAGATCACTGTTTCCAGTGTGAGCTGGAGTTCATGTTTGATTAAAAAAGTTTAAGGAAAAAACGATTTCATGTTTTCTTTCGAACCAGCGATTTTCAGAGTTCTGTCTTTACTCTCCATTGGCTGCTTACTACCTGCCCTCAGACAGTTCCTAAGAGTATGACATGCTTGATCTGTGGGTCCTACTGAGTCCAAGTATGAAGTAGTTCTTCAAAGCCTCTGCTCTCTGGCCTCTCTTGGGCTTCACTGGTTGTTGCAGACGTGTGTTTGGCGGCCCATGTGAGAACAGACTGCTCTTACTTAGGGTGCCAGTTCTACATCCAAACATCTCAGCAAGACATCTGATGACTGCCTTTTCTCTTTGTAGATAAAATTCTCAGTGTACCCATCTTTCACAGACAAAGCCACCCCCCAAAAAAAACCTATAGTATGGACATTATGATTATCACGTTACCTTTTCGCTCTCCTCTTCCCATCTGTGGGTGTTTCAGGGCTATTCTCATGTGGCGTGATTATTTTTTATCACTTTCACTATACATCAGATGCTTTTACAGATGACTTTATAATTAGATGTGTGTGTGTGTGTGGGGGGGGGGATAAATAAAAAATAAGGGCTTAATCCTATTAACAGGCATCACTCTTGTAATTCAATATATGAGATCTGCTGCAAAGAAAATAGGTCACCCTGGAGAGGGGAAATCAAATTCGACATGAAAAACAGCACTTGAAAACTATGAGCTGCATTATGGAATGTGTTTCATGAGGCGTTACTAATTCCATTCTCCTTTATTAGTTTTCCAACTGTGTCCAATTTACAAGTTTTCTGGATGGTGTCGAGGTTCAATATAACTCTACAACACATATCCGAATCCATATCCGGAACCACAATACCAATGCAACTTTCTACAGTCCACACTTCATTTTATAAATTATGCTCTCTTGCCTCATATTATATCTCCGTTCCAGATTGCAAGCATGCATTCACTCAAGAGGAACTGTTACATTTCATTGTACAAATGTATTTTTTTAATGCAAATGTGTGAAGACCTTGTTGAATAATAAGAAAGTAATAAGACGAAAGAAGTTATTACTTCTGCGTCATTTTATCACATCTGTTAATCAGAGGCTTTTGATTGAGGAAGAAGAATATAATATAAGTAATATAAGTCGTTGTTAAACATAATGAGGCACATGGTTGTCTTGGCTTTTACATATGTAATAAGTAATGAAAGTTTTCAGTTGATTGTGTCACAATCCTGCACTGGGGAATAATTTACGCCTCATATCATTGCGGCTCTTGGCTCATTTGGAGGGTCTCTGCTAAGAATTGCCCCTCTGTCTGTTTTCGGGTTGTTCTGGCTCCAGCAGAAAGGCGAGAGGGGGTCTCCGAGCAGCTGAGGGGGAAATGAACCCTGACAAGCGCTTGCATGAGTAGCGGAGGTGACATAAGCAGGGGGGCTTCCTTGTCTGTCTGCTTGTCCGGCAGACGCTAAATTCTTATCTGATCTCACTTCATTTCTCATTACCTAGGTGTGAAGATAGGCCAGAACTAATTTTTAAAGCCACCTCCCCCACGTTCATGACTGAATGGACCGCTTTCATTGCTGCAAACCCCTTAGCAACATGAGACGAAGACTGCTTTCTGTGAGACTTTCTTGAAGCTGTATTCAAACTTTTGCATTTATCTGCTGTTTTGGTGCCTAATTTGCTTCCGTTTCTGAAAATCTCTTTCCTTCAAAAAACATTAATCTATGAGTATTATTCTTTGCCTATGATTTCTCGTGGGCAGACCTACTATGAGCCTTTTTTTTAAGTTTAGATACCACATAAAGCAGCATTCAAACATATCTATTATTTCACATTGAATGCTTTAAAGAAAACCTAGTTGAAAGGGGTACCTCAGTGAAGTGGCACTATGAATCAGTACTCCATTCCTGGCAGCATAAAAGAAACCACTCTGTGAGGGAAAAATACCCATAATTCCCCTCGAGAAAACGTATGAATGATTGAGCTTCTTTCTAGTGTTTTTTTCACACTCACAGTTTCCGTAGTTTTCTTTCTACTACAATGACCACCTACCTTCTAATGACTAAGCAGGTTCTAATAACAGTGATACAAATCCGGTGTCCTCAGCTCTTTATTAGCTGTTAAATAAGTGCTTTGTTGTGTAGTGAAGACTCAGGTATTCAGTGATAAACTGTGGATGGTGCTTTTGGTTTAGGTTCCTCCCTGGAACGCCTACATTGATGAATTAGACCTTGCTTTTTATAGTCTTTTCAGTATAGCATACTTTTGACTTCATATTAAAAACTGAATGAAAATTTAATATCTGACAGTAAATCTATGAAGTTGGCTAATGCAAGTGGCACGTGAACCTCAGTATTTCGTATTTTGAAATTGCAGCTCTCTCCTTCTCCATAAAAAGTTTCTCCTCTCACTGTTTCAGCAGCTACCGCTGAACGGCGACCACATTTTCAGCCCATAAAAATTCAAAACATAAAAATGGCTCATTTTGAATTTCACCCAAACTGAACTTTACAAAACGAAAATGCAAAATGTAATGATTTGGTGACTGAACGTTACACCTGCTCAATCACACATTTTTCATAACAACTACCTTGTCAACTAAAGCTCTTCCAAAAACATTCAAATGACACTGCAGCATTTTGAAAATAAGTGAGGTAAACTATGAAAATGAGGGGAACTGCCAGTTTCATATGGATATTTTGGTATACAAACCATGTAATCAGTTTTCACCAGACATTTTCCTGGAGATGGTTTTTGTCAAGCGAAATACTCACTTGTCTGTTTTAATACCAGCCTGGCTTTTTCTTCCTCTGAGACTGGTTTAGCTTGAGGCAAGCTGACTCTGTTTTTGGTCTCCCTTTTCTGTTTCTTTTTCCTCCTGCTAACTACCGAGCTTCATTGTGGCTCTGTGGTATAACAGTATTTTCAGGGAATGGTAAAATTGCAGGAAACTGGATGTGCTACTTAATGTGTTCGTGAATGTAATACTTCCTCGAACACTTACTCCTGGGCCTAGCAGGGGCAATGAAGCGAACATAAACACTGATGTACATCTGGATAGAGTGTGGGTGTTCAGGTCAAAGTTGCTCTGCTCGAGACAGCTGAACGCATTTTATTGTGCTTAGCCGTCCATCATCAAATCTGCCGCCTCTTTCTGTCCAACAGCACAGGAAGAGGAGAAGGTTGTGGTGAAAATTTAATGTTATATGGTTGAATACAGAAGCTGGGAGGAAATACTGTTCATTAGTGTAAAACCAAAGCTGTGGGTGTGCGCATGTCGAACTGTGAAACAACATGAAAGGAACCCTGCATTTAAGGATTAAAGTGCAACTACTGCATTTAACTATACTGTAGAGCTGCAAAGATTTAATTTATTATTTATTCATAACTATTAATAATTATTAGGAGAAATTTTCATTGTAAATGCAGGAAAATATGCCCATCATAATATATCATGGTTTCCCAAATGTCTAATGTCCAAACAAACGGGCAGCAGCCAGTGATATTTTGCAAAACACAGTCCAAATTTGTTGCTGGTTGCTGTCCATTATGTGAGTGCTGAGTGGTAAGTGTATGCAATGTTTACAAGACCTCAGTGCTGTGATGCAACCACATGGAGTGCTGGCTGTAAAGCAGAAGTTGTGAGGTATGAAAGTTCACTGGAGGGGTTTCCTGCCCGCATCTGGCAAGGAAGGAAGATGGGCTTATATATCCCCCTTGTGGGACACAAAATTTCATTAGTACAGTCTGTCACCCAGACTGTCTGCTGCAGGTGAGACAGACCTCTCAGCACTGCTTCCAAGTTTCTGTGAAAGACTGTGTGAGCACAGTGAAAGTAGAGAGCGCGAGAGACGCAAAGAAAACAGCCGAGAGTCTCCAGAGGGACACTCGGCCTCTGGCAGCTGTAACAAAGCTCATTCTCAGCAGCTGGATTCAGCTGTTGATCCCTTTTCTAACATCTATCCTCTGACTCTGAGGAGTGGGATATCACTCTTCCTGTCTGAGTCTCTGTGTTTGTCTCTGTCCTTGTTCTTTCTGCCATGATCAGACTTCTTATCTCTTCCTTTCTCCCTTTCCCACACTTATGTGTCCTCTTTGTGATCCAATTACACCTCTTCCCTTCCCCTTGTTTCCCTGTGGAGTGGTGACATGTGGATCAGAGCAGGTGAGAGCAGCACATCTGCTTGCCTGGGGATGCTTGAGCACCCCTGGAGTGACACAAACAGGCAGCTTCGTAGGTCTCAGTCTGAGCAGACCCAGGCTTATCTGGTTGGATCGTTCAAGAAAGAATGGTTGGAAATTATCAACAGAGTGAAGTCAGACTGCAGGTGTGTGGCCTTTAAGGGTGTCTACATGGCCACGTTGTTACAGTGTTGTATTCAGGCACAAGAGGAAGACTTTTGTTTAACCTTTGTAAATAGAGACGATTATTCACTTTGCCATTCGTCTCTTTTGAGACGAATGAGTGGGAAGGGGGGTAGACCTCGAGGCTGACTGTGCTAACGGCTGCCAGGCCTTCTGTTCTCACAGTCCGTGGTCCCCCTGCACATGTGCAAGGCAGTTGGCATCGCTAAACAAGCTGGGCATCAGGAAGCATCATCTGCTTGCGATATTCACACTGTTCCAAAGCAAATCTGTGCTAAATCATCCATCCAGTCCCCTGCTGTCCATCAAAAGCCACCAGACCGGAAAGTAGACACTGAGTGACAGTTTGCCAGGTAACAAAAATCAGTGATCAGAAGACTACATTCTATACAAACAGCCACAAATCAATTTTGGCAGGATGATGAGGGTCATGTGTTGTAATGAAAGAAAGCAGCTGCCAACATGTTGAATTTTTCATTCACGACATGCATGCATATACTATATATACACAGCCCTAAAATATCTTAACCTCTGAGCAATGTCTCTAAATCCAGAAGTTAACTGTTACAAAGAATGCATCGCTTTTGTCTGCCAGCAACCTCAGCCCCCTTTTTGCTCCAGCCTTTCTGCTGCACTGACTGCCAGTTGAAATAACGATTGAGAAGAATGTTACTGAGCCCAAAAAGTCATGGAAGGAGTGGCGCATTCAGTGCCTGCTCTTAGTCCGATCAGTTTGCTTTACAACCGTGTCTGATTGGGGCTAGAAAAATGTATGAACACAGAGATTAGGCAATACGTAAGTTGCCCAAGTGAGAAATAGTGGATGTTGGATAGTGTTTCAGGAAATTCAGGTGGCAAAAAATAGGTAATCTTTGTGGAACCTGTGTTGACACTGTTAGCACTGTAAAAACAGAATGTTTTTCAGATAATGATCATTCAGGACATTATGAAAACTGACTGAATACATAGTGATTTCTACCTGAAATGTGACATTTTGCACAGTTTATTTTACTTTTGCCAGCTAAGAAATAATTTTTTACTTTAAATGCTTGTAATTTTATCTCATTGTCAAAGTAATATATTGTTAATAATATCACTAGACATCTTACATATTCATACAATACCCAGTAATAATAGATGAGTAGAGCAGAAACAGAAAACTTTTCAGGATCAAAGAATTTGTTATTTCTTGTACTCAGCCCAGTTCCACTGAGCTGTTGTTGTTTTTAAGCCTTGTAAGACAGAGCAAGAGAAAGAGAATGACAAACCACACGGAAAAGGAGGTTTGTGTGGAGAGACGCTCCACTTTTACATTGTGGTTTACCCACATTGTCTGTCTTGGCTTCAGACAGAAAGGCACCCTGGCCTGCTAAAACCAGACTCCCAATCTGTGTGTACTGATGCTGCATGGTGGTCCAACCTCACAGTGCTGTTTGCATATCTTGATGCTTTGACCACATCTATCAGAAATGCCACTTGTGTTGTAAGGGAGGACATCTGTTGTGCCATTTTTATTGTATAGAAATGCGTCCACCCTGTAGATTAGTTGTAATGAGACAACTGCTGAGCCTAACATAGATTTCCTGAGTACTAGGTGATTTAAAGATTTAGCGGGGGAGCTAATTACCGCGGGGTTGCGTACCTCCTTAGGAAGGCTAATTTGATTCTGGTGCTGCAGAATTTATGTTGTGAGTTGGGTGCTGCTTCTTTTAGCTGCTGTGTTGAAAGGCCAGATCTTTGTTTTGATTGTTGTGTATAGCCTGGTGCTGCGGGGAGCCTGCATGGAGCAAAGGGAGCAGTGGGACCGTCTGCTGTAATTAGGCAGAGCTGGTTGCAGGATTCAAGATGTGTGATGTGGTATCATAGCAGACGAACAAAAAGCCAGGAAAGGGGTGTGTGTGTGTCTATGTGCATGTATCGGTGTAGACAAGGTTCGACAGTGGAAGAAATTCTCTAATCAGTGGTCTGGGTTCCTCCCAGGCTGCATCACAAATGAATCTTATGGGATCCAAAACATCGACGTGGGCGAAAGAAACTGATGGAGCTGATATGAATTTGGCAATCCATGGTGAAACTAGAACAATGCACATCAACACTGAACACCACCCTTCTCTTCCAGTGCTGGCTGAATGCTGGACATGCAGCCAGTCAGATCCAACTGGGGCAAAAACCATGCTGAGTTTCAGCACTGTGGAATCTGAAGTGAAAAGTACCTTACGTTTTTGTGTTTAAATGAGAATGGCTTAAGCACACTATACAGAGTCAGTCTTTCAGCCTTGCTGGAAAAGCTGATCACCCACAGAGGATGTCCTAAAAAAATACTCCATGGTTAAGTACCCAGAAAAAGTGTGTATTGTCTGCAGCCTTGCTGCGTCTGAGAAGTCAGCTCGGGAGTGAAATAAATGCAGATGGTGGAATGGCCAGCATAATGGAGAAACAATTTGTTGATAATTTCAGCAAGTCAATGCATCACTGCCAAGGCTGAAG
The DNA here is from genome assembly GCF_964374335.1 of Astatotilapia calliptera. Taxonomy (NCBI): domain Eukaryota; kingdom Metazoa; phylum Chordata; class Actinopteri; order Cichliformes; family Cichlidae; genus Astatotilapia; species Astatotilapia calliptera. The sequence continues at coordinate 8,750,643 of NC_137435.1, forward strand.
GCATCCAGACATCTGGTTTAAGAAGCTGCGTCCAGTCAAACCTGGCGATGTCTTTATAGAAGATCGATGGAAATCATACACGATACGCTTCATCAGATTTTAGTTGCAACAAAAACCTCTAATCTCACTCTGACATTTCTTTCATGAGCCCACAGTTTTCTGTAACATCTCTAAGCATTTGTTGCTCCTTTGTCAAATCCCCTAGCGCAACTGTGATAAGAACAAAACACCTTTTTACGTGATGGTTGTAGAGTGGCTAGAGTACATCCTCACTTTCATGTGGCAGGCAGTGATACTTGCATGCAATCTCACTGAAAAGGACTCTGGGGTGTGCAGATGTGAACGATCTTGGTTTGCAAACCGGTGCAGATCTTTGGTTTGATGCCCTGAGTGAACTACAGTATCACCTGCTGCCAATTTTTACCATCAACAACTTATTGCTTACAGGCCCTGATTAGCCCAGACAGCGGATATCGTGATTAATGTAGCAATTTGCCATTTGTATGTGAAGTCATGCCATGCTGGGATAACACTATTCATCTAAAGATCTGCTCTGGACTGGGTAGTTTATTTCTTCATATGTCCCATTAATCGTTTTCCAGTACAACCAAAACATTCTCCTGCTGGTCATTGCTCGCGGGTGTTTAGTTAATTGAGGAAGGAGGAGTGAATTGCTCGAGTCACATTTTTGCTGACATTTTCTCAGTTCATCAGGAACACAGCTGTCACACTTTCAGTTACTACCCTGCAGCGCTAAAGTTGTGATCATCCGATTCTCTTGACAGATCTGCCAACACTCAGAATGCAGGACACATGCAGTTTCATCATTACTGTTATAACAAAGGCTTTGATTAAAAATAAATACTGTTTTCAACCTGGGGGAAGCAGCTGAGTGATATTTAAAGATGACAACTCAAAAGTCTCCTGGGGTGTATCCAGATAGATTTGTGGTCTCCGAAGTAAACAGAATGTTTGATAAGCCTGTGACGATATAGGATTCCTTACTTATTGCACAGAAGCATATGGAGTACCCTCATGCAGCAATGCTCCTGTGTTTTGCTGTAATGTAAAAACTCTTGGTTAATGTACTTGATGCATACATAATGAGAGTGCAAACAAGTGTGAGGATACTGTAATGCTCACAGAAGTTCAGGGTACTGTATTGGAAATGTCCTTCATCAGTTTGCCTGAGAGAAGTTAAAATATTACAGGAAGACTGAGTTTAAACATTGTAACTGAACCCATGTGCAAGCTGCCGTCATTTCATTTATGCTACTATGTGTGATTTAAGCGTTTGAGGCTGAGATGCAGACATTTAATGCACTGTCATAATGCTTTGGCAGAGACATTTTTGTGAGCAATTATGTACTGAGTGTATTCATGACTGTGCATGGGAAAAAGAGAAAATAATCAGGCATCCTTTCTGCCTTTAAATCTTAGCCAGCTTCAGTCAGTGCTCTTCCCCTGTCACCATTCCCGTCGTCACTGCTACTGCTCCATTTTTTATTTATGGGCTTCCCTTTTGCTTTTTTACCTCGAGCATACTAATTCTACAATGTAATAAGCTTAGTGGTTTCTTTGCAGTTTTCATTCTTATTACCATGGAGTCATCTTTCAAAGATTGTCTCCTGCAATATAAAAAGAACTGCATGGAAATCTGCTCGTGTACAGGAAAGCTTTCATTGTTCCACCTTTGCTAAATTTTCCAATAGTGTAACCAGTTCAGCTTTTCTGCTTATTTTTCTCTGTTTTTCTGTAGTCTTTTCACGTTTCACCATTACTAGATTTGCAGATAAAGCTTTTTGCTGTGTTGTTTTTTTCCTGATTGTGTATTTCTAAAAGGCGGCTTTTTCAATTTTTGGGGGAAAACTCCTTTGAGACTCTCCCCCCTCCTGCCGTTCTGTAAATGACTTGTAAACAGGCTGTTTAAGTGTGAAGTCACCCTCTGCCCCGCTTCCGTTCTTTATTCATCACACTGACACACATACAGAGAACTATGGTGAATGTTTTTCCTAAAATGCTTGGGGGAAGGGCACCACTTCTGCTGTGGGACTGGGCCAAATTCTGACACAGGCTACAAAAAGTAGCTTTGAAGGAGACATACCAGAGACAAAATTATGTATATATATATATATATATATATATATATATATATATATATATATATATATATATATATATATATATATATATATATATATATATGTTCTTTTTAGTCAAATGACTTTAAAATTGTTAACTATACATGATTTCAAGCTTTAAAATAATATAATATTTTAATAATGAAATCTCAAGCTGCCCATTTAGGCTTTCTTTTTTGAAATATATTTAATGATCTGTGGCTATTAATTATGTATAAAGTTTGGGCTTTTTAATGCTGCATAAAAAAAAACTGAGCGAAAAATAGAACTAACTGGGGAAAATGAAACAAATGGGAAACTCGGAAGGAGCAAAGAGTGAGAAAGAAAGCAGACGCTGAGAGGGAAAAAGTGCAGATTTACCTCATGCAGTGTGCGTGCAAAAGTGTATATGAAGCTCAAGTGGTGGTTTGTTACCATGGCAATATTGGGAAACAAGAGTGGGTGGAGAGTAGCGTAAACAAGAAACCCCATCGATTTCATGGGCAAATCATCATCCCAAAGTTCCTGTTTTTCCGCTGTAACTGCAGTGGAGTATTTACGTGCGAGGACAGTCCCGAAATTATTTGTGGAGAGGTGAACTCATGAAACCTTGAAAGCTCAGCTACTCTGCAGCTTGTGAAAACATTTTTTTTTTTAAGGTAGTGGCCTCTGTTTAGAGTTAAGCTGTCCTTTTTTTTTCCAGAGTTCATCACTGTTTCTCTTTGGGCTGTCTCACTGTCTCAGCTATCTCACAACATTATCAACATATCCTAGAGGTCTGGGGAACATGTAGCAGAGTCTAAGGATGTTTGTTTGGAGATAGAGAACATCACGATCCCTTGGCTAGAGAAGGTACATTTATCCTGATGTATAAACACATAGTATAAACTGAGCTATCAGATGAATCTATATTGTATATCAACTGAGGTTTTCATTTGGAGGGGAAATCATGGGGGTAGCACGGGACTGAATGTGTTTATTCAACATGTTTCGCCCTCCACAACCTCCCCATCCTCCCCATCCTCACATGTTGTCAGTGGTTGGGCCTCTGCATCTGTCATGAAGGACACACATGGGGAAGAGTTCACAGGGCCCCCACTCTTCCAAACCTCATTTCTGCTCAGACGACTTTGTCCCTGTTTTTTGTCTCACGACAGGGACTTTCCTTTACTGTCTCCCTCCCGGCGCTCCTGCATTCTGATAACAAGGGGGAACTCAATGAAGTGCCAGTGCGATTAGATTCAATTTGTCCTTCTTTTTTCTTCTTCTATCAGCTTAAAAAACACTTCCCTCCAGAAACAGGTTCATCCCACATCTACAACCTCCTTGCTGCCACAAGCGGAAAGTCTGTTGGTAATATTCAGCCATTATCTCGCACTGTTTAGAACTGTGATGAAGCAGTCACAAATCTCTTATCTCAGATGGGACAAAGCCTTCATGGGCACTGAGGACAACAGTGTAAACACTGAAGGAGGGAGAGTGTTTCATTGGAATGATGGGCGTCTGTCTGAGCAAACAGGATGTATTTGTTTCAGGTCTCTATTTTGGGAAAATATTTTAAAAGCTTGTTCTTGCCTTGTTATTTGAATTCAAGACATGGATGCATACGTGCGTCTCACTGACTAATGACAACTTTATCCTATTTGTCTAAATAGAAATCTGGTGTTCGAGGACTCTGCTTGACAGAGAAATTCATTAGCATTTTATTCTACTGGGTGAAGCACCCAATTAATATCTCAGATGTGTTTGCAAAGATCCTGAGACTTTGTGATAGGCAGGAAAAAACAAGTGCCAGTGTGTTCTTTTCACATTCTGACAAAATGCATCTGCAAAAGCATGAACAAACTCTTTAGGTAAGGGAGAAGATTATCATGTTGATAATTTAGATTATTATTTGCTCTTTTTAGTTTATCTGCATTTGTTAGAAGTGACTCAATGACATAATAAGAAGTGTAAGAAGATCCTAAAAAAAAGAAAAAAATGAGAGAGAATTTGCCTGCAGAGGCTAAGTCGCAACTAGCTGCTAGGTTCCCAGATTAAAAAAGGTGTGTCAGGATGAAGCCAAAGCACACAGGCTCAAATTATATTTGGCTTGGATGTACTGCACAAAATGCCTAAATCACAGAAGAACTATACAGAAGGGCCAGCGGGATGTGAAACTCAGTTGACCTAATTCTTTATTGGCTTGTTAATGTTATTATACGACAGGACAAATCCTTAATGATGGAAGCGTATTCAAAAACAAAAAGTGATGATCCTAACATACACTTTGGCGCCATTATAGAGTGAAGACAGCTATATAGAGTTCTCTGTAACTTATGTTGAGGTGCTTTCACAAGAACATCAAAAGTAAAGAAATGATAAAAGGAGAACATTAAAAACTGAAAACCTCTTAAATAAAATAATGTAAAGCTCAGCAAGGTTGGTTTAGAAAATCTACATATATTTGTTTTATTTGGCATTTTAACATTCACACACACGCACACAAACAAATACACTGTTAGAAAAAACATCTTAAAAAAACAGTAATATTCCAGCAGCTGGGGCGCCAAAATAATACCAGAAAATAACAGAAAATCACTTTCTCATAAAAATACGGTTATTTTCAGTAATGACAATACAGTTTGTTGCCCTAATTTTACATGGGATTTTGCCTTTTCCAAGTGCTTTTAAACATTAAATTAGGAACATTTTAATCTGATTAAACAATGAAATTACCTATAAACAAGGTCAATGAATGTGGCAAAATGAATAATAATACTTAAATGTACAGAAATATACAGTTAGTTTAAATAATATTGGCTTGCATGCCCTGGGACAGACTGACAGAGGCAAGGCTGCCATATTGCACCATCGACCCCTCTGGTCATCACCAGTAGGTTAAGTGTCTTGACCAAGGACATAACGACCGAGAGAGTCCGAGCCGGGGCTCGAACCGGCAATCTTCTGATTACAAGGCGAACTGCCAACTCCTGAGCCACGATCGCCCTAAATAGAAATAATAATAATTATCATTTGATGTAAAAAAAAGTTTATAAGAATCATTTTATATATTTTTCCATAGCATTACATTTGAATTTAGCAGTTCAATCTTTCAAATAACGGACAAATATTTGTGAAATCATGATACATTTGTGAATGTATTTTAACAATCTAAATATGCATATGTGCAGACAAATACATTTAAAAAACAAGAAAATTATGTTTTATTACATTACAGTGATTTTATGTTAATTTACATTTGAAATGTGAAATCACAGTCTATTTATGTAAATTTCATGATATTCTAGAAGAACAGAACAAAACTGTAAAATACACAGTAAAATACTTTCATATTAGGATTTTTTTCTTGCAGTGTACAATAAGAAGCTTAAAAAAACAATTAAACATATATATTTATTTCACATATTCTACAGCATCCTGTTTCTGTCTTCTCATATTCTCAGTCACAGTTTTTCAGTGTCTGTATGGTGTGGCTTGGATTTTGCCTGAGGACACGTGAAGAATGATCTCCTTTTGGAGTATTATCACTGGAGTACATAAAGAAAAATACTTTCAAATACTGTGTCGGTGGATATTTTGTCTAGCTGTGGCACTGTCTGTGGAGTTCGTGTTGACACTTCTAGGCCTTTGTAAACCGTTTTAGCCAGTTAAGTCATTTGTTATTCTCTTGAGAGCCTTCTCTCGTCTTTAAGAGCAGCTCCTGCACAAGTCCTTTGTTGAAATTCCCACTTTCTAAAAAACTTTGCTGATTTATTATAAACAACAGTGAAGTGGTTCAGTCTTTGCCTTGAAGTGAGTAAACATCTCAGTCACAGGTCTTTGCATTTTGCAGGCTCATATCGAACTGTTTTACTCTTTAACCATAAATCTACATTGTTTAAATTTGTGCTGACACTTTACAGTTTCATACTATACAGTTCCAAGTATTTGAATAGATTTTTCTGGTTGTTCTATGCAGTCTTTGTTTCCCATTCATCTATGCATGGAATGAAAATCAGCTTCCTTGAGTTGTGTAACCTCGTATCACCGGTTGATTTAACTAGTTTGCACTGTTATTACATAAAAATTCACCCAGACTGTATTCATGAATGAAAACCCAAGCAAGTTTCAAAAGTCTGCTCAATTATTCTGATTCCATGCGAAAGTTAATGGAAAACAATGGAGGCCCAGAACAAAAGAAGAACTGTATTAAAACTTGTATCTGACACAGCAGCTTCTCAAACATTGTTCTGATGTCAAGTAAATGTGACTTTGTGTTGGGTTGTGGGCTGGGGGAGCTTTAATCAGCTTTCCTAATCGGCAAACAACTCCAGTTTTGATATGACCTCTCCTTTAATGGCATCTCTAAGTGCTTTTCCTTTCTGTGAAGTTCATTACTGGTGCGCTGGTGTGTTCTACTGTAAGCCTCATTAAAGAAATCCCAGGGGTACAAACTCTTCTTCTCAGGGAGAGTGAGTTCAGGATTTTATGTGGTCTCCCCGAGGCTTGGGTGGTATGGTGAAAGGGATTAATGGCGTGACGTCAGAGTGCTCTGACTGGAAAGACTGGCATGATACGCTCGCAGAACTGTGCTCACACTGGACAGAATGTTAGTTTCCAATTCCTGCTTAAGCCTGGGAAACTTTAGATGTGGGTACCGAAGGAAGCCAGTGGAAATGAACACCGTGACAGTGGTGTGTTCTGTGGATGACAGAGAGGAAACTGCGTGCTCATACAGCACCAAACTTATTCACGGTCTTGAATGCTTTCCAGGCTCTCCAAAGAGGACTTTATTATATAACGCTCTACCTTTGTTTGCTGTTGCTTTTTTTCCCCTTTAAAGCTCATTAGATGTACAAAAACAAAGAACATAGAAGAAACAATGTCGTTCTAAAGCTCAGTGACAGATTAGATTGATGGATCAACCATTTCCTCATATTCAGGCCATTCTGCAAAGTAAATTATTCAAATGAATTGAACACTAACTTTGTGTGAAAGTCCTTTTTTTTAAAGATATTAAAGATATTGAGCTCATTTAGCTACGGCTGTTTGCAGCCATACTACTGTTGCCTTTACTGAAAATACTGCCTCAAGTGCAAAAGAATTATTAATAGTTCCAGACGTTTTGATGTGCTTGGGTTTTTGATAATTCTGGTCATGACTCCATTTCCACTTGCATACTCCATACACAACTTGCTGTAGTTAGACTGTTGGAGTTTGGAGTTGGTAACCAGTCCTAATTAAGGTTTTATTTACAAGTGCATCAATATCCTTGTGTCAGTGTTACTACTAACCCGGACTGCCAATGTGAAGTGAGGCTCTCTTTAGAAGACTAGTCTAGACGCTTTTCACCCAGTGAGCTTGCCGTTGCCAGGCTTTTCAAAAATGCCGGAGGTGTTGCCACAATGCGCTCATATAGAATGGCTTATGGCACAAACACGGCACTGTCTGTGTCTGTAGGGACTGTTGATGTGGGACAGCTGCTTTATGATGGTAAACTGCTTTCCTGAAAGCTGGGGACCCCCTGCTAACTCACCAGCATAACCACATTGCATGTGAATTGCCTCAACATGTTGGATTAGCTGGTTAAACGCAGTGATCCTTTATGGCCAAAGTACAATAATGACATTTAGGGCTTTATAACGCCAACAAACCCATTCATTTTTGACCCAGTCTATGGGCTATAGATTCAGCCAGTGTCTCTTCTTGGACAAAAGTGAGGAAGACTGCAGCGTGCATACTAATTATGTATTTGAGTGCAGTGCTAATCTGGGTTAGAGGTTCTATGTTTAGATAAAATGAGATTTTAATGGTGAAAAATGTGACAGTGGGTATTTTTGTAGTTTACAGTGCTGATGTTGAAGCTAGACAGTGATATATCTAGATAAATTTCTTTTGTGCATTAGGGTTGAAGCACTTTGCCAAACCAGTGACAGGGAACTCTAGCCGGCTTGGCAAGTGTCTGAGCAAATTAAATACAGCAAGAAAGAAAAGGGGAAAAGCAAGTGAATATTGGGATCAAACCCAGAAATCAAGCAATGTAGGCTTTTTTTTGTTTTCCTCTGTCATGCATGCACACTGAAACAAAAGTCAGCATCATAGGAGTAGAAGGCTGTGGTAACGAGATGGATGGAAAAAGACAAAACTGGAAGGCTGAAAAAAGAGCTAGAGTGGTTTGAGTAGAAGAGAAGAAAAAAAGAGAAAGCGAGAAAATGGAATAAAAATAGGCTCATGATGGAGATGGTGTCTCGATGAGGCAGCCCGCTAACCTCAGAGGCGCCACACTCCCTGGTTTATCCCAGCCCAGTGAAAAGGAGGGGCCACACCACAGATCTTACTGACTGCTGAGGCTCCAGCGTTCTCTCTCTTTCAGGCTGGTTGTGGAGGGGGGGTATCTCAGACTTTGAAAGACAACAAAGAACTGCTCCCCTTTTGGACAGAAGGGCAGCCCCTCATGCATGAGAGCAGGATCAGTGACATGCTCCCAGTGAGGTTTTGCTTTCCTGCACGTTTTTCTGTGTGTGTGACTGCTGTCATGGTTCTGATGGTTTACTAAACTTACTCACTCAGTGTGGAAGATGGTTGCTACTGAGTCAGAAGCCTGACATGCGAACGGCCAAGGCAGTATGATTGCATGCAGCAGTGTAGGTCGACTCAATCACAGCAAATTGTGGGTTGATGGAGCACACGTGAACCTGGCAGAAGGTCGGTGACTCGGGGCAAAATTCCACAGGTTTACAATCACTTCCTCTCCTCCTGTGCTCTCCACTGGGATGACTTAATTAATATTAGTTTAAGTTTGAAAATCAAATTAAAATCCAGACTCTGAATCTGTGTAATTAGAGATTTCAGCCTGAGGTGATCATACATCTGAGGCAGCAAGAGAGTGCCTGTTTTTGAGTGTCATTTTAAAGTAAGTAAAGTGGACTTTGTGCTCCATATGAAAACAACTCAGTCTGATCTATCAGGAAGTCTGGCCTGTCATCTGGGGAATATTGACAGACAAAGAAGGGAAGAGAAGTAGACAGCTCAACATGGTCTCTCATCTGGAGGATATTCGGAGGAAAAATATTTTCATATCTGTTTGAAATTTGACATATTAGGTGGATTAAGGGGACTGTACACACATTTCCCTCCCGATTCAAAAAACAGACATCTGGATTGCATTAGTCCTTACAGGGAATCTTAATATTATGCTACTTTAAATTTTTCACTTTACATTCACACAAGGAATAACATTAGCAAGTCACATTACTGTTAACTAAAAGATGTGATCTTCCTTTGGCCTTATAAATCTGCAACGATGGAAACGTATTTTTAAAAGCCACAAAGGTTTTAAGATTAGATTTGCCAATGGGTACAGTCTCTGCTAATGGATACGTTGTACCCATTAGCAAAAATTTGAAAACAGAGTCTGTTTTTCATTTTTTTTAAACCAAAGAGCTGCAATTTAGACTGATTTCAGTAAGTTCTGTCTTTCAAAAAAGACAGAACTTAGGCTGAGAGTTTTTAAAGTTCTTCTATATGATAACATTTTTGTTTGTACACAGTGGATTTAAATTTCTTTCTCCTGTGGCTTAAAAAATATAGAAGAACCCACTTGAAAGCAGTAAAATTATTTTGTAATTCTGTCTTTGAAAAAAAAAAAAAACTTGTTTCCCAATAGAGAGTTTTTTAAATTCAGGGAATTTAAAATAGAAAGTAGCTCGTCCACAGAAGGACTGGTAGCTCCCCTTACGATAAGGGTTCAGATCGCGCGAACAGGTGTGAAATGTGTGTGTTTAGTTAGTTAGTTTGTTTGCTTGTTTTAATCAATTTTAAATCATGCTTTTTATTTGTTTTTGTTTCTAATGTCTCTGTAAAGCACTTTGAATCACCTTGTTGTTGAATTGTGCTATACAAATAAATTTGCCTTGCCTTGCCATCCAGACAAATCTGAGAAAAGGAATTTCATGAAAATTTATGCAGAAATTTCAAGTAGATCATACACAAACTTCTCTCCATGTCTGCTCTGTTGCTAGGACTGAAAGATCCCTGAGATCATTGCATTTGCCGGTTTAAGTTTTATTCTAAGTACAAGCTCACAAGAATAAATAATCTTGCTAAGAACCAAAGCCTCACAAGTTTTATCCAGCTGCAAAATTTCCAGTTCCTTAGCTAAAAAACCCAAGACCCCCCAAAGAAAGGGGAAAAAAACTTTTTGCAAAGCTTAAAATTAATATTCCATTGTCTTTGAAAATGGTTAACCTCAAATACCTCGAATACCACAAAATATGTTCCTTTAGGCAAATAGGAGACTTCTGGAAATTCTCGTTATCAGACGATGTGGAGCCAACTTTAATTTCAGTCGCCGATGTCACACTGGTGTTCTTTATTTAGTGTGGTCCTTGATAACACTCCTGGGAGCGTACAGAGTTATAGTTTTATTCAAAACCGCCCAATTTGCACTCTGAGACCTCTTCATCTGGTAGCAATCTCCCCGTGAGCAGTTTGAGCCACCAAAAGCCCAATCCATCAGCCACTGTCATCTGCTGCAATGAAATGTGAAAGGGAGTGTAAACGCACAGAGGCTTAATGTTCTTTTAAAATGGAAAATACCAGTTTAAACTTCATTTGTGCATAATTGCTTTTGCGAGTAGAGGAAAATACGAAAATCAATTCAAAATTTCCCTTATTTATTTTACGATGGACACCAAGCATTAAATGAAACACATTTTCTCTTTTTAAACTTGTTGCCTGCTCATTACTGTTAGAATAACAGTGGGATTACTGCTAAATGTGCTTATTTCACTCATATACAACAGACAGGCTTTAATTGGTTCCTCTTTCATGTTTCATGAGACTGTCACCACACGGTGTTTGGGTTTGATGTGGAAAATGAGCACCAGATTGCATAAACTCCAATGCAAACAGGGAAAATGGGTGCTGAGTGCATGCAATGTAAGAGATTGTTGCCAGATTAGATGCACCATATGTATTCTTTCAAGAGAGCAGACTGTATATCCTTTTTTATGAATTCCTGCTCAAGTCATCATATAGTGGAGCCACATTTACCTACAACTAACTGGTTCCATGCTTTTTAATTCAAATTGTCTCGTGCCTTTGGAAAGATGATAACAGCCCATCAGGTCATAGCAGGACAGCGCAGCCCTCAGCTATCTCCCACACATAAAACAACTCATATTTGCTAAACTTTAAAGAGTAAGACCTGGGATAAAAGGTAGTATTAACTGTCTGTCTAAAGAGATGAAAAACAGTCTAAGAGCATGTGGTCTTTTCACTCCTGCCCCGAGGAGCAGGCATACGATCAATGCTCCAGCACGTCCCCTCACGAAGGTCAGTGGAAGGCTGCGTCATGAGATTATTGGATGCAGGATGTCTGCCTTACTACATTGAGAGAAAGGAAATGAGAGGTGTCTTGATAAAGCCATTTAAAATGAGTCAGACAAAAGTAAATGAGCATCTTGCGCCATTCACTTGTGGCTTATGTTGAGATGAACTTAGTTAAAGGAAAAGGATATTATGTGGATTCAGAGAAAGGAGGGGAGGCAAAAAGGAAAGTAGAACAAGCAACTGTCAAAGAGAGAGCAAGTGAGAGAGACCTTCTCGCAAATCACAGCTGTTGGAAACACAAGCCGACTCACAGTTTTTTTAACATTATTAAATATCTCCAGTAGAGGAACGAGGGCTGTGGAGCTGAAGTGGTCCTTTGATATACACAAGACTGAATCATAACAGAGTCGGTTGTAGTGCAATCTGTTTACCCAGCAATATTATATTTCATTTAATTTTATTAGAGTGATGCATCCAAAAGATATTAAGAGCCAAAGATCAAGGTCAAAGAGTGGCTGTTGTCCTCCAGCTGCAGGTAACTCTACTTAGTCCTAATTAGATTTTTGAAAATGTATCGGTGGATGGATTTTATCTCTGACATCACCAAGATGTCCTAGAGTTTTGAAACTGTATCAGGGGTTTCTATATCACTGTGATCGTGGGGGACTATGGGCTATTTTAAGCACCGCTTGTGCAAAATGTGTAATTGTTTAAAAAATAACTGGCAAGACTTTTTTGCTTTCTGAACCAGAGGGATGGTACTCCCTGGGAGGCTACATTGAGATGCTGCATTCAAGTTTTTTGCTTGAATATTCATGCTATGGCATTAACGTAAAGATTTATCAGAGACTAATGTGTGCACTTATGTAGCAGCACAATAAAATCGTGCAGTACATCGTGCAGGTCGTTCACAGTTCCGCTGTTGAGAACCTTCTCACTTTGACACAGAAAACTCTGAAAAGGCTCAGGAACAGCCCTGTGCTTTATGTAGTTGAAACTGGCCAGCCCTTTTGGTCCTCTGTGTTTTCTCATTTACGTGAATGGTTTTACCAGGGTGGGTTGAGACCCAGCAAGTAGCCAGGAGTAAGCAGCTGCTTCTCATCTTTGCCTACATGCGCGTTTGTTATGGCTCCACTCTGATTGGGTATCGCATAACTCCCTTGTATCTCCTGAGCCCTTTGAGACTGTGTTATAGACTTTGGCTTTTTCATTAGGGCACCAGAGAGATCTCTGAATTGAATTCTATAGCTCATAGTGGAGCACATTAGAACGGCATAGCCACCATTTATTGTTTTGATAAGCTAAATAAACACTGACTCGAGATAGAAAAAGCACCATAAATAAAGTCTTATGTGTTAAAAACACTGTTATTGAAATTCAACTTTCATGCAAGAGTTCAGCTCAAGCTCCAAAATTTCCAGACTATGTTGTATAAATTCATCATTATTGAACAGCCACTGTTCAGCCGTCAATCAGCATGAAATCTCCATTTCAGTCTATCGCTGCTTGCTAAGGGCCTTTCACCCTTTCCCTCTTGTCAGGGTCCAGTACCTCAGATACAAACCTGGTCTCAGGCCAGACTCAGACTTATATCTGTTTCTCTGTTTTGTAAGCTGGCCACTCCACTTCCCGCATCCTGCACAGCAGTCCTTAGGTTGTTTGTGAAATGGAAGTAGCACAGGACTCCTCTGGGACATAACAGAGAAGCCAAAGTCTGTAGCCCCCTCACCTCTGTGTTCCTGCAGAGTCTCCAGTGGCTTGGTGAACAGTGGGCTTGCTCTACAGGTCTTTAGACTTGTTCTGTGTGCGGTTGTCCGAGATGGAGGGCGGCCTTTATGTTTGGATTGGTTTTTGACTTATTTTTTTCTCCACATTAGTCAAAGATGTCACACTGAGTTAGGCCAGCAGCCTAATGAGATCTGACTAGACAGGAGAACAATATTTTTCTTTAGATTGCCCTAAAGTTCCAGTAGCTTAAACGAAGTGATGCTGCCATCTGCTTCTTTCCTTTCCTTTTGCACCTCTGCATCATAGTTTCATGCTCCATCTTTGCATCTCTGCCTTGTACAATGTGACTAAAAGATTGTGCATTAATTTGGAATATGTAGTTACTTTTAATTTATCTCGAGCAGATAATTTCTGGGATATGATTCATATTCGATTAAGCTGTGATTTATGCAGGTTCTCATCACACATCACATAGTTGCCAAGAAATTTAACCTGTTATATGATTTCAATAAGCTGTGTATGGATGAGGCTAAATTGGCTTTAAAATTAAGGTTGACCTGCTCTCCGACTATCCACACTCAAATTCTAGTGTTTCCGACAGTTTTTCTCCTGTAAAGTAAAAATGTTGGTTGCAATCATGCACACCTCCTGACTGGCTGGTTTGGGTGGCTACGTGTTTTTTTCAGCATCTGTCTCAGTCCAGAGTTGCACAGTAACTAGGTGGGAGTATTAGTGATCAGGCATAGATGAGAGCAGCACACTTGGGTTCCATCAACACTCTTATGCTGTCTGTCAGCTGCACTAATCTGAAGCTGGCAGTTGTAAAAATAGGGTTGTTTGATGGCATATCACCCTTCATCCTTCACAGTCCAGGGAAACCCTTTGTTTTAATCCTGCAGTTGTTCCCTTGATCAAAAACAAATGTATCCCTCATCACTGCTGTCATAAAAATCAAAATTCCTCATAATGGATCAATCTTCAGATATCATTTTTCACTAATCTTAAATGAACTAGTTTAAATGTAAATTCAATCGTTGCTGCTTTTTCACAGGATTAACAAGTTATGAAACATACATTATGAAATGCAGACACTGCAGCCAGCCCAGCAGCAGCTGTTTTTAATTGATGTTTTAAACACTGGGTTCTTTAGATTTCAAGGAGTAGAGGAAAGGTGCCAGTAAGGCACACTGAATTAACTTCTGGCAGTGGACAAATATATGTTTAGGCATAATTTATCATTTAAAATTAAAGACATGAAACAGGCATTTGAGTGGCAACAGCATACATTAGACACATTTTTTCTGTTCTTGACTGGCCACAGATCATGAAGGTATGTAGTCCAAAGATTAGGGGTCAGAGAATGGCCAACAGTAGTCTAAGCAATTCTCCAGGGCATTAGGCAACTATTGTATTAGACATACTCTCTACTCGAAGCTTTGGTCCAGGTTTCTCAATCAAAACAGATTTTTCCAAATGGAACAAGAAGAAATGCAATATGGAGAGGGTCTCTCCTGAAGTCTTCTACCTCTGCTGTTCTCTCCACTTCAACTTTTATCTTTTTTGCCTGACTCTGCTGTGATCTGTTATATCCATTAGCCTGAGGAGGCCTGTGGCTCTTTGTCTGAAGGAATATGTCAAACTGTTAGCAGTGAATGGTCTATTGGCACATAACATCATGCAGAGAATTGAAGCATGGGTTTCAAAAAAGTGACCGCTTAAAGGCTGACAGACAAAGTTAATGCAGTCTGTCAGCCAAAAACCATGGAGACTGTTTTTCTCAGCTTTCACGTTCCAAAAAACAGACTAAACTCATTAGTTTGTAATTTGCAGATTAAAGCCAGACACAATTTTATTTAAAAAATGTGTTATCATAAGTATTCAGAAGAAATACTGAAGATACTTAATTAAGATGCAAAAGTAACACCTCACATCACTCACTTTTCAAGTCTCAGATATCAGTGTTGATATAATTTTGTGCTTTAATACATTCCAAAAGGTGTTGAAGCAAATTTGTGTCACTTAAAGTAGGTTGTATATTTTCAACTGGATGACCATTTTGGGATCTTCTGACAGATGGGGATAGCTTTATGGCTATACAAAGAGCATATGCTGTAAGCAGAGGAAGTTACTGTGCTGAAAGAGAAGATGCAATGAACTGCCTGAGCCAAAGGGATACCTTGATGTCCAAATGACTATACCAGAAACCGAAGGGGAGAGAAAGGTTGAAAGGTGCAAAAAACTAACTTCACCTTTAACGTAACACAATATTTGTAAATCCACCTACTTGCCGGTGTCAATGTACACCAGCTACTTCAAATAAAATATAAATCCATTAAAGGAGATCTTAATCTAAAGTCAGTGCCATGAAGCTTTCAATAAATTCTTGACATACTGCAGTGAATTTAGGTGACTGTTAAGCCTCGTCTTTGTTGGTTTGTATTGGTGGTTTGTTGTTTCCGTTGCTTCCTCCGCTCTTTCCAGATCCCCGTTCTCTGTCCCGGCTCCGTTTGGCAGCACACATTGTTGTGTTGCTTGTGGTGTCAAGCAGCAGGTCCACCAAAGCCATCCAGAAGGCAGGCCCCAAAGCGTGAGAAAAGACTGCTGTGTGATTGGATTAACTTTTGAGCGCCACATTGCTTAATTAATGAAAATGACCCGGGAGCAGAGAGTGAAACCATTGTCTGTGCAGTGACAAAGTCCCTGCCCATCAACAGTATCCTTAACAGGATTTCACAAAGTATGCCAGGCGTTCTTAATTTGTTGGCTTAGACCACTGCAGAAGGGTCCTGGCAGCTGAAACGTCGTCTTCCCTTTGCAAAGCCAAAATTTCAAACACTATCCATTAGGATCAGCAATGTGAATGACAAGTTGAACTTTAACTGGCTTTTGTTCATGGAAGTAGCAAATTTTGTAGTAGAAGAGGTTTTCCACTCGACTTTCCCACTCCTCTTTGAACTGCAAGAACACTGTCCAGTGAGTGCTTGTTTCCATTGAGCAGGCCAACAACCTACACCTGTAGATTGTGTCACAGTTAAATGCATTTGTTGCACATGTGACCAGTAGCTATTTTTCACTTGATGATGTGCGAGTTCCTTCTTCTTTCCATCCTTCTTTCTTTCCTCTTTAACTTCCTTTAACTTTCTTACAGTTTATTATTTAAATATAGGCTGGCATTGTGTAAGGGTGACGACCCTGCACCGTCTTCTGAGAGTTTCCTCAGAACCAGTGTGACCAGATTACTTTACATTACTTTACATTCCTCAGTGCTGAATGGCTCTCTGGAAACGATTACCTGGTATTACCTCAAATCAAAGACTTCTTCCTATTATCTCAGCAGGATCAGTCAAAGACAGCCGTCCTGTGACTGCCAGCTAAGATGTTAAAATAACACCGCATACCTGTTCCCTTGACAACCAAAACATGCTGTTTTTGTCAACCAACCCCCCCCCCCAAAAAAAAAACGAAAACAAAATTTACAAATGTTTCAAGCAAATGCAGCTAAATGTGTTGAACTATTTTGTAAAACCAGCGTGCTATGTTATATGCTAATTACTCTTTTTTAGCTTAGCTTAAGACAGCTCTGTGGATGCAGTCACTATATATGTTATTAAAGACAAAACACATTAATCCAGCCTGAGGACCAGAGATAATGCTAAACAAAGCAGCTACTAAATAATCAAAGAGAAAGTCACGTTGAATTCATTATGCCTGTGAATGTCCTCACAAAGATAGGCATGCAAACTTGCCTGTGTGCGGGTATCCCCTCCCCCCTCACAAAAAGCACAGTGCACATACACAGCAGCCAAATTAGAGGAAAAGTTGGAAACAGAAAATAGCTTTTAGCCAAAATATGAGAACGAACAATGGATCCCTGGATTACTCCCTGGCAACGCATCAGCCATGTCTGAAGTGGACTGGAGAAGGAGTTGTTGGGAGATTGAAGAACGCATACACAGACTCACCCTTACATACAGAGATTCCTTCGTTTATTAGCGAGATATGAAACTGTGCAATTGTTGTTTAACTAACTTCAGCAAAATAATCTGAAAAGCAATCTCAACTCTGTCATTTCTTTCAATTATACCCCAAGCCTACACTAATACCATACTCACACGTGCACAAACTCACTCTTTCACTGCAGCCTTATGTTTCAGTCACCGCTAACAGCTACGGACAGTACGGAAATATCCCTCAATGCGTCCTCATGTTGATGAAGATGTGTCAAACACAGTGGTGTGCTTTGTTTCTGCAGGATGTAGAAGGCAGACATAATACACCTAACAGGACAACTGGTAAATGAAAGGAAAGCTTATACCTCTCTAGTAAATGAACTGCTGCCTGTATGCATGTGTGCGTTTTTCACTTCTTTACATCTAGTCACACATGGTTAGTGCATTGCTGTGGGACTAACCTGCAACTCATTGCCTGCATGAGAAGAGTTGCCTCAACCCTTCTCAATTGTAAATTGCACACGTTTGAAGAATGAAGCCACAATGTTTTCAGAAATGGGGACAAGTATATCAGTTACTATGTTAGTTTATGGTTTATGAGTATATGCATATCACTAGATTATGTATGTTTGAAGTTGTTCTTGCATGCTTTTTAATATAATCTGAAAACTGCCTTTTTCTTCTCAATGCCTTTCTAGATTTTTGTTATTCTTGCCCCCCCCCTCCACACACACACACACACACACACACACACACACACACACGCACACACACGCGCACACACGCACACACACGCACACACACACACACACGCACACACACACACACACACACACACACACACAAGTACTCATGGTTTCAAGTTTCGCCTTGCTTACAAAGAACTCTAAATCTCTGAGCTTTTGAATCCATCTGGAACAATGAACTTCTCATGCTCCGAGATAAAGGTTTTGTTTCTTGTTAATTCAGCGGATATGCGTTCACAGCTTGATTCCTGATGATTTTCAAGGATAAGAGATTGATTTGTTCATTAGAAGTTGTTGTTCTTTTAGAAGAAAATGAGAAAGTAAAGTATTAGAGGGACAACGCTGCATGAACCGAGGGGTTCAATTTTAAAAAGAGGGGATTTTATACATAAAGTACCTTCGCCTTTTAAATGAACTTAAGCCATTTCTTGGGTTTCTGCATTTTGAACTGGTGTTGAGTCCCTTGCTGCTTATAGTAGGGCCTCTCTCTTTAGGGAGGTGAAAAACAGCTCAAAGACAAATGAGTTACTTTATCCATAGTACTATGAACAGAGTTTCTGGGCAGCTTGCCCATACAAGTACATGCCTAGGTCTCTAGTTCTCTGAGTGCAAGAGTGATTCATAAGATATTTGTGTGTGTGTGTGTGTGTGTGTGTGTGTGTGTGTGTGTGTGTGTGTGTGTGTGTGTGTGTGTGTGTGTGCACGCAACCATGGTGGTATGCTCTCTTGCTCTTGCTCTCTCTCCGTTTATATATATCTCTATATAGATACATGTATATAGCATGTCTCAGCATATGCAATGAGTTTTAGGAAACAGGGAAAAACGCTGAGATATTCTAAATTACTGGATTGAAAATTAGTGGCAAAATGTCTGAAGGAGTGATGAATCCAAATGTAAATTATGTTGGTTCAGATTTCAATATGTATGGAGGAGATCATGACAGAGTTACACTAGTCACTGTGTACAGCCACACGGTGGAGGCTCTGTCATGGCTCAGAGCTGCATTTTAGCCAGTGGTGTTGTGGATCATGTATTCCATACATGATGGGATTATAGGTACAGAAAAGTACCATCAAGATCCACCATGCAATGCCATCTGGAAAGTATCTGATTGGCATCAGCTGCTTTTTTCAGCATGACAATGATCCCAAACACACTCTGCCAATGCAGTAAAAGCATACCTGGACAGAAAAATACACAACAGAACACTATCAGTCTTGGACTGGCCTGCACAAAGCCTCCACTTCGACATTCTTGAAGCAGTGCGGGATCATCTTGACAGAGAGCAGAAAGGCAGCTACTATCTAAAGAATAGCTTTGAATGACAGTATTCCTGAAGACTACCCAAAGTAATGACAAGAAAGCTTGCTAAAGAGAGTTCAGACTTTATTAAAGAATAAAGTGGATTGTACCAGATATTGACTTTCAACCTTGTTACAATTGTATAAACTCTGCTTTATCTTATGTACTCTATTTCCATTGTTTTACTCTGTAGTAAGAAAAACTGTAATTAGATGTTAAAATTTGTGCTTGATAGTTTTTAATAGAATTGTTTCTTTGTTTCATTCTTATATGTCATGATTTTGATAAATCCTTATATGAGATTTTCACATATTCAAAATGCGTATTAAACTTGTAGGCATGTTGATTCATGATTTTCAAGGCGGGTTTGTCGCACATATGGTCCTGTGTAAAATAATGTATGTTGCTGAACTCATTCTAGGTGGTTTTGTGAGACAGGAGGTATCCTCCTCTGTCCAATGTGTTGTCCAGACAAGGTGTGAAAAGAAATTTTACAATCGGAAGTCTACAATCTGTGTCCAACGTTGTCAAGATGAGAGTAGTGAATAGGTTCTATTCCCCCGGTGGTCATTTTTAGCTCACAGCGCACTTGTGGTGGGATAAGCACGTACTGCTCAGCTATGACCTACTGTTTAAAATCTACTTCGTAAAAATGTCAGTTAGAGGAAAAGCATTTATCATTTCCCTGAGTCCAACCAGAAAACACATTAGAAACAAATGGTAAGTGGAGAGAGCCTCACACTTAGGTTATGTATTCAACACTGCAGGGAAGGTATAAGCACAGCTCAACTGCTAATATATCTAGCGTCCCTGCTTAATCTAAACAGCTGTACTAGTTAGACGATGACACAGAGATGTGTTGAAATAGGAATGTTTAAAACAGAACTAAACAACTATAACCCAGGTGTGAAATTGATGAGTGTGACTCTGTGAAAATGTTTCAATGAGCTGAGAACATTTCAACCTATGCATGGACTCCTGAAAAACACAGAACCTGGTGGGAGAACATTTCTGGTGGACGGTTAAGGGCAACAAAGTCTCGCAGGTGTTGTGTTTTTAGTGGCAGATGTGTTCACACCTTAAGGTCTACCCAAAGTCCTTACATGTCACAGTAACATGTTTTATAGCTAAATCTAAGACACGTGTGACATATGTTTAAAAAAAGTGGGAAATAGCTCACTTTTTGCAAGTCATTTAAAAAGTCTCTTTATAACAACAAACTGCTTATGAAAAGTCAGATAAATAGATTATATTTTGTCATGTGTGAGACATGTAAAACATATGAACATAGCAATTGCAGACTTAAAAACACATCCTTATCTGCACATATCAGTTTCAGATTTTGACTATATTAACTTGTACAGTGTAGCAGGTAAAATAAAAAACAATAAGCCAACACACTGTCACACACAGTATGCCCCTGCTTTGCTTAAAAATAATCCGAACAGGGCTTAAAGCTACACGCCATTAATTTACTAGATCAAAGTGGCTACGAAGCCGTTTCTTCTCGTGTATGTGTCAAAGTCACTTAAAGATAAACAATTGTCACAGCTAATGTGCCTTGTTCACCAATTTCCAAATAAAACAAAACTAAATACTGCTGTTTAATGTAAACTCTCTCTGTCTGTGGTCACAGACATAATCCTTTTGAGGCTTGCTGATTTACAGCACTCTAAAATAAATAACTGTACCTACTGTGTTTGATATATATCTAATATAGAACATACTGTACTGCTTGTGAGATTCAAAAGATATGGAATGCTTCATGCAGGAGTTGTTTTGGGGGGGATTTAGGATCATCTTTCACGCCTGTGGTTTGAGCATAAAGCAAGAAAATATATATTTTTTAAAACAATAAAACTTACCAGCTTCTCCACATTATAATACATCTATTATATGTACAACCTTATCCTTCTGAGGGGTTGCACGAGGCATTGGAGGCATCCCAATCAGACAGGTCACCAGTCAGTCACTGGGAAAGAAACAGAGAAGGACAACATTCATGCTCACATTTACAACCATGGACAATTAGGGGTCACTCGTCTTTGGAATGTGGGCTAACTTCTGATTTCACTGTCACAACCACAAGCTCAGTATTAACCTTATAGATATAACATATGTGATAACAAAAAAGTAGTATGTGCTTTGCTTGCTTTGTTGATTTTAAAGGTAAAAATTAAAATGAAAGCTTTGCATCATGTAGTTACGGTACCGTAACTAAGTTTACTAGATCAGTTTGTGTGTTTGAAACTGGCTCATAAAACTCGGAGACTGCCTGCTGCAGAAGTGGAGAGTGATCACAGGCCACACACTCAGTTTCATGCTGCCTGTTCCTTCAGCACATTTCCTCACTTTTCTATGTTCATTGCTAATATTGTCATTAGGACCAATGGAACGGCCGGCTAACATGTTTTCACAGCCGGCATGTGACATCATCACATTTCAAAAGCACCTCATAAACCCAAAGGCTGAGGTTGGTTCTGGGAAAGCTTATAGCCACCCCTCCTCCCACCTAGTCATTGTCTCTGCACTGACAGTGATCTAAGAGAGCATGAATGATGAAAGCAGGTGAAAGCAAAGTATAAAGTAAAGGAGATTTAGAAATACTTTTTTAAAACTACATTTCAATAGTTCTGCCGTATCTGTCTTTGTAAAGGTTAACGTTTTCTTCTTCTTCCTTTTTTCATACAATCCTAAATGTTCTCACTGGGCACACTCTGTGCCAGGCTCTGCAGTGGGGAAAAATTATTAATTTTTTCTGCCATTAAAGAGTTTCTGGAATGTCTACAAATAATCCTTCCATTATTTAAAAAGAGAGAGCGTAAGAGAGAGAGAAAATCCACCTCAAACAAAAGGGGGGAACAAAATCAAACAATAAAAGCTCATAAAAGACAAATCTGTGGTCAGCCAAAAGGTTTTATGTCAGTCCAGAATCACAATACCCAAAACTTCTTATGTGCAAAGTGTTTTTTCCAGCAGTATTGTCCTTTAAACCTTTAAGCAAAGGCCACACAGTGTGCAGAACAAAAGGGGAAATATCTGTAAAAGTGGCACTTTGATCTCCAAAGCAAGCAAACTGTTTCCCCACAAAACTGCTTAATGCGGCTAAAAAAAGCAAAGGCAATAATGGTCATCCACGTGCGCTTAAATAGCTTACTGGCTTGCTGAATGATGTGCACATGGTCCAAACAGATGCCGATTTAATTTCTCCTGAATTAACGATCACAAAATTTTTTTGACTCATCATTTTCAGTTTCTCACTTTAGAATTAAATCAATACAAATTGCTGGTATGGGGATTTTGATCTGAAGCTTAATTTACATCTTTTGGAATATTTCATTACTGCGCTCTTTATCTTAGAGGAAAAGCGGAAAAATTGGCCTGTTGGGCAGAAAATTCAAGCTTTTCTGATTTAATTTAAAATGTTAGGGGAGTAATAGTCCTTTTGCGTATTTAATAATGATCATCCAGTCCAACTTTAACCAATGCATCTGTTATTCTTAGTTTTACTGGTTCCTTACTCTGAAACTTTTCCTTCTGAAAGTGGAAATCCCTCTGAGAGGTGGTTGATCAGCTTATTGTACACTACACACAGAGCTCGTTTCCCCTCCAAAGAATCTATCATGTGACATCTGAATCCTAAACCCATCAAATGAGCTTAAGATATACTGGCGAACAAAACTTGGAGAGATCCCATGACTTGCCAGTAATCCAGAGTCCCCATTTCCCTTTGGCTTTTTGGATTACAATATGTTTTCTTCGTGCCATTTTTCCTTTCTGCTATTAACACTTAAATGTTCCACAAGGCCTTCGGTTTCTTTATGAAAGCCACAACTAATCCCTCATTACCCCACATTCAGGCGTTTATTGAAATGTTTGCAAGCGTTGTATGTGGTCTCACTGGATTAGTGGATTCAGCAGTTCACAGCTGAGAATTTTACACATGCATGTGTGATGCATGCAGGGAGATAATGCTTCTTCTTATAGCGGCTCTTTGCAATGACCTGTGCCATCTCGGGTTCTGTTTTATATTCTCCCAGGAGTCCCTGCCATCATACTGGTCTATGAAAGTCATGGCCCCAGTTTTGTGAGATGCTGCAACTGTTTGCACTTGAAGGGGATAGACCTTAGTGTGCTGATGTAATCTATCAAAGGGAAGAAAAACATTGTATAGTTGTTAGTGAATGACCCCAGTGTCAGAGGAAACTGGGAACAGGGGGATAGAGATTTTTTTTCCAAACTTTGGCTTTTACTTTTCCCCACTCTTTTCCTCATAGTTTTTTTCCCCAGTTTCCTTTCTTTGTAAAAGGGTACTAAAATTGCCTCCGGGCTCATCATACAATGCAGCCTTTCACACTTTGAGACAAGTATGACTGGCAGATATAAGTTGCTGTTCAATGTTAAACAAAACTAGTTGACAAAGGAAGATTTGAGACAAAAGAAAAACCCTAAGACTAAAATCCATGAGCACGTGGCCACATAATGGCTCTGCATTATCTTGAGCATTGTTGGTGTTTTTTAATGTGGCTTCATTTCTCAACCCAGTGAGTCCAATAAAGACAAAACGTCAGCAGTTTTTTTAAACCATAATGGAGTTCAGACCATACTTTTACTGCCCTGCCAGTGACTAATGAGTCTTGAGGTCAATAGATTAAAAGAATTTAAGATTTCCATGCCACATCCCTAATTTGATGATTTCCCACTGAAAACTAAAACCAGAAGCTAGGCTACAAAAATATGGGACCAACACTAAAGCTTTAATGTCTCTAAGCTCTTCTGCATTTGTTCTCAGGCATTTGTTGAGTTTTCATTAAGACAGTTATGACATAAGGAAGGATGCCATGTGCTCTGTGTCTCCAGCACGTTTTTCTCCATCTGCTGTACTCAAGTGATTCAAACTCTGCTTTTTACATCCATTGACCCTGCTGAGTTGAAATAGATAATGCATTTTTATATATTTATTTTCAGAATTAAAAAAAAGCAAACTTAAATGACCCTTCACTTTTATGTCTCAAATGGGGGAAAAATAAATCTCTCTTACTTTCTTTTCATCTCACCCAAAATGATTTTTATTTTTATTGGGTTACTTATTTGTTTAACCTTTCAGCCTTTCTTTTCTTGTCTGGCTTGCTTAGAGCTGCTTGGTCACTGGCATCGGTTCACCCACTATCCACTAAATCACTAACCCCATGGCAGCCTCGCTGATTTCGTCTGGCGCTTCTCCCACTTCAGAGAGACACCAGAAACATTAGACAGGGGTGTGTCTTTGAGTCTTTCAGGCAGTTTATCCTCCTTACTACAGGACTTAGATTGCTTAGTAGCCCTTGTCATTAAATATTGTGCCCATCACTTTGATCTGGTCAAGGTCTGCCTTCTTCCTCTCTATGTTCTCATCCACTTTGATGACCTCTCCTGTATTCCTATACTGAAATATCACTATGACTTCTGTTATCTCCAAATGAGGATACGCCTAAACTTCTAGACTAACACTGAGCTTGAAATATACTGACAGTTTTATATCAGCTATGGGCTTTGTAGAAGTACAAAGGAGCTTCTTACATGCTTTGACCATTTTTCATTGAACAGGTGCTGAGAGAAATGGTTCAGATTTTTTCCTCTAATATAAAAACCATATGAGGATTAATCTGTAGTTTAGAAATGGACACATACCTGCATGGAAACATACATTTGATCAGAGTTACAGTGTTTTGCAAAAGAACAGAAACAACTAAATGACTGGTCTGGAAAATGTTTTCATTCAGCAACTTATTTCAGATATTTTGTGAGTAAAGTCAATGCCTGGTTTGCTTCCTGTGAAGAGGCACATTTAAAATTAAGCAATGCTCCAAACTATCTCATTAAGTGGCAGCAAACTTTTACTCCATGCAAAGCTGGACTCTTTTGGCTCTTGGCTTTTCTTCACATTAAATAATCAGAGTGCAGCTAGCTTGGTAAACAAGATTAAAGAAGATAGCTTTATATGATTTCTGGCTATTAAAGTAAACATTTACTTCTTTCAGCTCGCAGTCAAATTTGGCTTCCGTTCAAAACAGATTTCCACAGCACGCGGCCGATCTTTAATCTTTTTCCGTGTTCATTTCAGAAGTACTAAGTGTACCATCGCATCTTTACCACCCTCCCCTTCATGCACTTGTATAGAAAAGGAAGAGTAACGGTGACCTTTGACTGTTGTTGTGTCTGTTAGGTCAGGCAGTCCTCACACCCTGTGACACATTCCACTCCTGCCAATAAATCTTCCCTCATGAATCAAACTTTGATTTATTTCCACCTTTGTCATAGGGTCTAGAGTCAAAGTGCTCAACAGAGAGTCAAAGAGGTTAGTACTCGGGGTCTCCCAGCAGGATATGATACATTATCACATCCATTTCCTGTAATGTCTGTTAAAACTGCTGTAATGGGTTAATTTGTTTAACTATAATGTGTGTGTTTGAAAGCCTAATAATCATGGTTATAAACGACATGTTTAACTCAACAATAGCACGTGCAGCACACAGGAACTCATGTAGAATAATGAGCTTCTTAAACAGGGCTACATGTAATTGCAATCAGAATCAGCAGTGTGGCCTGCTGATTGTGATTTTCTTTCTAAGAGCTGGAATTAACAGCACGTACAAACAAAACAAACAAACAAACAAACTTTTCTTCAATTCAAAATTTTACTTTCACAGTTAAAGAAATTGTTTAATTTTACAATTTCCCCCAAACTGTTACAGGATCCTCTCACATGGAAGCAACTAGAAACAAATGTAAGTTAGTTGGATCATTTGCCAGCATGTGTATAACTTGACCACAAAGCTGGAGATCAACCTTTTGTTTTTCACTTGTATGTACAATATTCCTCATAATTTTTCTTTCTCCTTTGCTAATACCAAGGCTGCTGGCTTATGACTGGCTTTGTTAGCTTCTTTAAAATGTCCATGTTCAACCAGATAAAGGTGACTTAAGTGTCTGATTAGATTTGTTGTTTGGAAGGTTTTCATAGTGTTCCCCTGGTTCGATTGGGCAATTTTTGTATCACCACTCAGAGTGAAGAGCGCCATACTAACAACATGTTAGTGTGTGGCTGTGCGTGTGTACACGACTATTTGTTCAGCTCATAATCTGACATATGTGATCCTGACTGGCTGGTCAACAATCCTGGACTCGAAATCAGGCAGTTCTATCTAGTCATCATGTACATCATCTCATAAAATACAATTTTTAATGTTTGCTATGTTTATTGGTCAAATATGCATGATTTTCCATCCAAATAAAGACATAAGCAAAAAAATATAACCTGCTTATATTCAGTACTAACAATTTTTACCTTTGTTAAATGGAAAAACTTGATATTGTTTTATAGCTGATGAATTTTGTCAAGAAAAATTAAGCAAGTATAGTTTAAAATAATGTTTGTGACATATGATTGTTGGGTTTTTCTCTATATCTATTATTGTATGATCTACTGTACAATATAAAGCGCCTTGAGGCGACTTTTGTTGTGATTTGGCGCTATATAAATAAATCTGAATTGCATTGAATTTAATTGAATAGCAGGGCGGTAGTAAAACTTAGATCAGCTATAAACTATGTGCGCCTGTTGGACAAAAAATGCTATTTAAATTTGACTGTGCTGCATTATTTTAACATTCTGTTTTAAGCATATCATTTGAGCATAACATGGCACGCATTTGATTTAAAAAAAAGATGTAAGTTTCACTTGTTTAAAAACGAATCTCTGTCTCAAAAAATTGAGTGGATCAGCAATACTGAAGTTACATGAGTATCAAGTAAGCGTGGAGTAAAGAGACACTGACATCAGCACAGAAATTGCTTGGCTTCCAGCTGGAAAGATGTCTGCTGCTAAAGGATTCTCCAGAGAATGGCATCCATAAGAAGCTGGCAATGATGAAGCTGTGCTGGCAGCTGATTATCTGTTTTCACACAAGAAAGGATTTGAGACTAACCATAACCCCAAGACATGTGTTTAGCTCAAACATTGTCCTACCATAGCCAAACTAAAAGCAAAAGTTCACATTGAACTTGCTGAATGTGTCTGCAGATAAGGAGATGATAGATGACGACCCGTTTACCTCTTCTGTACGTGTGATGCATGCATTTAGTTCTAATGATTTTCCTCTACCATGCCCCTGAGGTCACTTAAACTCAGTGCAGTTTGTTCAGTTTGTTATATAATTTTCATCACTCTTAGAACAACTAACCACAAATTGAGATTAAATTAAACGCCAATGATGGCTGGAAATGGGATTTCAGCGTATTCAATGAAGCATTGACTCCAACAACTAAATGACAGAGAGTGAATGCTGCAGAACCGTAGCAAAACATATTAAAGCATGAAATAAGATGTGGGTTTTTTTCTTCACTAATAACCGGGTTACTGTTTGTGGTTTATTTGAAGATCATTTGCTGGTCTGAGACTCTCTGTAATATCATACCTCAGAACATCAGAGGAGTCTTTAATTACAAAGTTCGAACAAAATTTACTTGGATCATGGGAGAACGCAAAAGACTCCTGGGAGCAGTTAGGTGCCACTTTATCTGTGATTTATATTAGCCTTCCTTTTTTCCCTATGCCGTAATTCACCTATCTGCGTCAATGTCACTGTTATTGATGGAGGCTCTCACTGACACACCAGTGGCGGGTGGCTGGATAGCAGATGAAAGAGGGAATAGATGGTTGCCAGGCTGAAGGTCACGAAAGGGCAGCTGGACATTTGGCTGACCTGCGACCCAGAACCTCACATGTTATTCAGAACTTTCTGTCTGTTGGGATCAGATTAGGTATGCTTTGTACCCCTTTGTGTGTAAATCACACACACATGACTCTCACAAACACCATCTTGTGTTGTCTGTATAGGTGGGCTGGGACACTTGAGACCTCTCAATACTGAAATCTTGCGAAACTTATCCAGTCTTGTCATCAACATGTGCTGTTTTACGTAACACAAACAACACCAGAAACACAAAAAACAGAGAACTCTTTTAGAAGCTTTGTGAAGCGTTACCGCCTCAAAAAACACAGATAAATTGTGGTTTCAGTTCTTATTAATTCACAGAGAATGTAGCCTGTTTGTTGACAGGAAGGTTTTGACTTCAAGAAGCAGAAAAAACAACTTCATTGATTTATTTGTTTATTCAGTCAGTCGTGTTTTTCATGTGTTTTCCTTTTAGGTCAACAAAGGTTTTTCAATATCATTGGCCTATCTTTAGTTGCACAGTTTTTCTTGAATTGAAAACAGCTCATTCGTTTAGTAGACACAGAGTTTAGCAAAGCATAATCAAAAATGTATGTTAGGTGAAGTCCCTGCATACGGTCAAAAAAAGAATTTTCTGATGTAATCATACTCTATTTGCAGTACTTTGCAGTTCATAGTTATCTATGTACATACGGTGCAACTGCCTGATGACTAAAGCATGCACCGCATTACTGCAACGGTCGTGTTTCGGTTCATGAAAGCTTAACGGGCCAGTCCACCTCTCCAGTATTTCATATCTGTACCTCCACTGCCACCATCAATAACAGAAAAATAACATTTTGCTGAAATAATGTCATCACATTACGTTATGTGCCAAATTGTTCCACACTTTTTAAATGTAAACACAAACAGGCAAATACCAAGTTCAAAACAGTTCTCTTGTAAACAATCCCTGCACGTGCGTTTCTCACACTGTACACGGAGAGTACGTTGTTTATTTTATTGTGTCTTGCTGAAAAATGGCAGATGGTGGTATTATACTAAACACAAAGTGAGCCGAGGCTGATGGGAATGTTTTTAGTTTCTAAGGCATTTGGTCGTGAATCAAAGCTTTGAAAAAAGGAATTACGAAACGATGACGCTAGAGGAAAACAAAACAAAAAAAATCAAAGGATCACCAAAGTTGCTGTGATTTATCCTTTGGGGAACGTGAATGTCTGAAGTAAATTTCATTGCAATATTTCCAGTCCTTGTTGAAATATTTCTCCCAAAACCACAAATGTGAGCATGAAATATGATGAAGTCATTAGAATTCATCACTGGGGAACCAAAAATGTCTGCACCAAACTTTGTGGCCATCCATTAGTGGTTGAAATATTTTATAATATGTGAAAAGTTTGACCTGTTTGTGGCACTGGAAGTATCAGGTGACAGAAAAAGTCAAAGAATCACAAAATTCAGTGCGAGTCATCCTCTGGGACTCCCACTGGAACATCTGAGTCAATTTAATTTCAGCCTATCTAGTAGATTTAGAGATGTGTGATTTAGGTCACGGTGATGGACTGAGACATAAGTATTGCTACTCACATGGCTAAAAATAGTAAATGCTGCATGTTACAAAAAGGGGAAAAGAAATATATTGTGCCTCTGAACAACCTGCCTTATAGGTGTGCCCAGGAGAAGAAGCATGTTTCGCCCATCAGGGCCTAAGTTTGTGATATCGCTCTCTTGAAGTGCTGTAAGATGTGAGGGATTTTTACCCGGACAAGGCGATAATACCCAGTGACCACAATAACACACACATTTTTATGTTTTGACTTTGGATCTGTGAGAGTAAACTTTTGAGGCCAAATATGGGATCAGTTTTGGAGAGAAAGAGAAGGAAGGCCCAATTTCACAGAGCCTGAAAGTGGAAATGGGTCACATTGATCGCATTTATAAAATATGGAAAATCTATTTTTTCTTTAGCAAGGTTAACTGTTAATGATTCTTCTGACTTTTACTATGAATGTGACTATTTGTGATGCTCACAGGGTAAAACAAAGACTCAGCAGCTGCATATCTTTAGGTCTGTAGCAGTGCTTTTTTCTGCCATGTAGAAATAAGGTTTTAATTAAAAAAAATATTTGAACATAAGATGAAATGTGTGTTTCAGCAATTTTGGTGTGTGGATCCTTTTATATTGTTATGCTCGAGCAATTCTAAAATCAAACAACAGATACAAATGTAAATTTGAACCTACGTGCTGATGTTATTGATAGAGTAAAATGTCATTCCTGAACCACTTTCCACCAACTTCACACAGAGGACATTCTCTCAAACAGCTGTGTAAGTAATTAATATTGAAGCACATATACAGACACTTGATGATAACAACCCCATCCTATGCAGGTCTCATTACCAAGCGAAAAGCATGAAATGTAATCACTGAACTGATTTAGGCTTGCCTGGAAGTGCTCTTGAGTAGTGTGTGAAGTGAATTTGAGGTGTGTTTAAGTATACTTTGGGGATCATCAGGGGAAGTCAAGGCCAAAACTTGGCTTTTGGGTAACCCAAACAGGTTTTTATCTTTCAAATAGATGAAATATGTCGGATCCTGACTTGTGTGTGTTCCTTTTAAGAGCTTGCGTGAGTGTAATCTTGTGGAGGGCATGTTTACTGTGGAAGTCTCTTTTGCTCTGAGAAACAACTGAAGTGCTCACTGACTACCTTATGTATACTCGGAGGGGATTGTTTGAAATGAATCACATGAAGAAGGGGAGTAGACATGTATACAAGATAAAATATAATTATCCTATCACCTAAATATTTTGCTGAGAACTAAATAAATATGCAAGCGAGGAAATGAAACCCACCTATGGCTTTGGAGGCTCAAAAGAGTTTATGTGAAAAGAACTCCTCATGAATCAGAGTGAATGCATCAGATGGTAAATTTGCAAATATTGCATTCAACATATATTGAACATGCCAACAGTAAAGGTGCTCTAACGTAACACAATGTATTCTGGTTTAGGAGATAACATAGTTTTACGTGCATGTGGAAAATTTCATTATCACATTTTCCAGCAAGTTTAACGTCAGGATAAAAGGTGTAACGATGACATGCCGCCAGTATCTCTATCCATCTGTATTTGACAGAGCCAGAGTTTTATGCGAGGAACAGCTGTTGTTTGTACTTGGCAGGAAACTGTTTGGAAAGATACGGTACATAATGCGTATGTGTTTGTGTGCACTCATCTGGTTATCGGTACATGATTCTCTGTCCACTCCGGATGAATCTGTGTTGACTCGCAATTATGCGACTCAGTGAAACAAAAGAAAGAGATCTAAACGTTGGCGTAGCTCTTTTGACCATCTGCATTGCTGGAGTGTTGTCATTTTTGTGTGTTTCCGAACCAAAGATGACTTGCTTCAGTGCAGGGCTTACAGTTACACAGAATTTACTGGAGAAACAGCTCGCACGCCAGAGCCCAGCCTGAGCAGTCTTTGTTTGTTTGCAGTGTTTATCAGTCAGTGACAGCGTGTGTTTATATGCATGGTTCCAGTAGGCCTTCATGACCCCAATGCCCTGGCTCACCCCGTCGCCACATCCCCACCTCCTTTTTCTTGCATTCGAGAGCACAACATTAGAGAGCAATCCAGTTCTCCTTCCTCAGGACTGATTATGTCACTACATCATGAGAGTAGCACTGCGAAACAGCGGCTGCAGGGGTCGTGCTTGTCGGAGCTGGGTTTTAATCTCTACTTTTAATCAACAGGCTTACGCTAACATACTCGAATATTTACGAACATGATTGAAGTCATCACGTTATCTGAAAACTCATTAGGACAAGCAAGAGTGTCTCTGGAAAACTGGCAGAAAAAATGTGTGGGGTAAGTTACGCGTTATACGCCTAAAGTGCAAACGAACGGCCGATTACTTGGTTGTTGTATGTGGGAGGCAGCCACATTAATTAAAACTCAGTCACATGATATGCTCGACAACTGGGATCCATGCAGCTTAAAAGGATGCTGAAAATGTCACGTATGCTGTGTAAGAATGGTCTGTTGAAAACATGCACCGTATTGATTAATTAAGCCCACGCTGACTTATTTGTAAGTCAAACATTTTTATGATTTGTTTTAAACAATATCAATCAGACATTCAGCACAGTTACACTGAAGCTTTGAGTCTCTTAGGACATTGGGTGACTGACAGAGAAGTTAAGTAAACATTAAGTGAAATGCTGGTGCATGAGAGCATAATTGAGTTAAATTAGCTGCAGGAGAGTCCGTCAGCTTCATCATTATGTGTAACTGCCGCTGCCTGGGCGGCTGAGTAATGACATCAACTGTCATGAAGTGGAACCAGTGCTTAACACGTTTAGAAAAAATGAAAGCTCCATGCTTTTCATCTGTTAATATTGTACTCTCTATTAAGCCAACAGCCCCTTTGTGTAGTTCTGCCACCAAAATAACATAGGATATAAAGTTTGTTGATGCTTAAAAAACATTTCTGCAAAATAAGTGACAATTTTGAAAACTGTATATAAAAAAGATTTTGCGCTTATTTTACTACAAATATAGTACTTTCCTGTAAAAGTAGGTACGGGCTTTTCTAGCCATCAGCACGTTCACAGAAGAGAGGCAGCGCTAGCACCTCGCAACTTTGAGTTTATTTGTAAA
This sequence comes from Astatotilapia calliptera, assembly GCF_964374335.1. NCBI lineage: Eukaryota > Metazoa > Chordata > Actinopteri > Cichliformes > Cichlidae > Astatotilapia > Astatotilapia calliptera. The sequence continues at coordinate 8,783,187 of NC_137435.1, forward strand.
ACTGGACAGGTCTAGACTCTTTACATAATCAGATACGCACAGTAACATAGTACTCAAGCTCTGCCTTCTAAACTGTCTGTTTGAATTACTGTTTTCAGGTAGAAATTACAATGGCAGTAGACTGTCAATAAACATCTTTCGAATTTCTTGACTTTGGAAACCTTTACTCAAAATTCAACCACCTAAAAATGCCAGTGTTTTTTTGGAAGCTTACTCCTCTGCTGCTGTGCGTCTCCCATTTCCTGCCTTCTGTAAGATGAAAGCGGTTGAGAAATGAAGTTTTGGTATTTTATTAGAGCCCTACTGGTGCTGCAGAGCACTAAAAGCGTTGAGTCCATGCCACACCACAGGTATGGCTCCCTCTGCTGCGCTAAGAAACTCCACCAATCAATCCCAGTCTTACTCTGATTGCAGACTTAAGCACTGCCTCAGGGACAATACTGTAAAAACATACAAAGTGTATGTGCATATTTTTGGCTACATGTCTTTATCAGCGTCCATATGTGCCACATAGCCAGCATCTGCATGTCATTCTTTGTTCTTCCAGCAAATCCCACTTTAAAGATTATTAAAGTAGAAGAGAAGGATCTGTTGTATGATCAGCCAGTGCACAGGAACAGTTTGAATCGGATCTGTCCAGTGTGTTATCCATTATTTGTGATTCATTCATGTTCTGATTTATGTTAAACACTGATGGTTAAAATTAGTTTGTGGTTTCATGGTTCTTCCTCTGAGTGTCTCTACTGGCAAATTCAAAACCACGTCAAAGATAAAGAGTTCATCGCCTATAAGATTCCGGTCTTTGCAGGTTCTGGTCTTTGTTGGCATTTGTATTTACAAATTTTCTGACAGCTTGATCAGAGGAATGTAGCAGCCTGTGCTGTAGACCTGGCTCACACATAGAGTAGAGCACAAACTCTAGCACTGAATAATCTTTATCTACCTCATCAAACAAGCTCGTGGATCTCTGGTAACCAGGTCCAATTTGGCTCCGCCACCGCATCTGTGCTCTGTTTGTGCATGCCATGCTCTGTGGGCATTCTCCCACCCACTGCAGGCAGCTGTAGTACTCGCCTAACCCACATCAGTACTCCTGCACCCCCGTGCTGTGCATGGTTCATATTAGTTCCCCTCCCACCTACTCAGGCCCTGCAATCCGCCGCCCGGTCTGCCTCAGCAGACCAGAGCTCAGCACTGCTATTGGAGGACTATGGAAGGGATGACTGGCTGAAACAGAGCCAAGCGAGAGCCTGACAGGGTTCACTGTGGGTGTTTGATGTAAGGTCACCTCCCCTTGTCTTGTGAGAGTGAATCTTGCTCAGCATGCTTCCAGAATCAGTTCCAAACTGGACCTTGAGAAGGTCTTGGTCGCTAGGTGAATTTTTTGTGGGGTTACACAGTTCAGTGAAAATGCATCCACCACACTATACAGTCTGCTTTGGAGCTAGAGCAGGCTGTCTACAGAAGGTTGGAGGTTTGAGGCCTGGTTCATCTAGCCTGCCTGTCACAGTATCATTGTGTAAGAACTCCGAGGGGCCACTGGTGCATTCACTGGAGTGTGAGTGTGTGTGGGAATATTAGAAAAGTTGCTTAGGCATTTAATAAAGCACTTTATCGAAGGTTTTGCAGTTAAAAGTGCTAAAGAATTACCAGTCCATTTACATATATGTTACTGCTGAATAAGTCAAATTTTTATTAATTTAAGAATTTTATTTTTGCATTTAGTCGATCAAAAGATAATAAGAGCTTCTTTTGGCTACTCCCTTATCCATAAGGGATTGCCACAATGGTTGGATCCACATATTTGGCAGAGATTTTGGATAGTCCTCGTTATACAATGTGATAACCACTAAACTACAGAGCCAATTCATATAAAAAAAATCCACAATATCTCCAAAGCAGCTTGTGGCAAATAATTTCACAGCCACTGAAATGAAACTAAGTAGAAGACAAGCTCCTCCAGTTAACTCGTCAACATAGTGATTTAACAGGCGACTAACCAGCATTCACAAAAAGAAAAAAACAAAAAAAAAAGCCAGGTTTGTTTCTCACATCTGACCTTTGGAAAAATAAACAAGCTAATGTCTTGAGCAGGAGCCCCTCAGATGGAGCCTCTGTCATTCCAGGTGGCCAGGGGTTAATGCCACGCCAGCAGCATGCTTACCCACCCAGTGGAGTTTTTGTCACATTTATTTTTCTTGCCAGTGCAAAGCCTTCTCCAAGAACTGTCCTTGCTATCATGTGGAAGAAGTTTGCAAGCTGTGGCAAACGCTGCACAAAATTCAAAATTCCTCCCAATTTCTAAGCCTAAATCAATTCCAGCAGCATGTTTGGCATGTAGGCCCTTCCCACTAATTTGAGCAAACCTTTTCACACATTGCTTTTCAAATTTTAATGAAAACAATCCCTTTTCACTGAGAGTGGACTTTATTCAGAATATATTTTGAAAAAGAAATGCAAATCAAATTTCTCAGTTGAACCTTTGGGGTCAAGGCTCTCACTGGATAGGTTAGTACACACAGGAGTTTAAAAAACTTTAAAAACACTTGGATATGCTGGTAGACAAAGTAGGACTGTGCAGAAAGTTTTTACAGGGCAGCTGTCGGTGTGTACCTGTCATACTTCCTCAGACTTTTTTGTCATCATTATTGTGTTGAGTTTCTAGTGTATTAACTCGCACACATGATTTAAAAGCTGAAAAATAGTATTGCATGTCTGTTCTTAAATAGCCCTCCGTTTCCATTATTTCTATTAGCTGTACCTTTTTTCTTCAGCAGCATAATACCTCTCCTCTCTGTTCGTTTGGCCTTTTTTGGGACCTGTCTCTCCTTAAATGGTTAGACGCTTAATGACTTCCAGATGCGAGGTCCAGATGAAAGACAGACGCTTCAGTTTTAAATGAAAGTCTAATGAAAAAAAATGTAGGCCACCTAACAACTGAACTTTTTTCACAACTGCTAAATTGCAAAGTACAAAGAGGGCCTGAGTATAAAATATGGGTATTGCAAGTTTTTTGTTTGTTATTTATTTAGACTCTACATTGCTTATGTTGTTTGATTCCTTCTTTATAAATAAAAAAAGGAAAAATGAGCCATTGTAAGGGTACTTGTTTGTTTGAGCTTCATTTTGGCAAATTTATGATAATGTATCCTAAGCTTTGACCTGATTACTAGGAGTTATGTTTTGAAACTCTGTGGAGTCTTGTGGGTTAAGTTTTTAGAATTATAATACCACAGAAAAGATTTATTTTTTAAACATTACTGGTCAGCAGTCGTGCTTTCTTCCAGAGGAATCGCATTACCTGTTCTCTTTTTTTCTTATACTAAGTAATCTAAAAGTCTATAGTTTGTAGGTACAAAGTGCTATGCTGTGATATTTACTTGCCTTTATGCTGCCATACAGATTCATCACTCCATGAGACCTAATCATACTGATTTTCAGTTCAGGTGTTGTGTAATTTGGCATTGCTCAACCTTTTCTCCATTTTCCCTCCTTAAGCATGTGCTCTTGACAGCCACCCTTCCATTCACACCATTTCTGATGAGCCTTCAGCCAACATTAGATGCTCCTTTGTTAGGCAAATGTGTTAACCACTACACTATAGAACCATTTTATTTTTTTAAAAAATCCACAGTATCTTCAAGGCAGCTAGTGGCAGGCAGTTTTTCAGATACTGAAGTGATTAAACTGAGCAGTAGACAAGGTCCTCCGTCCTTCAACCGAAGTGTCAGATGCATCTCTCAGTTTCTGCCTTTGCTGGATTTTTTTCCTGTTTCAGATACTATTTATCTGCTGTAGATATTTTTTTAGGCCTGCCACTTCTTCTTTTGTTCTCCACTTATCCAGGAGACACTCGGGTAATAGCTCTTTGTGAATCACCATAAAAAAATACATTTTTATGCCTGTCAAACTGTGTTATCTTTGGCATTTTTCATAAATTCAGCTAAAGAATCTGGAGCAAACTATGTGTTTTTGTAAACGATTCCTAGCCATAAAGTGCCTAAAGATGCAATTTAAAATTGGTTCTTTGCTATGTTGTCATTATGTATAGACACAGCAGTGATTCACCCCTTAAGTTAGGTGCCTTTTCTGTACTTCTATGATTTGTAGGTTTCTTAACAAACCAACATTCCTCTGCAAACACTCAGGTACATTGAATGGACTATAAAATGAGTGAAAAAGCAGCCAATGCCCACAGGGATCTTTGAAAGACCCTCAAAAAGGAGGACTATCACTTAAGGAGGTAAAATATAAAGAAATGAGGCTTGCTCGAGAAAGAGAACTATGATTAGAAGATACATTGCCAGTAACAAAATTTGTTTGGGGAATGTGGATGCTCCCAAATCATTTCTGGAAAATTACAATTACATGGAATTTTTGGAGACGTGACTTCTACCTGCTTTACAGACAGAACTTCTGTTATGATGCTTCAACTTACCTGCTTTAAGTACTGTAGTATTATAGTGAGTGATGTAGGAAAGACTCAGAAACTTTACTTTTCCCTTGTCTGCAGTCTAGCTCTAAGTGTCCTTATATCCCTCCCCTTTGTTCCTTTGCCAGCTATGTGCTCCATGCAATATAGTAACCTGCTGCCCTGAACCTAGCTCCTTCACATTTATCCCTCTCTGCGCTTTACTCAGACAGGGATAAAAAGCAGCACTTCATGGAACCACTGTTGATTGGGAAATCAGTACTTCTGATTTTTCTTTCTTTTTTCTGAGAGAGTCTAAAAGTAGGCCCAGTTAGAGCCATAATCTGGCAAAATACTGCTTCACTGCTGCAAACCAATTAAACACAAATTTATCTGTTTTTTTGCAGTAACCTCAAAGCGTACCTGTCATGTTTACATTTAAGCATGCGTAAAGGAAATATGTTAATCATCATCTGCAACTCTCGTCTGCTCGTATATTCCTACCTTCAAAGGCAGTTGGAACCTATTACCTTTGTGAAAGGATAGCTCTTGATTATATGACTTGGCAACTGGCAAATAGCATGATATTTTTTGGGGGGGAGAAATTGGTGTGATTAAGATGGTTACTGACTTTGACAGTTATATCGTGTATTACTGGGATACCCAGTATAGCAGATGTTCTTTATGTGGACAGAGACAGCATATCTGGATATAGTTCATGTTTAAGTCATGCAGTAATGCTGAATGTTATGTGAATTTCAAATGCATGTAAAGTATATAAAGCTGTTGTGCGTAATTATAAAACTATTTGATATTGTTGGTGCCAGTACATTGATGCTGAGGTATAACAATAATTAGGAGTTGATGTAAAACATTATTCCCAAGGAGTTGTACCTAAAGTCATTCCTACTACAATGCAATTTGTGCGGCTGTCAAAGGAATCTACTTCCAGCCCATTTTTTCTTTGCTTTTTACAGCAAAAGCAGTGAGGTTTGAACATGTGGTTCTGGGTATTAATCCTTCAGCTCCACTTACAGACTTTTGTCTTACACTTTCTTCAAGCCACTATTTAGCTTTTTTCCTACATCAGCACTGGTGTCTTGGAGGCTGTTGGTGTTTCTTGGCTCATTACTCCTGCAAGGGCAGTTGGAACCAATTACTACAGTGAAAGGACAGTTTTATTTCTTTGAATTCAATGTGGATATTAATGCTGGCCAGAGGGTGACTCTTGATATATTTGATTACCACTTATCTTTACTGTTGAATCAGCACTAAGACAAATATTTGTACTGATGAAATATCAGTTTATAAGCTGTTATTAACTTTACACAAGTTCCCAAAATGCTTAAAATACACAGGACAACAACTCCTCTGTTAAAACAAATCGTTTAACCAGTCCTGGCGTTGCTGCAGCTTTACAGTATGGTACCCTGATTGCAGTGTATTAGGGATACCATGTTTCTGCCCTGCTTTGTCATATTCAGACCTTCTCTGTGTACATATGTGGAACACAATGGGGCAATATGGATGATACTCTGAGATACTTGATATATTTCATTGCCTTTATCACACTTACACAAAAACAGCTAGACGTCACAGGCCACAGTTTGGCAGTATTTAATGTCACAATTTTATAGACCTTACACATGTCTTAAACTATGCTGTGAAGGTTTCAGCTTTTTGTCTCATGAGTAATCACTGAAATCTTTCACATATGGTTGGTCCTAATCCAGACGGTACAGGCTGTGCTACAAATGTTTAGAGTTTTGATATATTTGTCAACAGTGAGCGGGCTTCTTCCTTCCACTGCCCGGGTGTGGTCTTTGTCTGGCTCTTTGGTGTGGTGGGGGACATGTCACAAAGTCCCTGACCTGCCCATCTGCTACTTAAGCGGCTATTGAGAGAGGCCTTTAGGAGGTCTCCACCTCGTTTTCCTCATCTCTGCTCTCTTCAGAAGTGATGCCAGGACAATAGAGGCAGAGCAGTGTGCAGGGCTTCGCACCAGCTGTGAAAGCTCAAAGCATTTCTCAGTCCAGATTTCTACAGCTCACCCACTCGTTTTACTTCTTTGAGCCTACTCTTTCCTCTTTGCCTCTGCTGTCTTTAATGATCTTGTCACTTTATCAATCTATCACATTACCCTGCTGATTGCTCCTGTGTGAGTCCTGCTATTAAGAGCTTAACTTGTCATGCCTGTACAGCTGTCATTGAATATTATTTTTGAATGAAATTCACCATGTTGTGGTGAAAAATGCATGTGATTGGGTCTAATATTGTTCTAAATCTCACTGGGTTGTCAGAAACTGCGGCGTCACTGCTCTGAAAGTTCCACATCATAAATATGCCTGCTGAAATCTATGTAGTGGGTGGAGTACTAATTTCCCTTACCTTTTATAAATCTTCATCATTCACTAAACAAGGTCCCCTTTATTCTAAACCTAAGGATGAAAACTTTTTCCTTTTTAACATCCACACAATATTTCTTTAAGCCCACGCCAACTGTCTGGCCAACATATGTAAGTAAAAGCACTACTCCAGAAAGATAAAAGAAAGCTCAGTCATAAATATGAGCTTAAGAGATTTAGAAATGTCATCCAGTATTTTCTAAAACTGTTGCTGTATTTTGTTTAATTTGGGCCCCTGCTGGTTTTGCTGCATACTAATCTGTGTTTTGTATGTTTGCAATGAGAATACAAAAAAATATTTGGAGTTTGATGTCATCGGAGTTCAGAATTAACTTGATCTCGCTGTCTTGCTCTGCAAGCATCACGAGACTGTGATGAGCAGTCGCTTTATTCCCAATGTTTGTACGTTTGTGTCTTTGCTTACGCATCTAAGGTACACTCACAGGACTTGTGCATGCAGAGTTTGATTGATGTGTGTGATGATTTCCCAGTTGGCAAACATTTACATGCGCACTCCGTCATTTGTGGCCTGTTTGGATTGGCAGACTTGCGGTCCTGATTGGCTGGTTTTGCTGAGGAATACGTGAGATGGATTTGTTTGACTGGGCACTCTAAAATACGGGGTGCGTGAATAAAAACTACATTGCCTTCAGTTCACCCCTTGTTGGCTTCAGCGGGCCCAGCTTTGCATCATTCACTTACTCACTGGTTTTTGCACTAGTTCTTTCCACGGTGTGGTTTTTATGCACGGCTGCACAATGAAGGTCTAGCGGGGAGCACTAGCTATGGACAAATAAGGTCACACATACATATGTTTGCATTAACCTCATACATTTATGATCAAGAACTGAAAAGCCACATTCAATGATTAGAAAAGGCATTTTGGGAAATTTCACATCCAAAAATAGAAATCACCCAAATCCTGGCCTTCTGAAAAGAAAATAAAGGCCAGGCTCTTTCCCAGACCACAGTATTAGGATATTAGACGGCCCAGAAAACAATAGAGCAGGAAAAAGCCTCAAGATCATTATTTCATTTGGACATGTTATATATAAATATACAAAATCCTGTTCTCTCCTGTGAGTTCTGTTCTCTTGACTGGACAGTCAGTCAGTCAGTCAGTCAGTCAGAAAGTCTCCTCTGGAAGTCTCCTGGAATCTGATGGGAGAACCACAAAGTTCCCCAGTTATCTTTGGATTTGTCCAGCTTGTTTTACTAAGGACTCAGCCAAACGTTGCCTTTCCCCTGCTGATAAGACAGCTCCCATCATTCCTCACTCACATACATGAAGTGTAGGGAGAATACTGCTGGCTGCTGGTGATGATCTAAGCTTACTCTTGCTTTTGAACTTTAATCCAATAAAAATAAAGTTTGTGTAATACCTATACACTCCAGAGGAGAGAGTACAAAGTCACTGGGAAACTGAAACAGAGGCACCTGATATTAGTGATGGATACAGCATAGTGGAGACTGGTATTTTTCTATGCTGCATTGGGTGGAGAATTCCTATTTATATCGAGCAGATGTTAAATGACTTGTCTGGTTACCAGTTTTAAAATTTACAATATGTATATGTGGTTGAGGTTAAGCCTTAATGTGCTTTCTGGAAGTTATATATAGTATAAAAGGTTAGAATAGAATGGTAATTAAACCAAGAATGCATGAAAGGGACATAAACAAGTATGAATAATGCATGACTCCTCGCTGTGACACCAGTGCAGAACTGTAGCATTATGCAACGTCCCAAAAGAAAAGGCTTTTATTTATTACTTTTTTGAATCTAATTTTGTCTGATGTTTTCTGGCTTATTCATCTTAATCTACTTTTATTTTTAGTTTGTAATCAGGGACTTTGAGCAGCACACTGGCTCATTTTCATTACTGACACTGGGATTGCCCAATCAAATGTCTTAATGTGACCGTCCCCTCCCCCACCACTGCTGTGCGCTCATGCAACAAACAACTGTAAAAACGGTAAAATACTGTAAGTAGGGGTTTCAATTACCCAGTTTATTGTGCCACGCTTATTTTTTACAATTTGCTGGTATTTTTTTTTAAACTCAAAAAACAGCCTCATTTCATTGTGAACTGCTGTTTAGCCTGAATAGACTAAAAAAGCTCCTGTTGCCACCTTACTGAAAGCATTTTTTTCTTGTCTTTTCTTTCTTTTTCATACACTGTATGTAGGTGTACTTTTAAAAAGTTTTTATAGAAGGTTTTGCCCAAAATGGGAAAAAAAATCATAGCTTCTACAATCAGTAAAGGTTTTTGAAGGTTCAGTCACAAGAGAGGAAATGTGTTCTTGCAGATCTGCTGGGAAATGCTTGTTGCATATCTGCTATCTTTTTCTTTAACAACATTCAGGTATTCACACCAAGGTGCTCCTTCAGTTTCCCCCCAGCTGACACTCATCACACAAATATGAGTAAACCAAACACATAAATCTTTGGGGTTGTTATAAATAACTTGTCCCCCCCTGCTAAATGATAAAAAGTAAGCAACAGCTTTTGCACATTAAAAGAGTAGCTTTTCTCGTATTGCTCTTGGTTTCCCCTTTCCTCGTGTGGTTTATTATTCTTCTTCTCTTTGGCTTGCATCTCTGCCAGCCTTACGACTCTCTCACTCCAACACCCCACTCACCCTCTGTTAGGAGTTACAGTCAAGAGGGCTCTCTGCTGAGTCCCCCGTCTGCCATCTGCTCAGGAAAGAGATGAAGGCTAAATTATTGCAGACAAACCTTCATCACCTCAAGTGAATGATTTCCATCCATTCACAGCCATACAAGTAACATCTTTTTTAAAAGTCAGGATTTGATAATAACCATGGCTTGCCTTATTTTTCTTGGCGATATTTCTGATGAGTGCTCCCTCTTTCACAGATGAGGTTCCCTGCTGCTACACGTTGGAGCACCAGACCATGAGCTCAATTTTATTCCAATTAGTGTTTTTGCTAAAAGGATTCATTTATAAAACATGGAAGGAAGAAGAATTCTAATCAACTTGTGAGGTTTAACCCTACTCTAATCTGCGATCTAGCACCAACACTTGCAAACAATTATGCTGCTCGTACCCAGGGGTTGATCTGATTGGTGTGTTTGCCTTGTGCTGTCTTGGGAGATCCAACAGTAATTTAGCTGGCTTCTTGGCTGATGGCTTGGGAGCTGCTTTTATAGCTCCAGTGGTTCTATCCTTCTCTAAATGTGCAGCATTATTAAGACCAGACTGCAACCAGGACATCACATCAGGTTGTAATGCGTTGCACTAAAATATAATGTGTGGTATCCCACCATTGCCCAGTCGCTCTTGTCACTGTCCTTTGCAGACACACACTACTCTAGAAGCAGGCAGTTTCTCCCACTGGCAGGCCTCCCAGAGCCTGTAGAAGTCATCCTCCTTCCTGCCCCCCCCACCCCCCCACCCCTTCATTCCCTCAGAGCTCTTTCTGCCAGAGGGCCTGTTTGGCTCATGTTCTGGCTCGGATAAACAATAAAGAACGGATCCAAAGATGCTTTCAAAGGCACCTGGTATGGTGCTCCTGTTTCAGTTTGTGGACTGTCCTGACTCTTACAACTAATAGAAATTAGTTTTGATCTAATGAGGATTTAGAGTAACGTAATTGAATATGGAAACTGCTGAGTTTATCCAGTGAGATATTCCCCTTCCAACTTAATAAATTTTAATTGTAATGTGCAATGTTGGACTGTTTAACCCATAGCATGTTTTCCTCTCTGTAGGTGACTGCGGCAGATGCAGACAGTGGCTCCTATGGCTTGATTACCTATTCTCTTGGCTCTGGCATTAACAGCGCTGTTCCCTCTAAATTCACCATTGGCAAGGAGACTGGCCAGATCTGCACTACTGCTGCACTAGACAGAGATCAAGGACCAGCCAGCTTCGACTTTACTGTTACTGCAGTAGATGGGGTAAGCCACCGCCCTTTGAAATCATGAATCCACAGAGCTGCAGTATAATCCCATAAACACAGCAGCCATGCTTTTCTTATAGACAGGAGAGCAGAGATGTGGCCAACTGTGCAGGGAAAAAAATGAGTTTTTGAGTTGTCCCCCTCCCAAGTTTGAATAGTTCTCCTTGGTAGGTAGACTTAAGTTAGTACAGCATCCTGTGCACTGACTGCCAAAAAATACTTAAAGAAGAAAAAGTTAAAAATGAAAGAAAATTACTGCGGGCATGTTAAAGCAATCAGAAGGAAAATACCTCAACTGTCAGGCAGTAATATTTTAACAAGTTGGACTGCCGCCTTCCTCGTTTTTGCCACCTGGTCCAAATGAAAAGCCTGCACTGTATTTCTGCAAATGAAAAGGCTATGAAACAGACTTGGGTTGCAGCAAGCCCTCTCACCCTCCACGGGTCATGACATATTGCTCTTTCCCAAGGGAAACTATCAATCTGTGTCCCTACGCGAACCTCCTGGGACTATATTTTAGAGGCTACGCCATACATCGAAATCTTAACTGGGTTTACTGCTGGTTTTTACTTCCACCATTAATGTGGTCTATGTGCGCTGTTAATGTGGCCTAAATCCTGCTTTCAGGTATGTTTTTACTGTTCATGATTTAATATGTGAAGGTATAACAAAAGAGCTTTTTGTTTCCTCTGCAGGGTGGACTGAGCTCAGTGGCCTATGTCAGGGTAGATCTGGTGGACATTAATGATAACAGACCCGCTTTCTACCCTCTCAGTTATGCTGTTAGTTTGAGCACACAGAGTGCCCCTGGGACATCTGTTGTCAGAGTGACAGCCTATGACCCAGACTCAGGCAAGAATGGGCGAATTACATACAAAACAGTGCCTGGAGGGGCTTCTCCATACTTTACTCTCAACAAAGACACAGGTCAGTGTAAATATTGTTCCCCATTCCTGCTCTGGACTTTTATAATGATTTACAGAAATAATTCAAACAATTTATGATATTGTGTGATGTCAAAATTGCCTGTTAATGTATTATCTTTGAATCCTTTTATAGGTGTGATCTCACTGTCTCGATCTGTCTATGGGAAGGCCAACTCTGTCGTTCCAATGGTTATCTCTGCTCAGGATGGTGGTGGTCTTGTTGCCTTAGCGAATGCCAGAGTTAACATTAGTGTGGTGGCAGGTTTAGTGGCTCCGCCCGTGTTTGAAAAGACTCAGTATTACTTCACCGTGTCAGAGGACGTCCTGCGCGGGACTGTTGTGGGAATCGTCCAGGCCAGCAGTAAAACAGGTGCGGACTACAGACACCTTAATCTGACACTTCTTCTGTAAAAACCCCCCCAAAAATGTTATAATTCAGTGACCTGTCTTTGTAATTTTACATCTTTCAGGCATCTCTAGAGATATTTCCTATACCATCAGCTCCGGAGACCCTGCAGGCTACTTCACAGTTGATTCTGACACCGGGGCCCTAAGGACCAGTCTTCCCCTGGATCATGAAGCCCAATCAGCTCTTGATTTGGAGGTGCAGGCCCGCAGCGGCAACCCTCCTGCCTTTGGCCAGACCCGTGTCCACATTACCATTGCAGATGTCAACGACAACCCACCTGTTTTCCTGCCCTCATCCTCAGAGTCCCTGCTGCTGCCAGAGCATACAGAAATGGGCACAGTAGTTTATCGTGTCCAAGCTGAGGACAGAGACTCAGCAGTCAATGGACAACTCACCTTTGACCTTTCTTCTTCAAATGGACTCCAGAGGATTTTTAGCATAGAGCGCAGCAGTGGAGAGATTCGATTGGTAGGGAGCCTCTCTTATGAGAATACCCCCCGTTATGACCTCCAGGTTATCGCCAAGGATAGTGGAGTACCCCAGCTAAGTGCCACCTTCATGCTTGTGGTTCATGTCCAGGCAGAGAACGACCAGGGTCCTGTGTTTGACACCCTCACATACCGCGTTGAATTAAAAGAAGGAACTCCAATAAGCACACGCTTTCTGCAAGTCAGAGCTTTGAACAGAGAAACACCAACCTCTGGCCACGTTGCTCCCCTGGCATATCATTTACGTCCAGATGGAGATGCTGCAGGTTTTGGCATTGCTGCAGACAGCGGCTGGCTGTTTGTGAAGAGTGCCCTGGACAGGGAAGTCAAGGACATGTACCTCCTGACAGTGTTAGCCAGTACAGGCCATGGACAGTTAAAGAAGACAGGCAGTGCCACAGTGCGGATATCGGTGACTGATGAGAATGATAACTCTCCTCGGCTTACGCAGGAAAGGGTCTTCATGGCTGTGAGAGAGAACCTGCCTCCGGGAACAGGCTTTGGTCACGTGTTGGCCACAGATCGCGACAGCGGCCCCAACGGACGCCTCGCTTACCGCTTTCTGCATCCTGACCGTCACTTTCAGATTAACACCCACACAGGTTAACTGAAAATTTTATCCACTGAGATTAGTCAGTTAGACTTAAGTGTTAAAATGTGGCTTGATTAGTTTAATTTTAATAAGCAACCATATAAATATGCATATTTATACAAAAAAGGTAATGAAGGCATAAAAATTTGATTTGCCTAAAGAACAGAACAGGCATGCAAAAACATTAGTTCACCAGTGACAGAGGAGATAACATGAGAAAGGAAGCTGATATTATTTGTTTAATTGATCTCCAAGGCTTTGCAGAAGATCAGCCTTTGAAGATATTGGCACATGCTTGACTGGAAATTTTTAATTGATCAGCTTAATTATGTCCATTTTATCTGTCTGTAAAATTGTGTTATGGTCAAACTAAGCTCAAATAACCAAAAAAATAAATTTTTCCTGAATGAAAAGCATGTGGAAAAACACAATTTAGTCAAGTCAGAGAGACATCTCTAAAAGATGAGAGACTGAGGTTGCCCCTCTGCCACTGTCATAAATTAGTTAGATCACGGTGACAGCAGCACTAAGCATCCTGCTGAGTTCTAATTGGCCTGCTGAGCCTGCTAGTCTGTAGGTGGAGACTCGGGCTCTGATTTGTGATCAGCTTCTAGCAGAGTTGTGAGTCTCTAGAGCATCTTCCAACCTCTCAGAAATCTTCTGTTTGTGTGTATGAACGTGTATCCGACTGTGTACGAACAGATCTGCACACTGTTCATGTCTATTACTTATGTGTCACTGATCAAAGCCGGCTGGCTCTTAAGACTCATCATTATTCCAGTGGACTTGTGCCTGTGCATAAAATCTCTCTCATTTATCTACTTGTGTCCCCAGGTGAGATCAGCACAAGGATGACTCTGGACAGAGAGCAGCAGTCTACTTACCAGCTCTTGGTGGTGGCACAAGACGGAGGTTCACCCCCTCGTAGCGCCACAGGCACCGCTTTCATCACTGTACTGGACGAAAATGACAACGACCCTGTTTTCATCCACAGTCAGTCAGGGAAAAACATCATAATTCAGGTAATGTCGAAAGAGCACAAATGTTGTTTGGCAGAAAATAAATTGCTATCATAGAGTGCTGAAAATCTGGTTTAACCCTTAGGTGATGGAAGGTCAGCCTTCTGGGGTTGTACTGGGTACACTGCAAGCCAAAGACCCTGATGAAGGGGAGAATGGCACAATATTCTATTCTTTGTCAGGTACTTTATAGAGACGTTTAAAGAAATATATCTTCCTCCAGTCTTTATTAATTTTTTCATGCTTTTCTTCTTTTTTTGTATATTGTTGAAAGCGGATTCAATTTAATGTTTGTGTTTGTGTGTTCAGGCTTCCTATGCACTTCTCATCTCAAGTTCGGGTATGCTCTGTTTCTTCTAGGTCCCAGAGCTGAGCGCTTCTCTTTGAACACAAACACTGGCGAGTTGCGTTCGTCATCCCCTCTCAGCCACTCGGAACGGGCTGAGTACACTCTGACGGTGACAGCCACCGACAGAGGACTGCCCCCTCGCAGCACCTCCTGCTCCCTCACCATTCAGGTTAGACTGTGTTTTGGAACCACTGCGAGCACAAACACCCACTATATTCACCTATTTGATATCAAAGAATAGACTCGGGGCAGCGACGATCTGCATCCCTGGGCCCCTCGCACTAGTTGCAGACATATCAGCCTCACTTCTGACAAGGTCCCCTCCCATCCCCTCCCCTTTTCTTCCCCTGTGAATTTTCAAAAGGGAAATTTCTATCTGAAATGGAAAAGTGGATCTGAATCAAATACTCCCAGCTGGCTCGTGATGAGGGCCAGCTGTAGACGTCTATGATCAAGGTCATACTCAATGACTTCAACACTTTTTTAATACAGTAGCCCTTTTTGCAAGGAGCAGCAAGGCTATACACTCAACATAAAACACAGCATTAAAGGTAATTCGTGTTAATATTTAATATAGAACAGAAAAAAACACAATGGAAGAACTCTGGAAGGAAGATTTATAGGTTCCAGGAAAATTGAGCTCCTATATAAACAGCTCCAGTCAGCGCCAGCGCAATTTTTCCTCTTTTCCAATAACAAAAAATGGAAGTCATAATTGTTAGTTAATTGGATTAAACAGTGCAGTGTTGTTCTTGCCTTGTGACGTATTTGTGTAATTTCCTTTAATCATCTTTTCTGAATGATTATTTAATTCCGTCGATGATAGGATAGGCCTATTCCAATTTATTTTTGGAACACTTCTTTTCCATCTAATGTGGAACCAATTTACAGCTTGTCAGCAAGCACAGCATATTTTTTTGAGTGCCTACTTAGTGTGGGAATTGTGCTGTTGGATACACTGCTGAGTATCCAGACTGGCCAATCAGGTTACAAAACACGGTCAGTAATTTCGATTAAAATTTCATCAATAAAGCCACTCCGTGCTCATTTACCTTTCACAGCTGCTTTAATTTTCACACTACATGCATGTATCAAAGGGAAAAAACATGTTTTATTTAAACAATGTTTCAGAAGAGAAATAATAAGGTTGTAGTCTTTGAAGACACTCGGAAAAGAAGTGTAAAACTATATGCAGTACCGCAGTATTCCTCAGTACTAAATTCAAGCCCTTATAACACTTCCTTTTCTGATTGCAGCACTTTTATCATCTATTATATTTCTTGGCATCCAAACAGATGTCAGATTAATCTTAGCAGTCATGTTATTGAAGTCTATAAAAACCTTTTGTAAGTGGTTTCATTTATTCCCCGTGAACACATTCAGTGTGGAGAGGACGTCTGTTTCCACTTTGCCTAAAATCCATAAAACATTTTCGTTCTGTATTGAAAATTGCAAACTTAAGTTGCCACTGGGCATTTGAGTGAAGCATTAGATCTGCTGCCATGTTGCTGCGCCGTTAAATATAAATCCAATGTGTTGCTTTACTGCAGGTTATCAGCATTAACAGACCTGCTACCAAGAAGAATTCACTCTCCATAACTTTCAATTCGGTGGAGGAGGCCAAGCCCGGGTCTGTTATTGGCTCGGTCCGTCTCCATGATAGAGGAACCTTAGAGGACGACAAGGTGACCTACACAGTGGTGGGGGGTACGGACCGAGATGGCACATTTGTTGTGGATCGTCTGACTGGGGACGTTTACTTGGCTCGCCCTCTTGACTATGAACGAGACTCGCGCTACAATCTGCAAATTGAAGTGGATGACTTCTCCGAGGCCCCTCCGAGCAGCACTCTTGTCCACCTGGACATCGACATAGAGGACAGTAATGACCACACTCCTCAGTTCCCAGAGGACCCCATCACAATTGTCATCTCTGAGAGCATGGATCCTGGCTCCTCTGTCTATACTTTCCAGGCCACAGATAAGGATGGCAGTGGGTCCAACAGCAAACTGGTGTATTCCATACTACAACAGTGGCCAAATACCCCAGGTCTATTAACCCTCGACCCATCAACTGGGGTTCTCTCCTTGGGCCAGAAGCTGGACTATGAGGTCACTCCAAACCTCATCCTGGTTGTAAAAGCAACAGATTCTGCTCCTGATGTCAGCCAGAGGCGCTGGGGTTCTGTCACGGCAAGGCTGTATGTGACCGATGAGAATGACAATCCACCAGTGTTCATATCGCCAACAGCTGTCAGTGTGATGGAGGATCAGCCAGTGGGCTTTGTAGTGCTGTATGTCATGGCCAGAGATGCAGACCAAGGGGAGAATGGTAGAGTGACCTACAGAATTCAATCAGGCAACACTGCAGGGACATTCAGTCTCAACCCTAGTACGGGTAAGTGCAGCCCGAAGCCAGGCTTTATTCTCCGTGTGCTTCATTCAAATTAGCTATGCTGTTTTTCATGCATAGCTAATTTACATCCTTTAGATCGGTTTTCTTGTCACAATCCTCAACAGAAAGGGCTTTTAACACCCAAAGGTCATTGTATACATGCAAATTCATTTTGATTTCACCTTGCAATTGCACAAAAACAGGAAAGGTCTTGACATACACGCTGTATTCACTACTTATTAGGGCTGTACTGTCGTATATTTGACATTAATCACTTTGTTGATGGGTGTGCAACTGAAGTTAAGGTGTAGAAAAATAAATGAACAGAACATTTTCTTGCTACTTTTTTGCGCTCAGTGACCAGTGATATGTCAGGATCACAGGGCTCCTGTCCTAAGGTGCCACTGCTGTCTCGCCATTATCTTTTTCAAAAATACCCCGAAAGGGAAATCTGATTTTTTTTATATCTTCATAAGTTAGCTCTGGCGATGACTGTGAACTTTGCTTTCCACCCAGTGTTATCTGGGATAGCTACTGATCACAACTATGAGTTGTTATGATTAGAAGAATAGTCTACTTAAAAAATATTTAATTTAAGTGCAAATACAAACAGTTTGAAGATTATAATGAGTAAGATTTCAAATCTCTTATGCTGTTTACTTGTTTTCCTCATCTTTCTGCTTCTTTTTTCTACTTATCATTATACTAAAACTTTTGGCTTCAGTTTCTCAGGTCTCTCTTTGTATTCTCTGCCCTGCTAGGCTGTAGAACTAGAACTAAAGCACTACTGTGTCATGCAAATCTTTTGCTGAAGATGAAATATTTTCATCTTCAGCAAAAGACAAGCAAATCTGCATCAGAATCTCCTTCTAAATTTCACTTTGCATTGCATATATACTCACTACTCTACACGACTCCACACAAAATTCACCTAACCTTACTTTCTATAAACACACACAAACTGTTTTAATAATCTGCTTACTTCTAAGGTCAGCCCAATTCTTGCTTCACCTTTCATGACTTATTTCTCTCAGTTGGAGGCCAGACAGGCCAGCTTGCCAAATATTAAACGCACACATACACACACACAAGAATGTGCAAGTACACGTGCATACGCGCGCACACACAACAACCCATCATCTGTTATTGTGGATCTATTCCCATGAAAGACCAAAGAACCTCCTGCTCAGGCTTCTGGGAACCATTAGAGGAGGGATCAGTTACGCGTGTTTATGTGTACGCACGTGTGTATGTGTGTGCGTAGGCATGCACATATGTGTTTGTGTGCTTGCATTAGAGTATGTCACTTAGTCAGCGCTGACCTTGGGCCATTTGGTCCTGTGGGCTTTGTTGTGGTGTTTGAGACACGTGTCAACATTTGCTCCGCCCTCGCCTTCAAGTCGCCAACCAGGATGCCTCCTGGAGCAGTTTGGGGATGGAAACATTCAGCGTCTGTCATGCATGTCACTTCTGCTTCAGCCCAGTATGTGCACTCATCTTGAAGTGCTTTTCATGCACACTAGTTATTTGTTAGAATAGTGACAAGTTAATCCTTTGTGCACCTGGTTTGCTCCCGTTTTGGGGTCAGTGACCAAAGGTCTACGACAACTCTGCACAATCTGTTTTCATTACCTTGGCGTCACAGCTAACCACAATAGAGAGAACTATCAGGCGATTGTTATAAATCTGTAAAGTCACAGTGTGAGACACATTCTCATCACTCAGTGTCAGAATGGAGGTCATTAATTTTCCTTTCAAGAGAAGTAGGGAGAGTTTACTGGTGATATGGGGGACTGCTTCTCTGCAAAAGACAACACCATTCAGGGATTAACCCATCAAATTTTGATAAATGGCTTTGCCATATCAAATAAGAGAGATGTGTTTGTTGTCTGAGCAACCTCCGCTCGCACATGCACTGCAGTCCACAGCGTTGGCGCCACCAACCCCCACACATGCTTACAAAACATCCAAAATAAAAACTCTCCCCAGATCCCTCCATTTTTTTCCCCTTCCCATGTGTTATCGGTGACCAGGGATATAGTAGGATCACAGAGGAATCAAATTTAGGTAAAAAATTCCAGCCTGTAACTTATACCAGATTAAAAGCTTAGAGGCAAGTTATCTCAATCCTAGAAAGGCACAAAGTGAAAAACAAACACACACAAAAAAAGTTAAAAGGAAAACAGTCTTGGCCCTCTCTTTCTTTAACAGTTGCATTTGATTTTAAAGCATGAAATTGAAATTAAATCATTGCAAGTTCTACCCTCTTAGGGCAGGATAATGAAAAGGCTGGGGTGCCTCTAATTCCTACGGAGCACGGCAGGCCTGGCTGTTGCGTGTCTAGAGTGTGTGTTTACTGCTTCTTTCTCGATGGCTGTGGCATTCTCCAGTGGAAAATCTCGTAAACTGTGGCCAGACCGTTTGGGCTGTTACAGCAGTGGTGGTGGTAGCAGTCAGGTAGGCAGAGCTGTGTGTGTGTGGAGGAGATTAGCACTGATTTGGCCCTCACACGGCAAGTTTTCACACTTGATTTTTAAATAACTTGACTACAAACACAATCATGGCAAGCAGTGTTTTTTATTGCCTTTGATGACATGCTTTCATACCGTAATTGTCTAACTGTCTCTTTTAACCAGGCTATAATAAAGTACCCACGTAGAGGAAATCTCTCCTCATATTTCACCCTTCATTCATCTCCCTACAGGCTCTCTGTCTATTTTCAAACCTCTGGACCGCGAGGAGCAGGACATCTTTAACCTCACAGTAATCGCTGAGGATCACGGGATACCCCAACACTCGTCCATCCAGCTGCTGTGTGTGCATGTGATCGATGTTAATGATGAGGCGCCCTGGTTTGAGCAGAGCCAGTATGAAGTAGAGATCTCGGAGAACCAACCTCCAGGAACCAGTGTGCTGACAGTGTCTGCCACTGATCTGGACCAAGGTCTGATTCATAATGTGCAGGGATTTGATCTGTCATATTATATTTGTGCTGCTTTTAATTCTTCTTAGCCATCATTTGCTGACTATGTGTTCACATTAGAGACATTAACAGTTCTTTTTATTTGCATAAGGACTACATGAGGGGGGGTTAGCATGCATTCTCCAAGAGTTAGTCAGAAGCACATAAAGTAGGAGGATTATAAACTTTCTCCTCAAAAGCAATTAGTGAAGTAAACAGGTGAGGTTGCCAGGCTGCTTTCTCGTAGCACGCGATCTGGCACACAGACGCCTGAGGGAGGGCTCTTGCTGCCAAATGCTTATACAGCAAGCCTCATGACAAACAAACAAATAAGTTTACAAGCTATAGAAGAGAATTTGAAACATGTTGTAAATGCATTTTTTTCATTATTATCTACAAGTTATAGGATGGAACTCTCTGACCTTCACCAACATTCTTTGATTTTTAATTTATTTTTACAGGCCATTTTTAATAGAATGCTGTGACTATATTTGTTTCTCTGTAGGAAGCAATGGCCAGGTGACATATGACGGTATCTCACAGGAGGGTTTCAGCATCAACCCAGTATCAGGTGTGATTATGATTACTAAGTCTCTGGACAGGGAGCTTCAGGAATACTACACTGTCACAGGTACTGTCATCTGATTGTTCTGCAGCCTTACAAAAAATGCCAGATCTGATACATAATAAAAATAATATTTAAATTATGAATTACTACAACAAATTATAGTGTGCTTTTTTATGTTCTGGCAGTGTCTGCAAAAGATGGAGGCCTTCCACCGAACTATGCTAAAGCAACTGTGAGGATCAAGGTGACTGACGTTAATGACAACGCCCCTGTCTTTGGACGTCTTTACTACAGCATAGAGGTGCCTGAAAACCTGGAAGCACTACCTCTATTCACCCTTCGAGCCACTGATCAGGATGCGGGAGACAACGGCAGGATAAACTACAAAATTACAGGTGAGAACTGCTTTTGATTTAATGTTTTAAATGATCGGTACATAGTTTCAAATGTTTACAAGCCATTTGCTATCGCTCTACTTGCAGCTGGAGATTCATCTGGAGACTTCCACTTGGATGGCCAGTCAGGTGTCCTGTCCACCTCACGGCCCCTTGATCGGGAGAAGAGGCCTGGGTACAGTTTAACGGTGATAGCTCAGGACCAGGGCCACCCAGCACTTAGCAGCACTGCCACTGTAGAAGTGATAGTCCTGGACATCAATGATCACAGCCCCCAGTTTCAGAGCAGCAGCTACACAGCAGAAATTTTGGAAGATGTTCCCATTGGGTCACTCGTCCTGGAGGTGAAAGCCATTGATTTGGACCATGGCCCTAATAGCCAAGTGCTGTACTTTCTGAGCCATGGCTCCCAGAGCATGTTCATGATAGACCAAAACACAGGTCGCATTATCACAGCA
Organism: Astatotilapia calliptera; assembly: GCF_964374335.1. NCBI lineage: Eukaryota > Metazoa > Chordata > Actinopteri > Cichliformes > Cichlidae > Astatotilapia > Astatotilapia calliptera. The sequence continues at coordinate 8,804,486 of NC_137435.1, forward strand.
TCCCCCCTCGATAGAGAGAGAACAGCTTCTTACACTTTTGAGGTGTGTGCCACCGATTCTTCCCCCGCAAACCCACGTAACTCCACTGCTCAGGTGACGATCTATATTCAGGATGTGAACGACAATGCTCCGTTCTTCATTCAGGACCCACTTATTGTGAATGTCTCCGCCAGTAGTGTCTCTAATCGTCGAGTTTTGGCCACTATGAGAGCAGAGGACAAAGACTTTGGAGCTAATGGCTCTGTTTTTTATCGTTTCGCCAACTCTGTCAGGGGGTTCACCATTAACTCACTGACAGGAGAAATCCAGGCCACAGAGAAGCTGCAGACCATGACCCAAAGCCAACGGACTTTGATAGTTCAGGCCATGGACCAAGGGAACCCAGCACAATCTTCCCTGGGAGTGGTTATCATTTACATAAAGGAGCAGAGCTACAGTGGGATTCGCTTCTCTCGCACAGCAAGAGATGTCAGCCTGCAAGAGAACGCTGCTAAAGGTTGAAGTGATTTAAAATCTTTAACATTGTAATTCAAAGAGTGTAAATATACATTTGAAATAAGAAGTATAAATGAAATGTATCAACATAGTGTGTTTTGCATCTTCTAGGCACAGTAGTAACACAGGCTCAGGCCCAGTACCCAGATGGCTCCAAAAATGGGATCACCTACAGTATATTCAGTGGCAATAAATTGCAGTCTTTTGGAATAAACACAATTACTGGTAAGTGTTGGCAGTACGACGGTTGGTAAGATGGCAGTAAACATTACAAGGTTATATTTTTGAAATGTAGAAAGTGAGTCATTGATACTTTTGTGATTTAGGTGAAATATGGGTCCAGAAATCTGAAGGACTGGACTTTGAGGAGACCCCAAAACTCCGCCTTGTGGTGAAAGCTGAGACAGCATCCTCTAGCTCCTACATGGCTGTCAACTTAATCCTTCAGGATGTAAATGACAACTTGCCACGCTTCCAACTCCAGAACTATGTAGCCTACATTAGGGAGGCGCAAGGCTACGATTTTCCCATTATCCAGGTGCAGTAGCTTTTCCCCCAAATGTTTATTATGCTTGGCTGCTGTTTAAATGTGAAGCTGTAGAATAAAAACTCTCAAGCATCAGAAAACTGGATAGTTTCAGTGCTGCAAAGGATTGACTTTTCAATTTCATGTGATCTCAGTGTCCCAGAAGAATTTACTGTATAATCGCTTGTGCCATGAAGCCAGAACCATATAGCCCATTTTTATTAACTATTGACTTCCAAGTCCAATATTGCTCACTAGTTCGAGTTACACTAAAACAGCTGCTGCAAATGTTTCTATATTTACGTTTCCAAAATGGGGTGTTAATTCACTCAGGTGGCCGCAGACGACCGGGACCAGGGTCAAAATGGTCAGGTGACTTACTCTATCAGGTCATCATCCATGAGTGGCTTGTTTAAGATAGACCCACTGACTGGAAGCGTTACCACTGCAGCCATAATGGACAGGGAAATCTGGACCCAAACGAAGTGAGTCTTGCTTTTATTCTGTTTGTTTGTAACCACATGTTGGCATGAGTTTCCTGTCAGCTAATCCACATGCATATTTAGACTCTGTCACAGTTAGAATGTACACTTATTCTTGTCAACTTTTCCTTGTTTTTATAGTTTTGCTCATTTTATGTTCATATTTTGCTTTGAAAAATCCAAGGATTTAAAAACGAGTTGCACTGTTTCACCTGACTTTCATTTGGATTTTATATTGCTACTGCAAACTTGACTCAAATTTTGAAGTCCCACTCAGAAAATCCTTTCTGTTATAGAAAGAGAAAAGTAGATTTTGCATGTTTTTGCATCACAGCCTTTCAGTGTTATGAGAAAATCATGTATCCCTTGCAGATAATATTTTTAAACATATTGTTTTATTAATATTTAAAATGACTTTCAGGCGCTTTTGTGTATTGGAAAACACACACACAAAGAAAGAAAAACATCCAGACAAAAACAGGCTGTTCGATGTGGGCTTTGGGGACCAAGAATTGTGTAACAGGGTTCAGAAAGTTTAAAAGTTAAAAAGCTGAGATTCATTTTGTCGCTCCAGGCTTGTTGTTACGGCAACAGACCGGGGAACCCCACGGCTCGCTGGCTCTGCCACCCTCACTGTGATCATCATTGACCTCAATGACAACAGTCCCATGATTCCCCTGCCTCAGAAGATTCGAGTGCCTGAGGGTAAGTCAGCTTCACAGTGGAAGTTAGCCCAGTGATCTTATCATAAAGCCTCACATCACACTCCCTGGCAGCTCGCTCAGCAGGGCTCAGTGAGAAAAGTCTGACCCTTTGATGAAACAAGCTATGGCCAAGTTCCTCCTCCGTTCATTTCCTGTCTATTAGTTCAAGGCTTTCCAGAACCGGATATTTCTTCATAAAGTTTTTTTTTTCTTTAAACCAAGACACTCTGTGTTTCATTTTAGCTGCACCTAAATATCTGCTCTTTGTCTTCACACATACAGATACTCTCATTGGCACAATAATCACCCAGGTAACGGGGAATGATGTGGACTCGGGGCCAGCCCTCTCCTACACGTTACACCTAGATGCAAGCAGCCAAGGCATGTTTGGAATTCATTGTTATGGAGGAGGAGTGTCGCTGACTGGACCACTAGACTACGAGGAAAGGACGTGGTACACTCTAACCGTTCGCACATCTGACTCTAAACATCAAAGCGAGGCCAACCTCACTGTGCTGGTGGATGATGTGAATGATAATTCTCCCACCTTTACCCAGGATTTGTATCAGGTACTGCATATTTCACTACATTTTAGATTATCGGAATATTTGTTAAAGTTTTCAATAATCTGTAATGGAGATAAATATATTTACATTTAATGTGTTTCTTATCAGGTGGCTGTATCAGAGCACCTCCCTGCAGGCAGCGCAGTCGTCACCGTAACAGCCACTGACCGTGACTCTGGGGACAATGGGAAAATTACTTACAGAGTCATGTCATCAACGAAAGGTGTCTTCTACATTGACCCAGTCAATGGTATGATTACTGTCTGCACTGCATTTATGGTTGTTTATAACTACACTCTAACCAGAGTTTAAGAGCCCCTTAATTATACTTCATTAAAAAAAATGCCATTCCCTAAAGCGCTCCTTGGATGCTCATTTGGGGTTTGGACATATTCGCAACGAGTATTGCAAAATATTTAATCATTTTCTTCATTATAAGTAATTGAAAACCAAATCGAATGTTATTTGCCTCAGATGTTTTGCTTGAGATAGCATCTAAAAATAAGTGCGTCATAAAAGAGGACTTTTTTTCTTTACACTAACTATACTTTCTCCTGTCCTCAAAACATTTCCATTTGCCTGAAATAATGTTCTCTCAAACAGTGTGTACCCAAATCTGCCACAGTGTTTACAAAATGTAATTGTAATTTACTTTTTTAGTTAAGTCATTCATTACTGTGTAAGAGCTAACCAGCACTGATATGTAATATGATGGGTTGTGAAAGAAAGACCTAAAATTACGTTGGCCTTCTTATGATGGTACTCTCTGTTTCTTCGCAGGTACTCTATTTACTAAACAAAAGACTGAGTTTGACTTCGAGAATCCCTCCATTCTGGTGGTGATTGAGGCACGAGACCAGGGTACTCCATCCCTTTCAGCCATTGCCACTGTGCATGTTCAAGTGTCTGACATAAACGACAACGCCCCCATCTTCCATCAGTCAGAGTACAGAGCCACTGTGTCTGAAGACGGCCTTCCTGGATCAACTGTTCTGACATTAGAAGCTGTGGATGGAGACCTGTTACGGGATAACTGTGGTTTTGATTTTGCTATTGCCAGTGGCAACTCGGGTAATGCCTTCCAGATTGAGAGCAGCGTGCGCTTCTTGGAGGGGCGGGGCTTCCAGACAGTTGGGAGTCTAATCCTGGTAGAGAAGCTGGACTTTGAAGCGGTACCAAGTTATAACCTGACGGTTGTGGTGTCAGATCGTGGAATCCCTCAGCGTAGCTCCAGCGTTCCTATCATTATCAGTGTTACAGATGCCAATGACAACCCTCCAGTATTCAGCCGAACAGAGTACAGTGTGATTCTGAGTGAGGGTACGGCAGCAGGGACTGAGATCTTGCATTTATCCGCCACAGATCCAGATTCTGCTCCAAATAGTGAGGTCCAGTACTCTATAAGCTCAGGAGATGAGACAGATCTTTTCCATGTAGACCAGTGGACTGGAGCTTTGAGGCTGCAGAGACCTCTGAACAGCGAGACACAGTTGTCCCATTTGATTGTTGTCCAGGCCACTGATGGCCAAGGACACTTTGCTTTGGCCCCTGTCAGTATAGAAGTGAAGGACATCAATGATAACCGGCCTTTCTTTCCCCTCAATCTAGTAACTGCAAGCATCAGGGAAAACCAACCCCAGAACGCCTTAGTTACCATGCTGCATGCAATTGACCATGACAGAGGGGTTTTTGGACAGCTAAGGTACTACATGTTAGACTCCTTTAAAGAAGGAAAAGAGGGCTTCTTCATCAATCATACTTCAGGTGAAATACGGACCCGCTCTTCTTTTGACTTTGAGAAGATAAACTCATTCCAGTTTGTGGTCATGGCTGTGGATGCAGGCAACTATTCTGCTACTGTAACAGTGAAGGTTTATGTTACGGGGGAGGATGAATATGATCCTGTTTTCACCTCTTCAGAGTTCTTATTTGAAGTGCCTGAGGGAGCAAAGAAGGGTCAGGTCATTGGCAAAGTGCAAGCCAGAGATGAGGACGGGGGTGTGGATGGTGTTGTACTCTACTCCTTAGCAGACCACTCGCCTTATTTTGAAGTCAATAAATCAACTGGAGAGGTTTCTTTAAAAACGGATGGCTACAGTAGACACATGAGTCGCTCTAAAAGAGAGCTACGTCTAATGACACTGGATGTGAGCGCTCACAGCCCTCTGGAGACGTCTCGCATATCAGTGGCCAAAGTTACCTTAGATGTTACCCATACATCTTTTGGTCTCACCAGAGACGTGAACATGTTGCTCGTCAGTGTCATTGCAGTTTCACTTGGGATCATAGTCATACTGATAACAATTGCTGTGGCACTATTTTTTGTTAAGTTAAGACGTCGGAAGAAGGAGAAAAAGACACACGAACGAACACCAATGTCAGGGACCCTGCTGCACAAGTTTGAGGAAACAAAACTAGCAGCCAATGAAATGATTTACCATCAGGCGCTTCCTGGATATGCAACTGATCAAAGAGGAACTAGTGGGGGTCCGTACACCCGTGGCGGATCCCTAGATCCTTCTCACTCCAGTGGTCGAGGCTCTGCCGAGGCAGAGGCAGCAGAGGATGATGAGATCAGGATGATTAATGAATATCCCAGAGTGTCAAGCATCTCCTCGTCAATGCAGGAGCACATCTCTGCCCGAGGTCCAGACTCCGGAATCCAGCAGGATGCTGATCAGCTATCAGATGTGTCTTGTGAGCCTTCTATTGATTGGTTCAAAGGAAAGAAAGCGGGCAGCGTCAATAGTACTTTGTTAGCTGGCCAGGTGCCAATCTACAGGGACGAAGGGTGCGGGTATGTAGGCGTGGGACGAGGACTGAGCATCTCCCGCCCTAAAGACTACACCTTCCCTGAGGACGGAAAGCCCTCCGCAGATGGCTCCCTCACAGCCATTGTGGCCAGTGATGAGGAGCTGAGGGGCAGCTATAACTGGGACTACCTGCTAAACTGGTGTCCCCAGTTTCAACCTTTAGCTAATGTCTTTACTGAAATAGCACGTTTAAAAGATGAAACTGCGCCTCCTCATCCTCGCAGGTCATTTCATCACAAAGCAAAAGCAGAGTCAAGAATTGACCCTCCACCTCTCATAACCTCTGTGGCCCACCCTGGGGCCAAAACTGTGCATCCAAAGCCTGCCGTAGGTAGGACGTTCCCAAATCTGGCTTCCTTACGAAGATCGCCCATCAGCGCTGAGGGATCCATCTCGTCAATCGCGATGTCTCCAAGTTTCTCCCCGTCTCTCTCACCACTGGCAGCACGTTCGCCTGCAATTACACCCTTCAGTGTCTCACAGGGCCCCTCTGCCTCCGTGATCAGCACAACTGAACATAATTTGGAACACAGTGAAGAGGCAGAGCTGAGGATTTAAATTTTAAAGGGTGAACTGAGCTGAATCACTGCTGTTCTAATCTTGTTCTACTGTATGACCACAGAGGCTGCAACCTGAAATGAGGCAATGCTATTCTCTCTTCTGTTTTCTCAAGAGAAGTACACAATGTTATATCAAAAAGTCCAAATAGCTGAAGATGTGGTGCTTTTTCATGAAAAAAATACATCACTAGCAGGCCAAAAAAGGACTATGCCTTGTGTGTGTGTGTGTGTGTGTGTGTGTGTGTGTGCGCGCGTGTGTGTGTGCGTGTGTGTGTGTGTGCCTGCATTTGTGCATTAAATAAACATATGCTTTTGTTGATCAGTGTTAATTTGCACATTTTAATGGAGATTCATAAACGATGTCAATATTTTGTACAAAAGCATTGTCTATATTTTTATATATGTGTGGTTTCTGACTAAATCTGGCATTAACGTGTCAAAGGGGGTGCAAAAACCTCAGAATACATTTTTATATTTGTATATTTGCTGATGTACTGTATACTTGTTTGTACTGTACGTCTGTGGCGTATCTTGTAATTCTTAACTTTGTGGTTTTAAGTGAAGCTCACCATTAATTCTTCATGAAATAGGATTTTTTTAGGAGATAATTGTAAATATTTATAGAAGAAGAAACAACCTCGCTTGAACAAATGAAACATCAGTCAGAATAGAGTATTATGTGACTAGATTTTCTTACAATTCAGTGTTTGATCTTCCATCCAAGGTAACAATGAATGTGAAATGCTGAAAAGTTGTCTTAGTCCTTAACATGCACCCGATCACATTCTGCAAAATAGGACTTGACATCCAATGATCCTGTTTTTCAGGCACATGGCTTTAATTTCTCACAACAAGCCTTACTGCTTATCTTTTCTTTGCATTGTGACACGAAAAACGAATAAGGGAACACTGAGCAGCTACTTGGTAAATGTAAAATAGTTTGCCTTATCTGCAGCCTGATCTTTCCAGAGAATGTAAGCTGTTTGTTTATCTACATAACTAACGTTCCTCAGATAAATGTTAAAAACAAACACTCGAAATGTAAAAATTAGTGCTATCCTAACACTGAAATTTGCAGCAGTTTTATTTTTTGTCATTTTTAGTTCTGTCCAGATTTTTTCTTTTCCCTTTGGTGTAAATGTATTGACAAACTCACTTTGTGTTACTTGGACCATTTTTTCCCAACTCCTTTCAGCAGCAGTATACACAACATGTATGTGAATTAAAACTGGTGCCAGTAAGTGTTACAGTTGGTATAATAGGAGTTCAAAAAAAGTGTATATATATATATATGTATATATGTATGTATATGTATATATGTATGTATATATATGTATGTATATATATGTATATATTAGGGGTGCAACGATACACAAAATTCACGGTTCGGTTCGGTTCGATACTTTGGTGTCACGGTTCGATATTTTTTCGATACAAAAAAAAATGTTCATGCCTTTTTAATTTGTCATTTATTAAAATTATAAATATATATTTTAACACAAAAGTACAGTTTTTAAATTTAACCCTAACCCTTGTGCGTGTTGTTTTTTAGCTCGTCATATTGCAGCCACAGAAATTCTTTTGTCCATGAAACCATAAAGCTGCACTTTCTTTTTGCCTTATAGTCTGATTTGTCATAACTTCTCCGTTTTGTGGTAAGCTTTTCTTTGGCTGTCACTTCTTCACCCTGACCTGTCTTATTTGGCTCAGCAGAACTAAAATATATATCTGTCTGTTAAGGTTCTCAATCATCCAGGTCATCGTAGTGAAATATATATCCTGCCGCACTCACATAAGCTCAGCGATTCTCTGCGCGATCAACCTCTCACATGTTTAAGCTGCGGGAGATTTCACTTGTCATGTTTGCATAGTAAGCTAACGATTAATAAGACGATGTCAGAGGAATTGGTGCACAAATTATCATCACTCACAGATCAGTGCTGTCGCTCTCTATACACAGTTCGCGCGATTGCAAAGTGAAAGCAAAAAAACAAGCGCAAATTCAAACACGATTTCAATATGTCACATATTGACAGTGGCTCACCCAATGACATAATTACCCAGCTACATTTCTGAAAGAATGCAAAAGCATTGACATATATTTTTCCTTCCTACAATAGCCCGACAGGCAGGGCAGAGATAGCCCCGGGACGTCGGGCTAGCGATATTGCGAGCCCTGTATCTGATTGAGGAATCACTCATCTTTGGAAAAGAGAGTTTATTACAGAGAAATGTCTCTTTCCAAAATAAAAGCTATACTATCCGCTTCTTCTGGGCTATATTCTCAGCAGCATATTAAACATATCAGGTCTCCATAAGGAGAATCCTGTGCTAACAGCTGTCTAAATGACTCGGCTAAAGTTTGTAGCATGCATGCTTGTTGTTTTTGTCTTTGCACTAGGATGATGTCGGCGTAAATGTGCAGTCATATTCGTTGTGTTCCCACTAGTGCTTTCAGGTTAATCTCGTTGAAATAACCTTAACGCCACAACACGGCAAATCTCCGTTAACGAGCTACCCTATACAGAGGGGCTAGACGGCCAACACGTTAACGAGCTAACTGCGCTAACACACTAGCTCCCACCCATGTAATTGAGCATTGCATGGCACATCCAACATACTGTTTTACTTTAGTCCATGACTCGCTTACCTTCAGGGTCATACGTCACATGAAAACCAAAATAATTCCAAACGCCAGATCTGAATGAGGGTGGGGAGGTCCACTTCTGTCTCGCTAGCTTGCCCTGCGCTCTTCCTTCTGACCATGCTGTCTGTGTTGAGTGCTCAGTGAATCTGCGTTCGACTACTCCGCCTAGGCTGCACTCTCGAGTCTAGGCGGAGTAGTCAAATGCAGATTCACTGAGCGCTCAACACAGACAGCATGGTCAGAAGGAAAGTTGATAAAATAAATTACAAATTTTGTATTGTTCTTTTTTTTCTCCCCTTTGGTTTTCTTTCTTTCTCTCCCCCTCTTTCTTTCATTCTTTCCCCCTGTCCTATCCCACAGTCATGTCTGTCCCGTTTGCAACTGAAAATAAAATAAATTCATAATTATAATAAAGGTCAATCAAATGGACCAATATGATGATCCACTTAAAATAAATCCTCTTGGCATCTTTCTTGGCCTCAAGACAACAATTCTGATGGCTATAGATCCAAACGGGACACAAAAAAAAAAAAAAAAAAAAGAATTGAAAAAAAAAAAAATTGAAAAAAATTGTATTGTTCGATACATATGCGTACCGAACCGAAAGCACTGTATCGAACGGTTCAATATCGATACGAATATCGTTGCACCCCTAATATATATATGTATGTGTATATATATGTATATATATGTATGTATATATATATATATATGTATATATATATGTATATATATATGTATATATATATATATATATATATATATATATATATATATATATATATATGTATATGTGTATATATATATATATGTGTGTATATATATATATGTGTATATATATATGTGTATATATATATATACATGGGTATATATAGACACACATTTCTGAATGTTTAAACACCACCACAGAATGTCTCAATGCTTTTACACAGCTGCCTATGATATGAAGTGTCCATGAATATAATTGTGCTTTGAGCAAGAAGATAAAATGTATCTGTTTACATTAGTAACCAGATAATGACCTTGCCTAATCTCCATTTTTAGACTGTAAGATTATCTAACATTGTAACGTATCTTTATTTATCTATTAGGCAGATATCAAAAACTGCGAGGATTAGTCAATTTTATTTAGTTGAAAACTATTGGCCAAATATAGATGAACACTACCTGTTAAATAAAAATTACAGTACCTTGTTGTTTGTATTGTTTTGTATTCATCAGTGTTAAGTGCTCCTCGACTTTGTGTTCGTCCAAACTGTGCATACCGTGGTATCACTGAGAAGAAATTCCTCTTGATGTTCATACATATCATTCTAGGCTTGTCCAGAGAAATGTTTCCAGTAAAAAGTGCCTGAATAAAGTACTTGTGATCACATTGTTGCCTCAGTCACATGTTTTTTTCAGGTTAGAAAAAGATACTAAATCATGTAATCATTAAAGTCTGCAGTCTGTATACACATGTATTTTGAACTGGATTTGGGACACAGTGCAAAAAACTCCCAATAATGATTTATATGAAGGAGGCCGTCTTACCCTGAGGGTTTTCACTGATGTATGCTGATGTTTTGTGGACATATCCGAAATCACCAGCACTACCCTGTAACCTCAGTCTCATACCTTATCAAAACTGTGAAACAGGCCCCTGTCCCAGAGGCGGTACATTAAAGGGGAAAAGAATTGACATGAAAGAAAAAAAAAGATTTTAACAATATTTGATTTAATGATGGCCATTATGTGTAATTTTAAACTTGATAGGCATATTTGATGTAACTCAATTGCAATACCATAACAGCTTATTTGAAATATTGGCTTTACAGACACTTTCATTTCCACTGACAGCCTTCATGAAAAAATTGTGCTCTGTTTTGTCAAGATATCTCCTACATGTTTGGGTCTCAAAAGTCATTCATCATGTTGATGTGGATGTGATGAATGTACCAAACTCAGGTCAAATCTCGAAGATTTAATCTTAGGTGTATGACATACTCACAGCTATTTTTTTTTCCATTTCTGTCTTTGTTGACCTTGTTTTACCTTAGAAATTTCATACTGTTGTTCTATTTGAGTTAACTGCTCTACTTTTCGATTCCCAAGAATATATAATACACATAAAAACAGCAGGGTGAGGTAAAACAAATGTGAAAAAATATATTACATGTCTGTAATCATGGTTTAGTATTACTTGAATGTTTTCATATCGCAAATAAAACCTCTTCATACAGCTCTAACATTAATATTCAGTCAGAAAAACTAAAATCATCAAAACAGATTGGTCGTCTAAACTTTTCTTACTTCAAACTTTAAATTCAGAACGACTGCATGTCAGCAATGTTAATGTTATTTTTTTAATATATACACCTGTCATGGGAACTCATTGCATAACTGTTACACTGCCTGAGGCTGGACAACACTCCTGCTGTCTGATGAAACAGAGCTGAAACTGGACTAATGCTGTTTGCCCGCACCAAGGCCTGCCTCTTGACTGGTTATTGAGCTGAAACCCAAACCTGAGAAATTACAAATACATCCACAGAGGTGAATTCGTGTGTGGACGAGCAGCACACTGGTGACACGCCCAGCACGAGTGTCATAGTGGACTCGGATTATGAGATGAAGTCTGTGCCCCAAACCGAGCACCTTGGATCAGCGGCCAGTGTATACAAAACAGAACTCAGATGATATGAGTGAGAGGGCAAAAGGCGAGTCATTACTCAAAGCTTAAATTAAAGGCTCTGCATAAACCAAATGAAATCTATCATTTTCCCGTCAACACAAAGTGAATATACAGGAGACTGCTCTGTTAACATGCAATCTTCAGTGCCAGCCTGCCTTTTTTCCTTCACTGACTTCATCTCTTACAGGGATGTCAGTGCTGTCATGCTTGTATGATACTGAATATGGTAGCTCTTTTAGTGTCCTTTTATTTATCTAAGTTTTATAAAACGTAGAGTGTCAACCCAGACGATATTCCCATATTTTTGTCTGTTATGATTATTCATGCCAACATTGACCCAACTGTATGTATTTCCCCTGCCTGGGATCAGGCAAGCTTTAGTCAAGTACATAGACAAATTAGCAACATCTGGGATCACTGTCTATTAAAACAGAACAAAAAAACCCCACAAAACACAAAGAAAAACTATGATGACTAACGCATGCCATAATCCTGTTTTCTTTATTTACACTATACTGGGCTTTGGTGCAGCTCCTCAGGTCATCCAGTCTGAAGCAAGTTGTTTTAACTCCTCTCTCCTGAAGAGAACTTTTGTCTGATGGCTACCGCTCACTAACAAAAGGTGGGGTGTCTGTTCACAGCCACATATGCGGAGCTAATACGACTATATCAATGGTATCAGCTCCCTTTTGGGTCATACAGATCCAGGAGTAACAAAAACGTATATGAAATGGTTGAGAGCTCACGGGGACTACTTGGACATACGCTAGCCTCACTGTTTGAAACTTTGGCCATGTTGAGCACCCACGTTTGCAACAATAGACATGTGATAATCAGGAAATGACAAAAAACATAATAGATCTCCTCAGGTGCATGATAAAGTAAACCACAACCTAATACCAGTGCAAAAACGTACATCTGTCTGCAGGATGACCCGGATGTGCATCTGTTGAGCTCCTGAGAAATATTTGCTGTGTGATACTTGTGATCTGACAATTATTAGTACATTTTTTCAAAAATCTTTTGCCCATTTAACATCATCCTTTCCACTCAAATTTGCCAACTCTGTGCAATGAAGGTTGTTATGACTGATTGTCAACAAGGGACAAAAACATCAGAGTAACAACCAGGTTCACAATTACCATAAATTCTCTCTAAAATCTGATTTATATTTTCCTTCAGTGTTTGCGGTAAGCTGCTTGTGTTCATAATGTCGATGCTCAACAGTGCTTCTTCACAGAGAAAACAGCCAACCTTTGAAAGTTGCTGGAGTGCCAGCGTGTTATTATTCATATTGGTCACTTCTTCACTTTGATCAAAGACCATGCCTAATGACTAATTTCATGCGCTGTGGAGTTTTTTCCTTTTGTTACACTGAATAGATAGGATATTTCCTCCTCTTGCAACATAATAAAAGAAGAAAATATTACTGCTTTATTAGAATTGTAATTACAGTTATAAATATGTAAACGATTTTGAGCTTCTTGTTTCAGTTGTACTGTGTAAGTAACACTGTAATAAAACAAAAGCGCACAAGTCGCATATGGACGTGATTATCTTTTCTGATGGTGTCCCATGGGTAAACATCTGATAGTCTCGTTTATTTTTATCTTTCTCATTCAAGTTTCAAAGTCTATGTCTCTGGGAAAAAAAACAGCTTATGCCTGTCTGGAAAGGTTTTTTCTTCTTTTAGATGGAAGAACTTATTGCATACTATTTATTATGTAAAACCTCAGAAAACGTTCAGAATATTTGATTGGCAGTGGCTTTTTAGTTGCAGTTATGTCTACCTCCTCTGGTGTAAATCATCAGCTGGTGCTGGTTACTTTACTGTTAGTAAATACTTAGTACATGAAATGTGACACTATTTGCGTCAATCCTTTTCTACTCAAAGAACCTGAATTTTTCCTGACATCTGTGAGCTCAACATGATTATATTTCATGATTAACTGAAAAGCGTGCCATTTCATTGTCACGCTGGATTTCACTGGGTTTCTTTCCACCACTTTAAAATGGATGATGTGGCTCTAAAGAAATACTGGAAAAAAAACTTTCTTACTTACAAAGAGTTATTCACTTTCAGTATGTTTTCTTTCAGAACAGATATTAGCAGGCGAGTAAGACAAATGCAAAATGTCACTTTTTTAAATAATCTAAAAAATACCCACCTGTAATCATTTAGGTCTTGCAAAACAGTTCATTTTGTATCATTGTCCTCTGCAAAGTGGCAAACATCAAGAAATAATTAAAACAATGATGAAATTCTGGAAATTCTGACATTAAAACTCATGTATGTAGATGGGAAAGTTACTTTCTGCTTTGATGTGAAAAAAAAAAAGGATTACACAAAACATTCATATTTTCTTGATACGTTTAAAGTGAGAGCAAAGTAAAAGTGGATCTCAATACAGACTTGACCTTACATAGAGATGGGTATTAAGTGTTGAGGAATGCTAGAAAAAATCCCTCTGTGAAGCTGCTCAATGAAAAAGGCAGTGAAGCACAGAATGGGGACCACAGTATGACAGATTTTGGGGGGACCAGAGCTCTTTTAGCTTGCCTACCTTTTTCTATTGCCAAATTTAACCCTTACTCAGATGTTCCAAAGAACCTCCATGCTCTTTAGCAGCAAAGGGCTAATGTTGCCTTGAAAGCATAATTACTATAACGACTGGAGGACATAATGGTTTTAGCATGGCTCCTGCAGAAGAGCTTTTGCTGTGGGCCCTTCTCGCTGTCTCATGTTCAAAAGCATTTTCTATAATGAAGCTCAAAAAACAGGCAGCCTTTCAAATATAACGCGAACTAGCCAGTGATCTCATCTTGATGACATAGTATATGATGTGGCAGATAAAAAGATGAATACCATCTGCAGAGAACAGGCAGTTGTGAAGTGAATCGCAGTAAAGGGTATGGGCTTATAAGGAATGGGGACCTTTGCATTTGAGTGTGAAGTGCTTTGTGTGTAGGCCCTTTGGTAAGGATCAAACTCGTCCATGAAGGAGCCGAGGCTTCCTTCCAGTTAAAATGAGGCCAGAGCAGAGAGACGTCTCTCTGCTCATGCTTGGATTACCCATAAACCCCTCATACCTGGATCTTGCACGGAAGTCTCTGCTCCTTGTTCGCTCAGCAAAAGTCCAGGCTCCAGGGATGCTCCATCCTCAGCTTACCATGATCTGTTCTCCAAACACACCAAAAAGACTTTTTTCTCCCCCTCCCATATGATCCTCTTGTCTATTTCAAATTCTGTTTTTCCCCCTGCTCACTCTTCAAGGTCTTGCCAGGCTACTTGCGTGACTAGAGGGAGTGGAAAAAAAGGTTTCAAAACCCATTGGCACGCGAGCCCCAAATCTATTTTTGGAGAGCGTTCTTTTTTTCTTTGAAAACAAAAAAGCCACAGGGAGAAATAGGCAATACTGGGGTGAAAGGGGTCTGTTTCTTATTTGGCCAGGCCTGCCTTCTGTCCTGCCCCGCCAGCGTCATAACCACAGCACTATGGGGAAAGAGGGTGGCTCAGACGAGGGAGGAGAAGTGTTTTTCCTGCAAAACCGCGGCCAAAACTATGGACCCTCTTCTTAGCCCTTGTCACTTAGCAACCAGCCCAACCTGCTTCCCATTACTAGTCCATCTGCTTGTGTTTCAGACTTTACTTTGTTTTGATTTGTTTCAACCCTCTCTAACTTTTGTCTTAAACTCGCCGTGATTAAATTACTCCATTTAAATTCGTCTTTCATTGTTAATTCATTTTCATCAGGCGCTGTTCAGGAGGCCTGCTGCAGAAGCATTTACTCCAATGCATCCCATAGCTTAATTCTATTCTGTCTCTGTGATTTGTTGCACTTATTGCGTACGGCGGTTTGTGGAGGAAGCAGAATAGGAATTGAATAAATTATGCATGAGGCGATTATTGTTTGACAAATGTGCAAATATTCTTCGCTGTTTTTGGCTTGTTTGTAGTGCATTATATGTAAAATACATGGTTACAGCAGCTCTGGCTTTTATGCCTTTAACTGGATTCAGTGCTTTGAAGTAACACTGAAATTTCCCATCTATTCCTTTGAAGCATTTGTTACAACCCCAAAACAATGATGGCACTGGATGACAACAAAATTAAGAGCTTTGCAGAACAAGCCCGGGGAGAAAACAAACAAACAACCCAGTCCCCTAATTTATTTGACAGTGTCACAATTAACGTTATTCTGGCATCAATTTACAGCTGGCGCACATTTCCCGATTATTCATTGAAATCTTGTTTATGTCAATTTAAGATTTCTTTGTTTTGCTAAAAAGAGGCTTGAAAATGACACGGTATCGTGCCTGATTAATGCTGTAATTACTGCTGAAAAAATATGATGACATAACAGTTTTCACGACTTTCATGTAGGGATATCGGGGCTGACAACCAATCTTAGTTTATTATGGCAACAGCTGTAATTATGCCATTTTGAGCAAAGGATGCTGCAGTCTCTCAGGGCGAGGGGCCAAAATATGATGGCACCAATGAAAATAGAGAGTACTGCGGTTGTAGAGTAATGACTCATAGCAGCGTGCTGCCATACTGATGACAAAGTATTTCCAATTACTGATTCTGTAGATGCTGTAATTTCTTAGGATAACAACCTTGAAACGATTCACTCAAACAAATGTATCTTTTCCGAGTTCTTTGTATTTTTACATTCTCGACAGTAGCATAGAATTACCTTAGTGTGTAAGAGGTTTACAATGCCTAAGCTCAGTACATGAAGTCCTATATCCCTTAAAAAATCTATCTGAATGTTAATGTCAAAAGTGATAGAGTGAGCGTAATTTCTGCTATTCCACATTAGCTTACATTTAGTCAAAATTTCAAATTTATGTATGTTCCAAGTTAGAATTTTATTAATGTTTGAATTGATTTAACTGACTCCTGACCTTTGAAGTGCACTTTGTGTTTTCTTGTAAACCGGTAAATGAAATATTCATTTCAGTGTTGGGGTCATTATTCAAAAGAAGCAATGTATTAAGCATAACACTTAACTACTCCCGGGAACGCTACTTAACTACTCCCAGGAAAAAGTAATTTGTTTTACTACTCATTGTATTATTTTCATGTTTCTCCATAAAATTAACGGAAAAGGATTTTCTCATAATTACCAGTTAACTATAGAATCTTGTAGACTACAATCCCACACATCAAGACAAATCCTTATGTAAATACGGACACCCATATGAGTTTTCTCTTAGTATTTAGGAAGGAAAACAAAGCTGACGGCACAGAGCAAAGATGAAAACCAGCACAAAGTGACTTTAAAGCAATCGCCACAGCAATTCTACCTTAGAGACATGAACAGGTAGAAAGTGTTTGCAGTCATGCAAGGCTGCAGCCTGCCTGCTCATCATGCTTTTTTTACCTTTTGAAGATCAGGGTCTGGCTGCTGGGCTGAGGTTGGCATTTACTCACCTTCAACATCACTCTGGGTTCTTGGCTAGCTTAATGTTAACATGTGTTAGGGTGTTTGCAAAGGTCCAAAGATGTGTTACTGTAGCAGCAGTTCTCATCGCTACTAAAGATAGAATTTAAACTTGGTTCTTTGTTAAGCTGTTTGTCATGGGTAGACACAACACTGGTCCATTCCTTTCCAGGTGTATTTTTAATGCTGGAATGATTCATAGGTCAGTGTTAAATGGCTTAAGAAACCAAAAAGCATTCCTCTGAAAATGGCCGAAAATCAATGAAATGTCCATTGAGAAACTTCGAAAGATCTTCAGAAAGCCTGCAGCACTGTTGCTCAAGACCACTTTAAAATGTTCCAATCTGTCTGGCTCCTGAGAAGGGAAATATGAAGACACGAGGGGCAGCTCAAGAGTTTTGCACAGCACTGTGAATCATTTAATGTAGTCTAAAATATTTTATAACAAATTGTTTTGTTGTCCTTGTTTTTGCTTGGGAACTTGGCGCGCAGACCTAAACTTGTCAGTTAGAGTTGGAAATGTTTTCTTTAGTTTCACATCTGTATACGAGTCTGGCTCAGTACTGGACAAACTTTTGGATAGCCAGATTTACTAAATGCAAACAGATCCCAGCTCCATTCTTGTTAGTGAATCAAATACACACTTGTAGTGCTCCTCACTTGCAGGCAGTTTCAGAGAAGAATGTTTAATATGAAGTTTCCCCGTACAATGGTCCGACAATCTGTATCTCCTGCAAAGTATACAGGTGGCCAGGGAGATTATATATATATGCATCCAAGGGGAAAGTAGTTTCGTAGAGGCACATAAACATGTTTTTTAGACAGATTTGGTCAGATAAACCAACACTGACGTCCAACGGTTGTAACTGAAGAACTCAGCACTCAACACCTGTTTTAACAGACATCTTTACCTTCCAACAGATCCATCTTGGGGACATAAATCAGTGACTATGAAAATATGTGCGGACAGGTATAAATAAAAAGACCAGAATAAGGCCGAGTTATTTTCCTCTGTCTTCTTATTAAACCTTAAATTAAACCATATATAAAATAGTGCATGCTTTACTTTGGAAAATATTTGATACATCCAGTTTAACAAAGTTCTGACAACAAAAACATATGTCAGCTGAAAACTTGGTAATCATGCATGAAGCTTACTAATTATAAAGAATATGGGGATCCTGTTATGATCCTGGACATGTAGGATACATGCATATCAGATTACACCAAATATGTACACTATATTAATTTGTGGCTCTAAATCTGAAAACACAAAACTCAAATAGTTTGAGTGGAAATCTGTTTTTAAAATCTGTTCCAAATGTAGCTTTCATCATGCTTTTATCAACAGACTCTCCAGACTTGCTTGGTTTCCAGCTGTAGAGATGTTAAATGTTTGACTCTGCTTTTTCACAGAGCTGTCTGAAAAGAACTTTTTGAAATCTTGAAAACCCCCCAAGATTTTCATCTCTCTTTAAAACTTTTAGTATAGTGTTTTCCCACAAGATTACTCTTTTTTTAGACTGATTAACCCATTTGTTAGTGATCCCGCTACTGACCTTCCACAGACACAGAAAACAAGAGGACATTTTAACGTAAACTGCCTTTCTGACAATAAGCTTACTAACTTTTTAAAGTTGCAAACACTTTTCCAGTAAAGCACCTGAATAAGAACATGGAGAAATATTTAATCCCTGCTACTAATTAACCTTCTGACATCAAAATGTACGAGGGCCAGGAAGGCCTTCCAGGCAATTTGGATTTAAAAGTAAGTAAGTAGCAGACTGATAAACAGATTTCCGCATCTTTATTAAGACCAACTGCTTTTTGGGTTGGCTTTTGATAACTATGTTTGTCTATGCTGATGGCATGTAACACAATAATATAATGCAATATTTGTGTTTTCTTTAGTCCCACAAAACATGAGCTTAGCCTTCATAGAGATTTGAACAGTGCAGTGACTTAATTAACCTTATCAGACAGTGTACACGTTATCTTCTTTGTATATGACAATTTGCAGTGGCAATAAGGTGGGGAATAATATTGAACCTGCAGCTGAAGGGGGAATAATGACTTATGATGTATTTATAAATTGCGTTTATATCGAATGCTCATATGTTCTATTGAATGCTTTGAGGATTTATTATGATACACATAATCAGCCAATAACATATGGCAGTGCTTAGCTGGCAAGTGTTTTTTTTCACCCAAGGCTCAGCTCAGCTCAATGAAGAGAAGTAAGATCGCCAAATCTGAATGAATATGTTACCACTAATTTTCTTGTTGCTGTGCACGCTCCCAGGGGAGTTGGTGATTAGAGTGGTTTCCTTAGCTAAAGCGCTTAAATTTCCCATTTTGTCATAATCATTTGTATTCAGTGCACACCAACGGACACCACATTTTAACTTTCACATATTGGCATAGTTATTCGAGGTAGTAGTTTGATAGCAGTTTGGCAATGTTTCTTCATTCTCTTGGACCCGGGAACTTTGTTGATTTTTACTCTAATCAAGAACTATTGTCGTTATCAACCATTTCCAATTCAATACACGGCTGATAACTGCTGAAGACTACTGTTCTCCCTCAACCAATCTGATTCCATTCAGATTGTTTGTGCGGTTTCTTTACAACACTACAAATAAAGAATGCACAGGGACACCTTGGAATTACTCTCTTAAATCCCCTCTGAGAAAATGTAAAACAACTTGCTTTATTTAGCTATCTAATTATTTGTTTCGAAGGCCACATAGTGCTTGCTAAGACTTACATCTAAGAGCAATGCATTTACTGATGTACCTTTTGACGAATTGGTTCCGATGTGTATGCAATGATTTTTTCACCTTTTGTTTGTGACTAACTGCTTCTAGTTAATTTATTTGCTTCTGTTTTAATTAGCAAACTTTAATGTCATCAGAAGATCAAGAACTTTCCTAGTTTGGAAAAACGAATCCAAAAGATGGTTATGATGACAATTAAAGCCACATAACAACATATTGTGAATAATTTGTTTTAAATTTGCTGCTTGTTTAAATAGAAGCTACCATGGGAAATTTTGCATCATTCTTGATGTTGTGCTTTTTTATAAAAAATTAAAGAGCTGTGTGTTGTCCCAGTGTTTCGCTTGGTATTATTCAGCGATATAACAATCAAGTTTGAACACCACCAATCCTTTTAAAAAAGCTATTGAATTAGTAAATGCTGTGACATATGACACAGTACAACAAAAGGAAAAATAATACTGAATAATAATTAGAATGATTTCGAGTGAAGTCATCTAATTATCAGTGCACTGGCACAATTATCTGGCACAAAATAAAAAACGAGCCTCAGCAAACTCACTTTGAGGTTAGGTCAGGAGCATTGATCTCTTTTTTGCTAGTTGTTTACATGTGGGTGTCTCGCACAGGCGTGAAAGAGCCTTTCCAATTTTCCACTTCCCATTATACAATTATGTACCATGTGCTTTGTGTACTTAATTTACTTGTGAGCAGCTTGGAGATTTAAAGGTGTACAGTGTTTAACTGTAGTGCAGTTAATGGGGGAAGATTGAAATATAACCTTGTGCTTTGATGCAAAAAAAGCAGCTGAAAAGAACCAAATTCACATAACTCTCATAAACCTAATTAGACAGAATAAGCAAAAACACCTGTGTTAGTGTGCAGTGTCGTAAATGTAGCTACACAGAACAAATGGTGCACATGTATAACAGCAGAAGTGGGGAAAAAAAGTACAACACACTTATTGGAAGCCTCCCAATAAGTGCATTATTTCTGACTTGACAATCAAGAACAAATATGCTATGAAGACTAAAACAAATACAACCTGAAGAAAACCTGAAAATAAAACATAGCCTATGAGTTTTTAATTATCCTAATTGTGTAAATGTAGTAATAAAATGATGTATGAACACCGGAAGGTTCTCTGTTTTGGACCTGGGATATGTCGAGCTGCATTTTGTACGTCATGTTTTCATAAGGAAAAGAACTACTAAGAAATCTCTTTAAAGATGGAAGAATCAGCTGAAACACAGTGCCAGAATGGTGGTGTATGCTGGGATAATACAGTTTTTAATAACTTCAAATGTAAGTGATGTATTGCATAGCGGTGTACTCACTTTTGATGTATACTGCAATGTGTATGAGATGTTATTTTCACACTGCTTTAGCTCTGGCTGAGGTAATTACTCTTTTATTATGCTAAATGGCCTTCTTGATGAGTGTTCCTCTCTCCTTTTCAGTTGTAGCAGCCATATATGTTTACAATATGGCAATTTTTTTGACTACTCACATAAATACACATTTGTATCTGGATTCTTGGGTTACCATTCTTCATCTCTACCCTGGGAAATGGACTTTTGTTGTAAAGGCAACGTGGTGAAAGCAGTGGGAGCCTTGTAGTTTGAACTTCACGTCTCCTGCCTGGTTTCTGGAATAAGCCCAGCTACTGAGAGCGCTATGAACAAGAGTGGCCTACTTTAAGTGGAAAGTATTTTACCCTCCAGTAACATCTGCTTTCACTTTGATTCCACATCTAAATAGATACTGTCTGTGTTTGAATGATTATGTATTTTACACTGCAATTCACTTCAAAAATATTGACGTTAAGGAGATTTTCTCTCATCATTATAATTTGTTCACTATACACAGTCTGCTTGGATGTTGGAGTACCACACTCAGCATCTCATAAAAGTTATGGCTCATAATTTCAAAACTTTTTACTACTCATAGGAAACCGAAACTTTAAGTTCAGACAAGAATGTAACTGATATCCTGAGAAATTGACTGCTTGTTCCTTTGAGTCCCCTACATTAAAAAAAAAATCTATTTTAGTGTTACCAAAAGAAAAATAAATAACCCACGCCATAAATACACTTTTATCTCATACAGAATTTATGTGTGTCTATGATGGTGCAGTATGGTTGCTGCATAGTACCACAAAGCTCATGCAGACATTCAAGAGCTAATGCACATTAATAAACAATAATTATTAACCAATAGTTTCAGTGTTAAATTTCTTTCTGTCTCCGTGGTGGGAGGTCATATGTGTTATCAGTTATCAGGTATCACTACCTGGCTTGGTTAACAAGTTGCTAGCCTAAACACACACACCTGCCAATTAGTGCTGAGTAACAGACTAATAAAATCCCAGAATTCCACTCACCGAAACTGAAGCACAAACTTCATTGAACAAGCTGTCAACTCAGCAAGCCATAATATGTACCAGAGAATTCTAATAAAAATCTTTCACAAGTTGCCAGCAACACAAATTCAATGAAGAGTTTTAGATCAATGACACCACTTGGTGCTGGTGAGGCCGAGCACATTGTCGCTCCAGTGGCCAGGCCCCATAACTTTATTATAAAAAAATCATATTAGATAAACCGAGTAAATATGACTTCATTTATTGGGGAACAAAAGCTGTCCAAAGCTACCCGGTCCTGTGTGAAAAAGCAATCCCCCTATTTGCCTGACATTGATGTTGTTACTGTAAACCATAATCTGATTCAGTTAACAGAAAATTATCAATTACCTGGCATAAAGTATTTGATTATCTGAACATTTCTTTTTCTTTTCACACATTCTAATCATTTATACGTTTTTGGGTTTTTTTGTAGCACAAACGTTTAAAGGTCAAAACTCACAGCCATTTAATTGATTTTGAAAGAAGAAGGGGTATCTTTTCTCTCTGTCATGTTAGAAGCAATGTCAGAAAAAATGCTTTTGAAATAATTTTATCCATCCGCTTCGTCTTCTCCTTTTCAGGGTCGCTGGAGCTTATTCCAGCTGAAAAAAGGACCATGTTGGATTTACTTAATTCAGTAATGGACATTGGTTGCACACAACTATTTTGCTTTGGCAGAAACTTAAACAACTTAGTTAAATCAACACAACTTATTCATATTCAATAAACCTGTGCATTTTGTGTTGATGAAATGTGACTGAAACATGTTTAGATGAAGTAAGTTGAACTCTTGGATTATTTTAATCGTTCACGATTTTGTCATTTTATTCCAAAACTATTCAATAACTTTTACCCTGATACTACTTGGTCACTTAAATACTACATGTTATCTTCATATTACATACTGTTCAACAAAGTCTAGAGTCTGGTTAACATAAAAAGTAAATGGATTTACAACAACTACTATCCTTCTATCTTTATCCGAGTTGCGGGGGGGGGGGGGGGGGCATAACCCTGAAGTTATAGATTTAAGAGGCAGGGTACACCCTGGACAGCTCATCACATAGAGACAAACAACCATTTGCATTCACATTCATGGGAATCACCAATTAACCTAACCTAACTAATAACTGCATGATTTTTAACTGTGGGAGGAAACCACAATACCCAGAGAGAACCCAGTGCAAATTAGCCAGGCTGCAGATTCGAACCCAGGACCTTCTCTGGACAGGTCGCCAGTCTGTCGCAGGGCTAACACACAGAGACAGACAACCATTCGTGCTCACATTCACACCTATGGGTAATTTGGATTAACAAACTGCATGTCTTTGGATGGTGGGAGGAAACCAGAGTGCCCGGAGGGAACCCACGCAAACACAGGTACAACATGCAAACTCCACACAGAAAGACCCCGGCCTGATGGTGGAATTGAACTCAGGACCTTCTTGCTGCTGCCCTGAAATTATTTTATATTTTCCAAAAATCTTTAAGTAGCCCTTTGTCAGTCTGAAAGAAAACCCATGCCAAAATGTGAAACTGTGCAATAACAGAGTCGTATACATACTTTGATCCTGTATTAATTTGCAAAATAAGAGTTGAACTTTCTAAAGTTGCTAAACGCCACAGTTGTGATGCTCTGCTTTGCAAATTTGTTCTGAAACTTCAAAGAGCATTGTTTAGTATTCAGAGAGTAGGTGGTGAGATGTGATTCAGCCCTTATAGCTCAGGAAAGTAAAATAGGATCAGTCTTCTCTTACAAATAATGCGCTTGGTTCCAAAGGTTAGCACCTTATCTTTGTCATCTAATGCATCTTTACAGAGTTTTAAATGCCTGAATAAACAAAGCTCCTCAATGCATCCAATGTGATTCAAAACACATGCTAGAAACACTTTGTTTAAACCACAACTGTCTAATTTACACTGTCAGTCAGATTTAATTATTATTTGGAAAAAACAAAACAACCAAACAGAAAAACAAAAAAAAACCTTTTCCACAAATGTACTCCTGCTGCATGGTGAATTCCTCATTTGTGACATGGTTTTTGCCCTTTCAAATAGTGTTGTGTGGGTAAAAAATATAAAATACACATAATCGGGTGGTTAGCATGCTCGGATACAGCTCAACATGAAAGAATGGAAAGACATACGTGGAGCTTTCACATGTTTGTTTTTGCTCCTGTGGGTTTTAGGAATCAGTGGGGGGCCCACAATCAACTCAGTATTTTTTTATTATCTCTTATAGTGCCCAGTTGTGATTTCTACTTATCTCCTTTTGAAATGTCTTCTCTTCAGAAGATACACAAAATATTTCAGGCACAAGTCTCACCACATTTACATATCACTTTGAAGTCTGCGCGACACTCAAAATGTACTCCGCCTCATGAAAAGTGTATAAACCTTGCATAAGGTGCTGAGTTGAGCCATTAACCACTGTGGCCACATCTGTGAAGCAGCTTATACCTTAATGAGTGACAGAGTTACAGTAATATTTAGTGTGTAGCTTTGGAAATTATACCAGTTTCAGGGGACTCTGGGGTTTAAACTCAAGGTGACAGAGGGTAAAACTGTTGTTAACTCACAAATGTCACTTGGCTGCATGTCTGTTTTACCGTATCTCGCCTGCTGCTGTGATTTAATACGCAAGACACATGCAGGTGTTGTTCCACTTACTGCATGCCAGAGGAATCATGTCCCGAGCGATAAGCAAAAGGAGAAAAAAACATGCTAGATACACAGCGGGCTTCTTTATGTGATGTTTACAGAAGATATTTTATGCAATATGCATGAGGAAAATTTCATTGATTAGTTTCTTTATGTCTATTAGCAAAAAAAAAAAAAAAAGGCTAGTGTGACCATGGGAATCAGCCTTAGCAGGACTAAAGGCAGTTTATTAGGTACACCTGTTTAACTGCTCATAAAAGCAATCATCTATTCTGTCAATCTCATGGTAGCAGCTCAGCACAATTAGGAAATGGTCAAGACGGCCTGATGAAGTTCGCACTGAGCATCAGAATGGGGAAGAAAGGTGATTTAAATGATTCTGAACATGGCATTGTTGTTATTGTCAAACGGGCTAGTGTGAGTATTTCAGAAACTGTTTATCTATTTGGATTTTCCCACACAAATATCTCTAGAGAATGGTCCAAAAATGAGAAAATATCCAGTGAGTGTCAGGAAACTGAGGCTACAATTCACACAGACTGACCAAAAAATTTGTCAATAAAAGATTGGAAAAATGTTGCCTAGACTGATGAGTCTTGATTTCTGCTGCAACTTTCAGATGGTAGGGTCAGAATTTGGCATAAAAAAAGAAATCATGGATTGCTCCTGCCTTGTTTCAAGGTGTTAGGCTGGTAATACTACTGCAGCGATGAAGAGGATATTTTTCTGTCACACTTTGGGCCCAACTGAACATTATTTGATTGTCACAGCTTACCTGAATATTCTTGCCGACCATGTCGCTCCTTTTATGAGCACAGTGCACTCATGGCTACTTCCAGTAGGAGTTCTTTATACTTCATTGGTCTCCAGTCCAATAGAGCACCTTGGAGATAAAGTTGAACGAAAGATTTGTATCACGGATGTGCAGCCCACAAATTTGCAACTGCATAAAAATATGTACCAATATCTCCAGCATCTTATTGGATCTTAGCCATGAAGAATTTAGGCAATTCTGAAGGGGTCCCACCTGGTACTAGGATGATGTATATATTAAAGTTTCTTGTGAATGTATATAAGAGTAAGATATATTCTTATTTGGAGAAAAAACATGAAGCTACAGAAAGAAAAATGAGTCAAAATTGGAAGCCTGCAACAGAAAATTGCATGACAAAGTAAGTAAACAGTATAAAGAAACCAAACATGGCCTTTCGTGCATTTTCTAACCACAGCTTCTGTATACTAACCAAAGGTAGCATTCGGGAAAACAAATAACTACTTTAACACTTCAGTGAAAATGCCAACAAGCCCTTGTGGGATTTACGATTCTTAAATTGCCCTCTCGGTTTATTTGCGGCCTCTGACTGGTTGTCCTCTGATTATGCAGGTGAATATAATTAAAAACATCAGAGCAATAGCTAACCCTGTATTTTACAGGGACCATCGCTCTCACGCCTCACACTCACGTCAAGTAGCAAATTGCCAGAGAATGGTTATAGAGAAGAAAAACTATGCCTTGAAAGACTGAATATAGCCTTTTAAAATCCTACTTTTAAAATCTTCTAGATGTCAAAGTAAATAATTCAATTAAGCTTGTTTTTGTTTTTCTAGTCATGTGCTAAAATATGACTTTCTTCAGTTGTTTGGGAAATGAATAATATTTTCAAAAATGCTCTTGACAGCTCTGTGTTTATTCTTACATGAAAGCCTTCAAAAACAGGAGGCAGGAGGAACAAAGAGTCTTTCAGTAATAATTCATGTAAAAACATCTGTCAGTCAAAATAATGTTTCTCGTCTTTAGAAATTGGACGTATCGCTCTAAAACATATTCACACGGAACCATATCTGTTTTTCTTTGTAACTGAAACCATAAATTTATAATTACTCTGAGCGCAATATTCAGTAAAGTGAAAGCATATAAATATTTATTGTTCTTGATTATGTGTTGCCTTCTCAGACAATCTATAACTGACATTTACAGCATCCAAGGACCCATTACGATGATGAATTGCTCTGTCTCTGAGAGAGCATTGACTGAATCGCCAGTTGGGAAAGAGGTTGATAGACTGTTTGAAATGGCACATTAAATATACTATAAAAATCACTTCCATATGTTCTATAATGTAAGAATTGAGCAATGTTTGTAATTCCCATGAATTAAAGATGCAGGCAGCACTACTTTCCGTTGTTTTCTTGGATCTCCTGTATCACTCTACTCTTGTTTTCTGCTGTAGAGCACAGGAGACTGTGTGAGGATGAATTTCCCTACCAACATCTGGAAGCATGCTTAATGATCATTAAAAACAAGATGAACTATTCTCTAAAATGACAGGGGGAGGGGTGCACTGTGGTTTAGGTCTCACGCTCTCCTCACATACATAAGCTGCCTTTGTGACATGCTCTACCGTCTCAGTGGGAACCCCGCCTGAGACCTTTAAAATTTAATTTGGCCTTGTTCTAAATTTATAGGCGACACTAAATTTACATTCACGTCTGTGAGAATTCGGTGTTCTGAAATTTCTATCCAAGGAAGGGTTTGAGTATAGATGGAAGTCTGACAACTGGTATAAACCCCCCACTGCTGCCTTGTTAAAATGTAAAACTCTCACGAAGCTACATCTGTGGAGTTTATAACATTAAAATGCTGAAACGTGAGAGAATTTGTGATTAAACTCTGCTTTAATTTGCCTTAATTACATCTCAAAATGACTAACTGCTGCACCTAATCTCTTTTACTTCCACTCAAAAAACAAAACAACTCATTTTAAAAGTCAAGTTTCAGCAACCGCACACTGTTTGTGGCCCATGAATAATGTGCAGGTCAAAGGTACCTATGCTAAAGGATGTTGAGTCAGTCACTCTTTTCAAATGGGAAGCCAAAACATACCCATTCAATTATTCACTCAAACTAAAAGAAAAAAGGAAAAAAAGAAAAAAAATAGTAGCTGGCTAACCATGAAAATGTTTAGCAGTGTACCTTTTGTTAAAAATAATACATTCATCTCTTATAGGTACTGACCTACAAGACACGTGTATATTTGTAGTTTTATGACTCAAAACATGCAGTTGTATTGGGTCACCATGTCAACAGTATGTACTGTAGATCTGTTAAGCTGCTGTCAATTAATCTTTGCTTTCCATCTTTCAGTGGCTTCACCAGATAAAGTAACGTTCTCAACAGAAGATATGAAGACATGTTGTCCTGAGGCGTATGCCAGGAATAAACACATTTGACACAGCTATGCTCCTCGACCAAACCTAAAGCTCCAGTTGGAGATAACGGGTATCGTGATGGTGGTTATCAACTGTCTCCATTAAGCTGGGCTCTCTGCATCAGCACGCTCATATAAAAAGGGTGGTTTCACGGGTCAGATGGCTCTACTTCTGCGCAAAATGATCTGTCTGAGTGCTGCCTACCCCAATCAAAGACATCCTTGGATGATTATGATGATAAAACAGTGATTAAAAATCTATAAAGAAGATTAAAAAAAAAGATAACATTAAAATGCAACACTGTTGTAAAAATGACAAGAGATTAATGCTACAGAAAATCCTTAATCTGTTAGTGCACAGAGCGGTAAAATAAACATTTTAATTACAGGTAATCATTTATTGCTGAGTGGGCTCCTGTTTATTTCTAAGGTGTGGCTGCACATTAGAGCTCTGAAATTTTAAACTGGAGAAATTCAGACGTTAAAGGTTAATGTCCCGTAGCCTAATAAAGGATATTACTTTAGTTAGTCAGCAGATCAAAGGGAAATTAATTTTTTGGTTGACCAGGCAGATTGGTGACCTGTCCAGGGTGTACCTGCCACTCTCCCTATGGCAGCTGGGATTGGCTCCAGCTGGATTTGGATCAACAGAAGAGGATGTGCCTTATGTACAATTCCAGCAATGTAACACAGACTAAGCAGCAGATTATAATAAGTATAAAAACATTTGTACATTTTCTGCTTCACCAAATTAATACATGAAAACGACCCATGACAATGCCACACACAGTTTGTGCATCATTCAGCGGCTTTAATGATTTGACAACGAATTTCACTTAAAACATGCTTTAAATGAAAGGATCAACGAAAATCTGGTGCTTCCAGCCAATCTTAAAACAAAATTCTGAACATAACCTTCTCCTGACCAGGTTATATGGTCAGAGTAAGTTACCATGGTGATTCAGCCAGGTATAGAGGCACTTTCATGACACAGATCCCTGTGGCTTTCAGCTTGACATAGCTTGCTAACCCACTAATCTCATTTGGTAGCACGCCCCTCTAGTGTGAAAGGAAGACAAAAAACATTTGTAATTTTTCTTTTACAAAGTATCTAAAACTATAAACATAGTATGCTTATTATACTTAGAATAGCTAAGTATACTACTATAGAGAGGGACTATGAGAGTTGTGAAAAGGATCCAAATATAGAACACCGATAACTGGCTTGCAAATGATTGGACAAAGACAAGTGATATTGCAGTGAGACAATACTGGGAATAAGGCACAGGTAAGACTATCAACAATAGTTGAAAACAATGAGGGTGGGGCCAACAATCATAGGAAAGACAAGGACAGGAAATATAACTAGGGCAAAATACATGATAACCTTTACAGTAAAACATGGGGCCTGAGGACTAACACTTAACAAGAGCTGCAAAAGAATAATACATTTGGTTAAGGAGGGTTCCTAACTCAGTAGGACCCAGCCAGAAGTAATTGTCTGTCAGCCATAATAAATGAAGGTCTTTAAATGCTAAGGAAAGGTGCTTTGATGCCTCCTATATTACCCCCTTTGAGAAAAGGACACACTGGCCCATCCTTTATGAATGGAAAGGAAATAAATTTCTTTCTTTTTTGTGTGCTTTTCATTTATATCACCTGCATGAAACAACTGTGTAAGAACATACTGGTGTGAAGTCAGATTTTGTAGTCTTTAATTAATATGACAGACATCAGCTGTCACATCATTAATGAGTATAGTGTAACAACAGTTGGATTCTCTGCATAACACCCTTATTTTTCCTAAGTCTTCATGAATTCTCTTCCACATTCCTCCTAGACCTCACTGATGTTTTCCATCAGGTCTAGGTTAAGGAAAAGCAGGTAGGAGGTAAGTCGAACGTACCCATGTTGTTAAAGAGGAGAACGCAGGAAGACAAAAGCACTAACAGAGAGATGAGACACAATGAGACAAGAGAAGGAAACACTGAGGGCTCTGCAAACACAAAAAAGCCATAACAATAACAAATGAAAGCTGGAACCAAAACTGAGCATTATCACAAGAACTGAAACTCCTCCTATGACTATGACACATTCATTTTTCCATTTCTGGAAGACACACTGGTCTGAGCTCACCTTCTTTTCCCAACTGTGACTATACAGATGCAATAGGCAGAAACACTGATATGCTTTGTTTGGAGTCGAGGTTTAGTTAGTTTGATCATTATGTTCAGTTTATTATTGCACTACTGCAACCTGGAACACATCCCTTCGTTCAAAGCCACTATTTAAAGTTTGTGATAACTCTGCTCAATGTGTATTTATGATGCACATCAGAAAAGTGACTTCCGGTTTCAGGACCGCATGCAGGGCAGTTTTGCTGAATGCATGATTAATGGGACCACATCAAAAACTGTCTTAACTTTTCACACATGGCTGACTGCAATGTGGCATGGTCATGCTTGACAGATTGTCAGTTTTTGAAATACAAAAGTTTATGTAGGCAGAATTTCAACTGCAGTTTTGTGTATCTGGGGCAGGGATAAAAGGCTCACCTATACCGTTTGACCATCTTGACCTCGAGATTCCACCATGGTTCTACATACATCTAGTTCGTTTTGGACATGGGATGACATGATTGAGAATGTTTGAGGAAACAAGAAAATATACTTGGTGCAGCACGCAGTAGTCCAAGATGGTGCTAAAATAATATTAATTTGGAAGGAGAATCAAAGGCGGAGCACATACCCATGCCAGTCAAATCACTGCTGACAAGTGGATTGTTGATTAGGGGGGGGGGGACATGCATAACCTACATGATTTGCCATTTTGCCTGCTTTGATCCTAGAAATGCGCTTGTCAAATTCATGCTGTGTAGAATACTGAAAACGAAGGAGGAGATTTTTAGAAGTCTGGAAAATATGTCACTTGTAGGTAATCAGTGCATGGAGGAAAATTAACCATTAGGAATACATTGTGAGCGTGTGTGAAGGGTTGGTGCTCTGCTTCGAGCCGGAATAATTACAGAAAAACTTCTACATTTGGAGGCCATGTGCACTTTGCTTGAGTCCCTGATTGAAATAAATGAGGCAAATAATTGGAAGTGCGGCCAGTTTGCTAGGGTGAGGTCTATCTCAAAGCCTTTCACAACTCAAAACAAACGACTGTATTTATACAGTTTGATTTCAGGAGATATTGCAATCAATGGAACGATTAAGATGTAACAACCTAGGCTTTAATGATTAATACTCACAACATTTGAGGGACCAGAGCCATATTACTGATTGAGTTACTCTAGATTTGCCATGTTCTAGTTTCTCTCTACTGGGCCGTGAAGTGCTACTGACATCTTCAGGAGAAATCAGGTACTGCAGGTCAGAGGAAAACGCTACGTCAGCACCGTACGACGTGGAAGATGGGGGAGGCTTGACGACGATGATACGTTATTATTCTTCAAAATAAGAGCATCAAATTACAGTATCCCTCTCAGCCTGCTTTTTGACACATAAAGTACATTTAAAAACATACATTGTGCATTTCACTTGAAGCACAGTGCTTTTAAATGGAACCTAATGTGACGCACAACAAAAATAAAAATCACGAAAACCTTTATTCCGAAGTCGTACTATTAAAGCTGCGACCTGGCTGGATGCAGGGATTTTCTGTCTGAATTCTATGGAAGCAGGTAGATGATCATGTGAACGATTCAGGATGAGTAATCATGGATGTAGTATGGGATACTAAGTAAAAACAGCGGTGCCTCCGTTTAATTTATGTTGTATTTCAAGGCTACTGCCCGCGCGACTTGTTTAGTCTTTCTGGCGACTGACACTTGGCTCCAGTCTCAGCTACAGTGGTGAGGATTTGAAGCTAGCTGTCAGGTAGTAGCCCACTAGCAAGCCACATCAGCACCGTTGCTATTGGTCAATCACGTTAGCATCAGTGTAAGCCAGCTGTTATTCTGTGTCGATGTAGGCTAGCATTGTTCTGTTTTTCTCCCCCAGCTTTATGTGCTATTGTCTTTCTTGCAGAGATTTCATTATGGCAGACAGTATCATGAGCAAGGCTGCAACCATGGAGATCCCCATTAACAGCAATGGAGACACAGGCACTCTCCCAGAGGATGACAGTCTGGAGCAGGTCAGTGATGCTTCATCTCACCTCACTCACTGTGGAAATGAATAATGCTATTTTGCTTATAACAGTATCTAGTTTCCCTAAATTTTGCGTGATTGTACAGTTCATGGCTGGTTAGGCCAAATGTTACCCTACCATGTAAAGGCCTGTAGCTAGGGACAGTAGATGTGTACCTCCAACCCGATAACGTTGAATCGTTCAGAGCACCTACAGGAGGAAACTGTGACATAAATGAGCGTTTGTATGACAAACTGTCAGTAAAATTAAAAGGTTGGTGCACCATTTGTAAAGCCCATTGGGATTAAGAAAGCTACACCAGCAATGACATTAGTAGCATTAGAATAAGCAATACTGAGGCCTCTATAATGAAATGTATGACTACTACAAGTAATATTATTATTTTTAGCTCATAATCAAATGTTTTGTATGTTATCTGTCTGCACGTCAGCTTTACAAAAAATAGATTCTGTTCATTTTAACTAAAAGTTATGGATGACATACATTTATGTTTATGTTTAAGATTACTGCTTTGTGGGTCTGACCAAGATAAATAAAATTACATTGTTTCATAAAATGATCAAGTGTGCTCAGCATTTTTGTGCACCTTAACATCCATGCAGATACTTTGAAAAAGCTAATAAATTGTGTTTATCTGTTTTAACTCAGGATCTGCAGCAGGTGATGGTGTCTGGACCCAACCTGAATGAAACCAGTATTGTCTCTGGAGGTTATGGAGGACCTGCAGGGGGCATCATCCCAACCAGCAGTATCAAAGGTACTTTTAGCAAACCATGCTTCCATTCTCTGCAGGTATTGCTTTGTTGTTTATTCTTCTAAGTAATATCTGCAGGGATATTACAAATTTAAAGGTGCATTAAGTACAAGTTGCTGTTCAGTAAGTAATTTTCATGCTAAAACGCACACATCAGTTGAACAGGATTTTTAATAAGTACAGTTGACCCGGCAACTCCTTTTCCAGGGGCTGACAGACACAAATACCCTTAAAGATATTTTGTTTCACGATGTTCTGGCTGTTGTTAGATAAAGGCTGTGTCAGAGATCAGTGCTTGTACTGTCTTTCAGTTACTGAAAGAGGTTGATACTTAGTGCATCTTTTAAGAAACAATAGCAGGAGCTTTTCTTTGTGTGTCACAAGAGAGCTGCTGACCTGCAGTCTCCTGGTTTATGTCACAAACATCCATATTCCTTAGGACCCGCAGTTTACTTCAACCCCGAGTATCTGGACAGAAGACAAGCCCCTGCACCAGGACCAGGTGGCTGTGTATTCTAATAACCCCTTTCTTTCTTATTTAACCTTGATATGTTGGTCTTATTTGCCCCCTTGTAAGAGGTTTTGAGGCTTGATGAGCGGACTTGTATGTAACCTTGCTTGTACCTACCGAACTCTGCCACTGAACAGCTTCAGCAAGAAGTAATGTTTTGGCACCTTTCAAAAATAGGAATGAACTAACCAGATATTACAGGGCTGTCACATTCAATGTTGTGTTGATGTCTAAAAAAAAATCTGTTCTGTTCTGTACTTTGAAATGCACTTTGACCATTTTGCCAGTACTTGCATCTCATCCCATGAATTTCATTTTCATCTTCTTTTTTTAATGCTTTTATTGTGCATGTGAAGCCTGCCTGGTGGATTATTATTTACTTCAAAACCCCTCTAACCCTGCTCTTTATGTGTCCTCCACTGCAGAGCATAACAGTTTTTAAGCTCCTTTTGGACTTTCACTCCTTTTCCGTGGGTGGCTTCATGTCTGAATGCACAGCATATAGCAGCGCACTTTCTTCATGATCATTTACAAATCAAAGAAAGTGCACAGATTTACACATGTTGTGTGAATGCAGTATGTCACATTTCATGACTTAAGTACCACTGACACAGGATTGATCTGGATATAAGAGCATTGTGTAACATAATATCCAGTCCAGTTACCATGGTTATTTCTACAAATATTGTGGGAATGCTTGAAGATTCACACAGAAGCTACCTATGTCTGAATGACTGAATTACTTCAACAGATTAATGAAGCCAGCAATTCTACAAATCCCATGTCAGAAAGGGGCTTCGGTCTTCATGCTCTGCTGTTCTGCGGCATATCTCACTCCCAAGCTGCTCTGGCATGTTTCACTACAGTCATTTTTACATGTCTTCCTCTCATTCTTACTCTATATCACCGGCATGTTCATTTCAGACATTCGCATGAAATCCAGGGGTGTTAACTTGCCTAAAAGTCAATCTGCAGCAAGTCGACTTGCCCACCACACAGAGCAGCATCCAGGTATCACCATGCTCATCACCCTGTCCACACTGTCCTCACTTATTTTCTGTAAACCACTGCCTTAAAAACTTCTCCTCATAGAAGAAGCTCCAGTACTGTGTACACTGTGTGTTTATTTCTAGCTTTTATGTTCTTTTTAGGGTCGTCGAACCATAACACAAATTCAACTGAAGAAGTTTCTCGTGGTGTAGCAGTGGAGAAACTGGACAGTGTGAAGAAATGGGGCATAAACACGTACAAGGTATTCTGCACTATGTGTGCATGCTGTGTTTTTAAAATGGAATAGATATGCTTGGATATGTCTGTGTTCCAAAGACTACATCAGGTTGCGTTGACACCGTGTGCTGTTCTCTGTTCATATTCATTGCGCAGTGTACAAAGCAGATGTTCTCAGAAAAGTTTGGCCGAGGCTCACGGACAGTAGACCTGGAACTTGAGGCTCAGATTGACGTGTTAAGAGACACGAAGAGCAAGTATGAAAACATCCTAAGACTGGCCACCGCTCTCACCGATCACTTTCAAAGAATTGTGCAGACGCAGCAGGCTCTAGGAGATGCCTTCACTGACCTCAGCCAGAAGTCCCCAGAGTTGCAGGTATAGTATTGCAGAATCTCCCCATATGACATGTCATGACATTGGCAGGTAAAACCTCTGTATTTCTCTGCAGGATGAGTTTGGGTATAATGCAGAAACACAAAAGCTGTTGTGTAAGAATGGCGAGGCTCTGCTTGGTGCCATCAACTTCTTCGTATCCAGTGTCAACACACTGGTCAACAAAACAATGGAAGATACTTTGATGACGATTAAGCAGTACGAAAATGCAAGGTATTGAACTACTAAGATGTACAACCATTAAGTGGTTAAACTTAATGGTTGCCTAGAAAATAATTCAGTCTTGTGTTTGTGTTCAGACTTGAGTTTGATGCCTATCGCTCTGATCTGGAGGAACTGAGTTTGGGACCAAGGGATGCAGCTGGCGTGGTTCGCATTGAGATGGCTCAGCATGAGTACCAGATCCACAGAGACAAATATGAAAGGCTGCGTAGTGATGTCACCATCAAGCTTAAATTCCTGGAAGAAAACAAGGTTCAGATTACAGTCTAGTTTTATTCTTGAAATCCCTGCATGTTTAAAGAGTGCAGTCCTCTGAATTATTATTCTTTTTAGCTCTAGTAGTGAAAGATAGTGATATAAGTATAACTTCTTCACTTTTTTGGGCAATGTTGGCACTTTTTTCCCCCCTCAGATTTCCTCGTTACACTGCACATGCAGGTTTTATGTCCCAGACCATTTCAATTAATTTGGGTATTTTTTTTTAAGTCATTATCTAAAGAAGTGCTTAAAGCATTTCAAGATCGCTGCTGAATAGCAAGCCTTGCTTCTAGGAGATAATCCCAGTGTCCACACTCAGAGACTTACCAACTTTGTGGCACATTTGTGCTAAAGCCTTTGAGGGCTTAAGGCTGCCCCACTGTCAAATCAAGCGCATGAGGGCTCTCTGGCAGATTTCTTGAGGTCTTATGCATACTTTCTGAATTTCTGCAGACTATACCTAAGGGTACCTTTAGGTTAAACTTAAAAAGAAAAGTATGAGGAAACAACAAACAGACACAC
This sequence comes from Astatotilapia calliptera, assembly GCF_964374335.1. NCBI lineage: Eukaryota > Metazoa > Chordata > Actinopteri > Cichliformes > Cichlidae > Astatotilapia > Astatotilapia calliptera. The sequence continues at coordinate 8,840,499 of NC_137435.1, forward strand.
AGGACCAGGCAACCCAAAGGTTGCAATAATATTTAGATTTAAATCAGGGCAGTACAACCTCTCCTTTATTGCACACAAATTTAATTCATTAATCTTTTTTATAGTGTTTAAAATGCTGTCCCATTCCTTTTTTCATACCATTTTTATTCCTTGTGAAATTACACACTCAGGCTCTGCAGTTTTGCTTGCAGGTGATGACATTTACATTTTTGAGGGTTGAATACTTAGGAAGGGTACAGGGACTGGTTTTGGCTCCAGTGATTTTTACCTCCAATCATGCAGCATTGGTAACCACATGACATCAGTGTTGTTGACATCATTGTGGTTTCACATGAAGCAAAGCCTAGATTAAACCACACCCAAAGTCAGGGTTCATTCATGGATGATGTGGTTTTGAAACAGGCTAGGCACTTGCAAACATTAAGGGCACAAACAACTGCCTTTAGCAGTATGATATGCCTCCTTAAAAACAGCTGGTCGTAATAGTTTTGAGATGGTCATTCTGAACGTGGAAAAAAAACACAAAAAAAACCCCAATCATATTTAAAATATAATACTAAAATACTGTGTCTTGCCAATGCCTCTTCTAAGTTGCTTGAAGGATACCCATGTTACTGTGTTGAGTGAGCACAGTGTTGAATATAACTGCTATCATTATACAGCAAAAAGAAGGAATCTTTTGCATTTCTGCTACTTTCAAGGTAAAACCTCAATTAGAACTTATATTAGCAGAAAAAAGAGCTGCCCTTGCCGAGAGACTTAATCTCTCTAGTGTGTGCCTGCATCTGCCCAGGGGCCTCCTCTTGACAGGAATGACTAAAGCATCTCAACTATGAGATGTCCTAGTTGGATGCCCAAACGTCCTTAACTGGCTCCTTACTTGGAGGAGTGAAAGTAAAGCAAAGTAAAATTGAATATATAGCACCTTTAAAGATAAATATCACAAAGTGCTTCATCACAAAAACATAAAGTAAGTTTAAAAATGAGTTTTTAGCTGCTTTTTAAAAGAGACCACAGAGTCCACAGATCTTAAGCTCAGTGGGAGAGAGTTCCCAGTGTCTGGGGAACACTGCTGAAAAACCTCAGTCGCCTTTAGTTCTCAGTCTTTTGTGAAGCAAAACCAATAGACCCTGATCACATGACCTCAGAGACCTGCTGGTGATGTATGAATGTAAAATTTGACTCATGTACACTGATGCTTGATCATGCAGAGCTCTAAAAGTCAGCGCTAGAATCTTAAAGCGCACTCTGAAGGTTAATGGCGAGCCAGTACAACTGAATTAGTATCAGTATGACATTTGAGTACTTGGAAGACTCAGTCAGCAGTGTTGTAGCTGCATGCTGAGCAAGCTGCAGACATCTCCGGGAAGATTTGTTGAAACAAGTAAACACCGAATTGCAAAAATCTAAAAGTGATGAAATAAAGGCATGAGTATGAATTTCCAGTTTAGAGCCTGAACGACTGAAACTCACCTGGGAAATTTTTCTCAACTGGTAAAAGCAAGAGCGAACCACGTCAGCTTCCAGGGACAAAGCTGAGTCAAAAATGACCTCAAGGTTCCTGATGGAAGATTTATCAGATGTGACAAGGGGACCTAGAATCTCCATTACCTTAAGCACAGATCTGACAGGGGCACAAACAAGGACTTCTGTTTCCTCTTCAGTAAGCTGGAGAAAATTGCCATCCATCCAACCTTTAATACAGTCTAATCATTTATGCAAGATGTCTAAGTCACAGTAGAAACATCTTGGGCTTAGAAGAGATATTTAACTGAAAGTCATCTGTGTAGCAGTGACAATAAATGTCATTTAAAAGTGCTCAAAATATGCTGAAGATGGAACAGATAGACAAAATAAGAGCTCCATAACAGAACCTCGTGACACACAGTAGACAAGAGAAGTGGAGAATCATGTCATGGTCAGCAGTATCAAAGGCAGAGGTCAGGTCCAGCATCAGCAAAACAACATTCTCCTGCATCGCTTTGCATAGAAATGTCACTGGAGACTAAAGAGAGCTGTTTTGGTGGAATGAGCTCTATGAAAGCCAGATTTAAATGTACCAAGAATGCTGCATTTGTCTAAAAGAGATGTATGCTACTTGGTCTCAACCTTTTCTAAACTGCTACCAATAAACAGTCATTTTTAGATTGGTGTATAACTTTGAGGATGAGAAGAGTCAATTTTTTATTTTATTTTTATTTTTTTTAAGAGATTGAATGGCATCTTTCTTAAAATAAGCAGAGACTCGGCCGAAGAGCAGTGGAGCACTAGTTATATAGAGCACACGGGGGCCGATAGACTGAAAGACAGTTTTGAACAAAGATGCAGGTAAAATGTTGAGGATGCTTCGAATCAGCTACTATAAATAGTGGCTCAAATTAGTGACCCATATTTTAGAACCCAGCAACTCTCCAGAAGAAGCTAATTTCTGCTACTTGTATTCACAGTCTCCCTCTTTCAGTCAATACTCCGAGGTTGGGTCCCTAGGTAAGGGTGGAAATGCACATCGATAGCTTTGCTTTCACACTTAGATCTCTCTTTACCACAACAGACTAATACGGCGTCAATCTCCTGCACTACTCTTTCCTCACTCATGAACAAGACTCCAAGATACTTAAAACCACAGGGCCTGGATGGGCACAGCCCAAAAGCAGTACATCAGCAATCCCTCCTGTGGGGCCATCACTTGCAGAAAGGGGCTGTAGGAGTTCGGTGTTTTGTGGATCAGACAGTAGTTGTGGTGAAGGTCCTGGCACTCTGATCCCTGGTTAATAAATCTGGCTTTAGGAAAATGAAATGTCACTCATGACAAGAACTGTTAAAAAAACATGGAAATTCTTGCCAGATAAATGTAAAATAGCAAATAAATTCAAGTTAAACTTAAGATAGTATTTTCTGAGATCTTTAAAACGGCCTGCTTGACTCCTGAGAATAGGCTTCAGAGGAATGTGCAAGTTATTTTTAGGAATGTATTCCGAGCAGTTGGTGATCCAAATAAATGTCTGCAGGCTGTGCTTTCATGTAAACACCTGAAACCATGTTTGTAATGTCATTTTCTCTCCTCTCTTTTCTTCTAGGTGAAGGTGATGCACAAGCAGCTGCTTCTCTTCCATAATGCCATCTCCGCTTATTTTGCTGGCAACCAGCAGCAGTTAGAACAAACTCTTATACAGTTCAATGTAAAGTTAAAGCCCCCAGGATCAGATAAGCCATCGTGGCTGGAGGAGCAGTAATATGCATCCAGGGTTCAGCATTTTGACATGTACAGTTTCATGCTGGCATTGTGGTTAGATGGCGAATTTAAATGGATAAAGGAGTATATTGTAGAATAAGTAGCAGCCAGATATAGCTCTTTTGTAATGTTTTTCAGTATGATTTATTACATAGATGGACAACTTTTTAAGTTCTTATGTTGTTTTATGTTAAATCACAAAATTACCCCATGTTATTTTCTTACTCTTTAGTTAGCACAATCATTTCCATCTCTTATATATGTACAGGATAGTCAACTATTGTCGAGATTCTCCTTTGCAGTTTGCACATGCATTATTTTGATGTATTTGTATTGTTGTGTAAGGTTCCCTTTTAATATTTCAGTGTACATCAAATAGGAGGAATTCTTAAAAAAAATAGCAAGTCAGCAGGGTACTGCTACAATGTTCAGAAATTATATTTATTTTCCTTATGCACATGTGATCATGAGATCAATTTTAACACTTTTGAGTCAAACACATCAGAATATAGATTCATGTTTCTACTGTCACTGTTAAAATCCCTGCCTGAATGGTCAGTTTACAGTTTCTGTAGAAGGGGAATATATATATATATATATATATATATATATATATATATATATATATATATATATATATATATATATATATATATATATATATATATATATATATATATATATATATATATATATATATATATATATATATATATATATATATATATATATATATATATATATATATATATATATATATATATATATATATAATTTAGCAAACATGATTTTTCTCTAACCTAATATACAGTCATAATTATTTTACACCTAAATTTTGGATACAGTGTTAGATCAAGTCCAGCACCATTGCAACTATCTGTCTTTTTTACTCTGGAGTTTACACATGGAAACAAGCCTGAACAAACATGACATTTGTGTTTAACAGCAAATCCCCATCAATTCCTAATCTAATCAGATCTCAACAATCATAAAGAAATCCGTATCAAAACATGGCACGCAGCCAGTGTTGCAGTGACTGTAGGAGCTGGCATTGTGCATCTGCAAAACTTCCTTTTGAAATACTAAATGGGAATAGTGGATCAAGGTGCACTTTAGGTTACAGTACAAGTGTCAGCGTCATCAAAAACAGAATGTATGAGTTCATTTGTTATAGTTTGCGTTATTTATTTACCTGTTTGTAACATAATTTGTATGTTACTTAGATTGTTTTAGTCAGCTGATTGTCTTTATCTTCTGCAAATCCAATAAAGTCTGCTGGATGTTTTGTTTCACTTAGATGTGCTTTCGACACAGGGGCTGTCAGTTTCGTATGGTTACAGTTCACAGTATGTATGTAAAGAAAACTCACAATATTCAGTATGTAATTTTAATTATGTACATGATAAAATATATCTGCAACATGCTTTCAGTGGATTACCTTATTTCTTATTCCTTAAAATACACCTTTTTTTTTTTCCTGAAAGTTTGCTTAAGGTTTTTGATGTTGGCTTAAAAGAATGAGACAGGGCGACCAGAAGTAGCCTAAAGAAACTGAATGTTTTCTTTGAGGTGGTGTATGCAGTGAATAAAGCCATCAATCTGTCAATATTAGAATCACAGACATGATTGCTTTTTCAAGCTTCTCTGCCATTAATACAAATAGATTTTTAATGGTCACAGTGCTCTCAGATAAAATCAGAATAAGAGATTAAGGTTAAGAGATTAGATTATAACACACTCTTATCTAATCTTACCTTTATAAGTTATATAATATGATAGTTTGTTGTGGTCACACATTTGGTCTTGTAATTAAGTCTTAAATATATTCTTTACTGTCAGTCCCTTCAGACTTCCCTCAGTATCGCTTTCACTTCCTGCTTAAAATCTTATTTTATCCCAAAGGTCATTTTCCATTGGAAAAGGCAAACAACATGCAAGTTTTCCTCAGTATCTGAGAAAATCCCATGGCTTGCATACTAACACTGTTTAACGCACTGCAGACAATTTGCGGGATGATTTGAAGTATCGATCTTGAAAAATGTTTATGCCAATTTTCTATCATAATATGACTTACAGTCCTGTTTTATTATTATTTTTTATTATTTATTTATTTTTTGCCTGTCCCGTTTGGCTCTTTTGCCATCAGAATTATTGTCTAAAGGCAAAGAAAGATGCCCAACGGATTTACTTTACCAAATTGACCATCCCAGCCTTGCCATAATGGTCCATTTGATTCACCTTTTATTGTGTATTTTATTTTCACTTGTTGAATACGGGACAGACTTGACTGGGGGAAAGAAGGGGAAAAAGAGGGAAAGAGAAACAGCTGAGAAGAGGGACGGGGGAGAAGGGCAAAAAACAAAAACCAACAGAACGGGCAGAAAAAAAAAGAGAGAAAAAAATGCATATATCGATCACCTGGATCACCTGTTGAGAAAGAAAAAAGAAAACAAGCAGAAGAGAACAAGAGTAATAGAATTAACAACATCACAATGATATATGGGAATATGACAGTAAATACTAAATATTAAACATTATTGTGCAGCACATAAGATCAACAGAACACAGTGTGCTTTGAGGTAGGAGCCAAAAAGGGTGTAGTTTGTGGGTGTGATCACCCGTGTGTACACCTGTGAGCATGGACGCGCTTGTTTTTTTAAAAGGTTCCTTCATGTAATGATCTGCTAGAGGGTGTGGGGGGGCCACAGCCCCGTCCTCCAGGGCATGAAGCAGGTATGGAGGAGATCAAAACTCCAGACATCCAGAGGCCCCCAGAACACAAGAGACCAAGGAAGACTAACAGAGGGGCAGCCGCGCCACTGTCCCAGAAAGAGCTGAGGAGAGTCCCAGATGAGGGCTCACTCAGCAGCCGCGGAGCAGAAGCCAGGGGGAGTTGCAGTGACGCGCCCGTGAGCTCCGCCGGCAGCCAGCTGTGCCTGAGTGACCGAGCCCCAGGCCGAGAGGCCGGGGGCACCCCACCTCCGAAGTGGCCCGAGCAAGCCCCAGGCTCCAGGCCCCGATAAGCGGCCGCCAAGGAGTGAGCCGGTGTGTACCTGGACGCCCACCCCCAGACACAAAGAACCACCAACGCACCGATGTCTGAGGGAGTCCGCCACTGGCAGGGGAAGTGGTGGTGGGGGGAGATAGGCCTCCAAACCTTGCAGTCCTGTTTTATTAATGGGACTGAAGTTTTTAAGTACCGAGTCCCCAGCTCAGGGGTCCGATTGCGTTGTACGGATTTCCTTATATGGTCATCAGAGCTCAAACTGAGGCATGTATTCGAGGGCGAAATCCTGTGGGATTTTGATAAATATACACCACGTAGAAAAAACAGTCGACTTAATTTGTATTAGTGGTGTTAAATGTACTCTATTACACAAAAACAAATACACATTCTGGGCTTGTGACTGGTGAGCAATCCGTTATCGTTATCTGATAACGAGCATCTACGGAGCAAAGTTCAAGCTGTTTACCAAGAAGAAATGTTGGTGCTGGTCTCGGTCAAAATATGTACAGACAAATGTGAGAATTTAAGTTTTTCTTGTGCATTAAAATGTGAAATTATGCTAAAAAAAATGGAGTGGGGGGGGGGGGGGGGGAGGGTTGCGACTCCATCAAAGCGGCGAGTTATGTTTGCGGAAGTCAAACGACACGCAGCCAATCAGAGCTGGACTTATTATACCGCTTACCTTTGTGAGAGAACTCCCATAATATAGAGTTAAAGCCTGAATATTAGTTGAAAATTAATATATATAATGAATTCAAATCAATGACGGTCTCACCGCAGGAATATTTACTAAAGTATATAACATTTAATTTATTTTTAATTAAGTTGATAATGTATTTATTACATTTTAAATATGTTCAATGGGTTTTCTCTCTGAGTCAGAATATTTGTCATTCTAGTTGACCGCTTACTCACGCAACTCATTGACAGATGGATAGAAACGCAGCGCCTCCCCAAACTCCAAAGGGAAAAGAAAGAGAGAGAGAGAGAAAGAAATAAGCCAATCCCAGAGTGCCTGGGAAGGTGTGGGCTGTCATGGATTTTAAGTGAGTTCACCTGGGCGTGTCATTTACACACAGGTAGTCTCTATCCAGGCTGATGTCACTCTTTACTTTTGAAATTTCAGCAAGAGGGCCATAAGAAAAGAAACAAAAAGGGAAGCGGAGTAATGGGACTTGTGCTGAGTCCAACACAAAGGTGAGTTGACTTTTCATTTCTTTCTCTCCGGTCTTTAACTAAAAATAATGCTAAGTGTTTGAACAAACATTGGTTTTAGTAGTTTACCGATCACGGTGGACAAGCATAGCTCTGTACTGGATAAAACACCAGGAGCGTTTAGATCTCCTAAAGTGACTGTTATGGCAGATTTAAAGTAGCCTCTATGCGTTTCCAAAGTGGATCATGAATTATTATAGTGTTTGCACAAGTTTCAGGAAACTTTTTATGAAAATAATCGGCGGCATCACTCCCATAATTAATCTTATGTACAGTAAAGAAAGTAAATTCTGTACTCTGTGCTAAACAAAGCTGCTCACTGTTGTAGAGTGTATGAAGATCTGTAGCTTATGTGTCCCCACCCTGCTTTGTTTCTTTCAGTCGGAATGCATCATCCTAACTGACAACACTTTGAACAAGTCACTCCAGGACTGACTCTTGCACCGCATTCCTGTAAAAACGACCAGAATCGCTTCTACATTCACTGCATTCCAATATATGCTGAAATTCAGCTTTTATGCATGAATATGAGTGTGGATGCATTCAAAACCTGCTGAGAGGTTCTTATTAAAAGATGCAGCCAGGAGGTCCTCCTGCACCCCCACCTCCACCCCCACCACCTCCACTTCCTCCGCCACCACCTCCTCCACCTCCATCCCTACATGGCCTGGGTCCAATTTCAAGGTTGGAGCGCCGGCGCTCCAAGATGCGCAACTTCAACTGGGAGACCCTACCCAAACACACAGTTATAGGAAAGCACAACATCTGGACAGCAGATAAGACTGATGGGGAATATGAACTGGACACTGATCATATGGAGGAGCTGTTCAGCCACAAGCAGGCCCAGCAGCAAATCAAAGCTCTGAACCGTCAGAGTCTGAGGGGCCTGCCAAGTTCTGCCACAGCAGGGGAAATGGTGAGTGCAGCTAGCCAGGCTATAAATGTGTCACTATCACCCGTTCATGTAGTGGAACTTTGACCCCCAAGGTTTGTACAAGAGATTGAAAGCTTTTATATTCTTTCCTGTTTATTGCTGAGGTATGGAAGCAAGTTCTTTTGACCTGAATTAACACCCCCCCCCCCCCCCCCAAGCTTACATATAAGAAAAAACAGACGTCCCTGCAATGTTTTCCTCTCCTAACATTTAAAACCAGAGTGACCGAAGTGGTGATTTCATGAACTGGGAATATAGTGATACTATAGGAACTTTATTACCCTTTATGTGAAACTTAAAATTGCAATTTACATTTGCTTATTTTACAATTTACATTTTATAGGCCCAACTTTGCAATATATAAATACAACAAATGACAACAATAGTATAATGTTTCTGTCAGAAACATTATGTAATGATGTAAAATCACTCAGTACAAGGGTGGAGTATTATTATTTTCATTTGTTTGCTGAAGGAAGATCTAATTGTGTTCTCACTGACATCACTCTGTTGTCCATGCTCTGTATTTAAGCTACCGTCCCTAATAAACACCACTAGGCACATTTACTTAATGAAGTGTAGATCAATCATGATTTGACTAACAACACATTTTAACTTTTTACTTTGACCTTTCACCTAGAATTTTGTAAGAGAAATGGTGAAAAGGTGCAAAAACTGCATCTTTGCCTGGAATGTTCAATACAATCAACTCAAAGAATTCTTAACCTTTGGATTCGACTGTCTCTTTGGAAAGTTGAGATGTCTGTGATACGAAAGACAGAGCTCAAGTCAACAATGAAACCGTTTTAGCAGCTAACAAGCAGATTTTAATCCGGTCTCTGTTCTCCTTTCCCCTCCCAGATTTCTGTCCTCAGCTCCAAGAGGAGCATGAACATTGGAATTTTCCTAAAGCAATTCAAGCGGTGAGTCAGTGGTAGCACTGTGAAGGTGTGAGTATTTTGCACAATAATCTTTCCATGTTACACTGTACTGAGGACAAGGTGAGGCAGGCATATTTGTATGCAATAAGACTGCATCATACTCACAAAATCTCTGAAAGCCGACATGTCCTGGCAGGTCTGATCTATACTAGACTGTTCTACAGCTCTAACAGGTTATCTCCCTGATGTAACTTACAGATACACTTTTGCGAGGTATTGTAAATCTATTGCCTAAAGCTAGTTGTCATAAACAACAGATCTTAAAAGGAATGAAAACAATCCTGTTACTGTTAACATCCGTAAAATGTTTGTGATCAAACTACTGTGTCACCAGCAAAACAAGAGAACAACATATGGATACATTAATCTAACTACTTTTTTCTTTCTCATGCTGTTACCAAATATGTTTTTCTGCAATCTGAGCACATTTCCATTCCATCATTTTCATGTCCTGCACAGCATGTATTTTTCTGAGGGTTGAAATAAAGTGATTAGAGCAGGTAGAGGCTTGTATGTGTCAGCAGCTTTTTTTTTTTTCCAAGTTTTTTTTACCAGGCATAGAAAAGTGTGATATGAAAGCATACACACAGAACTAATGAGATATTTCAAAGCAACAGTAAAAACATAATTAAAGATAACTGATTCGCTTGACCTCTATTACAGGTCTATAAAGGACATGATTGAGGATATCAAATCAGGAAATGGCCTGGGCTTTGGTACTGGAAAACTGCAGGAATTATGCAAGATGCTTCCGGATGAAGGGGAGGTACTGTAGTTGCTTTTTGTTTTTGTTTTTTTAAACATGTCTATTGCGTCATGTGATTCTAAACCTTTGTTTATTTACTTTGCAAATACATAATCAGATTTTCTGATTTCACAAATGCAGGTAAAGCAGCTGGTTAATTTCAAAGGTGACATGTCTGCTCTCCCTGAAGCAGATCAATTTATGTTACTGTTGGTCAAGATCCCCAGGTAAGCCACCTGAGTGTAATTCAATGAAAATCACATGTTAAATGTCAGTGGTGATAATGATGGAAACGTTTTGTCTTTTAGCTATGAAGAGCGTTTGAGCTGCTTGGTGCTGAAGGAGGAATTTTTTCCCCTTATGGATGAAGTAAAAGAATTCATCTGTACTTTGACCACTGCTGGAAGGGGTAATGTCTGCATTCCTTGAGTTTGAAACATGAGACCCATTAAAGCAGAGTTGTACGCCCATTTGGAGTTGGAGTTAACAATATATGTTTTCTTTTAGAGCTGCTAGATTGCGATAATCTTCATGCTGTCATTCGCCTGGTCCTTAAGACTGGAAATTACATGAATGCTGTGAGTATATAATGATTGTGTTTGTGGAGTCTTGGATGACTTTTCTTTGTATTTATATTTGTTTGATCTCAATATGTTTATCTGATCATAGGGCGGCTACGCGGGCAATGCAGTTGGCTTCAAAATGTCTTCTCTGTTGAAACTAGTGGATACCAAAGCAAACAAACCTGGAATGAATCTTATGCACTATGTTGTGATGGCAAGTGGCTTTTACTTGTTTGAGAAGTCTGTGTTTCTCACCTTAAGATGAAGTTGCATAATTAGATTTTCAACAAACTTTCTAATTCATCACAGCAAGCTCAGAAGGTGGACACAGCACTGCTTAAATTTCCAGAACAGCTCAAACACATTGAAGCTGCAGCAAGGTAAGCAATACCTTTTTAAAAGCCATATAGGAGTGTCTTGTATGGCTTTTTTCTTCTTGTATTGCTGTATCATCAGAATAAGAGAAGAAATGCTTTCAAAAATTCTTTTAGAATACATCAAGGTGACATTGAAGGGGAGTATCGAAAGCAAATAAAGAAAGTGCAAGATGCCAATGCAAACACTTTAAAGCAGGAAGACCTAAAGGCACAGATGGAGGATTTTCTAATGGTGGGTGATTCGTTACTTGGTCCAGTTTGTGTGAATTTTAATAGAGAGTATATGCTCTAATGTTTTGGTTTTGGCTCCAATTAGGAAGCGGAGGTTTGCTTGAAAGAAGTAGAAACTGATCTTCAGGAGTTGCAGTCTGTAAGTGACAGAGTGGCACAGTACTTCTGTGAGGATGCCAAGAATTTTAAACTGGAAGAGTGTTGCTCCATTTTCAACTCCTTTTGTGAAAGATTTTTGCGAGCTATGCAGGTAATATACGCGCTATATGTGCTGGCATATTCCTATACTGAGATAAAAGAAAAATTAAAGGGTTTGAACTGGGATTTTTTTTTTCCTGCAGGAAAACAAAGCTAGAGAGACTGCAGAGGTGAAACGGAGACACAGAGACAGACTGGAAATTGCAGCCAAGCGGAGATCCACAGCTACCTGCTCCAGTAGAGATAAGGAAATGGATAGTGTTGCATTAGAATCTGTGCTACAAAACTTTGTCATCAAACGTGGTTCTAGGAGAAGAGCAGAAAAGCCCTCATCGACTCGTGGAAGCCCAACTAATGGTAGTCCCAATAACGGGAGCCTTTCAGAAATTACTTCTCAGGAAACCCTTCCCCCAGTAAATCAAAAGATTCAAGCCTCAGTTAGAGCTAAGGACATGGGCAGAAAAGAGTGGAGTTCAGCAGTTGAACTCACTGCGAACTTACGGAACTCGCACAAAGCCCAGTCAGACATCGAGGACACAATGGCAGAGAGTGAAAATTCTAATGAAGAAGAGATGAAAACTTCCAAAGAAGAGGACTCTAGAGGACTTAGGAACCCTTTCAAAAGGACTGTTAGACTTATGACCACAGTTAGATCTTTTGATGATAATGAGGAAGATCTGCAAGATAATAATGAGGAGGAGGCCCAACAGCTGCGTGAAGCATCTAAAAAAGTTTTGCGTTTTCAGAACAGCCGTGGCAGCGTCTCATCTGGGGACTACTCTCTGGAAAATCAGAAGTCTCCTCCTCCAAATGCGCCCATACGCCGTCAGCTCACATTTGATGAGGAAGCGGATAGGTATCCTGATGACCCCAGCAATGAGGATTTGCTTCAAGTTTTGCTCAAACCTCAACCTTCCCCTAAACGTAACCTTGGACGCCGCCATACGCTGCCTACTAAAGTCCCAAAAACCGAGGCAGGGGAAAGTAATCGGTGGACTGAACTGCCCGTCAGAACTCCAAATCATGTGGCTAAAGAAAAAGGGACGATGCCAGAGCGAGAGGGCGCCGGACACCCTCCCTCCAAACCAGTGTTTGATTATACTGACATTTCTCACAACTTAAAACAATCAGGTGCTGAAGACACAAATGACACATCAGCAGAAAACACAACCAAGCCACCTGTTTCCTCAGCTCCTGTCATGCAGCCCACAGACAACGATGTACAGATAACTAGTGACACTGTTCCAGCAAGCAGCAAGCCTGTGGTGTTCAAAACTGAGACCACTGGACTATTTTTTAGTTTTTTAAAACGCCTCGGCGATATGAGCAAACTACAGAGCAGCAAGGACACTGTAAATAAGCCCACAGGCTCTGGTGTTTAGCCTTTGGGATATATTTTTACATGTATAAAAGATAATTTATCTAATTTAATGTTAATTGCAATTAATTCATGATGACAACAAAGTGTTAAGATTGTTCTATTTTGGTAGTTTTTCCTAAATTGTGAATATATTCAAGAAAGCTTTAAGCAAGTGAGGAAGGTTTCTTTGTTTAGGAGAAGGCATTTTGTATGTTGTACCACTAGATGGCAAAATATAGTTGGCTTAAAGTGGAGGTTTTCTGGTTGATGTAGAAAGATGGGCACATTCATTGTATTTGCATTTATATCCATATCCAATAAGACTATTTTGACTAAACTGTTCTCAAAAATGGGATAAATGGTTTAATGCCTACAGTGTGTGAACTTTGGAAGGATTGACGTGCAAAACGTGCAGAAGGTACTGAGAAGGTGGAGAGAGACAGAAAGAGAGAGAGGGAGACACACCAATGACTGTTTTCTAGTCATTGAGAGAGAGAGAGAGAGAGAGAATAAAATGGCTCAGAGGCTGTATTTAAATCCTGGTTAGATGTTTTTGTTTTTAAACTACGCGTGCTTGTAATGCATGCTTAAATACAGTATTTCCTTTTTTTGTTTTGGTTTTTAACTGCGTATATTTGTATTGCTCTGTTTTCAACTCTTTTTGTGAAACATTCTTGTAATTCTTTTTTTTCCACATTATCACAGAAGCATGTCAAAAATGCAGAAGAGTGTGGTTGCTTTGAGGGTCTTACTCAATTCAGCCATTGTTTGATCTTAAATAGGTCAGTGTTACAAAGGCAGCCTGTATTTGAGCAGAGCTGAACTATGAAAAGTCCAAATGAAGGGCGTTGATCCCAAATTAACTTAAGACATCACCACAGGTGAAGGCCCAGTACCTGGTGGCTGACAATGGTGGTACATTTCACTTATGGAAGACCCTCAGTACTTTCATTTTGTGGGAGCAGAGGCATTGGGTCAAAGAGGCCACAGCTTGTACCATAACATTAGACCTTGTTTATTCAACTACCGGCAACCAGTGCTCTGCAGTTGATGCCAGAGTTGCATTAATTAGGTTTTTGGTACTCTGTCAGGCTGTCTGACTTGAAATAATGAAGTAATAAAAACAGCCTCTTCTATATACACAGACTGGTGTATTTCAAATGTTTTTGTTTTTTATAATTCTCTATGATAAAATATTTATAAGGCTAGCATGCATGGATATGGTAAAGGGTCAGTGATAAATATGTTTCAGTACAAGACTCAAACCAGGCAACTATATTTATACTCCATTTATGTTTACAAACAAATAATCAATAGCAATTCAGAATGCTTATCTGCTCAAGCCCTTATAAGCTTGTGTTTGGGTATATAATAACAATCTGAAATGGACAGCTAACCTTTGATCACATTAAGTCCATATGTGTTTAGACAATGGCAACATTTTTGTAATTTCGCCTCTCACAGCACTAGTTGTAGATTTTAAATCAAAGAGCTTGATTTAAAGCGTGAGCTTGAACCGCTTTTGAATTTAAGCATTTTTTTTTAACAAAAATAGTCCCTCATTTTCACCAAAAGGACTGAAAGCACATGGTAGTCAGCTAGATTTTTCCCTTTTCTAATAAAGCCTTTCCCAACATCTAAGCTAGTCAAAAAACTCTCATTGAGGTAGGCGTACTATTGTCAAAGTCTGTCATTAGATGCCTTCAAAGATACAAAAACAGGGAATTTACAACAAGAACAAAAGACCAAACTGGATTTCTTTAGAAAACAAAAGTGCCTGCAGATTTCTGAAGAGCAAAAATCTCTGGACAGAATCACCATGAACCAGAACAGTAAGGAAAGTGTGTAGAGAAATAGAGAAACGGCTCAAAATTCCAAAAAATTCCACATTACTTGTCAAGTAAACAGTAAATGTAATGTTATGGCATTGGCGTGTATGGTTGCCTAATTGGGTCACTAGTGTTTAATGATGATGTGCCTGCTGATACAAGCAGCAGGATGAGTTTTGAAGTGTACATGGCTATATTCTCATTTTCAGCCACATGCTCCACAACTGATCAGACTGTGCTTCCCAGGGCAAATGGGCAAATCATTTTGCAAGACCCCAGAGTTTCTCAAGGCAAAGGCATGAGAGATTCTTCATCAGGCAAGTCAGTCATCTGATCTCAACACAACAGAGCTTTTCAGTTGTTAAATAACAAACTGAAAACAGACAGACCCACAAACAAGCATCAACTGAAGGCAGCTGCATTAAAGGCTTCTCAAGGGAGAAAATGCAGCATTTGGTGATGTTCATGGATTCTAGACTTCAGTCGGCCATTGACTGTAAATGATTTTCATCATCATTTTCATGAAAAACAATCCCTATTTAAACTTCTTATGCTGAACAGTGAAAAGGTCATAAAAACAGCGTCTGATGTGAAGAGCGGCTGCACGGATAGATCTCTATTTATTATGCATTGAACCTGCTTTAAAGTTCTAGTGCAGTAATGGCTGTGTGATGGCTGGCTGCCTTGTTATTGTTGTTTTCATTGTTACATCATCCCTTCAAAGGGGAAGTCATGCTGTTTATCATTTGACGGCATAATATTGACCTAGATTTCTCTAAGTCAGTCATAAACAAATAAAAATACAGATCAGTTCAATGAAAATAAATGATTATTTATTTAAATGTTTGTAATAGATTACTTTAGGGTTGTGTTATTTTTTGTTGAATTAACTATTTTAAACCATGTTGAGAAAAGCACTGTCAGTGTTGTCAGTCTGACCTACATTATGTATATCTGTTATAGTCACTGCTGCTGCCAGACTGCTGCAGCCATCTTGACTCAACTGGAAGCAGTCTCCATGGCAACTCCACCTTGCAGAATAAAACCAAGAGACAATTGTTTGCCCCTCACCCCCAAGCCCCACCCCCCAACAAACTCCTTATAGCCTGCAACACAACAGCCACCTAACACTGACGGCCTTCAGCATTTTATTATACAGTGACATCATTTTGTATTCAAAATTCTCAACCTGCATGAACACATACTCTCATTTCAAATAATCCCCCAAAGTGAAAGCTGTTGAATTCACTAGCAAAAAGCCAGAGTCTTTCTTTGTTCTCAAAAGCCTCTTCTAAGTGAAAACACACAGCATATCCCATTACATATTCCATACTCTACCACCACCTGGCCTCTAGAGTGCTGTATTACTAAAACTAGCAGGACTCCTATTATTAAATGAACACACCTATCCCCTTCCATTCTCTAAAAAACAAACAAAAACAAATCAAAAAACCTCGTCAGCTTTCGAGCAACATACTCTTTATAATAATTAGCATTTTACATGTTTAGCGATTTTTACAAAAGTCTCTGGAAGGAAGGTTTAGGGAAATGTAATATAATTAAATCACTATATTGCCGTCAGTTTTGTGCTTTTTCGTTTTACTCTGATCGTTTTTGTGTTTACATCCCCAAAATTCAAAGGGTAAAGAAATAAACGTTGTGCTTTTAAAGGAAATGGGTGGTACCCAAGGAAGCCAAACCCCTTTGCAGTAGTCAGATTTATCCCTCAGTCAGTTCTCCAGATTTTCCACGTCTTTTGCATATCCCCTGCCTCCTCCATATGCTATTGGGTTCTTTAACTCCTCCCATTAGCCCTCTGACCAATCCTGCGCATAAACCACTCCCCTAATCTCCTCCTTTCCCTTGTCCTCTTCCTTACTGTCCCCTTCTTCTCCCAGACAGACCCTGCCCTTTCCTTTCTGTCGCCCTGTCTGTGGATTCTGTATTGGAGAGGTTTGGGACACTGACAATGGGAAGCTTTCTTTACGGCCTGCAATGCTGACACTCCTGTTGGGAATTTACGTGAGTACAATGTAACCATTCACTTCTTTTTTATGGTGTCGAATTTCTGCTTTCTCATCCTGCTTGTTCCGTTATCCGGAGTCCTCAGAGATACAATGACTGGGCTATAAGCAGATGAATAATTGATTACTTCATCCCAGCAGCATCTGTGCACGGATAAATCATATCATAGGGGGCTGTACTTTAAATAAAACAAACAAAAAAACATGATGTCCCCCTCTTTTGTGCTTTTTTTAAATTGCAACAATCAACCAACTTAAAGTCAACGCAATTAATTCCAGCACCGTTTAAGACAAACTGTTGCACAGAAATTCTCCATTGCTCTGATTTTTTTTAAAGCATTTTTTTTTTCATTGCTTCCTCTTTCAGCCCACACACTTCTCCATTTTAGCTCCTAGCTGGCTGCCGGCTCAGTAGCAGGTGGGCATCTCTGCTGCAGTCTGAGGGCTGGGCTCTTTTAACCAAGCATACATGCTCGTTTGTTAGAGGATTAGTGGTCTTCCGTTGGTTTTTCTCATCTGAATATGTATGGAGTGTGCTGCTGAGAAGTTTTGTGAGCCACATGTGAATCGACATGTTGTTTTCTTGTGCCACTCTGTGGCTCCTTGTGTTGCACTGTACTGCAGCAACAGCAGCAGGCAATGCATCATTTTTGAAGACATTTTTTTTTTAGTCTTCAGGCCTAGACTGTGAGCAGATGGTCCAGTGGTTTTGGTATTGATTGTCTTTGTTCTGAAAGGCTCGTTTTATATTTCTCATTTTAGGCTAAAAGTATCTCAAAAGTTTAATTTTTAAAATGAGTGCAGGTGATAGAGATGTTTGCCTGGTTTTGCTCTGTTGGCTGCTTGCACTGGGTCACAGGGAGGGTGCAGACGGTGCGGGATGCTGCGCCAGAGGGCAGATTGTTAGCAGAGCTTAGAGAGTCAAATTATATCTGTGCTCTTAAGGTATACAGGACAGGGAACATGTGCAAGAGAACCAGGGGACCAACAAGGGCGTTGTGTGGGTTATACAGTACTACTCTGCAAATATTGAGCAACAGAGATTAAACTGTAGCTTAGAAGTGACCAGAAACAGCAACAGCTTTTGAATACTAATTCGATCAAACGCAGACATGTAGCATATATGCTATAGGCTATAGCCCTTACCTGCTAACAAAATCAGCCCCCAGTGCACCAACACAAGTGAGAGGATAGGGAACTTGATAAATATATTATAAAAAGATAGATTGCAGGATAATTAGATTTTTTTTTTGATGTTTCATATTCAATGATTTATTGACCTGCTTTCCATATTATTATATCAGTATTTAAATGAGACCCATGGCAGTGAGTCAGTTCTCCTGGGTTTATTTTTCCTAATTTGTGTAACAACATCAAATGGAAACGATCTAATCTAATATAATGCAATATCAGTTTATCTGGCTCCACTGTTAATTGCTAATCAGTGTATGATTAACCTGATTTAATATAATACACAAGTTGGATCGTTCGCCCTTTCTAATCTTTCCTAGTTGTCATCATGAGGTTTGTTGAAACCCCAATTCAGAATAAATAGATTACTGTAGGTAATAACTATAATAATTATAATTATGGTTTATAGCTCTAGAAAGCAATTAGAAAGCACTTATTTTGGAGTTTAGGACAAAATATTTGAAGGTTTAATCTCCATGAAAATGATTGTGCATATTTTGTGTTATTAATTCATTTATTGGATCAGATTATTGCTCACTGATCAACAGAAGAATGACTGTAGATGAGCCAGAGTTTTGACTTGAGTCTAATTATCAGCTGGTGTCCCTGGTCAGTTCCTGAAACGGCAATCTAAAATTAGAATATAATGACTTATCACAGCCGGTGCATGCTGATAGTACACAGGCTACAGATGACCATCAACCAGTACAAGGCACATCCACCAAACTACCAATACAACAACCACGATGAGGTAGACTACATACAAAACAAAAGAAGGTAAAATGCTTGTGATTGGATCCTCTAATTCTGTGCTTACGTTTGAGTCGGTCCTCCTTTGAAGAGCACTTTTATTATTTTTATTTTTGTTTAGTGGTTTATGAGGCATCGTCAGCCTTTCATAAGACATCATCAAGAGGGATGCAGTCACATCATGATTACTCGCTATAGATAATAAATATTAGATGAGACTTTCTGAAGCAGCAGAGTGGTTTATTTCAACTAAAAAAATAATCAATATTTTCTGGAAAATACCTTTACCAGTAGACATCTGTAAACCTTCAGCTACTGAACTAAAGTGCTGTTGTTTCTTTTATTGAACAACAGTGCAAAGTTCAGAGATGAACGAAATTTATAGATTACAGACTGAGGCATTCACGCTGTAAAACATGTGACAGCACAAAATGGTTAAGTCAATAAAAGTAAATATAGCACAATAAAGTCACAGTTTTTTTTTCTTTACCTATTATAATAACATAGCAGCTGAGCACTGGTACTGTTCATTTTATCAAACCAACATTTGTGCCGCTCGGCAAACTGCCAAGCCGAAACCACATTCAGTTTCTTAAATATCCTGAACACGAACTACATTTTCTTAACAAAGAGTAACCCCACTAATGCTTCACAGTGTCTGTGTATCTGCAAAGTACAGCGTGTATGAGACCGTATTTGAACTACTGAGTCATAGTATGAGACATCTCAGTCCTCTTACTGCAGGTGAATAAGCATTGCAGGCACCGCTTGTGCGCCGATCTACCTTTTGTTAAATCTGCAGTGCGTGTTGTGCCTGCAGACAGGCTGCCCTGCGTGCCGCATTGTATTCTGACAATGTTTAGGAGTGTGGGCTCACAAGGCGAGACAAAAATCTGCTGTTGTCAGATCTTATCAATCTAAACACAAAACAAAATGATGAAAAACTGCCACAGTGTTAGTTTTTAGTAGTTCAGTGTCTAATTGCAATCAGTAAGTGTCTATGCTAGGCCATTATTAGGCATGCAAATGTGTCCCCGCTCTTATGCTGAGTGTATCATTCTCAATAGCCTTACATATAATATACAGACACTGTTTTTCTTTTATGTAAAGCCCAGCGTTCCATGCTGTGACTGTTCTGTCAGAGATTGATGCATCGAGACAGATTTCTTCATCTGATGGAGTGTAAGGGGGGTGGGGTGGTGGTGGTGGTGGGTGTATTAGTCTTAAGAAGTTTGTGTGAATAATGATTGATGAGTCATCACGGAGCCGGCATCTTTTCTGTCCCTAAAAACATATAAAACAGACCCTGTGCTTAGATCCAGCTGCCTGAATGTCTCATTCTTAGGTCCACATTAACTTTGGCATTGTAAAGAGTGTAACTGCTCCACATTGTTATTCCTAGTGCAGATATAACTGTGAATAGTTATTCTTGACCTGTGTTCACCTGAAAGTGCTACAAATTGAGACAATGATCACAAATGTCTTCTGAACAAAGTTACAAACAATGAGACATTCGCTGTGATGTAGACAATAGTTCAGATGCTTTGTGATTATGTAATTTATGCTGTGTCTCTGGAGCATATGCTTTTCTCACTTCTACTCTTACTTGTCTTTTCTCTCTTTATATCTGAGTCAAGCGTACAGATATTCCTTTGTAACAGTCTACCTTGTTCCTCATAACCCAGAAAAATCTTTCAACAGCGTGTTGGGTTTATTCAAAATTACATTTCAGGTAATTCTGCTCAGCCTGTGAACAATTACTGTGTGTTGGCACATGAGGAAGGACACAACAGATGTAGCAGAAAACATAAACTACAGTCTATATTTAAACACAATCTGGAGAGCACATCACTGAGGGACAACACTTCTCTCTTCAGGTCAGTGAGGCTTTCACCAGTGTATGCTGGTCTAGTACATAAACAACTGCTGAAGACTCCTCTCTGCTGTGTCTCTTAAAAGTGATATCACAAGATGGTAACACGGATACAAAGTCCGTTTTCCAAGAGATGCTGTATGCAATTGTAGTTCAATAATACTGAGCTGGCTAAGATAGTAATGCTTAAAATAGATTTGAAATATTGGATACCATTGGAGAAAAAGATACTTGTCTGTTACTCAAATAAGGAAAGAGGAAGGGAAGAGGCAAATACTTTATATGGCCACTGAAGCACAAACATCCTGGAATCCTGAATAGTCACTGTTAAGGAATGGTATTAACAATCTGTAAATTACAGCCTTCTTAAAGGGCCAGTTTCTGATTTCTCATTATGTCGATTGAAGTAAAAATTTGACTTGAACATCAGTCTTTCATTTTATTTATCATGAAAGTATCATTAATGGGATCTATGCTCTTATTTGCTCTTATATTCTCTGTCCTACATATACTGTTAAAATGGTGCATGGTCATATTAAATATGGCCAAAACTTCAAATATTATTTATGTATAAGAAATAGAAATCGCCCAAAAGCTCCAGGCTGCTCTAAATGCTCAGAAGTTCAGAAAGGTTTTCTTCTACTTGGCTCATTATGATGTTAGTGGTGCCAGATATTTCTATGCGGTCATCTCAGACACGCAGCTGAGACTGAGTACAATAGCCCCACCCATCCGCTGTCTAAACCTTCTGTTTGGGACGGGCAGCCAATCAGAATAATCGATTGATCGGTTGGAGAGGTGAGGGGCTGTACCAAGGTACAGTATGGTTAGCATACCCAGTCCAAGCATTTGGTCATGTGACAGTTCCGTTTTATTGGGCCAAATTCATTAGCTTATCATCTCCTGTATAAAAGAGTTTTTTTGTTTAACTGTGTCTCTCTTAGTCTGCATAGTCCAGAGATATTTGAATGAAACTTCTCCACCAAATACTTTTTCTAAGTTAACAACAGTTAAATGAATAAATTTCAGCCTGTTTGTAATGAATGACCGACTTTATGGTCCGTTCATTTCTTTAATCAAAAGTCTTATTCAGTGTTGCACGAAGGCTGGAGCACATCCAGCTGTAACCAGGTGAGAGGCAGGGGTACACCCTGAGTACGTCACCAGTCTACCACAAGGCAATAGCTCACTATTCATTTGGAATCATGATTTAACTTAATGGAGTACCTTGAGGAAATGCTTGTAAGCACACGTGGAACATGCAGACTCAACAGAGAAAGGCCTCGGGCATGTTTGAAACAAGAATTTTCTGCTGTTGGGAGGTAACGGTGCTAATCACTTCACCACAGGGCCGCTCTGTACTTGAAAATCACATGTTGACATGCTGACACTGATAGTTTTATCCTGGAAGCAAGCTGATTTATAACCATTAACTGAAATTAGACAAGTCAAGTTTAATAACTTTAGGGGCTTATTTTGAGTTATTATTTTTAAAGACTTTAACTCGCTCTCTGTCTCATTGACTATAACCAAGAGATGACATTTTGCATTAAATGTAATAATAGTTGGTCACATAACTGTGGGTCAAAGAATTAGTCATGTATTCAGAATAACATTATATTTTCCTCTATAACTGGAATTTTCCGTCTCAAAAAAAGTTGAAATTGCTCTTTCCTATTTATTCCAATTTATCGAGGAGCAAAAAGCCCTGGATTAGGAAGCATGTGTAATTATTTTTTGTTGTTGTTGTTGTTTCCATTATAGAGGACAGCATAACCATAGTGATTTATTTTTTTTATTTTTTTAAAAGCATCTACAGATATAAAAAGTAGCACTTCAATCGGTGGAGCAGTGAGAGGAGAGAAACCCTTACCTGCGCAACCGATTGAAATCTAAGCAGGTTAAGCTGAGGGCAATGTTTTCTCTGAAGGCGAGCTCCTGTTGCTAAAATCCAATTAAATCATTCATATTACATGTGTCTGTTTTCAAGAGAAAGGTTTTGAGCATACACACTTGCTTCAAGCATGGAATACAGCTGTATCATCTTCGGACAGCTAGTGACTAGCCTTCATTCTTTTATGTGGACATGAAGCATTTTCTTCAAAGCGAATTTGAAGTGACTGGGCATGATGGTGTCATCTGAATCTGTGAGACAGTAATCCAGATGGCAGACAGGACCTGACCCTGCAGGAGGAGATTAAGGCACTTAACAGTAATGCAGGGTGAGAGTGGCAAGTGACGTTTTGCAGTGAAACGGCTGACTTTGCAAACATTCGCGCCGTGATTTTCTGCAGTAAAAAGAGAGGAAAGGGACTATTGACCTCATCTGTATGAAGCGCTGACTGTGCACTTTTCATGACAAAGCCTTGTGATTGCTGTTTAATCACATGCTTCCTCAAACATTAGAGTAAACTGCAGATTGAAGTCTTTAGTCTGTGTTTAATTAAATATATTACTATTTATGTTGTACATTAGGTATTCTCTAAATTCACACAGGGAAAGAAGGTTTTTAATGAAAGATCTGTCTGTGGTGAGGCGAGTGGGAGTAACTGAGCCGAGGAGGGCTGCTTGAAGAACAGACAGACAGGCAGGGAGAAGGGAAGGTGGGGGAGACTGTTGCAATCCTAAAGACAGTGGCCAGTCTGTCGAGAAGGGAGGAGCCTAGAGGTCTTGGCTCATCATACTTCCTCCTGATGTCACCGTTCAGCTGCTGCAATTCAGAGTCTATGTAAAGGGAGGACAGCCCAAGGAGGGGAGGGCTTTTTAGGGGAGACAAGGGAAGGGGAGGCATAGAGTTTTTTGGGAAGGGCTTATTGTGAATGGGCTTGGCAGACCTCCTTAGTCAGTAGGCCTTCTGATCACTTGGGAAGAAACAACAATAGAGTCTGCGTGCTTGAGAAAATTCCCATCTGTCTGTGGCTGGGCTCAGGCATACTGATGTCATGAGTGCATTTATGTGGCCGAGAGAGAAAGAGAAAAATGACAGGATAATAAAAAAACAGGGAGAATGAGGGAGGGGAAGAGATGTGGGGCGCTGAGCTGTGAGCAGAGCTGAAATGCCATTGTTATTGCTCGCTGCTCTGTGTTGCAAAAAGGGACAGCTGCCGCCGAGGCCTGCTTGCTCATGTGAGGCAGAGAGCCCAGCTCACCGTGAATTTTTCCCCATCTCCCCTCAGACAGAGAGACAGGTGGTTCCTGAACTCAGCCTGCTAAGAGTCAAGGGAAGGAACTAGAAGGAATTTGGGGAGTGGCATTTCAAAGCTTCCTCTTTCCTCTTGTTGCTCTCAAAGAAAAGGGGCCTAGTTATATTTTTAAGGCATCAGCTGAAAGACAGTTTTGTTTGGTGAGACATGTTATAGTGACGCAACAAGGAAACTGATAGTAAGCTCAAATAGAGTGAATCCTTCTTTTGTCCGGTCTGTGTGCATTGTTTTAAACTGCAATGAGCAGGATGTTTTTACGCTCATAAACATGATCAAGAATTTTAAAAAATGTTATACATTGTCAGTTACTCAGAATATGACATCTTGCATCAGTGATGGTGTGCTACATTCATTTACATATTTTGATCTGTAATCAGGTTTAAAATGACGGCTCAAGGTCAACTGTCAGGTTTCCCCGGCTCAAAGGTTCACTTTGATTAATAGCACCATAGCAATTAACCTTCTCATATACGTATCAGATAGCTGTTTTAAGCTTTCTTGGGCATTAATGAAGCTATTGGGTATCCTAACTGTTCATGATCCTACATAACAAGAACATATCTTGCTAGTGTTACAAAGAAAATTGAAAGAAAAAGCAAAAGAAAATAAATTAATTGCCTTGGAGTTCTTTTCCCATGTAATTTGACATCTCAGCAGTCGTCACGGAACTGTCTTTGTCAGGGGATAAATTCAGTTAATTTGTAATGAATTTTTTGAGCTTTAATTCAAGACGTGCAATGCAGTGTCAAGGTTATTAGCGGATGGTGCATTACAGAAAATTATAAGGAGCCTAGAGTGAGTTACCTGACTGAAGGTGTTTTGTAGGACAGAAACTATAGAGGAAAAAACTGAAAACAATAGGGCTCTTTACAGTGTTAGCCAAACCAAATGACAAAACACACCAATCCTCCTGCTGGAATTTTATTATCATATGAGTCACTCACTTTTGTAAGCGGTGTTTATTGACCAGTTTGTCTGTGTTTTTGGACTCCATGTAATCCTTTATGTGCTTATGTACACTATGACAGATGTACGGCACAACATTGGCATGCTAAGTTAATCCCTGCTTGACCCAGTGGTATAATTTCATGTAACAGCAACTCTGCCATCTGAACTGCAAGCCAGCAGGCATCTACTCATCTAGGAGTCATATTAAATAACAAAAGTGACACAGTATACCGAAAAATATCACCAAGAGTAAAACATCAGTATTAGTATCATGTTTTGATTGGCTTATACTGTGTATAACCTCTAACACTATTGCTGACAGCATAATTGTCTCCACTAAGAGTTCTACCCTGCAGTTTTAATCACATGTATATGTTTCTTTCCACTGTGTGAACTCAATTGGGGGTTTCACTTATAAAGTTAAACAACCTCTGGTGAGGGAACTCATACTACTTGACATAGTTTGATAAGCGAGACCATAAATTGCTCGCGGATACAGGATTTAGATGAGGTTTTATTGTGTTAGCGGGTCTATGAGTCATTTCTTCCTTTGCTCAAGCAACTACACCCTGTTCACCCTGCCTGACTGTTTCCTCGAGGCTTTCTTGACCTTTCTTCTCTTTCTTTCACCTTGTTTGCACAGGTTAAGTGTTCCCAGTGTCCCCTTTGAATGTCTGTCATTATGGCGAAGCGTGAGACTGGCAGCACCAGCCCTGTGGTGAGGCAGATAGACAAGCAGTTCCTGGTCTGCAGCATCTGTTTGGACCATTATCACAACCCAAAGGTGCTACCCTGCCTGCACACCTTCTGTGAGAAGTAAGCCATGAATCACTTAGCTTTACAAGGTGATCGACACCAGGAGATCAAAGTGACAGTAAAGAGATAAGCAGACATAAAACATTTAGAAGCAAAATAAAAAAGATGAGTCAGCGTTTGGCTATTATAGGATGCAGCGTGCTAGATTTTAGTGTACTTTAATGTCTTTTTTAGCAATTTCTAAATTTGGTATCACAGCTCCTCGCTTAAGCGAGCTATTCTGTCATCATCATGGTTTCTGCATGACGTAAGTCACCAGCTACTCTAAGCTTGGTCACAAGAAAAGCACACAGCCTTTTTTTTAGGGCACAGCTTTGGTAATAGCAAATACTGATTTCCACAGCTGTGTTGCTACAGTAGTACTGTTTTTACATCGTTGTGCTTAGTAACCACTCAAATCACATTGTCCAGTCTTCTAATCAGGTCTCACCCTGAAATTGGTGCTTGACTGCAGCTTTATTAACTGATTTCTTTAACATCTTATCTGATTGTAGATGTCTACAGAACTACATCCCTCCCCAGTCTTTGACACTATCCTGCCCAGTGTGCAGACAGACTTCTATCTTGCCAGAGAAGGGTGTGGCAGCCCTGCAGAACAACTTCTTCATCACAAACCTAATGGAGGTGTTACAACGAGACCCAGAGTGCAGCCAGCCTGAGGCGGGCAATGTTCTTGAGTCAGCCAACGCAGCTACAACCTGTCAGCCCCTTTCTTGCCCTAATCACGAGGGCAAGGTAAGCTTTAAAAAATAAAAAAATGCTGATGAAAAATAGGTCAGAGCTGTCATACCTCATCTGCATGTTCATGACCAGGCTGCCGACTGTTATTGGATTAAAAAGAAATGCCTTCTGTATATATACATTTGAACTTCTGAGCAACCTTGACCTCAGAAATGTGACTTTACTTGCCTCAACTGCACCATCTGCAGGTGATGGAGTTTTACTGCGAGTCATGTGAAACAGCCATGTGTCTGGAGTGTACAGAAGGAGAACACAGGGAACATGTGACGGTGCCTCTAAGGGATGTGCTCGAACAGCATAAGTCAGCCCTTAAAGGTCAGCTGGACACTGTTCGCAACAGGTAAGATTTTTCACTGCTTTAACACATAATCTATTATGCGATTGCTTTTGGAAGACATTAGTAAAATTGGATGTGTAAAAGTATAAAGAGCTGTAATCTGCGTTTGTTTTTTGCTCTGGCAGACTACCTCAGTTGACAGCTGCCATTGACCTTGTGAATGAGATCTCCAAGCAACTTACAGAAAGGAAAAATGACTCTGTGACAGAAATCAGTAATACTTTTGATGAGCTGGAGAAGGCCCTACACCAACGCAAGACTGCTCTCATTACTGAGGTGGAAAACATCTGCAGCACCAAGCAGAAGGTCAGCGATCTTATTCATTTTAAATTTGATGCATTTAAAAAAAAAAAAAATCATGATAGCTCTGCTGACTTTCTCCATCTTCTTAGGTGCTTCAAACTCAGCTTACCTCTTTGCTTCAGGGCAGAGAGAACATTCAGAGTAGCTGTAACTTCACAGAGCATGCACTGAGCCATGGGAGCGCCACTGAAGTCCTTCTGGTCCAAAAACAAATGGGTGAGAGGGTGAGTGCTCTGGCAAGACACAGCTTTCCCGAGCATCCTCATGAAAACGGACATCTGGAATGCCAGGTGGAGACGGATGGATTGAGGCGCTCCATTCAGAATCTAGGAGTCCTGATCACAACGGGGGCTGTAGGCCATACCAGCGTTGCCACCGGTGAAGGTCTGCGACACGCACTAGTTGGCCAACACACCACTATCACAGTCACCACTAAAGACAAAGATGGAGAATTGGTGAAGACTGGTAACGCGGTTCTTAGGGCAGAGATTATCTCTGCGGATGGGGTGTGTACTGAAGCTGAGGTGGTGGACAACAAAAACGGCACCTACGAGGTTGGATACACCCTCCGCTCTGAGGGAGAATTCACCTTTTCTTTGCTGCTATATGAACAGCCTGTGAGGGGGAGTCCTTTCCGTTTGCGTGCTGTCAAACCGTCAGATGTCCTGCAGTCGCCAGACGATGTGAAGAGACGAGTGAAGTCCCCAAGCGGAGGAGGAGGTCATGTTCGCCAGAAGGCCGTGCGCAGGCCTTCCAGCATGTATAGCACCACCAAGAAAAAGGAAAATCCAATAGAGGACGAGCTGATATATAGAGTTGGTGAGTGAAAAAGCGTTATTTTGGATATTAATCGTACTGTTGACTGTTCTTACAATCTTCCATCCATGCATATTTTTATGCTTTTAGTGCTTTTAATTTACTTTTAATGGCACAAAATGGTGACTTATCCTTAAAAACATGGTGATGTTTTGTTGATTTGACAGGAACAAGAGGGAGAGATAAAGGAGAATTCACCAATCTTCAAGGCATCTCGGCCTCCAGTAATGGTCGGATTGTGGTAGCAGATAGCAACAACCAGTGCATACAGGTCAGTGGCTAACCTATTTAGCTTCAAAGAATTCATTTTTTGAAGTGTTTAATAATTAATTTTCTTTTTTTATAGGTTTTCTCTAACGACGGCCAGTTTAAGATGAGGTTTGGGGTAAGAGGTCGTTCACCAGGCCAGCTGCAGCGCCCCACAGGAGTCACAGTAGACATGAACGGGGACATAATTGTAGCTGACTATGACAACAGATGGATTAGCATCTTCTCCTCGGATGGCAAGTTCAAGGTTGGCATTCCAGTCAGTAAAAGAAATGTTTTTTGTTTTTAAACCGCACGATTATAAAGTGAAACTAGATTTTAAAACAAAACTTTGTTTGTAACAGAATAAGATTGGTGCTGGAAGATTAATGGGCCCCAAAGGTGTGGCTGTGGACAAGAATGGACACATTATCACGGTTGATAATAAGGCCTGCTGTGTCTTCATCTTCCAATCAAATGGGAAGTTGGTGACAAAGTTTGGCGCCAGAGGAACATCAGACAGACACTTTGCAGGTACTGAGTGATGTTAAATCAATAAATGGGATATTTATATATATATATATGATCATTTTATTAACAATGTGTCTTACGGAAAATGACAGAGATGAAGTTTCATGTATCAGGGCATGTGGTTGGGCCAGATTTACAAAATTGATTTCTGTTTCTTCACAGGAAAGTTGATTTGAACAGTGCTAGTGATCAGCATGTCTCTATGCACCCTTCATTTGTTTTAACTAATGAGTGCATGTATAGCTACTTGCTTAATTAGAGACATTAACACACAGTTAATGTTTTGGTTGTTGCACTGATTGTCCTAATTATAAATGATAAATTATACACCCTGTCATCATAGCACAGCTGGAGTCCGCAGTTCATGATGTACACTACTGCATGCCAAGTTTTGACGATCGTCCTTCCCTGTTGTTCAGATGTGGGGGGGGACTAATTTGCATGCTTTGCTGGAATCCCTCATTGATGCCGCTCCAGTTGTACAGCAATATTTAAGTTGAACTCACCCGTTCGTTCACTTTCATTTCTCACTTATAACTTTTCTTTTCTTTTAGAGAAAAGTGGTGCAAACATTGCACTGGATACAAAGATTAGTAAATCTGGCCCTGTTTTCAGTAAGTAATATATTCACTGTGACTGTGAGCTAAAACAATGAATCTTTGTTCTCTTTTTCTACATGTTGGTGCTTCAGCCCTGTCATGTCTCAGCTCTGAGAGTTTCTCTGTGATCACTTGGTGTCTTGTTTTTGATGTCCAGAAATAGTATGCCGCTTCATCTCATACACTGTAAACGGACGGATGACTCATCTTTGCTGTTCCCTCCCTGTCTCCTCTGCTTTCAGGTCCTCACTTTGTGGCTGTAAATAACAAAAATGAGATTGTGGTAACAGACTTCCACAACCATTCAGTGAAGGTATGGCTTGTTGCAAGTATGTGCGAACATTATGTTTGAAAACCTGGGACTTCTTCCAGAAAGTGTGTTCAATAAACCTGAGTTGATTAGCTCTGAGATCAGCAAGTCTGAGTTTTCGGTTCCAGAGCAGCTGAATTAAGGGTGTACATGAGTAGAAAAAGAAAACCATCATCGGTAGTGCTCCAGTATCAGGACTCACCATGGCAACGGGTAAATAAAGAGCAAAGCCTCCATTTGAATCCAGTAAACTGAAAAATATGAACATGCGTCAGTGCTGACCATGGTATTTATCTCAAATGGAAGGGCAGGAAAGAGTAACTTTAATCAGGTTGGTCTGCTCTGTCATCATCATAGGCAGACTGTGGTCATCATTATCCCAACTGGAATTTTCACTAGATAAATCTGTAATCCTGATTTTCAATTTGATTTTCAAATCTAATTATTCAGCCATAACCCAAGAAGGGTAAAATATAAGTGAAAGAAACAAAAGATAACAGACAGATTACTTATGGACCGGTGATATTAATTACCCAGATAGCAACAGACTACAGGGCAGATCCGCCTTCAGGGCATTTCGATTAATTAAATAAAAGCTGTTTTTCCTACAGGTGATGACCATTCATTGTCTGAATGATTATTTAGTAAAAACTGAATCTTCTAATGGAGTGTAAAAAGCTTAATTTTTTCATACAGAGAGTTTCATCATTTCTGAGATTACTGAATAAAAAAGTTTAATGAAATTTACAGAAAAAAAAACTCTGCTTTAATGTTCCCAGTTTAACCATTTATAATCTGATCTAATTTCAGCCTGCACTGATAGATGATGGCTTTTTCACAGTCATAGCAACGGTGTTTAGATGTTGCTGTTAATAGTAAAAGTTTAGTAATAGTTTCTAATATAATTGAAATGAATGTAAAGTTGTTGTTGGGTTTTTTTGTAATTGCAAACAAGTTTAAATTTAAATGGCTTTTAAAAACATTATATTAGGATGAGGTGTTTTAAATAAAGAATGCAGATTATAATCAGAAGAAATTAAGCTGTTGAACTGATTCAGATGGATGAGCTGGGAAATGACTGGTGCCAAACTGAGTTTGGGTCTGATCCTTATCCATTTTGGATCCGTCCCGCCGTGCAAGTGGACTCCAACATGGACACAGTTTGCTGATCTGTTACAGAGCATATGAATTTCAGACACTGTGCCTTTGACAGCATTTAATGACTGAAACGCAATCTGTGAACACATTGCTGAACATGAAACGCTCAGGACACAGGCTGTCTGTAGCTGCATTTAAAAACTCATGACTCAAAGGCCTAAAGAAAATCATTTCAGCCTCATCTTCACTCCTTCACTCAAATGTTCACATCCTCTAGAAGATCCAACTGTGACAGACATTTTTCACAGTGTGACCAATTACAGTGTGGGGAAAATGGCTGACAGTCTGACAGCTGCATTACTGTCTAGAGTGTGAGAGACAGAAAGATGGAGACTATAGATTTTAGTGTGAGCTGATTAAAAGTCTGAGTTGTAATCGCTGTCTCCATCCTTAACGGTTGACAAGGGAATGAATGAAAAAGTCTTTTTAACCACTGGTTGTTGTTAAGCTCAGAGTTCAAGTCAACTCTCTTTCTGGAGCCTAAAACCCAGATTTTCTCTTAATTCAGGTTTAACAAAGTCAGCGATGTTAGCTAAACTCTCTTCCTACAATAGGACTGAAGTCACTTTAAGATACCAAAACTGAAGCAACCCTCTCCGATAGCCTCTTTATTTTGCAGGTTTTTTAAATCTTAAAATAGTGCTTAGCATTCTGATAAAGGCTGCATACCTGTTCCCCCCCATTGTTTTCAGCCATGCACTTGGACCGATTTTAAAATCAATCAGTTTCAACAGAACAAGAAAAGGCAGGCAGACTCAAACCAAACCAAACACTGCTGTACTTCTCATGCTGTGAGGATGTGACTGGCATTTTTCTTTACTTGTCAGCATCATTCACCCATTTTCTTTTATGCTTAATCTTACCTGACAGGTGTACAATGCAGATGGGGAGTTCTTGTTTAAATTTGGCTCACACGGAGAGGGGAACGGCCAGTTTAATGCTCCAACGGGTGTGGCTGTGGATGCCAATGGAAATATCATTGTTGCTGATTGGGGAAACAGTCGGATCCAGGTTAGTTTGCGGAAATGAATAACTGGAACTGCGTTACACTTGCAGTAGTCACTCATCTAATCTGTCCTTCAATTCTCCATACCCATCCAGGTGTTTGACAGCTCAGGGTCTTTCCTCTCCTATATCAACACATCAGCAGACCCGCTTTATGGCCCCCAGGGCTTGGCTCTCACATCTGATGGCCACGTGGCGGTGGCAGACTCTGGGAACCACTGCTTCAAGGTCTACCGTTACCTACAGTAGATACCCGAGATAGCCATCTTCAACACCGCAAGCACTGACGACACAACCAATGTATTCCACAAGGTGCAATGATTTTTCCAGTACAGCCTTTTGTGTGTCGCCTCACCTTACCTTTATGATGTGAATTGACCATAGACAGCATAAAAGGTGGACGTCGCTGACATCATCCATCTCATTTCAAAATACCAGATGTGATGAGGAGGGGTGGGTTTAAATCTGAAACTGCTTGCTTATTGGCTAATGACTTACAAGTGGTTAGCCAATGATTGGGATAATCATAGCACATTAATCAACAGATAATGATCCTTTTTAAAACATTGTATGACCAAGATTTACAAAGTAGACTTAATTTTTTATTCAGTGTGCCCCAAAATGAGTGACTAAGTCACGAGGGAAGGGTTTACAGAGGTCAAGACAGAAAGCCATTTTCCCATAAACATCTATAGGGTCAAAGTCTTTTTGCAATTACATCTATTGCATTCTGATGGCCTTTAAGCTGCTGCTTGCACTGGCTTCCTTTTTGCTTACCTGGAAACTACGTCCATGTTTTATCCTGTCTGTGGAACTGACGGTTAACTTTAAAATTGAGTGACGTAGCGTAACTCGGAACAAGCGATGACTTGAAGCTATGGACTGGTTTTTGAAAATCTGCAAATACTGACGTGGATGGTATTCTTAAACAACACTTTCTGTGAGAGCTGACAAGGTAGGAGATAGTTGGAACTATTTAATCAGCCATAACTCGTCCAGATGCATGAAACTTTACTTTATCTTGATACCTAGACAACAACACAGTGCACCCATTAGTTGCTTTCTCATGAACTAGTTAATGCTTACAGTGAAATAAACAGCGCTATGCTTCTCCAGCAATGAAATGTAAAACTTCTCATTTACTGACATCTCACATAAGTGTCACCACCATCTGTGCATTGATTTGCTGTATGTACTGTATATACATGAATGTATATTGTGTATATTAGATCACTCCCTATGTATGTGCTATGATTTTTCTTTTTCTTTTTTTTTTTTTTTTTTTTTTTTGGAAACACTCAGCCTTGTGGCAGTCCAGATCACAGGAGTCAAGGATTCCCGGATTTTAAACATGTGTATGGCAGCTGTTAAAGAGTGTGCTTTCAAACATACCCAGCACATGCTTAAATGAAGAATCGTCATATTTATTGCTATTGCAAGCAGCACAATGATCGTTTTTGTTATTATCTGTTATCTTGAAGGGGGAAAACAATGTAAAATGCTAATTTATTTTATTTTATACTAGCTCAGCATTTGCAAATTATTTTTCTAAATATTTTTTCTTTCTTTCAAGCTTCACACTTTCTCCCTTTCCCCAAATTAACCCCTTAAAGCAGAATTCAGTATCCACCCGCATCTGGGAAATGTAGATCAGTGTTTGTGCACTTGGGCAGCTCTTTTCCAAAGCTACAACCCTATCTGGTTTTTATTTACAATACCAACAAAGTATATCAGTATTTAGGTTTCTGTGTTTAGGATTTTGGGTTCATAGAAGCACTGGCTTGCCTTTAACAATTCAATAGCTTTTATTCAAGTGCTACCACCTGGATAGAAATAATACAGATATCTCAGGAAATCCATCCAAATTTCACAATATCAGTGGAAGAATATTAAATAGTTGTTTTTTTTTTGTTTGTTTTTTTTTTTAATTCATAAACTCATAGACATAATAGTGGAACAGGCACATTGGGAGCTTTGCGAGAAAACTGTTAATTTGTGCAAATTTAATCTGAATCCAAGGTCATAGCTATTGGGACGGAAGATGAATTCTGTTTTATTGTGTTTGTTGCTTTGTGGTTTTCATATTAGAAACTGTTACAGATGTATTACCAGAAATGACCGTTTATGAGAGGACATTGACTAGCAAGCACATTCACGCTTAAGAGTACACTATTTGTGATACTGTTCTAAGCTTTCTGTCAAATCTGAGTCTCTGCCTGGCTTCCATCATGCCATGACTCTAAATGAAGGACTCATTTGTTCATTCTATGTAATGTCAAACAAAAACACGGTGCCACGACAGAAGAAAGACCGGGTGCAAGTCTGACTTAATTAATCACAGTACTATGCTCAACACCCAGACACTTCCATAACCTTTCAGTGTGGAGCTTTTCTGAGCTGCAGGATATGACTCAAATTCTACCAGTTAAGTCAGCTAGGAAGCTGTGGTTTTCATGCACCTCGACTCGTTGCCAAACAGGAGCGAAGACATGCTCATCTTTTTGAGATGTGTCTAAAGCATTTTATCCGACCCAGTCTTGTTTTCTCTATGAATATGCACTGGTAATAAAAGCACATGATTTACTGAGCTGCTGTGTATGTGTGTGACTAACATTTGTTTGTTTGCTCTGCAGGGAAATTTTTTTTCTCCCCAAATAAAACCAAATCGTTTAACAGTAGTGAAAATGAAATTGTAATTTACACAGGCACTGGGGACACACATTCTGGGCTACAGTGGGTACAAATTTCAATTTCACTGGCTTGTTATGACGCTGCTTTTCCCAATATTTCTATATTTATACAGATTTCATGAAATCATTAAGTTCAATGCTATTTTCTTGAAAAATTATTTATTTGCAGACCATGTTGTCTTCCTGGTCTATGTTACAAATACTTACAGCACATACAGTATGCATCTTTTAACAATAACTGTTCCCAAAACATCCAAATGGTATATTTATATGTAATACATATGTGTATATACATAGATACATCATTGTGCATAAAAAATGCACTCAGCGTATTAGAGTATAGTAAAAGAAGCACAGTACATTGATACAGTGTCAAACCTAGATTAGCAAGCAAAATGTGCACCGAAAAACAAAAAAATCATACTGTGGATAAACATTTCATCAAGGTATTTTATCACAGGTTGCATAGAATTGTTTTCAATTTCAAAATAATAATAAAAAAGCAAACAAACTTGACATTTATAAAGTGATTATGAAGTTGATGTTTATTATAGGATACACAGCAGTATGAGGTAATCAGATTTTATGGCAACATGGATAAAGTTTTTAGCATTTTTTTCTTTCAATGCAAACTGTTAATATCTACTGCAATATCACAATAATAAGCATGTCATACCGTTTGAGAAAAAAAGATTTGATGAATCAAAATCAAAGGTGGAAAAGGATTGATTT
This sequence comes from Astatotilapia calliptera, assembly GCF_964374335.1. Lineage (NCBI taxonomy): Eukaryota > Metazoa > Chordata > Actinopteri > Cichliformes > Cichlidae > Astatotilapia > Astatotilapia calliptera. Next base: position 8,875,404 of record NC_137435.1, read on the forward strand.
GTGTCAACAGAACAATACTTGGAAAATAAATATATTTAAAACCAAAATATCAAAAAATCAAAGAGAGAATGATTGCAGATTAAACATTTCATTCCCTTTAAGTGAAATAAAGCATAAAAAAAGCACAGTCAACATGTAGCCCTGTTGAGAAAGGGATTTAGCAAGCTCTACAAAGCTACAGTAGGCAACACTTACAGTAGAATTTAAGCGTACCAGTTATGAATGTAGTTCCTGTTAAAAATAATGGATGTGAAACCATTACTACACTACACTGTACACTGCAGACCAGCTATCCCGAAAGCTGCTGTAACACCACAGGATCCTTTAAGAGAACTGTTTAAGTTCCCCTATCTGATTCAGTGTCATATGTTAACTAAGAGAAGAACAATAACCATTAGATAAATACAGTTTCTCATGGGATATACTGTAAAATACAAACATGTGGAAGTACAGTAGATCAGACACATTTGCCACAAGCCAGTTTAAATCAGCAGTGAGACTTTTTTAAAATCCTAAAGTACAAAAATTAATTGCATGCAAGAACATAAGCACAAGAAAATTATATTCACTTGGATGATTTTCAATTGAGCGTTTTACTGAACACACAGGACACACATTTTACATCATAAAACCGTAAAGTCCTGTGACTTCTTAGGCACACACAGAATCTAATCATTCTCTGTAAGAACAGACAGGTTTTTCCAGTGAAAGCGTACTGTGGACAGTGTCAGCAAATGCAAAATATCCGGCCTCTCTAGACCTACTCAGCAAAACACCAAACACCATTCAAGGTAAGAGGCATCTTCTGTAGCACCTTTGGAAACCTAATAACACCTTTTTGGATCAAGTGGCATCAAAGGCCAATTAATAAGTGACAACTTGGCAAGTGCCTTAAAACAGCTACTAACACTGTCCGTTTCCTAGTGTCCAGACCACTCTCCAGCATGAGGAGTGATGCAATATTTCAAGTAGATTTCTGAATAGAATCAAAGCTCTTGTAGTTTGTGTTGTTTCACACGCAATCTTCAGTTTTTTTATGTAAATGTGAGGCACTTGCAACATAAAATAACTTTCTCGATCTTCAGTCTGTCAGTTAGACCTCTGAGCTGTCACTGATGTTTTGTGTCATCATGGGCTCTGCGCTGCTGGAGTTCCTGGGCACTTCTTTCTTCTCTTGTTTGGACCGAACTAGTAACACCACCACAATGATGACGAGAACGGTAAGTAGCAGCCCCACAAAGATACCAATCATCAAAACCAGGCTGTCGTCACCGTCCCTCTCTTTGAGCTCTCGAGGGATCTGTCCTTTGGTAAAGATCTCCCTGTCCGGGCTCGTCCTCTGTTGGCCACTGCGGTCCAGGGCGATGTGCAGGATGTTGGTGCCACGATTGTTACTCACACCAATGTCCTCTACTATATCTAGGACATCATTAGCTGATCTTCTGAGGCGATGTTGACTCTTCGGTAGCAAATCAGTGTGCTGACTCATCACGTGGTACTCCAGGCTTCTCTTCCCTATGCCACGGTTAGCATTGTCCTTGGACCGGACAGTGTAGATGGTGTGTATGTACCACTCTCTTCCTGCAGCCACCTGAAACGAGCAACAGCTATTATTTTAATGTCCATCCATGTGTCTCAAATTACCCAGGTAAAAAAAAGGACAGAATTGATAAAGGGGTTTTTGCCACCTCCTCCCTATATTTTAGTGGAAGGCTAAAAGTATATCTATTCTCAGAGATCCTTAACTGCCAGCTTTATTAAACTATAACCATTAGAGTCAGATCTAACAGTTCCGTGCAGAGAGTAGTACGTATGTGCTATGAAACCTTTATTTTTTGACATTTTCTTGTAAGGAACAACTTCAGTTTTATTTTGTGACTAAAACAGAGCTAAACCTCACAGTCCAGTTCAGTCCAGTCACTGCATAAACTGAATAGAAAAGCACAAAACTTGTTTAACCATTGGAAAATGCCCTGCCAGTCTGCAGACTTAATGATACTGACTTTTCCTTGTTAACAAGCCAAGAAACATAGATTCCCTGACCAAAAGCAGCAATTTGGACATGATGAAAAGTGGAGAGTGTGAGTCATACCAAAAATACATAACTCTGGTATCATAACCTCTATGAAAGCCAACCTAAGGAGCTTTTCATGAGGGCACAGACTGTGTCTGGTCATTAAGTCTTTTTCTCTATCAGCTTGTTAGGGATAAAATGTCAGCGCAATAAAAACCCATTAGTCTAGAGCTATTAGTCTGTGATCTCTACAGAGTGGGATACCATGCTCACACCATAAAGGCAGGTTAAGTTAGCTCTAAATAGTTTCAGTGTAATGTTTTCTCTGGAATGACTCATAGGTTTGTGATTTTAGATCGTGTGAAGTATTTAGTGTGTGTTTTCAATTTGTTTTTACTGACCTGGAAAAGAGCTGTAGAATCCATTCTGAAACCATCTGAACCAGGTTGTCTCACCAGTGCTAAAGCACCGGGGTCATCCACTGCCAGGAAGGCATTAAAAGGTACATCACCAAATACTCGAGCCTGTGTCTCCGGCTGGGCCTTGTCCTGAAGTCAAAGAATTACACAGGAAACGATGAAGTTTGAATAGGCCCAGAGTACACGTGATACTATAAGAAATATTCTTTTATTACTTACAATGATCTTGAATCTGTAAAGCAGTGATGGAGCATCAGCCAGACAGCCGAACTCAAAATTGCTCGGATTATATTTAGGGACGTATCCATCTGCTCCAGTGCACAGGAACACTTTTTCGATGTTACAAATAAAGGAGCTGCCCAAGTTCTGTACTGGATCCACCATCACTCTCCCATAAACTGCATCCCCTGATAAAAAAGAAATAAAGATTTCATCACGAGTAAAACATCAGTCATTACAAGCATAAATTTGATGGTTTAATGAAAAGTTAGTAAAAGTGGTTCTATTATGCCTGCAGGTTCAGTTCTCTCAAATGACTGTACTTTGCTCAGCTATATAATGAGGAAAAACCACTAAAAGCCCAGCTAAAGCCACTCTCACTCTCTACACTGACTCAGACAGCAGCTTCAAGGACTTTAAGTGTTTTAAGACCTTGTTGATGGACACAAAATGCAGGCATTCTCATAATTAGCCTGTTTAGGAAAAAGATGTGGAAGTAGTCAGAATGGCACTTCATGAAGCCCTCATTTTCCTTTCATTTTGTTTTGTTGAGTCAGTAAATAATGGGGGACGTTTCTGCCAAATCAACAGAACCATTCATCACACAGGGATTTCTTTTTGATCTGTAGAATGAAGAGAAGTCCACGCAGCTGAGCAATGAAAACATTCACAGAAATATTTCGAGCTTGGAGCATATTTATTTCCTTTAATGTTATTTTTTCTTTTCATATTTTTCTTTTATTTTATTTTTCAAGATTTTCAAGGCGTTTTAGAAATGTTACAGTATTACCCTCTGAGAAAGCAGTGTCACTCTCCTGTTCAAAGCCCATGGAGCCGTCTGAGAGCCAGAGTGTCCGTTTAGAAAGTAAGATCATCTGTGTGTTCAGACTGAACTCAGCAGCCACTGGATCACTAACCTAAAAAGACACAGAAGACAGAAAACAAAAAAACATATTTACTATTTATTTATAGTTTAGATATTTAACTACCAAATGTGAAGATTTGAATGGTCTTCTTTTTTGTTTTTACATTCACAGGATACTTTGTTAGACAGACCCTACAAGTAACAGGTTGGACTCCCTTTTGCTCTATTGACCAATCGCTCTTGCGTATACTTGGATTTATAAGTAGACAAACAGTAAATATGGAGAGCAGAGGAGGAATTGTATTTTCTGAAATTCAATCTCCAAAACGTGATCGTGATTAATTTTTATTTGCTTTTTTTAAAAAATATATCTGTATTTGCAAACAATAGCCACAGAATTTAATCCAGAAACTGCAAAGACAAAATTATCCACTGGCACCATACTACCAAGTTCAGTATGCCACTTAATTAAGACATTTTTAAAAAAAATAATTAGGGGTTTTGTAATAGTGTTTCATTGCTGTCACAGTAGTTAAAATGTTTATCACTTAAACAGTGTAGCCACTAAACACAAATACATTTCATTCTGAATAAATGGTTAAATCTGATGCAGGCGTAACTTGTTAGACAAGGTGGAATTACCTGCTGAAAGCGGATATCCAGGTCAAAGGTGAGAGGCTCTCTGGGATTGCAGACAGGAGGGACTGCGTACTCCAGGCTGGGAGGGGACGTACAGGGGAGGAGCTTCACTGTGTACATGCCAGAGTAGTCACGCACCTGAGTGGAAAAATTCGATTAATTAAGAATAAAGTGTAAGAAAAATAAATGAGAAAACAAATGCGGCTGTTTTTAAAAGCAAACTCTCTCCTCACAGCAAAATCAGAGATGAATATCCACTGCTGGATAGGCTGGCTGTAAGTTGGCTCAGTCCTGACAAGGCTAAGGTTAAAGGTTAAACCAGGGTGTTCAGGACACATAACCATGGAGGTGAGTGGTGAAGCTGTTGGGAAAAAAGACATCAGTCATCAGAAGCAAACATAAAACAACCTTATTGGTTAATATCATTAGTTAAATATAAGCCACAGGTAAAATCTGCAAAGCCGTGGTCACCCTTTTTTACACTAAACATCTTCTAGAATCTGTTTATTTGACATTTTTGAAACATATTATGACGTGCTAAAGAGCAGCATTGCATTTAAACTGCATATTATGTAACTGATGTGACATACCTGGATGTGAAAACACAAACAGGCCTCTGAATCGAGCTTCTGTGCGGAAGTTGACAACTAGTTGTCCTTGACTATTTATACGCATGCTGGTTGGGTAAAGGGCACCTGCAAAGACAATGACAGACTACTTTAGGTTGCATACTTCATTAATTTACAGGGCCTTAGATTGTAGAAATGACATAAAAGTATTGTGTTAAATCTTTGTTGCAAACAGCAGCTCAAATCTTGCCTTGTAGTTCAGCCTCTGGCGGGCTACCGATTCCATCTCTCCATAAGATGGCAGTGTCGTACACAAATGTGAGCCTCAGCTCTGACTGTAAGTCAAAGTGCTGCCATCCTCCCGCTCCCACGGGGGAGTGAAAGACATATGACACATGTAATGGGACTCGTAGGGTCACAAAGGACTGGACCAGATTAAGCACCTGCAGTGACAAAGATTACATTTAAACTTCAAAGGCGAACCTGGTCTTGTTCCTGAGGTTCAAAGACATAACAACATCATGACATCATCACATAGAATAGCTCACAAAGAAAATGAGGGATAATATTCTGCCATTGTGGCTGTTTTAAGGTATATTTTGAAAATGCTTCATGTTATTGAAGTTAATAACACGCATGTAGTCATGTGTACAGTATATGTGTGTGCTGTGGACCTAAAGGACACTTTACAGGGAAATCTGACACCAACAAGTCCAGTTTAAGATGTATAGTAGTAAGATATGACTGCATTTTTATGCAGTTTTATAACTGTCATGTGGCTGCAATAATGCTCTACATATGTGATACTGCTGCTGGAGATACTGACTCACTGGAAACATTCCTGCTCTAAAAGAGCTGTCTTAAAATGGTCAAAGTGGTGAAAGTGGGAGCAGTCTCTGGTATCTGCACTTTCCTCTGACCTGTGAGCGGTACCTGCCTGCACTGGCTCTGTGTTCATGTGGAGACGTGCCTACGCCTCTGGGCATTTAGAGCTCAGGCAAACGATTTGCAGAATGGCCTTCTGACACAACCTGCTGGGCTTTAATAGATTCCTGTGGCCTGTTAGGCTGGGCACTAAGCCCTGCACTGTGACATGACAGTCGCCCCGACCTGCACAGAGTTGTCTCCAATCAGCCAGCCTGCCCACTTAGAAGAGCACTTGGGTCACAGGGCAGCCACAAAAAAGACTGTTCCTTTTTCCACTGATGCTCAAAGTGAACCTGTGAGGCCTGACTCTATAAATTTATACACAGTACAAGTCCTGTATATAAATGTATACCAGTGAAAAAAACATCATTAATATCTTTTCCTAACTTATAAATGTATTGTTTGTTTTTTTAAATAATATCTCCGATAAATGTGGTCACTAATAAATAAAGAAATATGCAATCAAGTTTATGTTACTGGCAGCAGACTGCTTACTTGCTAAGACGTGTTTATTTCTGCTATGTTCACTTTTAGATCTCATAACTTAAGGCAACAAAGTTCCACTTGTTGAGAAAGGTTTTATCTCCTGGGTGATGCCCTTGTTATTAAATAAACCCGGAGCTATGTAAAATAAGTATCTCCCATTATAATAGCAAACCAATATACAATTCGACATATCCTCAGAGCCAAAATATATTTGCAAGTGCTGCAGGGCATGAATTAATAATCATCAGCATGGATTGTAGAGGAGGTTTTTACCATGATTTGCCCCCCGTACGCTTCCAAACCATCTTTATCAACACTGTTTTAATTAACTGAACTTAAATTAAGAATATGTTGCCAAGGTGAAAAAAAGTGTTGATGCCTGTAAGGCATATGTGCCAATAGCAAAAAAAAGGAAAATGGGGAGACTTGCTACTTTAGCAAGACAAAACCATGGTCCTCTCAGGAACTGAAGAGATCTCCAGACAATGTCGTCTTTATCTGCCAGGATTTACCTCATCTTCAAAGTAAAAAACAACTAGGCAAATGGACAAGGCTTGTTTTAGCCACGGGTTCAAAGGTGAGCCAGACCTCCAAGGCAGGACTGCTTACCTGTCCGTCAGTTCCGATGGTGCCTCCACAGTCGCTGAGCAGCTCAGACATGTCATAGTAGCTTGTGAATTCCCACAAACAAGCCTCCAAGTTAAGGTTTCTGTAGAATCGTAGTGTGCTGGATCCCCTGAGGGAAGTGCTGTACTGGTAAGGTGCAGTCTCGCCAATTACTTCTGGATTTTTGGTGGCATCAGAGAGGAAGCCATAACGAGTCTTAACTTCAGTGTAGTCCAGCAAGTTGGAGCAGCGATGGTGCCCAACACGGGTACCGTCGGGGCTAAGCGTCAGCTCAAAGTTTGACAGAGGCCGTGTAGATACTACAGGCAACATACCTACAGAAACACACATGTAGCAGTTGGACAGCAGACACATTAATAATTGGTGAATAACTTAAGTAGCTTCTTATTAAAAGAATATGGTTGATCAGTGACACGAATGATGTTTCAAAACAACATTCTGTCTCTGCATGATTTCCTATTAGTCTTAATTTTTAGTCAGGAATTGCTTACCATCAATGTGAGGCATGGTGACAGTTAGTTTGATAAGATTGGGGTGGTCTGTGTCTTCTGCTCCACTGTATCGCAGCTTAGCAGAGAAGGGCTCGGCCCCCACTGTGCCTGCAACACGGGGCTGGCACATCCCTGCAACCATGACAAATACAAAGCAACATCAAATATTCTATTTCTCTAAAAAACAGTTCAAGCTTTTGTTATGGTTAACTCTTTTTTATGAAAGACACTAAATGTTCAAAGTTAGCAAATGGACTAAACTCACCCTCGTCCGTGCTGATGGATACTATGGGGCTAGTGAGTTCTAGACCTTCATCTCCATTAGAGTTCACAGCTCTTGCTGCACACTGAACCCTAGAACCAGCCTGGAAATACACTGAATCCAGAGTTATCATTTTAGACGAGGTGAAGAAGGTGTCAAAGTCAACTTCCCTCATCGGGCTGGTGACGCCGTCTGGACCAGTGGGGGCGCTGACGAGCCAACGATACCGAGTTAGGGTATTGTTGATGTTCTCGCTGACACAGATGGAGCCTGTTTTGTCGTAGTCTAGGTACTTAGGATTACAAGCCTGGAAATGGGAAAAGAAACAGTACATTTAAGTGAAATTCACCACCAAAACCTACAGCAAAATTGTTTCTTTATGCCAGCGAGGAGCCCTGAAGGTAGCTCGTAATAAAAAAAGTGTGCACATCTGTTAAATACTACCTCATTAAGAGATTTCATCTGGACTTGTGAGACACAAAGCTTTGTTAAATTAACCATTAACACAGAAAATGACAACAATTATCTATTTATCATAGCATCAGTTAGGACATACAGTGACACAAATGACTGGGTATCCGGCCACAGGCAGAGAGCCCCTGGTTCCATCAGGGTCATCGTAATGCAGCAACGACACCACTCTGGGCACTGAGGGGAATGTCACATCTGCCATGCTGTTGGTCTCCTCAATATAAATTATGGCTTTACTCATCTGCTGATTGACAATAAGAGCAATTAAGAGAAGTTCTTAAACGGGAACAAATTACTGATTGCAAAGTGATAACGTGGTAATTAGATGCTTTAAAGGTAAACACTAATTTAGTTTGGCTTTCACCTTTGTCTCTGCCACCATGTTCTCATCAGGCTTCAGATGCACAGTGAACGCCTCCCTCATTTCTCTTACACCATCATATAAAATCTCCACCTCCACAAAATGGTCTCTGTCACCTTGTTTGAAAATAATTTCTGCAGAGAGAAAGGAAAGACACTTGACAAATATATTTTCGAGCAAATTTCAGAATTGTGCTAGAGGGATAAAAGTGCCTGGCGGTATTATTTACCCTCAGATATGGGATGGTAGTCCTCCCCAGAGGTAGCAGATCCATCTTTGGTGTGAACTCGGACAACAGAGACCTTGGATGTGTCTCCAGCACGCAGCACTGGGATCCTTACTACAGACACTTGGCCACTTTCCTTGGGCTCAGTCACACTGAATTTGGTCTCTCCAAAACTAATAATTGCCTCTGAAAAACCATGAAATATTGACAGTAAAGTATAACTGTGACATTTCCACATACCATATATTACAGTCACAGTGGGCACAACCTTTGTGATCTGTTAAAAAACACTATTGTAGATCTAATCTAACTTTAAATGTGTTATAATGATATCAAAAGCCTTTACACTGTCTTTAGCCCAAAAAAAGGATTCTTACTGTCGCCATCATCTTTTATCTTAATGAGTGTTTCATTTTGCTCTCCAATGGATGCTCCAAATGGAGAGTCACTCTTAGGGCTTCCCAAAACAAGACGGAGCTCTTCCTCTTCCTCATGTTCAGTGTCATCAACCAAAACCAGTAAACACGGTTTTTCAATTTCTCCTGAAAAAAAGTACAAATGAGTAATTAACCATTCCAACTATATTTCAGAATTGAATGTTCCAATTTAATTCTTTTTTTTTATAGCACAAGGTGTTTTATAATACTATGGGCAGGTAAGAAATACACACACACACAAACCATGTAAGAGGACATGTGTAAGGTTTTACTACACAACCTGGTAAGAAGGTGATGATAGAAGCGTCTGTGTTAGGCCTCTCATTGAAGTCCATCATGACCTGTGCTGTTCCCTGTCTGCTGTAACAGCGTACTGTGGACTTGTAACTGATATCACCGCTACGGTATACAGTGGCTGAGATCTGCCCCAAGTTCTCATTGCCCACATACGTAGCTTCACGGAACTGCACCTTTGGCACTAAATCCAAAAATCAGAAATAATACATAAAGATAAGTGTGGCCATGTTAATAAGCTCTCATTGCATCCCATATTTTCACTCACAGTCAGAAACTGAGTCGTTGATGATGATAGCAGTCTTGCTTGGCTCCCCGAGGATCCCATTCATTGGCATCCGTAGTACCAGTTCAAACTTCTCTGGCCCTTCCAGCACTGGCTGACCCAGATCATCCAGGATTGTCACACGAACTGTCTGCATGGTGACCCCTGGTGCAAAGTCTAGATTCCTGCTGATCCCCACGTAATCCACACCAGCTGCCCCACAACACAATATAGGTCAGACGTGTTTCAAAGAACAGTGTTTATAAAACGTAGTGCATATAGCAAAAATCAACTACAGTACATGCCCATATTTTTCTTGACAACAGCTCTCATGTTCATAATGCATTTGTGAATCTCAGGCTGCAAGCAAGTTGAAAAGTTCTATACTTCATGCTAGCAAAATCCCTGTTTCTATTTCATGTTTCATAGGCATGAACAATTGGAATTTGTTGTGATATTAAAGCAGCACTGCTAGAATCTGGACATCTCCCTGAGTGCTGACAGGTTATTCATCTGCTATTCCGTGAAGAGTCTGAGTATTGAGAGCTCAAACTTTGCCCCCAGGCTTTTTTTTCATGTACTTATGACCCACTTATGTGTGTAAGTGTGAGTCTGAATTTCTAACATGCTGCATATGATTAGATTTTGGTTATTTTTGCAGTTAAAAAGCAAGCAGGAGTAGAGATATTAGGAATCTGTGCAAAGAAGAGAAGACTGCCTGGGGGAACCAGATAATAGACGCTATAGGGCAGACTTGAAGGGATAGCAACCAGTCTTACAGTCGAAAGCGGTTAGGAACAAGCAGAACAATTGGCATGCATTCCTGAAGCTCTATTCTCAGTCAGACTGTCATTATCCTCACAACAATGTGTAGATCCAGCGCGTATAAGACATGGTCCGAACAGAAAAGCCCTAGCTCCCCTCCCCCCACCTTTAACCAGTGTTTACATTCCCCTAGGCCATCCACTCAACATATTCAGTGCTGAAATCTGTTTGCACAGTTGAGCTCAAAATGACTATCAATGTGACATCTTAAATCTTTTGTTTTCTGTGATTTACATTTATCTAAGAATAAACTAGACAACGCCGTTAGAGAAGGGGACCAGCAGATACCTTCAGCTGAGACCGGATCTGTCTTTCTGGAGCGCACTGTGACAGTTCCTCCTTTGGAAAGATCAGTCCCTGTCCTCCACACCTGCACCTCCACGTAGCCATCACTCTCATCCACGTGGTAGTCTGTGTTGCCAAAGTAGAAGACGGGATCTGGAAACGAGAGAAAAAAAACACGAGGAAAAGCACGTGGGAGAATGCAGACCATAAAAAACCTTCAACCTGAATCACAACAGGATATCTGAATGTCTGGTGTAATTGCTGAGTTGAATCTTTTAATAGGTAAAATAACCTGTAAAATTATCTCTGATTACAGGAGATTTTAAAGGAACATTTCCATTGAATAAGCAGCAGGTAGCGAACACAGTAATTGTAGACCTTAAATAGTGCTTTCTAACTTCCTGGCACGATGTTTTGGTGGCATTCCTATAACTGTGACAAGTATCCAAAGGGAAAAAAAGAAACCTGATGGCTGGTTTTGTACTGGTGGAGCTCACTTTGATAGCGATGGGTCTGAGAGCCAGACAGGAGGCCTGACAGAAGGTCTGGGGGGTTGTAAAGCTCCATACGCCAGCCCAGGCCTGCCTGACTGCAATTAGTGTTTCTATGAGCTGAGCTGAGATTCCACTGCAGCCAAACTCACCCACTGTTATTCTAGTTAACTCTTTCAGAACCAGCGTCCTCGCAATGATGTCCAGCATGTTATGCTGCAGGTGAAATGGTTGTGTAAGGGTTTGGACTTTGGTGGACATTCTCCTAAGAAAATGCTGTAAGAATTTTGGGGGGGTTAATACAGATTGCTGTAGACACTCCCTGTAGTACCGCTCACAACTGAACATACTGATAACGACATGAATGAACAAAAAGTTTTACATTTGGATTCCATAAGACCTTTTGCCACTCAGTCCAGTTTTTGTTTAACCTCCTAGGACCTGGCGTCCACATATGTGGACATAACATTTTGGGTTGTCTAGACCAAAATACAAATTTTTGCTCTACAAGGGCCTGATATCCACTTACGAGGACATTATACTGCCACTCTTCTATTAAACTTTTAAACAAATATCCTCATATGTGGCTCTCATTTTTCTTAAAAACAAAAATCAGGTAAAAAAAAATTCCCCCATTTGTCCAGTTTGCTCACTGTTTTTAAGGACACACTGCACAGCATGTCAAGACATGCAATGTTTTCAGCTAATAGCTCTTTGGAAATCATCTTGTTGGTGCACAAATAATAGTTGCTGTCAAATGCCTGTGCAGACTGTTTTTGCAAAAAGGTGCTAGTAACAAAGTACCTAAAAATACATTTTGACAATGTAAATTGTTTCTTTGCCAAGCTGTCTGTTATGTGTAGATACAACAAAATATAAAGGAATGAGAGGTGGCTCAAGATTTTTGCACAGTACTGTAGTTAATATCACTAATGAGAGCCACAACTGAGCAGTAAAAACCTTGGGCTTTCAAAAGCTACTGTGACCAAATAACGAATAAATTAAGTGAATGTCAGTGGCCATGGGCAGAGTTGTGGTTTCCATGACAATACACCTACAAAAAGGTACTTAGCTGTTTCTCATCACACAGTATGGGGCAAAACTGAATATGTGGAACGGAGCGATAAACGCAATGAAAAAAAAGAAAACCTAACCAAATCCACGCTGTTATGCGTTATGATTATGTTATCTAGTGAAACCAAAACGCAAGACCAAGGAAACAGAGAATTAGTGACAGAGATTAACTGTCAATAGTGCTGCCAGGCTCAATTACAGATCAGGGAAAAGTGTTTATTATTTTTCACCACATTATACTTCTAAGTAATCTGACTCTTAGAAGATCTTGAATATTTTGATGCAGTCTGCCGTGGCAGCAACTGCTCGATGTTAGCAAGAAAAGACAAGTTCAAAAAAGGAACGGGTCTTTTAAGCAAAGCCTGGGGTTTCATGGTTCTTAGAGAAACCATCTCTGCGATTGAAGTAATATTATTCCTAAGTGTAAGCAAAGGACGGACGACTTTTATGCTTTAATCTGTTCTGAGAGCATGGCCAAGACAAAGAGTGGTGCATCAAGAGTCTTGCAGCTGCCAGAATTTCTACCCACAGAAAGAACAAACAAAGATGGTTTTGGCTGCCTGCAGTGGGACCTCAACTGGAAGAGTAATCAGATCTACTAACCTGAGGTTAGCAGCCAGCAACTCAGGCCCTGTTGTACTAGCCCAGTAATCAGATAAGGTTTGTGCAGCAGACAAACACTGAGCTTCAAAGAACTATGACTCATTAAATGAAAGGTAAGCCACCGTATCCTTGATTCACGAGCAGTAGCCTCCTATACCTCAAAGCACATCTAAGATTACATGGATGTTAGTGGTGATGATGCACATTTAGACCTATTTGTATTATGCAAAATCATGTAAACTATTGAAATCCCATATCTTTGTAAACAGAGGAACAAACTTTAAATGTGGAATAAAAGCAAAAAGCCACAGGGCTTCTTCTTTTGAAATTAAACATAAAAATGTAGATCAGAAGTAAGAGGCCCTTTGATTTAATCATTGTGCTCGTCCCATTATTGTGTAATATGCCGGAAACACAATAGCAAACAAAGAAATATCCTTACTGTTGCATATGAGTGAACATAGTATAAAAGAAGAGGCACAAGGAGAGACGCAGACATCCCTAAGGAGACTGTTGCGCTCCCACTGACTGCTTGATTTCACTTGAACTTTGCATGACATTCCCACAGCGTTAAGTGGCTTGTCTAATGGTGAGATTCAATTGAGCCCTGGCAAATGCACTTCTGCCCACTGTGTGCTAGACAAATCTCTCTGCAGCAGAAAATGCATACAAAATCAACTCCATATTCAATACAGGAAAATCAACAACTTTAACAACGGCTGACAGCAATGCAGGCTTGAAAATTCAAAGCAAGGTCTAGATTGAGCCTCTTAAGGCCGACGACTGAAGTCAGCACTTCTCTGCTTAAGTGCTTTAAGACATCTGTTTATATCAGAACGAACGGGAATCCAGGTGAGACATAATGACAGGGTTTGAGAGGTCTTCCTCAATTCATCCCCATCCAGGATGTACAGCACATGCACTGAACCCACCCATCTTTCAAACAGGTCATAATCATACCTTCAGAACCAGTGCGAAATTTACAGGCCAAGTGACACGAGATGATAAACACACCAGTCAAGTCTTGCTGTACAAGCATTCTCATGTCTTTCACTCCCAACCACCAAAATATTTTCCCGGATGCAAAGTCAATATCAAACAGCAATTACCGCTGCAAGAAAGGACAAGTTTCTCCGAACCATCACAGGAAAAGCCAGAGTGGAGTCTGTAAGGATGTGGCCGTTTATGCGCAGATGGTCGACTGCTGGGAAAATAGCAGGTATTCTATGGTTTGCAGATGTTCCTGTTACTGCAGAATACCCGGACAGCTTGAAAACCTTAATCCCTTTCAGTGCTAATAATCTACAAGATTTAAATGTGTCCAGGAAAAGTAGTAATCATATATATTTATTGTAATTTATTGCTACAATCTATCTTATTGTTTAATATATGTGGTTTCCAACCAGAATATACATTTATTTTACTAATTAGCACACTTTCACCCACAGAGAGCGAGTGAGAGTAAGAGAAAACCACCAGACTAACATAGAAATATGTAAAGTTGTACATCTCCAGAGACCACCTGGGGAGACTTTAAGTGATGGATCAGTCAAATTTCCTTCAAAAACAAGAATATCAGTTTCTGTGCCGTCTCAGAGTCTGGCGGTATTGCCTTACTTTTATTCCCTCTCTGTGGGTGAAGGTGTGCTAATTAGTAAAATGAATATTTTGGTTGGAAAGAAAACATGTCTTCTGTCAGTGCCACAGGTCTTTAACAATAAGCTGACGTTTAACAATAAGCTCAGAGCCGAAAGGGATTTTTCCGGTTTTTTATGACAGGGCAGTAGCTCTGTAGTGTGTATTTTTTTTTTTGCATCAGTGTGTATTTCTGTTGATGAGAAGAGAACAGAAAAGGATTGTGAAACGCTTTGCATTTAGATCTCAGTATAAGTAATAGAAACCACCTGAACCTTTCTGAGCATATGCAGGCACCGTTTCATGTTAATTACCGCGCTGCCTTTTAAATTTCTATAGAGCTTGTCAGTTTGTAGCTTCTTTTGTTGTTTACCATTTCCTTCATTGTTACGTTCTGCTGTCTTCTCTTGGCTTCAGTTTGCTAGTACAGTCTGTCCTCACTTGTTATTAGGACATTTTGGCTTCTGTTTAGCTTTTTAATTTGCTGCTCCTCAGTATCTGTTTCATTTTTATGAGTGATTTTTGTTGTTGTATTTCCACCTCTAGCCTGACAGTTTAATTGTTTCTGAAAGGGAGCCCGATGCCATTTGCACAGTACATGCATATTATACACATTGAATATATGTTTCTGTGCCATCTCTGCATCGGTGCTAATTAGTAAAATGATTTTTTTGGTCAGAAAGAAAACAGGTCTTCTCTCTGTGCCACGGGTCTTTAAACCTGGTTATTACTGCAGTAAACTTCACCTCATTTAGGCATAAAAGCTGTAGACATAATCAATTTAGAATTCCAGAAACTGTCAGATTAATATCAGACTACTGGCAGACAATAGCAACTCCACCTTCTACAGCACGTGCGGTTTCTTGCACATGCCACCGCAGTAGGTGGCCAGGATTGTGTTTGCACAGAGCAGGGAGTGCATATATTGGTGCGTGCTTCATATTTCACTGCAGCACTAAAGCTTTCCAGCTTGGAAAGAAGACAGCTGCTTTTCCCCTCCTTTTTTTCTCTTCAGTTCTTTCTTTCTATTTTTTTTTTTTCTTTTTTTTTGTTGCAAATATCAGTAGTATATGTTTAATAACTGTCTGACCCCACAAGCTGGCAAACCTACTCTGAGCCCTCCTGGGAAGTCCTTGCGCAGACCTCTCACAGGCAGGGGCAGGTGCTTAGCCAGGATCTGACTCCTACCTCCCTCCTATAGAACCCGCTTGACAAGCATTCCTACAAGAGGGATAACAAAGAAGGATGCGATGCTCCCATTTGCCTCAAGCTCTTATATACTGAAGCAAACCTGGATTGCATACTTGAATTTAATACCTAGCTAGAAAAGCTAAATTTGAAGTGGAACTGAATCTCCCGCCGCCTCTCTGCTCTTTCAGATATGTCATTGGTCTTGTTCTGCTTGACTCAGAGCTACTTACCATTTACTTCTCCATCAACATTAAAGGCATTTAATAATCACCTCCTTCAGGCAGAAGTGAAAGGTCGACATGACCTTATTTCTCCCTGCTCTTCACGTTCCATTTATACAGTGGTTGCCGGTAACATTAGGTACCTAATCCTGAAATTATACTCGCTGTGCCTACTTTACACGTATTATGTGCATAAGCACCTTTTGTGTGTATTTGCATGTGCAGGTGGTTGATCTGATGTCAGGTAATGGTGTCATTGTAATAAGGTGCAAACCTGTCAGACAGCAGCTCCAGGCAATGTTTCGCTGCATGTGGCACTAAAAGATTCCACAGTAAGAACCAGATCTTAAGAATAACAGCAAAATGAACACAAAGGAACTTTCTTCAAAAGTGTGCTGTGTACTGTACTCCATACAATTATGTTGTATAGGCGCACTACTGTGAGTTCATTGCTTTCTGACAACTGATATGCATAAGAATATTTTGACTGTCACAAGCCAGAGGCAAAGAGAACATGACAGCAGATAGAGCGCAGACTGTTAATTCTGGCTGTCAGTCTGAGTCGAGTTAATCCTATGATGCCCTGAGCATCCTTTTCTTCTTTTCTCTGTTTGATAATACACTGAGGACTTATAATGTAGGCAAAGGCAGGTGTCAAATTAGCACAGTGACTATTTTTTTGGATATTTTATAATGAGACCTCTGTTGGTGATACGAGAAAGGATTATTTAGGTAAGAGATGAGTTTGTAACAGCTAAGATAACACACGCAAGATGGATAATTTCAAAGCAGGAATTTGCCTTTCACAGCTTTCAGTAATGCACCAGCACAAACATGTTGTTCATCAGTTATAAGCTGTGCAGCACTAGAGGACTTTGGTCTTTAGAGATCGCTTCTAAAGCAAACTAAGTTTTCTTATCTTATCCTGTGTGATACCTGTTACAATCCAATTGCTTCATTTGCCACACAACCTGTTTTTTTATTTAAAAGACAAGCAACAGCATTATGAGACTTTTTCAGACAGTCTGTAAAAGACAGATATATTCTTTCTTGATCTCCAATCGGTAGAATCTCTGGTGGTTGTTAAGACATGTATGTCTCATACTGTTGGAGTCAAAGACGTCCACGAAGACTGTGACAGTGTAATTCAATAGCTGCAGTGAAAGAATATCCCTTTGTGAAGCAGGATGGCTGCTGTGAGGACTAACTGTTGTACATACAGTTAAAAATTTCTACCTCACAGCAGCTGTTTTGGCAGTCTCGATTCAGTACCCACAAGCAGTAGAGGTCAAAATGCCTAGTGCTCACTCTCAGGTTACACCGCACACTGCTACAGTATAAAAACTTTCTAATTTAGTAACTTCCTCCATCCTCAAGGAGGTCAAAGAAACACACTTGAAGCGTGGCTGCCTCAGGTACCCTGGGAACTGAATGGGCGAAAAAGTCTTTGACACAGATTGAGGCTTTAAACTGAATTGAAAACTGCTGCTGGAGTCACCGTGACACAGGTTCATGCACTTGTTGGCAGTGATTTTTGGCCATGATCTAAAACAAAAACTACTACTTTTTTATTGTCGAGAAATGGAACACTGAATATTTCTGTGCTGCTAAACATTTGAGGTCACAGGTAATATTATTTCAGAAGCTGTCTAAACTAAAGTCAACAGCGTGAATGACAGGACTGTTATCAAACATAAAAAACATGCGGATTTGAACGCATTTGAGGTTTCACTAATGGGAAATGAAACTAACTAAAAGTAGTAAAAAAAATCTCAGTGAAGCTAACTAACTTTAGCCACACACAAAATAAATGGTTGGCTAAGTTTTCTGACTATTAGAATTCTAAATTGAATGTTACATCACATTTGCAATTACATGGCTTCAGATAAATTTTCATTCAAGGGAAGACCCTTCTGCAAATGTGCTGCTTTTTTTTCAGCTGCGGTGTTGCCTGCCTGGCATCATAGAGTCTTGAATTCACAGCAGTGCTTGTGGAGATTGTTGAGCGATAGAGAAGTGTGGATAAGGCCATCAGGTGTTGGGGAACAAAGAGGCGTCAGGAAGATATGGGAGACTATCAGACCTCCAGTCTGAGCCTGCAGATATGAGATAAAGGCTTTGCCTTCAGGAAGAAGGATCGCACACTCAAATGCTTTCTCTATGAGACACTGGCAGGCAAGCACAAACACATACAGGGAAAAAAAAAATCAAACACACGTTCACATCTATACCAGCATGTTTGCAACCTGCTTATCTGTTTGAATTTATCTTTTGGAATCAGTTTATGCAGTGAAAATTTGCATTTACAAATATTTTTTTAAATTAAAGCCCACAAATAAAAAACACACTGAAGATACAATAAAACTTAGTTAAGGAACAAATTCATGCTGACTTTTTTTTAGGCTTTAATCAGACGTGAAAAAGTGAAGATGAAAAACAGGCAGAAATTGCCTTAAACTGATTCCGCAGTCAAATTTCTTAACCTGCACTGACTATTTGAGACTGGATTGCATTCAACTGCATACTTACGACCAGTGTAATGTAATCTTACCATCATCCATATCAGGAATTATTGTGATTCTCGCTGTGGGAAACTCGGAGCCCAGACAGCCCCCCATGGGCATGCTGAGGGTGACATTGAAGCTCTCCTCGTCTTCGTACAGGGAGTCGTCGATGATGACAATGCGGCAGGATTTTTCTATCTCTCCCTTGTCAAAGCGCAGGATGCTGTGATGGTCCTCAGGCCTGGAGATGTAATCAGAGTAGGACAGCACGGTGGTGGGCATGGTGCCTGTTGCAGAAACTGAGCAGACAGAAAACAGAATTACAGGAAGAAAAATGACGCAACAGTGTACTTTTCGTCACATTAAAAATAATTATTTATGTATGATTTTCATGAACAACGGACCTAAGTTCAAACTAAGCTATAACAGAAGGCAGTGCCTTTCGACTTAATGTCACTCTTTAATGAAAACTTTTAATGCAACATTGATCTTCATCAAGTCAAGTCAGTGATTAAAAGCAGATCAGCATATGGCCTTTATTTTTCCTCTAATGCATTAAGTATCACATTGCACCCACTTTTGATGTGCAAGGAGGAAAGTCATTAGCACTCCAGATGTATTATCAATATGACAGCCTTCATCTTCTGCTTTAAAGATGCCATTTATAGATATTCAGCCTCAGCCTAAATTAGATTTCACCGAGAAGAGGTGATCAGACTGAGTACTGAGAACAGGGATCCTTCTGATGTGGAGGACAGCACTAACTCACTCGAGAAATGACACAATTTATCACAAACATTTCAACACAAAGTTATTGTGTTACCTTGCTGGGTGTAACATATGACCATGAGCTCCTGGCTGACATCCCCGCTTCTGCGTACAGGGATAAGCAGCTCACCTATGTCTTCCTCTATGTTGTAGACGGCGGAGGGTATAAACACTGTCGACTCTGCGCGTGAAAAAAAAAATCATCAATAAAGATATTAGATCATTACTCTGACACGGTGTTTTGTTATGATTTAAGCTAAGTAGCGTCAGAATTGATTTGAGGAAATCTCTTATGTATGATCTAAGCATGATAAGAATAATCTGAAGTGAAATAAAAATGCACTGGCGATAATGAAAGGGGAAACGCTTCAGAATATCAAAGTATGGTTTTGATTATTTGCATCAAAACCCTTCATTAGACAGACGTGTGCGCTGGGACCAACAACAGCTTTCATTACAGCTCTGCTGATGGTGCTTCCATCATGTTTTATCAGACACTATTTGTTGTTTATCCGCAGTAAATATCTCACCTATAATTGGCTTCCACAGGATAATAAATAAACAGTTCTGCTTATTGACCTGGTAACTGATGCAGATGAATATGGAATTTGTTACGTGAAGAATTAAGCTGTTTAGAAAATAATAAGCCCGCATAAATTGGCTAGAAGACGTGAAAGTATAACCTTTTGTTTTCCTTTAAAGTTTTACGGGCATCTCTCTATCTATTTCTCTCCATCTCTTAGCCATGTGTGACATTTAGCAAGGTAATGAGTTTTTATCATTTCGGCCATGAAATCCACAGACAAATGGTTTGTATTCTTCTCAGTAAGTGTCATGTTTGGCCACATTGAAAAGCTATTAGAACTTGAGCTGTCCTTTCCCTTCCTATGCAAACAGTTGCATTGGATTATGCGGTTGCACTTCACCTCTCGTCCCTCTGAGCTATTTTAGTCAGTATGGTCTGAAATTATTTATTTTTCACCGATACAAGTGATTCAATTGGTGCCCTTGGGCTATAAAATTTTTCTGCTCTCAGTTAAAAGAAACATGAAATATAGTTTTAAAAGCCCGCAGAGTATATTTGACCTTCAGAGGTTAAAACACATATTAAAACTTTAGAAACCATGAACAGTGTAATGATATGATAATGGACATGGGCGTATGAAGACGAAGAAGATGTCTGTGCAAGGCATGAAGATACAAAAATAGAACTGCAGATAGATAGCTGTCAGTTTTTTGGAGGGTTTCTTCTTGTTTTTTCTCGTGTCTCTGGAGGGGGGGATTGCCCTCCAGAGACACGAGTTTTGCAAAACAAGCTTCACCTAAACACGATCATTAGCTTACACTGTTGACAGCAAATGCTTTGCTTTCACTAGCTGAAGCCCTATGGGATGAGGAGAAACATTATCCATATTTATATCCACATTTGTATCATGCTGTTCTCCGTGTCATCTCTGTTACTGACAAGCTGTTTTAAGAAACATCTGTTCAGTTCTTTAGGCAGTGCCTCGCCCTTATTTACAGTACGATAATTTCACATTCAGGTCAGTGCGGCCATCTCTATTTCATATCCCTCTGACACTATGTTACATCTCTAGTGGAAAGAATATACTTTTCTACTTTTTATTGTCTGCCAATCTTCATTTTTGATTCAAGATAGAGTTAGTTCATCTATAATTTCAGTGTACTTGAGATTAAATGCTACATTTAAAATGCTCTGATGTCTTTTTCCAGACCTTAAATTTCCCAAATTAATCCCCTAAACATAAGCATAGCTTAGTATTTGAGCATTTAAGTATTTATTGTCATTGTCAGAGAACAATGAAATTGCGTTGTGTTGTCAACTTTAACCACTTTTGTGCAGTTTTAGTTTACCTAGTTATCCTGTAAATGCATTATCTCGCTCTCTCTTTTTATTTTTTTGAAATTCCTTTTTCATGTTCCAACCTGCAGAGGCAGGGTGCGTATTATTATGCATTGCTATGTGGCCAACTAGTTTATCATGGGTGTGATCAACACAACCATGACAACCACGACATTATTTTTTCTCTGCAAAAATGACAGATCAGCGTTAATGTTCAGACACGTGATATCAAACACTCAGTTACATCAGACATTAATGAAAAATGTTCAGCCCCCCCCAAAAAAAGAAAGAAAGGAAGGAAGAATCTCTGGAAGTAAAATCAATACTGACCATCATCGGGGTCCAGGATCTCTACAGTAGCTACCTCTGGGAATTCAAGGGCTGCCATCACCGGCTCAGACAAAACAATCTGAAATGTCTCGGACACTTCATACTCCCCGTCTGACAGGATCCTGACCTTCCAGGTGGCTTTGCTCTGGCCTGGGTTAAACTGCACCTGTTTTTGAGATTTCCCCCGGAAATCTTTGTCCTTTTCTGCAGTGCCATCCTTTGTGCCAATACCTTAGAAAGGGCATTACAAAGTTATTGTTAATTAACATTTGAAAATTCTGTAAAAATGACCTCACCATCTGCCGGCTTTTGTGTTTAATTTTAACATTTTTCTTTGTTTACTGCATGCCCATTTACAAATGTAAATATTTATGTGATTATGAATAACTATATAAAAGCTGAAAAACCAAACAAACATACAATTAAACTGCTTTTCACCTCCCGTAACACCTGGAAAATCTCACACCCCAGTTGGTCTAACACAACAATATCTGTCCATATCCAGGGTGCAGTTTCCCGCCACCGTTCTTTGAGATGATCATGGTGGAAATAAACACCATTATCCCTCATGTCAGCCCAGCCTCAGCAGAAGTGGTTGGAGGCTGACTTGCACTGTCTGACCTTCAGCATGAGAGCTGTTTGATGGAGCTTACAGTCACTACTGCTGTGACACTGGCTGGAAGCCTGTTGAGCAGGAGCGCTGAAGCTGGTGAAATGTCACACAGCCATTCCATTGTGTTTGCTAACTGGCCACACAACACACAGCAGGGTTCTGGCAATAAATAAATAAAAAAAAACCCTAAACAAAACAAGGAATTCCTGCGAGCTGCTGTAAATGCAGAAAACCATAATATCACTGGAAATTGAACCTTTGAGATTACAGGATTTTTTTTAAAAATACTGAGCAAGATAGAATTAGGAAAAATTAAATTTCATGTAGTGTTTTTAAATGAAAATAAGAAAGAAAAATGAGTGGATACAATGAAAAAAAAGGTTTAGTGGATCCTGAAATATCGTCAACATTCAAAGAGTATGAAAAGAGACACAATGATGTACTGTTAAGTCAATCTCCTTCAAGCTGGATTGGTTGGTCCCATTCACAGCGGTCACTCTGAGCCTTCGCAGCAGCTGGGCTCACTGTAGCCTCCTTACTGGTGTGAACTGCACTGTGCACATTGGTTAGAGATGAAGCAGCCCATCCTTTGGGTCCTCAGATCAGTGTTCACTCATGCAGGGTTAGGCAAGATAAAATATGCTGTCTTCACTTGAAGGCACTGACCTAAGATCAGGTGGTATTTTATCACAATACCGAGGCAGAGAGTCTGAGGTGCCACATTGCTCTGGTGGCCTGCTTATGCCAGTTAATCCGAACAGTTTGCTACTTTTACTCTGCTATCCCCATCACAGCAGAGGAGGCAGGAAACTATAAATGATCCCTGTAAGAATGACATGAATGCTCTGGGATTTTTTATGTTTTCCGTTACAAGGAAGGACACTACCTTTCTAAGACAGGATATTTGTTATTACGTGTGTGCCTGGAGGCGGAATAGTGCAGAGATGTTGAAGCACCAGAATAACTGATGAATAAAATAAAAATAGATATTTTTAACCGAAAAATATAAAGTTCTAAATTGAAACCAATGGCAAGTGCGACAGCATGGATGTTATTGTTGAGAGATGTCAATAAGGTTGTCTAAATGTCTGATGAACTTGAGGCTACCTATTTTTCATGGCTAGAAATAAAAAAACAGAAAATCCGTCCAGGACTATTTGATCAGACAAAAATAGAAGAGAAGATTGCAAATGTATAGATATGGGAAACAGAGACAATAAAAGCATTTATGATATATATTCAGTAAGAGAAACTATTGCTTTTAGTTCTTGTAATTTTTTCTGGGTATCATAAAAGCACGATGGCAAGCTTTGCCTGTACCCCTCTACGGAGAGGTACATCATCCTCTCCCGTCCATTATCATCCACCTTAATGCTGCAGCAGTAACAAGAAAACTTGTTTTTTAAAACCTTAGCACGCAATACCAATAACACAACAGCAATTTTGGACATAATGCAAGCCTTGTTTTCTTTAGGCAATGAAAACAGTGCATCCAAAGTTCAAAGGAGAACTTCTTTAATTGATAATGAAGTCATTAATAAATCAGCACCAGTGCTCCAGAAAATCAAAGCAAACAGCAACTATTTGATTGTTTGCCCAACCTCCTTATAAACAATATTTTACTTTGTTGTTTAAAATCATCCCACAGACAGATCACTATTGGGTTACCACACACACACAATCAGTTTTGCATCTTTTGTTCTGCATCTTATCAACGTGAACAGGAAAATTACATTAAATCTTGTAATAAGTTTTAGATTTACTTCTTACTCTGATCTACCACATGTATCACATCTTCACTGCAAGTTTTCTCCTCCTCTTTTTCTCACTCTACTGCACCTCTCTAATAAGCGCAAAAGGCCATAAAATAACATTACATAACATATACATTTTATGGCATTTAGCTTTATAATATAAAGATATTATATTTTTATTTCACTGAGTCCCTAAGGTAGAGCAGTTATGCCGTGCAGTGTGAGACACTGTAAAGGTCAGTAAAATTTGCATATCCCCTCAGAGATGTTTCATTAGTCTGGGGGCTCTTGAGCGTACGAAGTTGCAGTGACGGTACAGTAAATGATCCTATGGGGTTTGACCTTCAGCATGAGGCCATTTAATTACACCTCATCTTTATGGACAGAATAAATGGCAGCACTAAAACAGGCTACTAGTGCCAGCTGTAAGAATTCCTGCCACTCATAAATGCTTACAGCAGCTCTTTTTTAAAAAACAGTGTTAACAGTTATTGCTCGTTTAGTTCTGTACACTAGATTGCCTCGACTAACATTTGCAGTGGCACCTCTCCATAGGCTCTAACTTCAGCTGACCTTTCTCATGAGCATGCAGAGTCCCTGAGGGAACATCCTCTGCTATTGTGTGACTGGAACATAAATACCGTCCAGAAAAGAGAGGTAAAAGGTCACGACCCGTGTGACCTTATTGGCTATCTAGGCCAGCTTTGCAATTGTCCTGAAATATAACAATGCGCGTTCGTGTGGGCTTTTGAGTCGGTGAATGCTTGACGATATGGTGGCCTGCGACACTCAAGTAAACAGACTTAAACAAACGGGTGTTGAGAAAGTGAATATCTTCCAACAAGGGCTATATGTTTGCTTCCCTGTGTATTTGAATTTAACTGCAAAACAACTCAACAGACTCTGTGGAATTTGGTGAGTTAATCTTTAGTTAATCCTGGAGCGAAGCAGCAAGCAAATCATCAGTGGTTGACCAAAGAATGCACAAACATGTAACATGTTCAGCATTTATTCCTTTATTATTTTGAAAATATCCAGAATCAGAAAATGGGGAACATTTTTTGTTAAGATAAGATGAACATATTCAACTCCTCTCATTGCTTTTTGGTAACATTTAAGATGAATTAAAGACATTTTAAGTGACTTGATGTAAAATCTGCTTACTGATGAATGATGTCTCTCCCAGGTAGCCCCTACGCTTCAGCACCACCTCCAGGAACTTGGCCTCTTCGTTCACCACGTAGTGTTGTTTCTCTAAGGAGATCCAAGCCCAGTTCAGACGGAACTGTTGGTTCTTCAGTTTGTTGCCGCCTGTTACAAAAAGAAAAAGTTTATTTTTTTTCTTCAAAAATGACTACTGAGAAATCCTAATACAGAAACACAGAAGAAGACGAATTAAAAACTCTAACCAGGACTAAATGGTCCAAAAATGGGCACATCATTTTGATTCAGAGGTGATACAGAAATTTCAATACCCTCTATTAGGATGGGTTCTTGCATACCCCCAGGTTTTGACTTTGACTTCTAGCCTGCTCTCAGTGAGGGGTATGCGGTGTGCACAGCCCTTAAGCAAAAGGAAAACAGTTTGTGCCATCTAATTGCTTCATTTCTGATTAAGATAAAAGGTGTCTGTTTCTTGTCTGAACTGGGTTTTTTCATCCATGCCTTTTGAAGCTGCACTCAAAGGGCGACGTTATAGTCCTGGAGGGCATGTCTGCAACTATTTGACCGTAAAGACTCAAAGCAGAACCACATAGACAGGCATCAAACGCAGATACACAAACTCCGGCAGACCAAAATGGGCACACATGCACGCACGGACTCATACAGGAACGCATTTTAATATGGTCATTTCCAGTGCGATGGCTGGGAGTCTAAATAATGAAACACAGGTTAATAAAAAAATCCAAATGCATCCACCAGACTGCACAGTTAAATTGTCTGGCTGGTGCTGTAATGGTTGAGGATGGTGAGATGGAGATGCATGAGCCACAGAACATTTGGCAGTTCAGAAAGTAGTGAAATAAAAGTGAAATTGTCAGGAGGGTACCGGGACATTGTTCAGAGATTTTAAAGTGCTGCCTTTGCAGATGTTAGGCACAACTGAGAGTCTCAACTCCTCCCTATTCTTGTCGGTACAGCCAGTAAATCTGTCACGTCCAGCAGACCACTCTGCTGTGTCCATTTCCTTCCTAACTGTGAAGGGTAAAACCTATATACATTCACCCTGGGTGTTTTATTATGTGTGAGGGTGCATGCATTATGAGGTTCGGTGACTCTGTGCATGCTTGAGTGGGTGCGCGCACATATTAAATATTCTCTGCACCTGTTACTTTGGATGTTAATGTACATGTTTTCTCGCACTGAGCAACACCAGGCCTTTAATACCCATGTGTTAAATACCCATTTGACAATATGCGGCATTAACTGCTTGAAAGTATAAAAAGTCAGTGTGATGCATGAGGACAAGTAGCAAAAAATATTTATTTTTCCCTCATCTCATAGAAAACTCGTTGTATTATTTATGTCATTAAAATATAATGAACACACTGATTTACTTTGATGTTTTCAACCAGACAGGGTGTTTAAAGTTAAGAAGATAAAGAATGCAGTAAATTCCGAAAGAAGACAGAAGACAAATCAAGACAGATGCTGAGGTTCCTTAAAATTACAGATCCAGATGGAAAGGACTGAACTGTGAACCTTGAGTAGAAAGCAGATTTTCTCTGAGTATTTATTTCTCTGTTTGACAACAGGCATATCTAGTTGACACACAAAAAATGGCCTTTAGTTGACACACAACTTCAAAGCACGGCTGTTTCTCACCTCATTCTGATTCAGAATCACGTTTTGAAAGTTCAAATACTGTGGATTTCCCTCTGTGTTTAAATTATACTTAAATATGAAAATTGTAGCTATCTAATATTGATCAAAAGGTCTATCTGGCAGTGTAATAACATTTAATCATTTTGTAATGCTAGCATTCACTTGTTTGTCTGCTCAGGCACTATGTCACTGTGGAACACCTCGCTTTTCTGTTTTAGTAGGCAAAGCCACCGGTGCTGATGATGAGATCAAGTAGCTCACAAGGTAAGTGCAAAACATTTGCACCACATTATGACAAAATTTCCATCACTGATCTCAGGACACAAATGGCAATTCCTGAGTGAAAAGCTGTTTGGGAAGTCAATGTGGCATTAAATTTGAACTAATAAAATCAAGCTGTTCAGCTCTGTTATGCTTCTCAGTACACTAGCAGTACAAAAAACAACATCATTTAAAATATAAAATTCTGTGTGCAGAGAAAACATGCTTTTAAAGAAAACTATTGCTGGCAAAATACATCAAATATTACATATGTAACACGTAACTTTTATTAAGTGACAGTACAACATCCTATGGGAACCTGACACACATTCTTGAGGTCTACCACAGTGTAGGCTTTCTGCTTCCTGTGTGTTCCGCATTATTCTTCTGGAGACAGGTGACCTATGTATGACAGGGCCTCCCTACACTATTTGGATTAAAGCCAGCAGCATGTCACTCATGCCACCAATAAACACTGTGTGTGTGATCTCTGAGCTGTGGCGCCTGTTCTCCACGGAAGCAATGGAAGCAGAGGTTTTGGCTAGTCTTCTGCCACCATTTGTTTATCTGAACCTTACATTAGATAGAGTCTATGTAGGTATAGAAAATGAAGGTAACATATTATTTGCACACTAAAATATTCAGCTAGAGAGTGGAACAGAATATAGTCAGATGCACACCAATTCATGTTCTGTTTTGCATAAGTATTCACATGACACTCAAAAAAGTGCCTACGCAACAAACCGAGCCTCAAGGAGGATTTTCTTCCCTTCTTTTTCAGGATCACTCACATTAAACACCTGTTCACCTTCAGCGTTATTCACAAACTTGAACAAGCTCTATTAATTATTCACTTTCCCTATCCATAAGAGACCGAGGACGACACAGCACTGACCCGCACTTTCAAACATCAGAAGAAAAATATTTATGTTCACAGTTTATACCAGAGTATATTATAGGTAGAGTCCCAGAATGACATTAGAAAACGTTAAGTTTAGCGTTCCTCAAGGTCTTGTTAAGCTTTAGTATGGGCTTCAGGGAGTGGAGGTGCTCATTTCCAGAAGACCACTTCACTCCCCTAGATTTCTTTCTAATTAAGATAAGCAGGGGTTGGACTAATTCCACTTCAAAGAGGCCCAAAGGAAAACATCCAAGTTAATCTTTAACTAGGTCTCACAGTAGTGAGACAGAATTTAGTGAATATCTGTATCACTTATGTTTGGGTCTGCTCTGCAGGGCTAGTCTTAGATTTAATATTAGACCATATTTCCACATTATCCTTATTTTTCCTGGATAATCTTAATGAATTCACCAGATTGACAAACTGCCTTTGTTCTGTCTTTGTTAGTTTCACAGTATGCCTTTAAGCGCTGGCAGTGGATGTCACTCTAAATATTAGAGATAACTGTCAGACTCTGCAAACAAGCACTTAACTACAGCCAACCTCATACATGAACCATCTGAGAAACCCTCTTGTACAGTTCATGTAGCTGCTGTCCGTTCACATAGTGGATGCGTGATGAAGGACAGAAGCCTTTTGAGTGGGGCCAAAGAATGTGAAAGGCTGCACTGTGCCAACTTACAAAATGGTCTCCTCCCTGCATACATGTTGCAGTCAGCCCTTATTTGGTCACCGTCAAGCATTGCAGGCCAGAGTGCCCCATGGATTCAGCCAGGCAGACAGATAGGCGGCTCTTTGCCCACAGAGTTGCACTGCGCTGATTATGAAGGATAAACTGGGACTAACTGATGAATCCTTTTAGACTCAAAAGACAAAATGTATCTAAAAATAAATGTACTCTAAATTCACTGTCATGTAATGGAATAGACTGGCATTTATACAGTGCTTTTGAGGTGTTGCTGAGCAATTTACACTATAAGCCACATTCACCTTTTCACTCATATTCATAACGCATTTTATTCTGTGTATTTAAGCACTAGCTGTGTCTATCTTACATGCACGTGGCTAATTTATAATCTAAGATGCAGATTTTGGAAGCAGAAGCCAAAGGACCTGAGGGAACTCCAAAAGGGACATGAGGAACATGAAACGTCAACACAGACAGTCTGTGCTAATCAATCCTCCTTCTCTTTCATTCTGCACATATCAGCACTGCAATGTTAATAAAAATATAGCTCGATAACTAATTGTGCACCAA
Source organism: Astatotilapia calliptera (assembly GCF_964374335.1). Lineage (NCBI taxonomy): Eukaryota > Metazoa > Chordata > Actinopteri > Cichliformes > Cichlidae > Astatotilapia > Astatotilapia calliptera. Next base: position 8,904,380 of record NC_137435.1, read on the forward strand.
ACCTGCAAAGTAATTTAAGTGTTTTGGTTAGTTGTGTTTCAAAGCTTCCGAGTGCAATTAGACCCCACTACAAGAAAAAGCCACAAGAGCTTTTCAATTTATTTATTTATTTTTAATTTATTAATAAATGCATGAAATAACTTGTAAAGTATAACTTCACAGCTCTGTACAGCTATCAGAGACTGAAGGCAGAGCATGTTTAAGTGCAGAATAACATTTTATTTGACTTTTATGCATTTATATGTTGGAGAAAAGCCAAGAAATAAATATTTAAGGAATGAGTTCAAATGTATTTCATATGCAGATGTTTCCAACTACAAACTCTGCTTCAGTGTTGCACAGATAATGTTTTTCTACACTTCATTTGTTTGCGCTGGTGTGGATAACAAAATGATGTTTCCACACCTGCAGTGCGAGGCATAAAGTCTCCTGAAGCAATTTGCTAAACCAAATTCATTCATACTATTAATCAGTGCCTCTAAAACATTATCATGCAGTCCTATTTTTCTTAAATCACCAGCAGCAAAAAAAAGAAAGAAAAAAACAATAACAAAAAAAACCCCAACTACTGTTCGTGCCATCTTTTAATTAGCATCAAAAAATGTCGGTAAGTGTAAATCAGTCTGTCTATTCAACATGTGGATCATTAGCAAGACACCTCATCTAATGATCAGGCTGCCATCAAGCTTTGAGGTAATTGGCTACATTTGGTGAATATTTATGGTCACACTGAAAATTGCTTTGAATAATTTGGGTTGCTTTCTCAATCTTACAGCTAGGTTAAAATTTCATCAGAATCCAATGTGTCCTCAAAGATGTAATCATGCTATTTATTTTATCTCTAGTGTGTAATCGATTTTATGAAACCAGGGTTTTAGCGATTTTAGTATAATCGTCTTTAATTAATTTGCATAATGGAGGCAATGTCGCCTTTGAGAACATATAAGTCAAGAGACAAATCAATACCTAATTTTCTTTCAATGGTTAATTTCTGTGATGGAAAGCAAACATGTTATATAATCATCTCCTATAAAATGACCTTTGCTTTTAGGTCCATGGTGTGTGAGACTATACCAGCATACTTTTCACCTCTCCAATTAAGGGAAAGGGGATTTAATAATCCTGTTGAAAGAAAAAAAGCACATGGCAGAGTAGAGAAAGAGAGAGAGAGCGATATGGTCTAATCTCCCTAAGCCTTGTATGCACAGTAACGAGTGGAGAGCTGGCCATGGCTTGAAAGATTTAGAATGGTTATGATTTCACAGGTCCTAAACCCTTTTCTATAAGCACAGACTTTCAGGGAACTGGTCTGCCATAAATCTGGCCACTCCAGCAGCGTCCCTTCTGGCTGCTGTTGCCTCTGTGTCCACTCCAACACACTGTGGTCACTCTGGGGCAAGATTTGTGAATGCTGAAAGAAAGGCGAGAGGTGCTTTTGTACAAAGGTGCCAGGTCAGAGAGCCATGCAAGGCTTAAAGCAAGCAATGCTTTGCTCTCAGTAGGGAAAGTTCTTCGAGATTAACATCTGAACCCAAAGGTGATTAAATTCTCAGAGCTCTTTCCAAATTTGAAGTGTAGCAGTTAGAATTACCTGTCCTTAGTGACTAAATCCTGATTTTTTTTAAAGCTGTTTAGAAGGTTAATGTCTCCTTATTGCATTACATCTCTGCTCTGAGACTTTATGGGGTGACAACTATAACTATGTTGGCCATGATTGGATTACACTTAAAGGCATTTTTTTTAGTTTCATAAAACATTTTACAAAATCAAAACAGAATCAAATTATCAGCTCCTCACAAGAATCAGAAAATTAAAAAAAAATTCTACCCAGCATCTGCAGAATGAAACTCAAAACACTTAACATCATGATTTCAATACTCTCTTCTACCCTGTTCTTGACACTAAGGATCCTTTTAAGCAGTCATCCTGTTTACACTTTTTGATTCCTAATTGCAGCACCAGGTTGTTGTGGAAACTGCACAGTGAGCCACTCGCATGTGTAAAAAGGCAATGAGCAATTCCCAGAGCTCCTATTTCAGACGAGGCTCCTTTATTCATCCCCAGGAAAGAAATGTGGCAGAGGAAGTACAGTTCAATGTGACTGTAGGGAAAGGTCACCCATTCCCTGGGAATCTTCTTCACACTCCAGTGTCTTCACACACTGCCACAAATGATGTCATTTGTGGGTGCAGATATCACAAAGACACATGAGAATAACTGGTAAGAATACATTTTTGGAATAAAAACATCCGTCGTAAAACGTCTACTGTATTTCCAGTTTCAAAGTCACAAATCTGCCTGTATAAATTCAGATCATTTATACATTTATATGTTGGCAGTTATGTTGACAATTAATTAAAATCTAACATCCATCTTACAAATTAAATGTTAGCAAATTATCGCCATCATTTAAAGGTTTATTATTCTCAAATATGTAAGTTCATAAATTATTTATGAAAACATTTAAAGAGTTATCAAGTTCAGAGTATAGACTTGCATGGGCAGCTCCAATTTCCAGTTATCCTGACAATAGACAAATGTACCATTTCTAAAATTTACAAACCACTGACATCTCATACTGCAAATGAAAACATTCAGGCTTTTTATATCAATCCTATTAGCCTTGGGAGGAAATATTAGTTCAATTAGAATATTTCCAGAAATCTTAAGAAGCAGCATGAAGCCAACTCTGCAGTGCATGTCTGCACTTTGTGATTTTACAACATGGGGCACTGTGCCAAGCACTCAAGGTGAGGACTTATTTCTATAGTTTTAGAGGTACTTTTTGTGTTTAGGCATGTTGACAGGATAGTAAAACAGACAGGAAAGTGAGGACACCCAGGCCGCTGCAGTAGTCTTTCAGCATATGGGTGAGCTATACCAGTGCCCAGGACCTCTATCATGGCTTTACGGCTAATACTTTCTACATTTTTCTTATATTTGATGAAAATACAGTGCGTAACAAAATCACGATCGACATAGATTTCAAGTTATAAATTTCAATATATAAAGATTTAACAAATGTTTAGAAATTTAACCATGAAAGTTAATACACAGGGAATTTAAAGTGCATCACATTTCTGAAGGATATCTCTTTCCAAAAGAGGTATCAAAGCCTCTTCTGAGGGCTTTGTATATTTTGATTGTATAGGTGAGCTCAGACAAAGTATTCATTGATTGCCCTTGAATAGCATTCCAGCCTGTCGAAGAGGACGTGGCCTCGAGTGTCTTAATTAACAGTCAGCCACACGGTTTACGGAGCATAAGCCTGAACTCTCAATAGCAAGGGAAGTTACAACAAAAGGCTGAATTAGCAACTACAGGGCTTTTTTTCAACATTCACAAGTAAAGGTCACAGTGGATTTCAAATCAGGAGTTCTTTGCTCATTACCAGTCAATTATGTACAGTATGAACACCATGGCGCATAAGCTGCTGAGGTAGATGTGCAAATCTTCTGTGACCTGCTGAAAAAGCTGCGTGAAGTGAAGCTGGTGCCAAAAATTGTTTTAGCAAGCCTTTGAGTTTCGTTTACATGGAGTTATTTTTTAAAAAAAAACACCTTTCCAAATAGCATGCTGTAAAGAATACAAGAATAACATGCCTTTTGAGCTTATCTTAGCCTCAACCTCAGGCAGAAGAAAATGTGTCTGCCTGAGCTTACATTGTTACAGGTGCATATGCAAAATGTATCCCAACTCTCAAATACTGCTGGCGACTGAACAGAAGAACAAAGGTAGCAAAATAACAAGGAGGTACAAGGCTAAGTGCGAATATGGGAGGGAAAACAAAGAAACATAAGGATGCAGGAAGACAGGAGTTGACAAAGAGAGGGGGGGGCGTGCTTTTTCTTGACCCTTGAATGCTCAGTGTTTGCTCTCTTGTCAGACCGAATAATGGTGGACTGTTTGCTGAAAGCAGCAGTGTGAGACCACAGAATAAAAAACCCCATCCCAGTCCCCCAGACTCATGCGCTCCATACTAATAAAGCCGGGCATTTCTCGAGTCTGTTGGGCCGGCCTCCATTGGCTTCGGCTATAACAACATGTTTCAGCTGCATTTCACAGTTGTTACTTGCAAATCCTCACATGTAGTAAAGCGTTTGCCTTGGAGCGAAATGCTCCCTAAAAAGCTGAAATGGTAATTCCTAAAGAAGTGTTAAATAACTGTTGGCCCTTTGTTTATGATGGATGAAAAGAAGCCATTGAGTAGAACTGTGCAAACCTGCATTTTAAAGATAAGCATGCTGTTCTGCATTCATGAAAAGAGCGAAGAAAATGTCTAAGGACTTAGTGTTGTTATTGTCTTCTCCTTTTAATATTGGACTGAAGATTAGTCTGTGCAGCAGAACAAGCCCTGGGTTCAAAAATATTTGCTGGCATGTTAAAAGAAGAGTACTTCTAAGGATGCCTGCAACATTTAATATAGGCAATCAAATGGATTTTTCTTTTTTTTTCTGGCCTTTGAATCATTGTCAAAATAGCTTCTGGAAGTCTTTGTTGGCGAAAGTGAACCTTATGATATGAAAACCGACTTCTGGTACAAAGTCAGATACACTCTTGTCGTTGCATGGATGAGTTCTGTGCTGCAAGACCTCTATTCGGAGTATACCACATTGCATAATACTATCATTTAAATTTATTCTCTTCTGAGACCACTGTGTTGTGTGCTACCACATAAAAGCACACAGTGTTGTAGGGAGCACAATTACCTGGCATCCCGTGGAATGGAATAAAGTAATGCGATGTAATGAATCTGAATATTTCTCAGACTGAAAACTATTAGACATGAAGGACAAGAGATGAATGTTGGAGTTACAAGAGAGCAGAAATGTCATTCTTACCTTCAGATTGCTTTGTTAAATTTCACACTGAATATTCTTTAAAACATTATCACCTCTTTTTAAAGTTGAAATGAAATCTGCACCTGATGTTTCGAAGCTTTAATCGCACCATATTTTCTGCTCATACATATGACTTATTAACCACTGATCACGTTTGAAGTAATGTTTGGTGGCGAGGATAGTGGCTTTAGCCAGTCGCCTGAAAAAATAAGCAGTAAAATGCAACCTCTTTACCAGACTGCTCAGTTGTCTCAACTTGCTTCCTTTGGCCTTTATTTCTGTCTCTTGTCCCATTTTCTTGCTAATATGTAACTCTTCACCTCACTCCAAGCTCATGTGCTGGAAAACCAAGATAAGCCCATGCATGGTCTAGTTAATTTCTGGCAGCAAGACATTCCTGAGTTTTCTTAATGGGGGGAAGGGTTCATCTGAGTGCTGGACATTTCCACGGCTGTCTTTGAATTATTTTTGTGCTTCTCAAACTGATATAAGCCAAAACAAATTTTAGAAAATGCAATGTAAGACAAATAACTAAGAATTGATTCACATATCAAATGCAACTTTTGGTGGGACATATTACTTGACCAGTAGTGGAAAAATACTGATATGCACTGCCTTCAGCTCTGTAAAAAAATATAAGAGAATAGATGAAGTGAGCGACGGGAATGTTGTCTGAATTAAATAACCATAGTTTGAGGCTGTCATACATTCCTTGAAATGGAGAGAAGCTTGATACTTACTGACTACATAACATTTCTTCACGGCCAATCAAATCTATAGCAAACTCTAAATCATTTATATTCATATGTAGATCCAGCTGAATTCATGCAGAGTTTACCTACTACATTTGCGCTCTCACACCTTGTCAACACAGGCAGTGTTTAGAGAGTGAAGTGCACATCAGCACATTCATGCCGTCGCTACAGGCGACAGGAAGCAGCTTGACGCCTTGCCCTCACCAATACAGGGACCAACAAAGCACTTCAATCTTTCATCTCCTATGACTACCCCCCCACCTCCCAATCCATTTCTCCACACGATGACTCCTCATATCCTGAGTATCAGGCTACACTTATAGAAAGGAGGTGATGGTGAGTGGGAGCTTGATCAGAATTCCCAAAGGGTTTCATCAGCACCTTTCATGAGACGAGAGCCCAGAGACACACTCCTACCATGTGCGAAAATAAAAACCTTCTCAAGTGAATCTGTGTCTAAATGCGTATCATCTTCAGTTCCTCTCTACTGTATATATTTCCCTTGCATATTTATATACTAAACTTATTCTTATTCTTCTTCTTTCGGGTGATCTGCCTCCTCCTCACCCTGTCCCTAATATCCTCTTCTGTCACACCAACGCTCTGCACGTCCTCCTTCTACTACATCCTTGAATCTTCTCTGTGGTCTTCCACTTTGCCTCCTGCCTGGTGGTTCCATATTCAACATATTGTGTCCAATATATCCACTATCACTCCCTTGCACCTGTGCAAACTATCTCAGCCTTGCCTCTCTAACTTTGTTTTCAAACCACTCGACCTGAGCTGTCCCTCTGATGCACTCATTTCCAAAGCTTGGCCTCCTGTCTTTTCATTAGTGCCACTGTCTCTAAACCAAACATCTACCATCAGACCATTCTTTTCACTGTTGCTTCTATCCATCACAAATCACAGCTGACACTCATCTCCAGTCACTCCACCATGTCAATACGCTCTTCTTCACCTCCCGTGTACATGGTCTGATTTGGATAGCTGACCTCACCTATTTAAACTCATCCACTTTTATTATTTCTACTCCTTGTAGGGTCACTGTTACATCCGTCTCTCTCTCTCTCATTCACACATATGTATTCTGTCTTGCATGTACTACTTTTCATTCCTCTTCTCTCCAGAACATACCTCCACCTCTGCAGGCTCAGTTCCACCGTGCCACTACTCTCGCTACAAATTACAATCTCATCTGCAAACAATATAGTCCAAAGAGACTCCTGCCTGACTTCATCTATTAATCTGTCTATCACCAGTGCAACCGATCCGTGATGTATTCGCACCCCTAACTTGAACCCCTCTGTCCCTTCTCAATAATATGCTGATGATATCACAATGAAAGAAGCTGGTGTTGTTTCTGCTCTACATCACAGCACTCTAATCAAAAGAGACAACAGCTTGAAATCAAAGACAAAGCCGTTATCAATTAAACTGTAGCTGATGCCAAGCATCTTGATGAAACATTTTAGCAGCGCCAGCCTCATCTCTGATTATGAAATCAGACAGCTGGCCCAGTGATGGAAAGACGGTCAATGCTTTGTGTACGCGAATGTGAACGTGCATGAAAAATGTGTACAAAGGAGGTGCAGCGTGCAAAGGGCTCCAATCATGAAACCCAAGTATAGCTGGAGAGAGTTGTGACACACTACAGCCTCGGCCCAGCTGTCAGTGGCTTATCATGCGGCAGGGCGGAGAGGAGCAGCTCTGGTCCACTGCTGGGATTCAGGGGCCAGAAACACATTATCCAGAGTGATTTTTCAAAAGTGAACAAAAGCTCTACTCCTGTGAAAAGAGAGTTGTTACAGCAGCAACTGTAGCATCACAAACACTCAGATTCCCTGCTGTTTGTCAAAACAGTCCCATCGGGCGATTTCATGAGGCCAAAAATCACACAGGACACATCGCAGAGCATGAAAAGAAAGTGATATTTTATATTGTGACATAATAACGCAAAATAAATTCCTGAATAGTTTAATTTGACCTAAAGTTTATTTCCTTTTTGTTCTGCCCCTGTTATATTTATTTTAAGTATGACTCAATTTGTCTGGGGCCGTCCTAAAACCCGATGACACAAACTTTAACCCTTTTTTTCCACATAATGGGGATTTTCACCAGAGGAATCTCAGTTCTGCTAGACTGATAACCTAAGGCAGCAATGACGACACACATCATCATTCGGAGAACAAGCCTGGGCCTGAGGTTTCTATACTTTTGGGAATTTGCCTTTGCTTTGTTAACCTTGGCAACATACACTTTGGCAGCACATAAAGACAGAGAGAGCAAAATCATCAAACAGGGTTTCCCTTCTGTTTTCTAATGGGAAAATTAAAGCAGATCAGAATAAATCAGTAAGTTCCCTAGATGTTTAAGCAACAAATCACCCACATTCTTTGCTGTAATCAGCACAAACACCACAATGAAAAATAAATGTGACATTGTCATGGCTGCTCCAAATCATTATCTATCATTAATGGATTTGGTGTTCTCTTTTTCTGATGCATTTGAGGCAGCAGAATATGCCTTTTGGACTAAATATAGATTGTAAATACGGAGCTGTAATCTGCACTCAGGAGCAAAATGAACAGCAATAAAAAAAAGGAGGCACAGCACTAACAGACGGCCTGAAAGTGATCCAACAGACTTGGGCAAAGAAATCTGAACAAAAAAAAAAAAAGAGAATTCATTGGCTTATTCAGTGCCTAAATCATTTCAGAACAATGAAACCTCTTGAAACATATTTAGGCGTTCCTGCCTCGGAGAATTCTACTATCATCTTTTCATCATCAATAAAAGCATTTTAATCTTTTTTTTTTAAAGTATTTCGCTGGCTCAAGACTGCTAGATAACAGCGAATGTTTGATCCCCTCACAGATGAGCACAGGTTTTTCATCTGTTTGGTTAGTCGCAGCAGCTCTTTGCGGATATGCTTTCATTTAAGTCGTCTCTACGCTTCACACACACATTAAAGGAAAGCAAACTTGCACATACACCTCGTTATGCTGTGCTGAATAGAGAAGGCTGCTGCTGGGTGGTAAACATTGCAAATATAACTGCAATGCAGACTAGTGAGAAAATTATAACACAAAGTTAGCTGCTGACGACATAAGGGACCGGTAAGAGACGCAAATCACTCTCCAACTAAAATGATTAGTCTAAATCCATTCTGTAATTCAGTTTTTCAGCCCCAAAGTGCAGCAGCTGTGCCTCAGGAACAGCTCTGTAATCAAAGCCCAGATGTTTTATCACTAAATGCTTTTTCCATAACAATAAAACGACTTCACCTATTTTATTGTCTGCAGCACAGCTGGACTGTGAAGAAAACCGAACACCCTGAAACCCCTTTAAACTATCACTACAACGAGACCAGCTATGTAATTTGCTGAAGCTTAAAGCATACTTTATGAATATGATTCATACCAGTGGTCCCAAGGACAGAGGAATGTTATACCCCACAAGAAAGTATAGAAGAGACAGTTTCATTAATAGCAGGCTAGAAACGCTGCAAAACTGCAGAGTCATCTCCTGTGCGGTGATGGGGATATTATAGCATATAGCTATACTAACCTCACAACTGCATGTGAGTGCATGTTCTACACTTACTTTTGTTGTACTCTAGCACGCAATGGGGAGTAAGATAATCCCCCCCCCCCAAGCCTGGAATTAGGAGGGGAGACAAAGAAGATGGAGTATGCACCCATTGTCACAAGAGATTACACACCGATAACATGGAAGTTATGTTGACAACATACATATCAGATGTTACTGCAGGTGAAAAATGGTTTGGAGGATTTATTAGGTCGAGGTATGCACGGTGACCTGAACTTATCTTGTTACACGAAGAAGAAATAACAAACAAAACACGCTTGTAGAGGTGGGCTCTGCAGACATGCACCCTATTGTCTCTTTCCATGTGAGAAAATGTGTTCCAGACAGAAAGTGATTCTATTTTTCTTTTCACTGCTGACCCATTTCACTAGAAATTATTGACTTACATACTCTATGCTTCTTACAGCGAACGAGTCTCATTAGTCAAATGAGGAAAACATGGACATTTTGTGCATGCCTGCAGAGTTTGACCTTAAAAATACGTTTCTTTTCCCAAACTATTAATGATCTTTTGCTGCCTTTTTGTAGCTCACTTAAATAAAAATAAAAAATAAAAATGCACTGAGCGCCTGGAATAAAAAACAAAGAGTACTACATTGTGTCTGTCATTAAGAACATTTGTGAGGTTGACTGACTGGCTGGAAGCAGACAGGGAATCAGCTCCATAAACAACTGCCTGGGAATGCGAGGGCTCGTGTGTGCTCAGGTAAGCTCACCTGAATGCAACTGAATCCCTAGGAGACAAGGGGAGAGCTGGAGTCCATCAAAACACAACAATTAACTGAGTTAGAATAACAAGGGCAGCACACATACAGGCACACAGATACAACCCCCCCTCCGAAAAAAATCGACATTCCATTTGGGCAACAGTTTCTTCAAAACAGCAGACATCTCTACAAGTTAAAATGTGTGAATTTAGTCATTTGGAATGATTAATTTAAAGCTCTGACAAGGATGACAAAAAATTATACACAAGCATCACTGGTAACATTCATCCTGTGGTCTCCTTTTTGGCAAAAACACCTTAAATGCAGCTTTAAAAGCCAGCAGTATCAACTTTAAGATGCTAAAGAAATTCAAGAGGAAAATAAATCAGATTAAAAAAAAATGCACAAATCATTTGTAGACCACTGCACATAAAATGCAGCATAATTTGGAAGTAAATTCAATATTATTCTGTTTTTTATACACTAACAGGATTAAAAGTTGTAATTTGTAAGAAACTCTATTCACTAATTAAAAATGCTAAGCACTTTGGGATGTGGCCCAGTTGTTTTTACTTGTAGTAAAAAGCCCATCTCCTCTCTTTATGTGGCCGAGTTAATCAAGTGAAACCGCCTAAATTGCACAAACATAATTAATCAAGGTAAACAAAATATCTGCCTGCTTAAAGCACAGGTCATTACTTTAGTCGATACTCTAATATAACTGTGCTACACAATGGATGAGAGCGAGTCAGGTCTAGCACAGTTTCACATTTGGGCTCTGAACTCACCATTTACAATTAGAAACATGTAGAAGTCAGAAAATACATTGTTGCAAAGAGGAACTGACGCTCTGGCAGCTCAGATTAAAATCCAACACTGTACCCTGGTTAACAAGACAACCCATCTATTAGGAAAACTATGATGTCAGCTTCTACAATTAAAGCAAGCTTGTGGTTAGAAGTGAGACTGCCATAAGTATTTAGATGGAGCACAATGAATGGCTTTGCACTTTCCATTCATCCTCCTTTGTGAGAATACATGCCGGGAGTAAATTAGCGTACTGCCCTGTAATAAGTGCAGACAGTCACTTTATGTTTGGACTGACAATGGAACCAGAAGAAATCCTATAGGCCTTTGTGTGGTGTACTAAAACCCAATACATGACCTCACCTGGAAGAGGGAAAAACAGTAAATAAATAAATCCAATAGCTTTGCACATGTGCTGTTTAAACAATGACCAGCACGCTTAAGCACACAAATTATGGTAATCAGAAGTCAGCAGCAGGCGCATACTCGAAAATGTGACTACATTCACAGTTCGTCACAACTATTGGCATAAACCCGTGGAATCTCACTGAACAGCTGCAACATGAAAAGCAACTTTTCACACTCATAGCATTGCCAAGTGCATTTGGTAAATTTCCCAATGAACTTGAAGCGAGAAAGAGAATGTTTTCCACTGCTGAACATGACATAGTGCAGCTGTGTGCCAGTGTACGGCATTCAGCTCCTCCACAACACGGCTGTTCAAAGAGCTGCAGGCTCTGTCTAGGGATTTAGGGCAGCCACCAGCCCAGCTTAAATCTTATTAAAAAAAAAAAATCTTCACTGATTGCCTCAAAAACTGCACTGCAGTACGTGGTGAGTCCTTATGGATCAGCCATCCAATGAGATCATTCATCAATTTGTTAAGCTCTTTAGGTGCCACTATAAAGTACAATTTTCATATCAAAGAATGACATTTTAGAGAGGTGCACTGTATCTGATAGTTGCCATTTTATGCTTTGTTTTGTTTGAGGACATAACTATGATTGAGGACGGAATAAGACAAAAGCTGTTTTGAAGTCTCGCAGTGAGCGCTGAAAGGAGTGAATCTAATTGCCAGTCTGGAAGATAAACTACCAGTGTGGGGATATGTGTGTCATCAAGCATCAAGCAAGGTACACAGAGAAAGAAAGTGACAAAGAGGAAGAGAGGCCCACAGAGATCCATTAAAACAAAACAAAAAAAGAAAGCCCAAGTGAGACAATAATAAGGGACTGAGCCCTCACTCAACAACAAAAAAATCTGCATGGGCTCAACTGCTGATATTCAGTACCAGCTCCTGCATTTGAGTCATCTCTTATTAGCGCCCCATCCACCTGTTGAGATTGATTTTAACCTGTCAAATATCAAACCGAAGGCACGGAAAATGAGAAATGAGAATGGGAGCTCGCCGAGGTGCTTGTGGGAAAAGAGGGCCCCTATTAGAGCCGTCCTTTGTGCTCACTCATCACAGCTGAAGGATAGCAGAAAGGACACACTGTCAGGCACACTGCTTCTGCTAATCGGCAACACCGGCATGATTGCCTCAAACCATTCACAGAGCCTGCGTCTGATTACATATCTACAGCTCTACTAATTAGTAACTGGCTAAATCAATCATTACTTTCTAAAAAATAATGAGCGACTACATTAGGTGCTAAAAGACTGACCTACCTATGGCATCATTTGCAGTAGGACAAACTAATGAATATACTAATAAATATTTGAATAAAATTTTAATAGGCGTAAAAGATCTAATATTCCTTTTTTCTCCGAAATGCTGGTGGAATGAAATTCACCAGAGCATAAACAAAAGCTACCCAGAAACAGTACATCTTTCCTTCTATTTCACTGCATGCCTGTTATCTCACTTACTTAAGCTGAAATAATGGAAATCTCTGCAATCTTTGCAGATGCCTTTTGATTTGTAATTCTGCCTAATTAGGCACATCGTTGAGTGGATTCAAGCCTTACCCTTCTTAGAGAAATCTGAATTTATTAAACAGCAACAGCGTGACAAATTCACTGTAACATCCTCAAAAGTGAGCGTGTCACAGACTCATTTCAAATTTAACAGCTATCACTCAATATAACTCCAAGAGTGGATGTTTAAATTGAGGAACTTACCGCTGTCCTCAATGGAGAAATGAAAGATGTCGTTTGTCGCGTTGTCCCCATCCCTCAGAATATAGCATATGCTCATGTCGTCAATTTCAGCTGAAAAAGAGCACATTTACATAAGTACAAGAAAAATCCTGCTCACAAAATTTTGCATCAGCTATTTGGCAAAAACAACTAACAAAATATGTTCAGTTTGTTCCTATCTACTTGTCAGTGTCTTTGTGCCTGTGTGCCTAAATGTGCACGCTGACAGCACCAGGGGAATCCGAGCAAAAAGAACTGCCTGAAAGGGCTGTAAACAAATAAGACTCTTGAACGATGCCGGACATTAAGACCAGCTTGACTCGTGGGATGCCATCACAGCAGTCTGTCTGCTTGCCATCTTGATAGCGTGGTGCTAGACAAGCTTCCTTATAGCACTAAAAACTGCAAAGTTTCCACTTGCTGCGTTCAATATTTTATGTCAGAATATCTCCCTTCAAAGGGACAGATGCATACAAATGTGTAGCCTAAACTTTCAAATGCCCAGGAGATAGTGTCTTTATTTACTGTCTGTTTACTCTTGTGAGAACTCTTGAAATATTGAACAGGCCTCTAGGGGAAAGCATCTCACAGTGGCTTAGTAAATAAAAGCAGGGAATACGTGAATATTGACTGTGGCTGCTATCCTGATATTTACCATTACCAAGACACCCCTCTGGTCTGTTTGAAATGTAACTTCTGTACTGCACCATGTTATTTACAAAGCCAGTGATTTGCTGGGAGCTAGAATACCGCATCTCTCTCCCTCTGACATGTTTGCATGTTCACATTATTTATCATCACGTCTGTAATTCTCTTGTCTACTGTTATATTCCTCTGGTAAAGCACAAACCACCCTAAGTTTCCTCCAAAGTGAAATGTTTTAGGCACTGTTTGAAAAATGCTCTCCTCCAGAGCGAACTAGTCAGCCTGAGGCACTAGCATACTTCTTTCTGTAAACAGGCGCTCTCTAGAGTGAAAACAAAAAGTTTATGATTTTTAAGACCATTGGAGTAAGGCCATTTAAAAGTCTAAGTAAAAGCAGGGTAAGATTAAATTCACATCAGACTGCTCCGAATATTTTGAAAAGTCTTCTACGTGAGTTTTACTGCAGGAGATTGCAAATCCATCAGAATGTCACAGGACTGAAAAGTTTTAAAGAGCAGCCTTCTTACCTTGCGTGAAGCTGTTGATAGTTGCATTTCCTCTGGCGTGGTTGATAAGGTAGCCATGTTTTGGGGCTACAGTAATCCTAAAGGTCACAGAGTCCTGAATGCTGTCTCTGTCCTCTGCTTTCAGGGTCTTACTAGTGATCACAAAGCCCAAGTGGCCTGTCTCCAAAACCCGCAGTGTTGGAGCACCTTTATTAACCAGAATCTGTGGTACACCATTATCCACGGAGAGGATGGTAATCTTCATCATTTGAGGCTTTCGGGTCTCAAATACAGTATCGGGAAAGACATAGAAGTCTGTGTGAGTGCCATCGGTGACAGTGAAGGAGAAACTGTCCTCTGTACTCTCTGTGCCATCGTGCCTGTAGCTGATCAAGTTCTCATTCAAGTCCTGCTTTGTGAATGAGGTGACAGGCCGGGTGTTGTTAAAGAGCAGGCGACCATGAACTGGAATCTGAGTGACTGTGAATTTCAAGAGACGGTCAACGGTGTCCCTGTCTTCAACTGTTAGCTCAAAAGGTGTGATGAGTTTGTTTTCTCCCTCTGTCACTGCCAGACTGTGTACCGTCAGTACAGGCTTTTTATTATCCACATCAGCGATGGAGATGCGGAAAGTGCGGAACACGGGATTATAGCCATCAGTCACTTCAAATTCAAAGCTATCCATTTTCACTTCGTCATCCGATGTGTGAATGTAGTAGATTTTGTTGCCAGCCAGCTGGAGCTGTGTAAAGGATGAGATGGGCATCCCAGGTATGTCTGTGCACTCCAGGTGTCCTCTGACTGGTGCCCGGGTGATTGTGAAAACTAAGTGTTCATCTGGGCTGTTGAGGTCACTGGTACTGAGGAGGTCTGTTGTCAAAGTAACCCTGCCACCCTCTTTAAGAGATACACCTTTACTGACCACATCAGGGAAAACCATGTCTATGCTGCCGATTGTAACATAGAAGTATCTGTCAATCAAAGGGTTGATGCCATCAGTCACATCAAACTTGATGAGGTCTCGAATTCCCTCTTGTCCATTGTGGATGTACACAATCAGACCCTGATCCACCTCGCTTTGTGTAATATTCATTCCAACTGTGATATTTTGCAACGTCCCTGAAGGCGTCGCTCTTTGCAAATACCCTTGACTGGGTCCGTATCGAATTATATATGTTAGCGTGCTATCCTCAGAGTCCAGATCAGTAGCTTTTAAAACATCGCTGTTAATGACTTTCACATCACCTATCTCTATTTCAAGGCCATCATTGATTGCCATCCTTGGGGTTTCGTCGTCCACAGGGATAATCATAACAATGACTGTTTTCTCCACACTGAACTTTCCATCTGTAAGAACAATATCAAAGCTGTCCTCTGTGGTCTCTGAGTCATCATGCTCATACACGTAGCTGGAGGCCTCCCTGATCTGATCCAAGGTAAAGTTAGACACAGGGACGGTGCCAGTAGTGAGCTGATTGAGAATAAATCCATGCTTGGGGGGTTTGGTGATGATGAATGTCAGCTGATCAGAGGGGAGATCAGCATCAGCACCATTCAGAATGGGAGTGTCAATAACTATGTTCATGCCCTCCATAACCACAAACTCTCTCATGTAAATCTCTGGCTTTTCATCATTAGAGGGGATTATGGAGATGGGGAAAAAGTGCCTTTCAGAGAAATTGATGCCATCAGAGCATCTGAATGTAAACCTGTCTTCTACTGGCTCGACTCCTTTGTGAATGCTTTGAACATAATAAATGTGATTCTGTTTGATGTCCTTGATGGTGAAAGCACTAATAGCTGTTCCAGACCTGGATTTCTCTGAGCCTGGGGCTGGGGAAATATTTTCCACATACCCTGAAGTCGGCTGTACGATGATTGTACATAGAAGGTCATCGCTGGGGGTGTCGACATCATCTGCGCTTATGTGGAGAATCTGAATGGCATGCTTCTCTCCCTCAACAACAGTGAACTGCGGCCCCACAAAGACCTCTGGAGCCTGGCTGTCCAGAGGAAGAATGGTGACATGCACTCTGACACCTGTGATCTTATTTCCTCCGACAGTCCACTCATCAGACATGTCTGTCAAAGTGAGATTGAAAAAGTCCTCCTTTGTGCTTGAGCCTATCTCCCCACTTGTGTGAGCATAGACCACAAAGCCATTAATAATATCAGCTTGGGTGAATGTGCCCGATGAAACACCTCTAACCAGGATTTCACCCAATGACGGCGGGTCTTCAACTATGAAGGTTAATCTGAGGTCATCTGTGTCCTCATCTCTTCCTTGAATGACATTACTTGTGATTTCTGTTGCTCCATTTTCCAGTACATCTATGTAGGAGCCAATTGTGCCAGCAGGAAGACTTATAGTTGGAGCCTCATCATCAATTGGCTTCACATTGATCTTTATAGTAATTGGGACTATGTGCACCCCATCGCTGACATCTATTTGTATGGAATCTACTGTTGATTCATCTCCATTATGAATGTATGAAATTAGGCCATTTGCAATATCCTCTAGACTGAAAGCATTTCCTTTGGTCATATCAATGAATGTAAACTGGACCTGACCATGCAGTGGTGGCTGAGTTAAGGTGAAGGTTATCTTTTTCTTTTCCGTGTCTGTGTCAGAGGTGTCCAGCTCAGCACTCGTAAGGATATGTCTGCCACGCTCAAGCACAGTAAATCCAGAGTTCTTTATTTGAGGCGGCTTGTTGTCCACAGGCTTTAAAAATATAGTGAAAACCCCTTCTACAGTATTCCCAGAAACATCCTCAACAGTGTATCTAAACTGCAAAACATGAGTGGTAATTCCAAGCTCAAGATCAGGTGGTTTGTAAGCTATTTTGTGGTGATTGATTTGAGCCTGAGTGAAAGTTGTGACTTCGGTGTTTGGATTTTCAGTCAATACCAAAGCTCCGAGTACAACAGGGCTGTTCTCATCTGTGTCTGTCGGTGGCTGCACGATTGTATATTTGAGATCACGATCGTCTGAATCGAGGTCAGTGTAACGGAGGAATTTCTTTCGGAAGTAAGTAAGCTGATACTCATGCACAGTCATTTGCAGCGTCGCCCCAGGGTACAGTTCAGGTGGAAGGTCGTCAACAGGGAGAATTTTGATGTCAAATGAGCTTTGACCTGATTGATTTGGTGGGTCATTGTCATCTTGAACCGTAAACACAAACTGATCCATGACTGTGCTGGTACTGTGAGGTCCAATGTGCTTGTAAAACAGTTTACCATCAGTAATATCCTGCTGCAGCCATTCAGTCACTACTTTCTCATACATTTCGTCCTCTGTATTAAACTTCCAGGTTGATGGGTCTTCTGGGGCCTCAGACTGACGCAGCATCACCTGTCCCAGTGTGGAAAAAGGAGGCTCGATTGTGAATTTAATTGTGGAATCTTCTGAGTCGATGTCTGCTGCACTGAGCATAAGCGAGGTGATAGGCATCATTTGGTTTTTGAATAAAACCAAACCAGTGTTGGCATTTATAATGGGAGGCTCGTCATCTGTCGGCACAACAGTAATAGGAAACAGAAACTCCACCTCATTTGTGCCATCTGTCATTCTGAAAACAATATTATCACTGTACGTGTCACTGCCATCATGTTGATAAATTACTACACCAGCATCAAGGTCAGCTGGGGTGAAAAATTTCCTCCTGGAGCCAAGAACAGTCAATTCACCATGCCTCAGGCCATCAATAACAGTCATTTTGACTTTCTCTAAATTATCCTCATCACTGATTTCCAGATTCTGTGAACTGGACAGAGGCCTGGACTGACCCTCATACAGCAATTGTCCAGTATTCCTAGTAACCACAGGGGCCAGCGTGTTCATAGGCTTTACAACAATCATGAAAGCAAAAGGATCTGACACAGCTCCCTCTCCATCCACAACCTCAAACTCAATCTGGAAAATCCTCTCAGTGTCCGAATCCACAGCAGGGGGCTTGTAGGCAATTTTCAGCTCTTTGAGGTCTCCTTGGTAAAATGAGGTTATTGGCAAATTCCTATCATCAGTGCTTACTATGTAGCCTTCCTCAAAGGACAGGGGAGATGTAATATTGAAGATTAATTCATCAGGATTAGACTCGACATCCTCTGCAGCCAGCATATCCGTGGTTATTGCTGTCATTACAAACTGATCTACTTCCATCATCATCATGGCAACAAAGCTGGGTTTAGGAGGTATGTTGTCTTCACCCTCTTTGATTCTGACCAGAATCTGGAAAAATTCCTGCTTGAGCAAATTGCCTTCTTTATCATGTAATTCCACAACCATCGGAATGTAATCTCTGTTAGGTGACTTCAAAGCGAAAGTGTGCTGATAACGGGTGTTCATTTTAATAAACTCATCACAGTCCACCATTGTTCCGAGGCTCTCTTCATCCACAAGTTTTCCATACCTGGGCAGCACATTGCCACTGGAGAGGGAAGCTATTTTGCACTGATGCGCACTTCTATCATAGGTGAATTCTAAAATTTTCTTATCGATGGGATTACTTGTGCCGAGCAGTTTTTCAACAGTGAGCGGCATGTTTTTCGTCAGCACCTCCAGCTGTGTAAAAATAACCTCCACCTCCATCATAAAAGGTATTATAATTGTATCCGTTTGCGTGTCGTACCTGAGTTGTAACCTCACTCTATCCTTCGGGGGACTCCGAGAGCCAAAGTGAGAATACTTCACGTCATTGGGACCAAATTCACACGGAAACTTTTTCGGAGACAGGTGTCCAGGCCTTTGAGACAAAGGATCGTTGTCTAGGACTGTTATGCTGCATCTATCACCGGGCTGAACTTGGATAACCAAATCGTTGATGGGATCAATGAAGACTGATCTCCCGAAAGGCACGCGTATCCCATTATTGGCAACCAATATCGTGTCTTCTGACAGCTCAGCCCTCAAAGCGTATGATAATCCATAGCTGTCAAAAACCTGTGCAACCACATCACCTGTCAGAATCACTGCGAGCAGAATCAGAGCGGCGCCAGTCCCGTGCAGATGCGGGTGAATAATCCAAGCCATTTGTAGAGTGGAACTGCAGAGGAAACACCTTCAACTTTGTGCATGCAACCTTGTAAACCGCGTACCTCGGTTAAAGTTGCAAGAGTACAAAATCGGAGTTGGATAATATCACGCACCTGTGAGCACTGAGGTGCACCATTCTCTCACAGTAGCTGTGCACTGATAGCCCAAACTTCATACTCCTGCCTAGCTGGAGTAAGGAGAGCCACGCCCTCCACTCAGCCAATTGGTCGATATCTCTCCTCCGGAACGCGTTAGCCAGGTTTTAAATGGACGTGGTTTGTGTCATTCTGGGTGGAAAAAGAATGTCGCGTCGGATAAACGCTCAGTTTCATTTAGTAAAAGAATGTGGTGCTATTTATGTATTAGACGTGACTTTGCGTATGTCCCCAGCAGAACTTGCAATAAGATATGTGAGCAAGTTACTTCGTTTAAACACGCCAAAAGCAGACTAGCGGTCTTTATTAAATATACATTCAAATATAGTTGAATTACTCCAAAATATCCACATTAATAAGGGAATGAGAAGTCCAGCTGTATCAATGTGAGTGCAGAAGAGCTTTGTCTCCCTCTCCTGGGTTGCGCTGGAGTGAATATGCTCTGCACGTCTTCATTACCCTCCAAACTCACATTTTTTAATACTCACTGTGTTTGTTTGTTTTTAATCCATTTCGGAAAATTTGGTCTATGATTATATTAATATCTCGTGCAATTTGCAATTTGCAGGATTAACTGTCTTAATGTTTTCTGTTTTATTTAAGAAGTCACTGTTTTTGTCACTAGAGATTCAAATTATGCCTTGAAGGCAGTCCTCAACTCTTTTTTTTTTTTTAACCCTGCTCACAATCCACTCCTAATGGGATCAAAAGTTCTATTTATCCAAATCATGTGGGAACATTGTCCTGCTTCTTGCTAGGGCAATCTAATCGCAGAGGTCCTCCAGATGTCAGGTGCTTTCCCCAGCAGAGCACTTTCCTCTGACAAGCTGACAAGCCCAGTCATGAACCTCTCTCTGTACCACTTACCTGGAGAACCAGTGTTGATGAAAAGAACACCCACAAAGATACTGCACTACACAGCAGGGCAGGACAGAATGACTGAATTTTATTCCAAGTAGGGTTGATTTTGGTGCCATGAGCACTGCTGCACAGTCAGATAAGAATTACAAATCTGGTAGATTAAGAAATTTGTCTGGTAGAATCAGACATACGTCCAAAGGGGAGTGTATGGAAAAGAAAAAAAAAAGAAAAATCTTGAACACGTGTGGTATTTTACTGTTCTCACATTCAATTAAAATGTCAGCAAGACAGATTTCTACAACACAGCCGTGGTATTCATTGAGCCCACCTGCAGGAATAGCTGCTCATCTGTGTATATAGTATGTATACAGATACCTAAGATTCCCTGTAAATAGGCAGCAACTCTAGAGCTTTACAGTGCCTGGAAAAATCTGACTTCATTTGCGTTCCCTCTCTTTTGATCCCCTTTAGATGATTTTTCATTCCATCCACAAGCTTGTGGACGCACACATTGTGTCTGCACTTACCAATAGTTATGCATTAATGACACACAAACCATCTTGCAGCTGGCATGTGTTGAAATCAGTACACAGTAGCTGCCATAACAAACGTTGCACTTGAGTTGCACTGGACACTGTTGACAGGGTCCAATTATAAATCTAGCCCAGCAAACTGCAAGGCAAAGCTCCCAGTCCTTGACAGCTCCCAGTTACAAGAGAAAATGAAAAAGAAGATGAATAGGACTTTCTGACAGCAGCAATGGCAGAGAAGGTATTGGATCATATCCAAACCTTCAGGCTTATTTTGGGGAAGTTTGATGATATTCTGTCATATCACATTTATATCAAATTTATTGAAAATGACCAATCATTCTTAGTAGATAGAACTGTCAGTCCATGCAGCAACTGAAGACTGTAATCATGCTCCTGATGTGCAGAGGATTTATTGCTGGGTAGTAACCATTGGCCCGGGACTGAGGTTTAAAAATTGCACTTCGGCTCAATTTCACATACCACTTGTGTTTATCGAAGTAGGAGCTGATTTCAGGTTGCTCAAGTTTTCACGCTGCTGACAGCTGACAACAAAAGTTTCCAGGCTCTTTGTTCGGGAGTTCGACTACTCTTTGTTTGTCGCTGTTAACACTCAAACCTTGGTTTACTTTGTTTCGAGACAACTTTGGTGACAGCTAACTACACTTTTACCAGCCGTCCAAAGACAGTGTCTATGTAGAACAAAAAGATACATATATTTACACTAGGTGGATCATATATCCAAAAATGCCATGTTTTTGCTTGTTGTTTACTGAAAACCTAGCTTCCAGTTTCCTCTCAGCTGGATGCCCTCCCAACAGGCTAAATACTGGAAGACTTGTATTCCCTCCTGTCAGAAACAACACTGTTATTTTAACCATTTTCACAGAGATATACATCATGTAAGGTGCCTTGAGCTCTGAGAAGTGACATCAAGTCAACCTGATACTTGGATAATGAGGCGCTGCAGGATGGACCATCTGTGCCTTCAGCCTGAGCTCAAATCTGGAGCCAAACAGACTCTTCACATTGTTTTGTTATGTGTGTATTCTGTCATTATTAACATTAACCACTATGTCTGGCATTAACATCATTTGAGATTTATACCCTTTAAATGTGGGTGGAATGCAACTGTTAAAAAAGCAATATTGTAATTAATAGACCACACAATGCATTAATTAAATCGAAATTAATTAAGCCGCTTCCCTTTCTCCCTTGTGCTCTTGATAAACGTCTCTTTTGGCACTACTGTGTTTGCTTCAGAGTTCATAAGTGACTCTGTTCCAACAATTGCCTTGACTTATCAGGACTATTTTTGCTGGTGGTCATTCCCTAGAGACAATGCAACCCTGGACTCAGTGATCTCATTAGGGCTATTTTAGCTCATCATTTCTCTGTAACACTGAGTTGAACCTCTAAGCTGAAAAGATGCCAGCTTCTCTGCCCTTCCCTATAAAAGTAAATAGTATAACCCACAAAAGCACGATGCACAGCCTACCAGCAGCCAAATCCATCTTCTCTCATTTATTTTACTCTTGGGATACTAAAGAACAAAAAGGCAGCTGATCTAGTGAAGTGTAATCATATTCTTTATTTGCACTCCCAAATCCCCAGGTGTCTGTGAACCCATGAATTAAGACTATAAAATATGGCCCTAGCACACATACTGCTTGCAAAACAAGTCAAGTATATTTATGGCATTCTTTTAAATAAATAGCTACAATGCAAAGTACTTTGCAAAAATCCAGGGATAATCAACAGATAGAACCAATTTTATGAACTGAGACATAATTTTATGTGCATGTGGAGCTACCTTCGTGTGTATAAAATATAGGTTGGCCACATTATGTTGACTTCCACTTAAATCAGGAAAACTGCAGACTATAGCATTTTAGCCTTAGCAGGTTGGATACATGGGTGGAAAAGTGGTGCCAGTGTGACTGATGTATTTGTAGAAGAACGTCATTCTCCACCGATTTCAGAATGAAGTTTGTTGAGCAATAAAACAATTCAGAAAATTAAAGAATTATGAATGAGATCATCATTTATTAATTGTGTAATGAAAAAACAGACTTTAAATTTTCTTTTAGTCAATAGCAGAGTTTATATTTTGTCTTTTTTAAAATTATAGCTATTCGTGGATGTTGATTTTTAATGAAACATGGTATTTCAGGTGACTTCAGAAAAAAATTGCATAAAAGTTGAAATTTAAGTTGAAGATGTTTGCAAATGAGGCAAATCAAGAAAGAAAAATTGTACTTTTTATTAATGATCATAACCAGGTTTGTCTATGGGGCAGGAAAAAAAATCTAGTTCAGCAATGCAGTTGGTTCATTAACCAGTAATATGTCAAAAAATGTGCAAAAAATCATGCAAAGAACCTGGAATAAGGAATAAGGGATAGTGGCTGAAAAATATATGCATGAGAAAAATAAGAAATGGGAAAAGGAATGAATAAAACAATCAGATGAATCACGAAAAAAAACGGATATAGTATTGTTAGTGGTCATGTTAGGATAAGTGTAAATGACAATATGTATGTAGTGTGGTGTGGGGAATCCTTGGCCTATGGAAAAGTCTGATGGCATGTGGCCCAGTGGAAAACGTCTGGTCTGGAACATGTGAACCAACAGAGTAAAAGAAACAGAGCTTGGATTAATAATAAAATGTCTGATCTGAGTTCACAAGTCTCCAATCTACAATAAAACCATTTCCTCTATGTGCTGCTAATTGTTTGATGTAGTTGCCCTCTTGTAAGTAACCATTTTATAATGAGATTTTAATCAAGTGTGATGTGTAACTCTGTGTTACAAATCCTCCACAGTGCAACAATGCTAAAGCAATTGAGGGGCACCAGGTTACTGTCAAAACTGCCTTCATTATGGCTTGGCTCGATATAGTGCCAGTTAAGGACACAAGCACATTTACCCATTCATCTGTAACTGAAAACTGTGTGCAGTCTTTTATGTGTTATTAAAACTCAAAATTATGGGCTTCCTGTAGAGATGTGGTCGCCTACAGGTCAAAGGTTACATCAGTTAATCGGATTGCTGCCGGATACCCCACAGGCCTTCCTACTCTTGATGAGTTTTCAAGCTACGAGGCACTTAACATTTATGCCCACCGTGTGGGCTGAACTCGTTTATGCTGCACAAGAAGAAAGAGAAATGAGATTTCAGCTGGTGAGAGTCACTGCGTGACTTCTGCACATCATTTTGTCATGAGCGGAAAAAGTTGAGCAGAGTAATCGGTGTGGGAAATTACAAATTTTAGTTCATGATCTTCTGCACTGATTTTATTTTATTTTTTTAAGTGCCAGACCTTTTTTAAAGTGGACCAAACACTTCATTTTAGGCAGTCTTTTAAGGTTGTTAAACTTTTCAGTTTCCACTTTATGATGAGCTAAATGTGTTTTCCCTCTCGTCTCTGTTTGATCTAAGTTGGGGACTAAATCGGCGATACCATCAGGACGAAACAGAGAGCAATCACTAGATGCTCGTGAAAAAGCTGCATACACAGCACATGTGGAGATAATAACAATTTAACTCTGTCTGCATTCCAATGTTGTGATTGTTGTGATATGATCCAGATTAATCTATTTTAGAAACCGAACTAAGCACATTTTTGTTTTATTTACTCTGACATAATGACATTTACTGCCTTAGAGTGAGAGCACATATGTAGATGCCTATTGTTCCAATATGCTGGGGAATGTCTCAAATATTTCTAAGTCCCCCTGCCAAGCTGTAATTGACTTAATCTTTCCATTAGCCCCTAGTTGCCAAAGCCAGCTGTCATCTGTTAAAGTTAACTGCTGTAACAAGGTGCTTTTCATGCTTTCTGGTAGATGTGAAGACTCAAGGGGGATTTTTAACCCCCTGACCGCCGGCACAGCACACAAACACACATACTCATGCATACCTCCTCATGCATACCTGTATGTTCCCTGCTGACAGCTCTTATAAGCAGCAGCACACAAACTGACAAATTCTTCATTTTTTTCAGGTTATGGGGCACCGCTGATCTCATTGAGCTTGTTAATACTCCTGTAGACAGAAATAAACAGAACCTATAACCTACACGCATCATCACTTCTCCACAGGTAGCAAACAGAGATAACAAGTCCCTGCAGCTTGCTAGGAGACAAAACCACATATGTAGAATGAGAGAAAGCAGAACTGTTTCTTATATTTCCTTAAATTATTTGAACATGCAAAATTAGCTTACAAAATATAAATTATTACAAAGTTGAATATATATATATGCGTGAATACATGTCTATTTACTTCACTGCCACTACCAGAAGATGGCAACATCACATTATACAGTAAAGCGTACAGTATTGCATCAGAAATATATTATTGTGTGACAGCATGATACAGTGTTAAGAAACACAGACAAAAAAGTCTTATTCTAGTGCAGAACTGATACAAAAATGTAGTTTATTTTTAAGTCTTGATTAATTAAAATTAAGCTGAACAAGGCAATTACAACTTACTATGTTTTACAGCACAATTTCATCCACGTGCATACAGTGAAAACGTACATGCATGGATCTTTCAATAATTAGATGGGAACCGTGCTACAATGAAATTTTCAGACGTGTTCGTTTTGGTTCAGCTTGTCAGTCACGCTATTTTCCATAGTTGTGTTTTCTCACTACTGAAAGACTGCCGGGCTTAATTAGTTCAAGATCTCAACAAATGACTTTGAACTTCTATTGCTAGCTTGACTATTGCATCAGTGTTCAATTTTAGAAGCAGGGTCAGAACCTGGCCAATACATACCACATCTAATTGACAGAAACTGGACTGCAATGCCAAATGAGTTCTACACCCACAGGCACAGCAAATGCCCTGAGGTCCTGTTAAAAGTGAGCATATATAACGCACAATAATGGGAAACGGTGTATACTTTGTTTATTTCAGTTTTTCTTTTATTTAATCATTTATTTTTGTTCTTATTTAATTCAGTCATGACTTTTAAACAGACTGAGGAAACGTCCACCAAATAGTGACTGACTAATGTGAGGTAGAAGGAGGGCTTATATATGTCTGGTCTTCTGTACCAGGCAAAGTTCAGTCAGTTTATCAAGTAATGACTAAATAGAAGCAGGGTCAAAACCTGGTCATACAGTAGCTTTCTCATTAAAGCAACCAACAACAAAATCAACAACTGTAACCCTTAAAACAGATACAAAAAATCTATTGATATATTGTTAATACATTTGTCTTGAATGATGAAAGCACAATTTATCATAGTGGTACAATTTCACAGTGATACAGCAATGTGTGTATCAATATTCCTGACATACTTAATACAATCTCATAACTTTAGAAATATCTGCTGATGGCTGGTGCACCAGAAACCTGATCAAAAGTTTACTACTGAGACCTTTTTTTGTAAGTGCACGGCAGTTCTTGTTATTAATTATGTGCAGATTAAACACATAAATCCCAGGTGCTGGCACAGAAAATAAGAGTCATTGCATACTTGAGAAAAGTGAAAATAGTAATCAACAAGCCGAACTGGGTCGCAGGAGTCTGAGGGGAACAACAAACATCATTAACAAACGTTTGACCTAGAATTTCTAACTCTCATTGAACGTTCTCCTCTTAAGGAAGTTCCTTAAGTTAAGGAAGTCTTAAGGAAGCCTTTCTGTAATTCACTGGTTGGAAACTGTCTTAAAATGATCTTGTAAGTAAATTCAGTGCTTAACAATTTGACCACAAGTCAGTGAAAGGCTTACATCAGATTTACCCTAAATTGCAATTTTAGTAATTACCAAAATCATTTTTTATATTTCTGTTATGCTTAATCCATCAGTATCCACAAGCACTTTCATCAAAATGATTAAAGAGCTTGCTAATGATATTTTCAATGAATTTCAATGAACTTTCAAATTCACTGCTTTACAAAAGCAAATACAAAACACCAAGTGAAACTTATTTACTTGCATTCCTGAACAAATAAATTAGTCAAATACATTTGGCAGATTTCTAAAATATTTGTGTTTTCTTGTTTTAATGACAAGTGGTCTAATACATTTGTTGGACACTGTATATACATATGAATAAAAATAAAAAACTGTAGTAGCCTGGTAGCCTGGTGGCGTAAAAAAAAGAAAGAAAGAAAGAAAGAAAGAAAGAAAGAAAGAAAGAAAGAAAGAAAGAAAGAAAAACATTATTTAAGAGGTCACTAGGATTTCTTAAGAGAAGGCAACATCCCTCTGCCCTCTAGTGGCAAATGCATTAAGTGACTTGGTGAGGGTTGTTTAACTCTAAATCACAATTTCTATCCAGTAAAATCCCACATAATTAAAGGGTGTGGCTTATAAATTTAAAAGAATGTACATCTGGGCACCAGGTGAGCAGGCGCCTATATGCCTAAGTGCAGCCCAGGTTTGAGTCTGTGACCTGCTGCATATCTTCCTCTGTTCTCTCGCCCCCTTTTCCTGTCTACTCATGTTTGACTATCAAATAAAAGCAAAATGTCCTAAAATAAATCTAAAAAGATGTGGGCCCATTTCACTTATGTGCTTGCAAACACTGCCAAGAAGAACATTCATAGGCTTCCGTTTTGTTTAGCGTTAGTGATAAAAGAAATTGGGATAATAGTTTCCAATACCAAGCTTTACATTTTTATGATGTTGATAGTTTTTTCTTTGAATATGGTATTGGGCTCATGTCTCTTAAACGTCTCTGATTATGAGCTTGCCCTCAAAACCAGGTGTCCAGGTCTGTGACTTTATCAAGCTTTTTGAAAAGCTCCCAGCTTAAAGCAGGATTGGACAGGACAGAGATCAGACCTCTCCACCAGAGAAGCCAATGAACTTAGCGAGCAGAAATATTAGGGGAACACGGTGACAATGTACTTATTTGGCAAATATGGTGCCTTGAAAATGCATTTCTTAGCTTCTGATTTCTTAGTTGTTTTTTTTTTGCAATTTGTTCATCAAACAAATTTTGATATTAGATTAAGCCAACCAAGTAAATACAAAATGCTGTTTTTAAATAATTATGTCATTTATTAAGGGGGGGAGAAGCTATCTAAACCTGTCTGGCTCTTTGTAAAAAGGTGATTGCTGCCTTTGTTAAATGATGATTTGATTAACAACTTGGAAAGCTGAATTCAATCTCACAAGCCACACCCAGCACTGATTACTGCCAGACTTGTTGAATCAAGAAATCACTTAAATAGAACCCCTCTGAAGTGAAGCAGGATGAAAGAGCTCAAAAAGCAGCACATTACGCCACAATCGAAAGACACAGCTGAGAAACAAAGTAAGGGACATTTTTCAGTATAGCAAATGTGACAAAGCCATTTCTAAGACTTTGGGACTCCAGCAAAACATGGTTACCCCCCTTATCTACAAGACTTGGAACGGTGGTGAACCTTCCCAGGAATGGCTGGCCTACCAGAATTACTTCAAAAGAACACTGACAACCCATCCATGAAGTAGGAGTAGGAAATATGAGTAGGAAATCACAAGAACCCACTTGCCTCAGTTAAAGTCAATGTTCATGATTCAACAGTAAGAAAAAAAAACCTGGAGAAAAATGAGATTCACGGGAGAGTTCCAGGGCAAAAACAACTGCTGACCAAAAAGAACACAAAGGCTAATCTCACATTTGGCAAAAAACATCTTAACGGTTGCCAAAACCTCTGGGAAAATAATGTGTGGACTGAGTTTGGAAGGTTTGAGTCCTATTACGTCTAGCATAAAACTAACGCAGCATTTCATGAAAAGAAAACCACACCCACAATCATACATGATAGTGGTAGTGTACAGGGAGTGCAGAATTATTAGGCAAATGAGTATTTTGTCCACATCATCCTCTTCATGCATGTTGTCTTACTCCAAGCTGTATAGGCTCGAAAGCCTACTACCAATTAAGCATATTAGGTGATGTGCATCTCTGTAATGAGAAGGGGTGTGGTCTAATGACATCAACACCCTATATCAGGTGTGCATAATTATTAGGCAACGTCCTTTCCTTTGGCAAAATGGGTCAAAAGAAGGACTTGACAGGCTCAGAAAAGTCAAAAATAGTGAGATATCTTGCAGAGGGATGCAGCAGTCTCAAAATTGCAAAGCTTCTGAAGCGTGATCATCGAACAATCAAGCGTTTCATTCAAAATAGTCAACAGCGTGTGGAAAAACCAAGGTGCAAAATAACTGCCCATGAACTGAGAAAAGTCAAGCGTGCAGCTGCCAAGATGCCACTTGCCACCAGTTTGGCCATATTTCAGAGCTGCAACATCACTGGAGTGCCCAAAAGCACAAGGTGTGCAATACTCAGAGACATGGCCAAGGTAAGAAAGGCTGAAAGACGACCACCACTGAACAAGACACACAAGTTGAAACGTCAAGACTGGGCCAAGAAATATCTCAAGACTGGTTTTTCTAAGGTTTTATGGACTGATGAAATGAGAGTGAGTCTTGATGGGCCAGATGGATGGGCCCGTGGCTGGATTGGTAAAGGGCAGAGAGCTCAGACGCCAGCAAGGTGGAGGTGGAGTACTGGTTTGGGCTGGTATCATCAAAGATGAGCTTGTGGGGCCTTTTCGGGTTGAGGATGGAGTCAAGCTCAACTCCCAGTCCTACTGCCAGTTTCTGGAAGACACCTTCTTCAAGCAGTGGTACAGGAAGAAGTCTGCATCCTTCAAGAAAAACATGATTTTCATGCAGGACAATGCTCCATCCATCCCCTCCTTGAATCGCTACCTTATCATGGTGGAGGGGTTTGTGTGTCACAGGGATCCCAGGGGCTATGTTGTCTGGGGGCTTTTGCCCCCTGGTAGGGTCTCCCATGGCAAATTGGCCCTGGGTGAGGGACCAGACAAAGAGCGATTCATAAGACCCTTATGAAAAGGACACCGAGGGAACAGTTTACCCTGCCCGGGATAGGGTTACCGGGGCCCCGCCCTGGAGCCAGGCCCGGGGAGGGTGCCCGAGGGCGAGCGTCTGGTGGCCGGGCCTTAGTCCATGGGGCCCGCCGGGCACAGCCCGAAGAGGAGACTTGGGCCCATCCTCCCGCAGGCCCACCACCCGCAGGAGGCGCCATAGGGGTCGGGTGCATTGTGTGTCGGGTGGCGGCCAGGAGCGGAGGCCCTGGCGGACTGACCCCCGGCTGCCAAGACTGGCAATAGGGACATGGAATGTCACCTCTCTGGTGGGGAAGGAGCCTGAGTTAGTGCGTGAGGTTGAGAGGTACCGGCTAGATATAGTCGGGCTCACCTCTACACATGGCTTGGGCTCTGGAACCAGTCTCCTGGAGAGGGGCTGGACTCTGTCTCAGTCTGGAGTTGCCCCTGGTGAGAGGCGGCGGGCTGGGGTGGGTATCCTAATATCCCCTCGGCTTGCTGCCGGTACGTTGGGGTTTTTCCCGGTGGACGAGAGGGTTTGTTCCCTGCGCCTTAGGGTCGGGGAACGAGTCCTGTCATCTGCGCTTATGCGCCGAGTGGCAGTTCAGAGTACCCAGCCTTCTTAGAGTCCCTGGGGGGGGTGCTGGAGGGTGCTCCACCTGGAGACTCTGTTGTCCTGCTGGGAGACTTCAATGCTCACGTGGGTAACGACAGCGAGACCTGGAGGGGCGTGATTGGGAGGAACGGCCTCCCTGATCTGAACCCAAGCGGTGCTCTGTTATTGGACTTCTGTGCTAATCACAGTTTGGCCATAACGAACACCCTGTTCGAACATAAGAGTGTCCATAAGTGCACGTGGCACCAGGACGCTCTAGGCCGTAGGTCGATGATCGATTTTGTAATCGTATCAGCAGACCTGCGACCATATGTTCTGGACACTCGGGTAAAGAGAGGGGCTGAGCTGTCAACTGATCACCACCTGGTGGTGAGTTGGATCAGGTGGCGGGGGAGGACGCTGGACAGACCTGGTGCACCTAAACGCGTAGTGAGGGTGTGCTGGGAACGTCTAGCAGAGGCCCCAGTCCGCGAGATCTTCAACGCACACCTCCGGCAGAGCTTCAACAGCATTCCGAGGGAGACTGGGGACATTGAGTCCGAATGGACCATTTTCAGCGTCTCCATTGCCGATGCTGCTGCATTGAGCTGCGGCCGCAAGGTGGTTGGTGCCTGCCGTGGTGGTAATCCCCGAACCAAATGGTGGACACCAGAGGTGAAGGGAGCCACCAGGCTGAAGAAGGAGTCCTATCGGGCTTGGTTAGCCTGTGGGACTCCGGAGGCAGCCGACAGGTATCGACAGGCCAAGCGGAATGCGGCTCGGGCAGTGGCTGAAGCAAAAACTCGGGTGTGGGAGGAGTTCGGAGAGGCCATGGAAAAAGACTTTCGGACTGCCTCGAAGAGATTCTGGCAAACCGTCAGACGTCTCAGGAGGGGAAAGCGGTGCTCTACCTGCACTGTGTATAGTGCTGGCGGAGCGCTGCTGACGTCGACTGAGAAAATTGTCAGGCGGTGGAAGGAATACTTCGAGGACCTCCTTAATCCCACTGACACGTCTTCCGAGGAGGAAGCAGAGTCTGGGGATGAGGGGAATGACCCGCCAATTTCCGGGGGCGAGGTCACTGAGGCAGTTAAACAACTCCTTGGTGGCAGAGCCCCTGGTGTTGATGAGGTCCGCCCCGAGTTCCTGAAGGCTCTGGACATTGTAGGGCTGTCCTGGTTGACACGCCTCTGCAATGTTGCGTGGAGATCAGGGGCAGTACCTGTGGACTGGCAGACCGGGGTGGTGGTCCCCATCTTTAACCCTTGTGTGGTGTTCGTATTTTTGTTACTCAGCCAGTGTTCATGGGTCTGGTGGACCCGCTAGAGTTTTGGCTTTCCAAATTAACACTATCAAACAATTTTATGTTAAATTACTCAACAGATGTTTACTTCATCCCAATTACAAGACATATGAACAGCAAACATGGTTAATTTTTTCCCTTTACCTTTGTTAGATCACATTTATGAATTAATGTGCTTCTCGTTTTTCTTTTATATAAAATGTTATAAATAAATCAGTTATAATCAAGTGGAGTGAGTGGAAAGACACAACACATTTACACGTGAAAAAATAATTAATTGTTTAATTTTTCTTTTGAAAAAAACTGAACACGGGTCTCACAGACCCGAACACCATACAAGGGTTAAGAAAGGGGACCGGAGGGTGTGTTCCAACTACAGGGGGATCACACTCCTCAGCCTCCCTGGGAAAGTCTATGCCAGAGTGCTGGAAAGGAGAGTTCGTCCGTTAGTCGAACCTCGGATACAGGAGGAACAATGCGGTTTTCGTCCTGGTCGCGGAACACTGGACCAGCTCTTTATCCTCTCCAGGATACTTGAGGGTGCATGGGAGTTTGCCCAACCAGTCTACATGTGTTTTGTGGACTTGGAGAAGGCATTCGACCGTGTCCCTCGGGGTGTCCTGTGGGAGGTGTTGCGGGAATATGGGGTGTCTGGCCCATTGCTACGGGCCATTCGATCCCTATACAACCGTTGCAAGAGCTTGGTTCGCATTGCCGGCAATAAGTCGGACTCGTTCCCGGTGGGTGATGGGCTCCACCAGGGCTGCCCTTTGTCTCCGGTTCTGTTCATAATTTTTATGGACAGGATTTCTAGGCGCAGCCAAGTGGCGGAGGGCTTTCGCTTTGGTGGCCTCAGAATCTCATCTCTGATTTTTGCAGATGATGTGGTTCTGTTGGCTTCATCGGGTGAGGGCCTCTGGAACGGTTCGCAGCCGAGTGTGAAGCAGCGGGAGTGAGGATCAGCACCTCCAAATCTGAGGCCATGGTTCTCAGCCGGAAAAGGGTGGAGTGCCAACTCCGGGTCGGGGATGAGTTCCTGCCCCAAGTGGAGGAGTTCAAGTATCTCGGGGTCTTGTTCGCGAGTGATGGGAGAAGGGAGCCGGAGATCGACAGACGGATTGGGGCTGCAGCTGTAGTAATGCGGACGCTGCACCGGTCCGTCGTGGTGAAGAGGGAGCTGAGTGTAAAAGCGAAGCTCTCAATTTACCGGTCGATCTACGTCCCTACCCTCACCTATGGCCACGAGCTGTGGGTAGTGACCGAAAGAACGAGATCGCGGATACAAGCGGCAGAAATGAGCTTCCTCCGAAGGCTGCTGCCCCCGCGACCCGGCCCCGGACAAAGCGGATGAAGATGGATGGATGGATGGATGGATGGACAATGCTCCATCACACGCGTCCAAGTACTCCACAGCGTGGCTGGCAAGAAAGGGTATAAAAGAAGAAAAACTAATGACATGGCCTCCTTGTTCACCTGATCTGAACCCCATTGAGAACCTGTGGTCCATCATCAAATGTGAGATTTACAAGGAGGGAAAACAGTACACCTCTCTGAACAGTGTCTGGGAGGCTGTGGTTGCTGCTGCACGCAATGTTGATGGTGAACAGATCAAAACACTGACAGAATCCATGGATGGCAGGCTTTTGAGTGTCCTTGCAAAGAAAGGTGGCTATATTGGTCGCTGATTTGTTTTTGTTTTGTTTTTGAATGTCAGAAGTGTATATTTGTGAATGTGGAGATGTTATATTGGTTTCACTGGTAAAAATAAATAATTGAAATGGGTATATATTTGTTTTTTGTTAAGTTGCCTAATAATTATGCACAGTAATAGTCACCTGCATACACAGATATCCCCCTAAAATAGCTAAAACTAAAAACAAACTAAAAACTACTTCCAAAAACATTCAGCTTTGATATTAATGAGTTTTTTGGGTTCATTTTGTTGTTGTTCAATAATAAAATTATTCCTCAAAAATACAACTTGCCTAATAATTCTGCACTCCCTGTATGCTGCTTTACAACCTGAATGCCTTGCTGTCTTTGATAAAACCATGAATTCTGCTCTCGACCAGAAAAGTGCTTGATTTAAAACACTTCGGAACAGAGCAGATCAATGACAACAATAACAATAATAACCAGTCCTGCAAATTCCTCTGCACTGATGTAAAAACACTCACTGCTAGATCTTTGCTAATGCTTGTTGTAGCTCTTGCTACAAATATTGGCACAAACAGTTATTAAGTTTAGAGGGCAATTATTTTTTCACATAGAGTGAAGTAGGTTTGGATTGCTTTGTTAATAAGTGAAACAATCATTTAACAACTGCATTTGATCGTTGTCTAATAGTCAGATTTGTTTGATAATCTAAAACAAACACATGACAAATATGCATCTAAGAAATCAAGAAAGGGGCCAATACTTGTTCATACTAAGGTGTGTATACCAGAGGCCATCTGGGTTTTCATATTCCACTGAGAAAATGTTATGCAGTGCTGCTACATCTGTTGTATAACAGCTAATTATAAAGTTCAGATTTCTAGCTTGGTTAAAAGATAAGGAAAGATCATAAGAACAGCACACAAAACTTCTCATTCCCCAAGAAAGTTGTGTACAGTCCACAGTTTGGCTGATGAATTCTGGTTGGAGATCCTTTTGTGTAAATATATCTGATAAATTAGAGTATTTATTCCTCCTTCTGTCGGTTAAATTGATGAATGGACAATTCATGACTGAATGACAGTGTAAAGAGGTTTTGAAATATTAGTTTTTTAATTATTTATTAAGTTTTTACTTGTTATGTGATCTGTATTTACTAAAAGTTCGCCCATTTTAGGTTTTTGTCTTGATTTTTGTTGTCTGATTTTCAATGCAGCAGTTGCCTGCTCCAGGATGTTTTTCTCCTATGGGAGACAATAATCTTATCTTCCACCCATCTATTTTCTTCCACTTATCCAATTTCAGAGTCATGGTTGGTCTGGAGCCTATACCAGCTGCCAAAGGGTAATAGGCAGGGTATGCTGTTCCTAGTCCGTTGCAGGACTGACGCAGGGAGAGAGATAACCATGCACATCTAGAGCCAATTTAGAATCACCAGTTAACCTAACAAGCATGTCTTTGGACTCTGGGAGAAAGCCAGATTAAGCAGAAGGAACCCATACAGACAAACTCCACTCAAACAGACCATAGCCAGCAAAGTAGATTCGAACTCAGAACCTTCTTGCTGTGACACTACAGTGCAAACCACCTTCCTCTGTCTCAGTTTGTCTTAAATAAAATGTACCAAAACAACATATATATATAAGTGCATTACAGTTTGCTTGTAGGATATAAAGGGATGTAATATAAAGAAGGCCAGCTTGCATCCATGCATCAGCCCTCTCTGTCAGCTAATCTCCACCAAAAGTGCATTATAATAAAATATGGGACATGAGCTGATCATACAGGACGTTATTATGGCAAGCAAGTTAACCGGAAATTGTTTTTGTCTAACTGTATCCTGGTTATATTTGATCATTAGTGTTGGAAATCATGCTACACAGACTGCTTGCAGTAAAAACTGTACACCTGCGGCCCCAGCCACACTCTTTATTACTTGAGAGCAACAGGACGCAAAAAGGAAAGCTACACCATCTGCATATACTGTAATAAATCTTTCTTTGCACTGTTATAATTGCATTAGTAAATGCACAAAACAGCAGGCTGTTTTGCAGATTTCTTGCAGGTGCAATGTAATAACAGCTGGAGTTATAACAATAACAGTGATCACAAGTCCTGTAAGTGAGATATTCCAAAGCAGGGGAAATTTGACAGATCATACACGGTGTTCTCTCACACACATACAGTATCTGTTAAAATCACACAACACTCTTACACATGCAAGTTGCAACAACTACAAAGAAAAGGAGGAAATACTAAATGTGAGTGCATGATTCATAGAACATCACTTGATGAAGTCCATCATCTCAAGACTGTCCTCTCACGATGCCTGCAACTGATTAATGTCAGGAATATACCTTCGGAGCAAAACCAAAAGGCTGAAAAAAGACGAGTAAAAGGAATTTACAAGTATGCACCTCACAAAAGTACAGAAGTACCTCGTGCAAAGTCATCCCACATAGCTGTATTTCAAAGGAGGAAGCACCGACGATGGCTGTGGAAGAAAAGGTGGTTTTGAAAGAATTTTTTAAGCCACTTCTGTGTTTGCATTAGCCAGCTAAAGACTCATATTAACCATCTTACATCAATTGGCTGTTGTTCACATAACTCAAACAGCAATCCTTTAACAGCCCAGTGGATATCAGGGATAAAGAGAATTTACAAGATCTCTTGAACAGCAATTTTTACTAGTAAAGTAGATTCTTGTGAACATTTATTAAATAACCAAAAACTTTGCAATACAAAAAAAGACGCTCTTATAGTAGTCTGTGGTTGCTGGATGTCTGTAAAACCCTTGAGTCTACAAAGATGAAAGTGGGAGGCTAGGGTGTTGCACAGATCCAAATCTCTGCTTTTTAAAGTAAATGTGTGATGTTACTAAAGGGCAAATTTTGCATGACTTGGTAATTCCAGGCAAATCAAAGATCTTTGGTATCTGCTCCGCAGTGATGTATATCTATTCCTTGTGGTTTCCAGGAAACATCATTAGCAGACGGGTTACAGCAGCAGAAAACCACAGTGGCTGTCACTTCTGTCGGCTAAGAGCAGGAAATTGAGGCGATCGTTTTTACCAACCCCTAACAATATTGTGTGGTTTGATGACTTTTGATTTCTCCAACAAAACTACATGGTAGTCTTAAATTTGGCACAAGCAATATGAAAGCATGGATCCATTGTGCCTTTTTTTCCCCCAACTGTTCAGGCTAGTGGTGGTGGTGTAGTGGTGTGGGGGATTGTCAGTATTTAAAAACCACAGCCTACTTTAGTGTTGTTGCTTTCCATATCGATCCATTTATGATCACAGTGTACTCGTATTCTGAAGATTAATTCCAGTAGGATAAGGCGCCTATAGTCACAAAGCTCAATTCATCTAAAACTGGTTTCTTGCACATGACAATCAATTCACGCTGCTCAAATGGTCGCCACAGCTACCAAAAACAAAATCTCTGCGGGAGGCAATTCTGAAGGCAAAAGAGGGTCCAAACGAGTAGCAATGTTTATCTAATGATTTGGCCGTTATCTAATAATAACAGTTACAATTTGTTCGTGTGAGAGTATAGCTCACATAAACAAATTTTAACTGTTATTATTTTTTTTAGTTTATTTATTTTGTATGATTTTAATCCCGCCCTTAGGAGACTAGTGATTTTTGTTTTCTAGGCAACGTTATTCCTCGTTTTGTTCCTTCGTTTATTTAGCATTATCCCCGACACCTGTTACACCACTGTTAATGTCCTTAAATCTACAAAGAAAGTTACCGTGTATAGAAATTGCGCCTGGATGAACGTCACGTACTGTTTTCTTACGTGTATTTTACAGAGAAATATGCGGTAAATTGAAGGAAAGGGGTGGGCAGGGGACCTGACATGCCATTAAGTTGCAGACTCTTTGGTGGAGACTTCAGAGATTAAAAACAATCAGAGCACGCAGCTTCCCTTTCCGACTGCAGCTGTGCGCGG
This sequence comes from Astatotilapia calliptera, assembly GCF_964374335.1. Classification (NCBI taxonomy): domain Eukaryota; kingdom Metazoa; phylum Chordata; class Actinopteri; order Cichliformes; family Cichlidae; genus Astatotilapia; species Astatotilapia calliptera. The sequence goes on from NC_137435.1 coordinate 8,941,357, forward strand.
AGCTTCGTCGACTGATTCATGTGATTTACAACTGGAAAACATCAGGAGGTAAAGTTTGTATTCCTTCGTGCATTATTAAAGCCACAGTTAAACAAGTATTAGGGTACTTTAAACGAAAACTAAAGGATTTTAGTCGCTTGTTTTCGTGCATTTTTAAGCGAAAAACAACTTTAATCATCGTTTAGATGACGATGATATGTTATTGTTATTCGTTGTGTTAGTATGGGTGATTAATTATATATTTTACAATGTTTTAAAGGCAAACATACGTATTTTTATTTGTTTTTTTAATTTGTTTGATTTGTTTTTGGTTACGCACTGGCATCTCAAAATGTGTCATGTGAGCAGAAATGTGTCTTTTTCGTGTATAGAAGTATAACACGGTCAGTCTTTGTCAGTAGTTGACTTGGTATTTTTTCTTGTCTTTATTTTTCAGTCATTCTCCGTGAAGACTGAGACAGTTTGGGCAGCAATGTCTCAGCTGTACTATAAGAAAGCTGACAGCTCCACGTACAGGGACCGCATCCCTCTGCGGATCGTGCGGGCAGAATCGGAGCTCTCTGCTCTGGAGCGGGCCTACCTGGGGGCTGTAGAGAAGGGGGACTACGCCAGCGTGAAGCAAGCTCTGGAAGAGGCTGAGATCTACTTCAGGATCAATATCAACTGTGTGGACCCCCTGGGACGCACAGCTCTGCTCATTGCTATTGAAAACGAGAACCTGGAGATTATTGAGCTGCTCCTCAGCTATAATGTACACGTGGGTGATGCCCTGCTACATGCCATCCGTAAAGAGGTAGTGGGGGCCGTTGAGCTGCTGCTCAACCACAAGAAGCCACGTGGGGAAAAGCAGGTACCATCTGATTTGCAGTTATTGCTGACCTTTGAATATACTGATTTTTTTTTTTCATTAATTTATTTGTTCAGCCTGGCATTGGGAAAATCTGCGAGCCTCATGTGGTTAATGTAAATTATGTTATATTATATTTTGTAATGTATTTGTATAAAGACATGTTGTGGCAAGGTTACATTTGAGCAGAAGTGTCTCAATGTCTTACTACAAGCTACTAATTATTATATGGTTATATTTGTATACAGAAATATGTTGTTAAATATTTGTATATAAACTCCTCATATGTTTAAGTAGGAGCAGTGAGAAAAATCATTTTATTTTCTAGTCTGACTCTGAAAGAGATAAGATGCAAATAAGTGTGTTCTTTGCCTTTGTATTCTAGCTACGACTGGATGATTTAGGGAATAAAGCTATTATCTTCTCTCATAAGTTACCGAACCCCTACTTCCGTGGGCCTTTCTGCTACAGCTTTTACAACAAATTAGCCATTCTCCACAGTCTGTTTATCAGACTCTTTGAGAAAGGCCCCGCTTGTGTTCAGCTTCTTGACATCTTTGTAAATGAGGTCTTCCAGTACTGCTTGCTTCTCTCTATGTATTCTGTGAAAAGGGAAAAACAGGGTGTTGCTTCCAACCAGGAAGCCACTTTGAGGCCAGCTGAACCACAAGCCATTAGTTGTGTGCTTGCTGTTAGACAAGATGGTTAGAGACTGAAGACAAATGAAATTAGATCCAGTCAAAGAGTTGTTTCAGTTCCTGCAAGAGGTTTAAAAGCATTGTACTTTTGTGATAAAATGTTTGTGTACCATAAATGCGTTATTTTATGTCTATTCATTTGTGTGTTGCTCTGTTGGTTTCTTCAAAAGGTTCCATCGGCTCTGCTGGACAAACAGTTTTCAGACTTCACCCCAGACATTACTCCGATCATCCTGGCAGCTCAAACTAACAACTATGAGATCATCAAACTGCTCTTGCAGCGAGGGGTTTCTATACCCCAGCCACACGCTATACGTTGCAACTGTATGGAGTGTGTGTCCAGTTCAGACGTGGATGTCCTGCGTCACTCCCGTTCTCGTCTAAACATCTACAAGGCCCTTGCCAGCCCGTCACTCATTGCCCTCTCAAGTGAGGATCCTTTCCTCACGGCATTTCAGCTTAGCTGGGAGCTGAAGGAGCTCAGCACGGTGGAGAACGAATTTAAATCAGAGTATGAAGAGCTGTCCCGTACATGTAAACAATTTGCAAAGGACCTCTTGGACCAGACTCGTAGTTCCAGAGAGCTGGAAGTAATCCTCAATTACCGTGACAACATCAACCCATTGCTGGATGAGAACATTAATGAGCTTGCCCGACTGAAACTGGCTATCAAATATTCCCAGAAAGAGGTGAGCTTTTATTTGATTTTGATGTGGTCTTTGTCACACTGGAACAAAAAGGTTTTTCTGGATATATTTAAGGTGAAAAAGACATGAATACAGGAATTTGTCTACACCAGTGCACATGCAGATTGGCAACAAGTAATAAGAATCAACCTGTTTGAAGATGACAAGAAATGCGCCAAGATGAGCTGTAAATGGCCTGGGTGGAGATGTCCTGTGGGAGTTTAGAGCAATATGTAATTGCCAGGCTGGCTCTTAGCGATGCATTACAGTAACCCTCTTAGAGAATCCCATGATAATTGGATAATTGAGGATAATGATGGGAGAAGTAATGGCCATTTCCCTGAAATACAAACTCATAATATTTTAAACTGGGTGGGGACCGTTTAGTGTCTTTTAACATATTCTCTGGATATTTATCAATTGCATACTAGTTTTGTATTATTTGCTGCAAATGAAAGAAAACCTACTAATAATTAGATACCTTGGCATTCACACAAAGATCTGTGTCATTCATAATTATATGTATATTTAATTTATATTGGAGTATAACGGTACATTGCATGAATATCAACCTAACACAGAGCAGGTGACAACAAGTTTTTAAAAGGTGGTGCTTTTGGTGTCAGGTCTTTTTTTCACACCTAAACGGCGAATAGTGTTGGGAGAATCCAGTCACCCTCAGACTCTGTTTTGTTTTGCTACGGGTGGTGTCTCTGTAGAGCATGTATAGAGGCAGAGGCAGGTCACCTGACCCCACCCGCTCCCTGTGAATTCACCTGACAGTGACCAGTGCTATTGTCACATCGGTGCATCACACGGCGTTTATATCAGGAAGCTGTTAGAGTAAACACCAGTTAATGTTCAATCCACCTGGCATTCATGTTTTCTCGTGCAGCTATTTCTGGTATATGGTTTAACTCGACTTACACTGTTACAAATTCAGGATTGCTTTGTTTGTTTTGGTGTTTCCTGGATAACAGACTGGAATATAAAGTACACATTGCGTGCACTCAGCGGGTGTCTTTCATTTATTCCACTCATTAAAGAGGCTGTGTGGAACTTTTGGGTCTTGTTTGTGTACAGCAGTTGTATAGTATTTGCAGAGTTAATGGCTCATACCACCCATGTAGTCTTAGAATTGAGGCTTTAAGAGTATTTTGATGACACAGTTGGTGACATGAATAAGAAAGATCAGTATGACTGCCAACAGTTCTGTGTGCTACAATTTATCTCCATGGAAAAGGCTTTAGACAGGCCTTCCTACTAATTTTGTTTATCTAATCATTTGGCCTAAATGAACTCCAGTGAGCCTGAAGTGAGAACAATGATCTTGGTAAGAAAAAGAAAAAGATTTTTTCTTTCTTTTTTTAAAAACATTTTTGACATTTGATTTTCAGCTTATGTGATTATTTGTAAATTCTACATCAGCACATTAAAAAAAAAAAAAGCATTAGCATTATATTTAATGGGCCTTATAGAAAACTGTTCCCATTACCCCCAACCATGGTGTCTCCCTCTGGAACCTGGTTCTGCCCGAGGTTTCTTCCTGTTAAAAGGTAGTTTTTGCTTTCACTGTTTATTGCTCATAGGGGGTCTCTGTATTATTTTGTATTATGATACCTTGTCATGAGACAAGGTAACATTTTTCCAATATTCTGGTGACTTGATTTTAACTTTGTGACATGCAGAGTTATCCTGATGGAAGGAATCGTCAAAAAATGGGTACACTGTGGTCATAAAGGGATGAACATGGTCAGCAACAACACTGAAGTACACTGTGGTGTTTAAATGCTGATCGCCCACACCATACATCACTATCACTAACCTGGACTGTTGAAAAGCTATGGTTTCATGTTGCTTATGCCAGATTCTGACCATACCGTGTCTAGTCTATCACTTCAAAGCCATTTGGCCATTCTCCTCAGCCAACTGTATCAGAAAATTGCTTCTTACTGGATATTTAGCTTTTTTTTGTTTTTGCATCAGTCTCTGTGCACAGTAGAAGAGTCTGTGTGGGAAAATCCCAGTAGATCAGGAGTTTTCTCAGACCACCCTGTCTGACACCTACAGCCATGTAATATTCAACGTCACTTAAATCATTTCTAATTCTTGTGTGCATTTGAACCTCAGCAAGTTGTTCTGGCCATGTCTGCATGCCATGAGTTGTTGCCATGTTTGCCATCATTAGAAATCTTTGTTGTAACATGTTGTACACATGGACCTAATAGAGTGGCTCATGAGTGTAGAATATCATTCTTTATTAATAACAATAATAGCAATTATCATAACAATTCAGATTAAAAAGACAGACACAGAGCCATGTGATTCAAGGGTTTAAAAAATAAAATTCACTTAAATATTAATTGGACTACACAAACTAGAACTTGTTTGATGTCAGCAATATTAGGATCATGAAAGTCTTCTTTCTTGTATTCTTCGGAGATTTCTCTGGAGGTTTCTTTTCTTGCTACTTGCTGTGCTCACTCTGCTTTTGCACATTTTCCTCTAAACCTGAGCTCAAACTCCAAATCCAAAGTGTTAAGTGTTTAAAAAGTACAAAATATATTTAACTGATTTTGAATTTTGGATTCTCAGTAACTATTAAAAATAGTGGTAGTGTTATCTGTGAATTTTTAGATAGTAGAGTGAATATCAATGTTCTGTATGATGCAATTTGCAATATATTGTGAAATAGAAGTAAGAACACTAATTGATGTAGGAGTCTAGCGTGAGATCTGTGTAGGGTCATTTTCACCTTCAAAAAATATCCCCATACACAATCTGTTCCTTCCAGATGTCACCATTTGCCTCCAGTCATTTTATGTAAGTTCAAATCTGTCCAGGACAGTTACTGAAGGAAACTTTGAAAAGGCAGATTCTGCACTGATAGATGACCTCATCACCCGCAACAAAATGCTTTTTAGTACCATAATTGGGATCCATTTAGCCATAACTGGGTTACACTGAAATTGAATTCCATCACCATCTGCAGATGTCCAACAGACTTTTATATCAAATCTCATAGAGCAGAGAAAATGTGCATGGGGAAAAGATTTGGCAATCATTTCTTAACAGAGCGTTGAACATCACTTTAGAAATACCTTTTTGAAACTCTTTGTTTTGAATGAATGTTTCTAGTCGTTTTGCAGTTCTTGATCTTTTGTGGCAAAAAACGTGCACATCTTTTGTGTACCATTAATTACCGTTTTTTCTGTTTAGTCAGTTTTTGGTTGGACCTGAGAGACAGATGGGTAAATAAAAAACAATTTATTTCATGTAAACATCTGTAATCTTTATTTGTCTCTCTCTTTGTCTCCTAGTTTGTTGCTCAGCCCAACTGCCAGCAGCTGCTGGCGTCTCGCTGGTATGATGAATTCCCAGGCTGGAGGAGGCGTCACTGGGCAGTAAAGCTCATCACTTGTATCTTCATTGGCTTTGCGTTTCCACTGTTATCCATCTTCTACCTGATCGCTCCAAAGAGCCGCTATGGCTTATTCATCCGTAAGCCTTTCATCAAGTTCATCTGTCACACTGCTTCCTACCTGACCTTCCTCTTCCTGCTCTTCTTGGCCTCGCAGCATCTACAGAGTGATGATCGGTTGGAACACCGTCAGGGCCCACCACCCACCATTGTGGAATGGATAATCCTGCCCTGGGTGCTTGGTAATAATACACACACATATTGCAGACTCTTTTTTAGACTGCACTCCTGTGTACATGAACACTGTAGTCTAAGCAGAGGTTTGTCACATGATTTCATTCATTGCGTCTCATGTGTGTTTGCCTCGGGACAAATACCTGAGCAAAAATACAACAATGACACGTCTTATTTTCATTCCTTGAAGGCTTTTTATGGGCTGAGATCAAACAGATGTGGGATAGTGGTTTTGAGGACTACATAGATGACTGGTGGAACCTGATGGATTTCATAATGAACTCTTTGTATCTTGCAACAATTTCACTGAAGATTGTTGCCTATATTAAGGTAATTTATATTAAAGGCTTCTATCTGTCTGTCTGTTTTATTTATTACTTTGTGCTGGAGTAACCATCATGCCGGAAAAATTGACATTGTGTGCTATCAATATTGAGCATGTTTGACTATTGTTCTTTTTTTTTTCAACAGTATAGTGCAAAGTGCCAGTTGAGAGACACCTGGGAAACGTGGCACCCAACATTGGTGGCAGAGGCATTGTTTTCCATCGCCAACATTTTCAGCTCCTTGCGTCTCATCAGTCTTTTCACTGCCAACTCCCATTTGGGGCCTTTACAGATTTCATTGGGCCGCATGCTTCTGGACATACTTAAATTTCTCTTCATCTACTGTCTAGTGCTGCTAGCATTTGCCAATGGCCTCAACCAGCTCTATTTTTACTATGAAACAAATAATGGGACTTGCAAGGGCATCCGCTGTAATCAGCAAAACAACGCTTTCTCCACGCAAGTTGAAATTCTTACATAAATTACCCCTGAAAATCTGACTTGATTAATATGTTTGTTTTTCCAACAGTGCATGCTGTGATGTATGGTTGTGTTCTTTTTAGGCTATTCGAAACACTGCAGTCATTATTTTGGTCTATCTTTGGGCTGATTAACCTGTACGTGACGAACGTGGAGCCGGACCATACATTCACAGAATTTGTCGGCTCTACCATGTTTGGCACCTATAATATCATCTCCCTGGTAGTGCTTCTAAACATGCTAATTGCAATGATGAACAACTCATACCAGCACATTGCTGTAAGTAGCAAACTAAAGATTACACAATTATTTATTTTAGAGTTAGATTATTAGAGTTATCAAAATAATCTGCCTAATCTGCTCTATGAATTGTTTGTGTTTCTTTTCAGGATCATGCAGACATAGAGTGGAAATTTGCACGAACAAAATTATGGATGAGCTATTTTGAAGAAGGGGGAACTTTGCCATCTCCATTCAATTTAATACCCAGTCCAAAGTCAGTTTATTATCTAATTGGATGGATAAAAACACATTTGTTTAGGAGACCAAGCACAAAACGTCTTGAAACCTTTGAAACTTTGGGGGTAAAGTGTTTCCAGAGATTTTCTCTGACCTGTACTGTCACCACTGCATGTTATACATTTTCATGCATGCCTGTTTATACCCTGTCTACTATTACAGCCTCTAAGTGGCTTCGAAAATGAATTCATCCATGTTAATGTGTGTCAAACGATTACCTATTGAAAAAGGGCAAGTAAGAAAAAAAAATCACCTAATCAGTGAAAATGGAAATAACCCGGTGCTGTCTTAATGAGCCTTTTGTTTTTCTTGTAATTGCAGAGACGTGCAGCTGAAAATGTAAAATTAAGCCATGAGTATCAGGTAATAATTTGTATTATATTGCACTGTATTGTTTATTATTTTTGTTGTTTTTTTACTATCCTATTTTGATTGAATGTAAATGGTTAAATGTAAACATAACTCTTTGCTTGTTTAAAAATAATGTGTTTTAGGAGGTTTTGAAGAACCTCATGAAACGATATGTGGCTGCAATGATTAGAGATGCCAAGACAGAGCAGGGGTTGACAGAGGAAAATTTCAAGGTAGCATAAAATTCTTTATCATTTAAGCTTAAGTACCCAGTTGTATTATGTTTTCCATATATTTTTTCCACTGTTTAATCTCAGATTCCCAATAATTGATAGGAGCTCAAACAGGATATCTCCAGCTTTCGCTTTGAAGTTCTGGGAATGATGAAAGGTAAACCTGGGCTAGCAGGTAATATTGCAAGTACCACCTTGGCTTACCCTGGAAATCCATTCAAATATTCTCCTAAATTCCCTACTGATGAGTCTCAACAGAACCAGGACATCTTTGATATGTTCACTGCCACTACCAACACTACCAACACCACCCTACAACCTGCCAAAATCACCAGGTCTGCTTGCTTTAATAGCCAAACCAGTGGTTCAGTTATTTTGTCTACTGCAGGACAGACTCAAAAAGAGGCTGCCAAAGAAGATTCAAACCCTGGATCCCTTCACAAAAGGAAAAAACTCCCTTCTCTGAAATGTGATGAAATATGTTCATTGCCAGAGGAAGAAATGTTGGGTACTGATGAAGAAATGCAAGGAAAACATCAGACTGAGGACATAATTGTGGACGTTTCACAGACTGATGAGAAGGAATTCAAGGACATTAAACCTTCTTGCAAAGAACTTGATAAGGATGGGCCGACAAAATATAACAATTAATCTGCCAGCAAGTAAAACTTAAAATAGTTTATTGAAATAAGTTTGCTTGTGATAAACTGTACTGTAGTAAATTACCTATTCTGCTTAATCATGAATTCTATCCAGTGTATAATGGTATTAGACAATCACAAATTATATGACATGCATACAACCACAAAAATATGTGGTGAGGACAGGCGTCAGTGCCGACTTGATGCTCAAGCAATTGCCAAACATATTACTAATTTATGTTTTAAACTGAGCAATTCATTCCAAAGAATCCTTACAACCCACTGCCTATCTTCTACTCTTTTATTGCCTACTTACTATGCTATGCAAAAATACTGTATCTTATCCAGTTATTTGTACGAAAGAAATAATCAACAGTTTTAACACTGATATTGTATTCAGTACTGGAGGTAATTTGAAATTTAATCATTCTATCAAGTACACAAGCATCTTCTCTCCTACACTGGGAGGTGTAAGGGAAAGCTTTTTTCTTATTTTTGCAGTTGTAGCAGACGATGTAATCTAGATGATGTAATCTAGATTTGGTCCTGTAGTAACTGTTGTAACCTTGCAGGCAGTGTTGCGGACTAGTGAACTACATTTAACTTAATTTATAGTTTAACTTATTTTGCAATAACTTTCAGTTGATCCACAATAATGTAAGCACTTCATTTGTATGTTTTTGTGGGTGCTTAGCTGTTAAAGCTATAACTTTGACCCATTTATTTAAACAGTTTTACGATTGCAGTCAACCAGCTTTTAAACTAGGTATAGCAGGGTGGTATTGCCCAGCGTTCACTAAGCAACATCGTCAGTGATAAAAGTGATGGTTTTTTTTTTTTTTCAAAAGAGTTTTACATGCTGTTTCATCCCCACCTGGAGTTCCTAGGCAACTGTGTGATGGCCAGTGTGCCAGTGTGTGCAATGATTCTTTTTTTAAATATTTTGTTAAAATGTCATATCATATGCAGATTGCCAGTTTAATCTTCTTTTTTTAAGAAAAAATCTGTTTGAAGTTATATTTAAAAGGGGCTCTATACAAATTTCTTCATGTGTTGATTTAGGTGTACTTCTTCCAGTTCTTTCAGTATGATTTACATTTTCATAACACTGCTTGCAAGGTTAAAGGCGTTCTAGAAATATGTGATAACTCTTCAGTTTAGTAACTTGTCACATGTATTTAAATTGCTCTGAATAAATAAAATCAAATGCTAATGTAAGTGTTATCTTGTCTTGCTACCACATGTGCCTCTCTTCAGTTAGAAGTCCTCCAGTTGTTTGGTTGTCTTTTGGTAAGCAATGACATTTCTGTGTGTTTGGTCTATGTCAGGGCCTTCTAAACTACTGAGAAAAGGATTAATGATAGGACCCATAAATACTGTAGAAATAGAAACATATTCTAGAAATAGAATACGTAACTTATTTCTTATTAGAAATCAGCTAAAACTAAATTTTTCTCAGATAATCAGAGACACATCTTGATTTTACATTTGAGAATGAATGGTTCAATGGTACAGTATCTTCAGCAAGGGTGAGGAATGTGTAAATTCGCTTTTGGCTGATTTCTGTTTTTATGTTTTAGCTTCTCTCTGAAACACTTTTTGATTTTATCTTGAAAGGTGCTATAGAAATAAAATGTTACTTAGTTACTTTACTGTGGAATACCTATATTTGTAGTAATGCTGGCTAAAGTTCCATCACTAATCCTGACACACTGGCCGAGGGAAAGGTTGAAGATGAAGAAGAGAACATCAGCTAACTCGCTGGCATGCTCTGAGAGTCCTGCTGCCTTATGGGGGTTGAGCTTCCTCACTGCTGTGTGTACCTGAGCTCATGAGATTGTTAGGCGAGGTGATGAGGGGCAGGTGGTCCTATGTGTATGTTTCCTCTCTGTGTTATAACTGGAGGTCTCAAAACAGGTGTAGAAGGTATTGAGGTCATTGGACACGCTGTCTATGGAGCTGGTGATGCTGGTAGTGCTTGTGTAGTCTGCGATGTGTTGTAGGCCTAGCCACATGTGCCTGGAGTCAGCAGTAGAATAGAAGCCATCCAGCTTCTCTCTGTATTATTAAGGACGGAGTTGTTTAAGTAACAGGAAATAGGACATACTTAGATGTCAGGGTTTTAAGTGTGTAATGGCCCAAGAAAGATGTCTTGGCCCATTGTTGTATGTTATCTTTCCTAATGGCATAACAGTCATCCTTAATAAGGCTATTATTTCTATGTATCCAAATTATTCATCAATATATATATTAGTTACCACTAAGAAAGAGTTAAATGTTAAGTGGAAAAGGAGCAATAAAGTGATTTTGAATGTCTGTAAATCAAATAGCATTATACTTGGTTCTAACCTTTCTATTTGAAAAACTCGAAATTTAAAGGTTTCTATTAATGGTGTGTTTGTTGACCAAGTTCATGAGACCATTGTACTGTGTATAATCTTAGTAAATTATCCTGGACAGAACATATCAAGATAGTTGCTAAAATAGGAAATGGGATTTCTGGGTTTAAAAGACCAGGCTCAACCAGGTCATTTCATGATTTTAATTATTGCCAATTAATATTGATGAGATTTCTTTTTTAAAAAACCTCTCTAAATGTTATAAAACAGTTAACTCTTATGCTTTTATTATGATGTTATACATCTGTGTGGAGATTGTAATAGTGCACTGTTAAAGTTTAAAGACCCGTGACCCCAGGAAGAGTAGCTGCTTTAGCTAATGAGGATCTTAATAAACTAAACCAAACCTAATTGCTTAAATCTTGTTTGTGCTTGGAGAAAAGAATTTAGTAAATAGTTTACCTTTTCTCTACTTGTTTATACAGTCCTTCTTCTATGGAATAGTGTTGCACAGCTGTCCTCAATATGTTTCCTTTTCTCACAGACTGTGTGACGTGTTAGAGGAAAAAAAAACACTAAAGGCATATTTTTCTTTCTCATATATGACAAATAATGCTAATTCTGTTTTTGTTATGAACTATAAATTCTTACATTTGGAGCTCTTCTTATAAAAAAAACCTTTTAAAGTAGTTTTGGCCATTTTTGTAATTGTTATTTTAACCAAAGACCAAGAACAGTTGAGTTGAACAGTCATTCATTTTAAGATAAATCAAGTGGCTTTTTTACCCATATATGTTTTCTTCTCATCACAACTATAAATATGACATGTTGTAGATTTAACTGTGAATCGACTTGTAAAATGAGGTCTGCCTTGAAGAACTACAGAAAAGAACAACTGTTTGAATGTTAGTGCTTTAGTATGACTGCTCTAGTAATAAAACTCTTACATCCACGACTCTTTGTAAGAGGTTATTAAAAGTCATTTTTAATTAGCTGTTAAGCCCAGTATACCTTTTGCCAACCTTGACCTAAATGGAAGAGAAACCTGTATGGTTTTACACTATTGATCACTGAAACTGATGCAGTAAAACTACAGGCTGTTGGTACATTTGAGAGCTTCACCACTGTTAATAATTTAGCACTCAGCACTGATATTTCCGGTTCTCTCTCATGATTGAGAGATTCTGTGGTTAGAAGAAAACTGGTTTATTTCCAAATAGGAGATGAAGCACCATCTAGTGATCTGTGAGGATATTAAAAAAACAAGTGTAGTTGGCTAATGACAATACTATGGTACCTCTGTGTAATGACTATGTAACTAATCATACTATTTAAAGTAGAAAACCTGTGAAAAACATGTCATGATGGTACCTTTCAGGTACAGAGGCCTATCGTGTTGCTACTTTTAACCTGTAGTCAACAACACAGTGCTTAATAGAGGTAAGATACTACATTGATTAACTGAGCTAATAGGTGCCTGTGAAACAGTGCTACTGGTGCTTGGTTACTCATAGTTTGTATTTTCACAGACCGTTTCACACCTTCATGGATTGAAGCTTGCAGGCAACCTTAGGTGCTGGATGAAACTGATGTCAGTTTCTGTTACCATAGTAGCCCTGCTATCTTTAGAAACCAATCAACAAAGTGTTTGGGTCTTTGTACTATATCTGAAAAGCTCACTCAGTTAAGATTGCTGTTGCACCTTTTCCTTTAATTTCCACTTAAAAGTAAAACGAGAGGAGCCCGTACTTGGGATCAAGACTTACTTTATTCTTTGTGGCACATGAAATGTTTGTGTCGGTGCCAGCGTGTGTGTCAAGGACTGATTCAGAGAGAGCGTGCTCTGATTCAAAGTGCAAAAGCCACACTGCATTTGATTATCACTGCAACGAGTGTGTGGCGATTCCATTATCTCTCACTGGCTGTTTAATAGGATGATGGGACTGCATAGTAACTGTATTTCAATGTTTTGGATTTTAGAGGATTAAGGGGCTTTCTAAATGCATTAAATAAAGGTGATAAGAAGCTTGGGCCTTCAAACTGTCACTTTTTAAATGTGATTGGCTGATTTTTTCATTTCAGGCTTACAACTTGAAAATACAAAGTCAGTCCACTGATGTTCAGCTCCAGATGTCTGTCTGTTTGCTTTTCTTTGCCATCCTCCCTTTCTAACCCCTCAACCAGTCACAGCAGATGGCTACCTCACCCCGAACAGGGTTCTTCCAGAGGTCTCGTTCTGTTAAGACTGAGCTCTTTTTTCCTAAGTGCTTGCTAAAAGGGGAACTTTTAGAGAGAGCTTTTCTCTCTAATATTTACCTACATCTTTACCTACAATATGAAGCTCACTAAGATAACTGCAGTTTTGAACTGATGTTACATAAATAAAACTAAACTGAGTCAATGTCTGCACGGTATTGGGTCTTAGGGTCTTTAAAAAAAAAATCCGCTGACTTGGCTGGTTAAGACAATCTTTTCCTTATCCTATTTAGAGCATCTGGTTAAAACCAGATTGGTTTCACAACATGTGCCAAACAGAACTCTATAACTAAAACCTTTGGTTACGGTACAAATAACAATTACAATTCCAGAACTGTTGATATTTGCAAAGTGAAAACAAATAATGATCATTAACCAGCACCATGAGTAATTTAGCTTATTAATAGTCAAGAGAGCTGCAACTTTTGGAAATAACAAAAGATGACATATACATTGCTTTCATATGCTTAGCACATGGGTTCCTGCTGTTCATCTTCAAGATACAGCCTGTTATCATTTCCTTGTAACAGTTGTGGGATTTTACATTTTCCACATCTGAGACATTTCCCAGACAATCGTTTCCTGTGCTCTGTATATGTGAAGTTGTTTTTAAGACGCTTCTGTTAACATGCCAGTGCAAGTTTCCTGTTGTCCTGTTACTACTTGTGTTACAGCACTTAAGTGTTGCCCCAAGACTCCATTCTTTGTAGCCTTAAAAAATACCACGGCTCCACTATGAAAACATCTGACAAGTGAATAGTAGGTGCAAAGACCTGAAAACAAGAGCTGAACTTCAAAGACTACAAAAATAGTTTTCTGCTAAACAGGAAGATACTTTCAGATACTTCTGTATCTCAATATTTACTCCTCCTCGAATGTAAAAGTAATCATGGGCAATATTATCCATGTCCAACAGCACTGTGAGCCTCGGTGCTTGTACTCCCACAGCCACAAGGTGGAGCAAATAGCATTCTGAAAGATTTACACATTCCTAGTTCTGGAATTTGTTCAGAGCAGAGATTATGTAATGTCCCTTTGTTTGTACTCCAAATAAAGGACACTTTTATAGGCAAAATACATTTGAACTATTCATCCCAAGTATCCCATCTGTTCAATATCTATATCTATCATGCATCACTCAGCTTCAAAGCACTAGACACAAACTGAAATATTTTGCATCTGTGCACTGAGAATGTGTGCTGAGCCTTCAAATCTTCGTTTGAATCAGTGTGCAGATGCAATACAACACAACAGATTTTTAGATACAACTTTTTCCATAAAGTGAAAGCATAAACTCATAAAGGGACTTTTAGAATCACTCTTATATGGCTAAAACATGTTTATGGAAATTATTTTGTGGCAAATGTGCACATTCAAATTTAGACAAGGAATCAAAAAGGTTAATTTGAAAAAATGGTAAAACTGCTAACAATCAAAAATTGTCTCGCTATTTTAAAAATGCTTTTCCTTGATCAGTTAATATAGAAAAAAAGATTGCAATCCTTGATTATAAATGGTAAAGCCCAGTGTATGTTTTAAGTCATATGGGTTTTTTTTTTAAGTGCTGGGTGGTCCATGCATGTACAAAAAAAATTGCCATCCTCCTAGGGTGGGTGAGACTTGTGGAATATAAACTCCTGCTCTCCGTCTGCTCCCACTACTCTGGGTCTGGGTGGGCTAGCGAAGGAATCAGGGATGAAGCTCCTTTTTGTGGTTGCCTGTGCACTTTTTGTGCTCTGTACATTTGATAATGCTGACTCCTCAGCTTATGACAAAATTGTTGCCCACAGCAGAATCAGAGCCAGAAAAGAAGGGTAAGCTCATCTATATATATTGTTTTGCTCTTTTTTGTGCATGCATGAACATTGAACAGTTGTTATCATTTTTGCACATTTGTATATTGTACAACTCTATAAGTTCCAACTATTTCAACAATATTAATTGTGTATTGTTTTTGAAGGGTATCTAAAATCTTGCATTTCACTTAGGACATGTTTAATCCAGCATGTGTCGTTATCACTATTCATATTTAACTGTCTGGCTTCAAAAGCAGCAGTAGTATTTGCCAAATAATTATTCATGCTTGACGGCCTGATGTCTTATCCATCTGGGCTGTTAAATAATCCTTTACACGTGAATAATTTCATAGATTCCTACTGATGTTTTACTTGCTGACTAATTCTTCATCACATTTTTTGGTATAAATTCTCATTTAGACCCAATGTCTGCGCCCTCCAGCAAGTCATGGGAACCAAGAAGAAATACTTTAGCACTTGCCGTAACTGGTACAGAGGGTCCATCTGTGGAAAGAAAGCGTGAGTGCTTGTTTTGTGTATCCAACAGGAAAAACTGTACCTCCAGTTCAAACAAATACATTCACTCAGCAGTTATGTGGGCTTACTGTTCTCTTTATTTTCTTTTCCCATTTCTTCTACTCCACCCCCACCCCACTCCCTCACCCCACCCCCTCCAACATGCGCATGCAAACACACACACACACACACACACACACACACACACACACACACACACACACACACACACACACACATCACCCCCTGCCCTCATTTTTCATGGAAACTCGGATGTTTCCACAGAGATAGACATCTGTTATCTTACTTTGAATTACATTACCACTTAAAATGAAAAACACATTTATAGATCCAGCCTTTAAACTCTTTCTTTAGAAAACAGTCCAGTTTGATCCTAAACTAAAAGTTAGGGTTCTCATAACTTGAGCAGTCGGTTGATGTTGGATGCCACAGTGGTGAACCACTGATTCCAGGATATGATGTGGCTGCAAAATGTTGACTGTATTCTTGAATGGAAAAGCGTTTAGCTCAGCCATTATAAGAAACCTCTTTATTGGTTTTATTCCAGCAATCTCAGCAGTTTTAGTTTAAACATGAATCAAGTTTGTGGCTATTAACAGACCCTTTTACTCTTTTTCTTCCTGTCACACACATATACATACATACATACAACACTCACACTGAGTTTGCCCTCAGCGCTTGACTGAGTCATGCTTTGCACTCTAAATAGGCTCAGTTCTTCATGATGAATACCCTCTGCTCACTGAAATCGGCAAATGATAAGGTTGAAAACAGTCAAAATATTGTGTTTTAGCGGAAGTCTGACAAGAAACTATATAATCAATGAAAAGTTGGATGGGCTAAAGCTGCAGTTAAAGCTGACTGATTTACTCATTTAAACCTGTTACAGTCTTCTAAATTAAATAAGTCAACTTCAGTTTGAGTTAGACTTTTCTCCCATAGAAGAGAACTAGATAATCTGGTCGAATATAAATAAATTGAGCTTCTTCTTTTTTTAAAGTACGAGTTATATGATTGAGGAGGCCAAGTCTCCTGGATCCATTAACTGCATCCAATTTTATTACCTTCTCCAACCAAGCCTGTTGCTCCTCCCATCATTCCTCCTACCCTGTCTTCCATAAATCCCCCAGATGTTAGTAGTCCTCCAGCATTAGAGCAAAACATTTATGTCAGTTATAACTTTCAGAAGTGCTTTATTAAAACTGCAAAATGATTTTGTTTACCAGCTCTAAATTTTGCTTGTAGGTGAGAACATGTGCGTTTTAAGCTAAAATATCACCAGTGCCTTTTGTGATCATTTGAAGAACTTCAGGGTAACTAGCTCACCAAGATAATCAAAGACAGTGAGACCTGAATAGAACTTTTCCATTTATGGCAGTTGGTGCTCAGCCTAACTTTATCTAGCCAGTCAAAGTGTTTGTCTTCACCCTCTGAGAGAATATTCTCTGCCAGAGCAGGTCCGCCTCTAAAGAAGCTTTATATTAACAAACCTTCAGAATCCAGGCTAAAAAAATTTTGGTGGGTTTAATTGAAATTACGCTTCATGGACGATACAAAACGACAAAGTTTTGTGTCGTCCATGAAGTACTTACAGTACTTTTGAAGAGATGCTGATAAATCAAAAGTTTCCAATTCCGTAGCCAGACACATTTCCACAGTGTGGGAAAGCAATGTTACGAGGGTTTTGCTGACTCTGCCTCAATGGGGCTCGTGTGATCTCATCCCAATCCCTGCAACTCTGATGCAGACCAAGAAGCATGGGTCTGTTGGCTGAAACATAATAATCAGATAAGAGCAACAGTAAAGTAAAGTCCAGACTATAAATCATCATCTTACATGCAATTCATCTTGTCACCATGTTGTATAATGTTTCTCACATGTATCCCTTAAAAGCCATAAAACTTGTGTAAATTCAGTCTTTATTGTCTAAACTTGCCTAAACTGTTCTAAACTATTAATGGCAGATTTGACATGCATTTGTCACAGGAATACTGTTGATAGAAATGAACTGCTAAACTTTTGTACTTTAACATCCTTTTTCCTTTAGTTTATTTTTCTTGTATTTGGAATCAGTATATGCATTGCCAAAAGCAATACTACTTGTTACTATAAACTAACTGCCATGACTTGGAAAAGAAGCAGTTTTCCTACTGTTAGTGTTTATTTTTTCTGACAATTAAAACTGGGCAGTTTACCTCAATAATCTCCCCTGCCAACTCTTGGTGCATATGGCATTGTTTATTCCTCATAGCTATGTCTCTGATGTTTTCATCATCTTGGGAGTCTTTTTACTGTTGAATACTCATTAGGTATTTGCGGTAAAGTAGATATATTCAAATGACCAGTTTTCCCACAGGAAGAGATAATCCTATAGCTTCAGCATGGTCGAACCTGCTGATGTAAGACATCTTTTATGTTGTGCAGCTGCACTTTGAATTTTACTGGTCTTTTCAGGCTATGATCTCAGGCATTTTGGAGAACATGCCGCTGCTCTTCATATGTGTGTCCAACAGCAAATAAAAATGTGTCAAAACATAAATCAAAATGACTATTCTCTCAGTATGAAAGTCTGTTTCAAAAACGTGTATGCTGGCGTCCAGATTAGCTAAACTAAGTCCATCAAATCCATTTTTTATGTTAACCAACATTTTGTAATCTCAGATATAATTACTGATCAGACTTTCAAGACAGACATCTTAATATAAATGTCACATAGAGTTCAGACTAATTCTGTAGCTTAAAAGAGGAGGCCTTGGTGATATAAATCTACTACTGTAATGCTAGCATGAACACAATTAGGTTTTGGCAAAAGTCTTTGGATCACATGGTCTGTTTGGGTAATGCAGAGAATAATGGGTTACATCTGGAAACACTGAAGAAAACAGAAAATCACAGAATGATGATTCAACTAAAAACATAGCAGCAAGAAAAATTACTTTCTTGCATGTATTATTATGACTGGTATCTCAAACATATGTGCAAATCCATATTTTTGATGTGTGTGTTTTTTTCCTGCAGGACTGTGATTTATGAGTGCTGCCCAGGGTATATGAAAATGGATGGCATGCTTGGCTGCCCTGCAGGTATGGCCTGTACTGTTTTGTAGAACAGTTGTAGAACAGCTGTGTTTTAGCTTTGAGATCAGACCAAATAAACTAGAAGCAAGTGCCACAGCATATTGTTGACACGTTTTTTTCCAATCGATCAGTTCAAAGATTGTGTCTTATTTCTGTTTTCAAAAACAACGCTCGACCCTTATTGTGATTTTTTTTTCTTTCTTAGTTGCCCCGATTGACCACGTGTATGGCAGTTTGTCTATAGTGAAGGCCTCATCAACCCAAAACTACGCTGACATTTCCAAGCTAAGACCTGAGATTGAGGGACCAGGATCTTTCACCTTCTTTGCTCCCAGCAATGAGGCTTGGGATAATTTGGATACGGTGAGTCAGTGCAAAACAAAAAGCTCTGGAAGATCTCCATCTTTGAGATTTTAACAACTAATTTTTTTCATCTAACAGACAGTGAGGGATGCGCTGGTCAGCAACGTCAATATTGAACTATACAACGCTCTTCATTATCATATGGTCAACAAGCGCCTCCTGACCAAAGACTTAAAGAATGGAATAAAAGTCACCTCCATGTACAATGACCTTGATCTCCATATTAACCATTACTCCAATGGGGTGTGTACTCAGTGTTATTTTAACATGTTACATTAACCATTTGTCAGGGGTATTACACTGAAACAGATGTCGTGTACAGATAGTGACTGTGAACTGCGCCAGGATCATCTACGCCAACCAGATCGCCACAAATGGAGTCGTGCATGTCATCGACCGCGTCATCAGTACTATTGGAAACACTATTCAAGATGTCATTGAAGTTAACGATGACTTGACAACCCTGAGTGTGAGTACAAGCTTTGGTAGGAGAAAAATGATTAACAACTAAAACTGCAAACCCTGCTGTTAAAGACTTATTGATGTAATACAAGACACTTACAATTACTATTATACAATTATAATGTGAATATTTTCTTTGTATGCTGCTTTGCAGTATAATGAAGTTCACTAAATATAATATTGATGGTGAAATAATCTTCTAGGATCTATTTCAAAATTCTGAGCTTTTGGAGAAACTGGGTCAGCCAGGACATTACACTCTTTTTGCCCCGACCAATGAAGCCTTTGAGCAGCTCGGCATCGATGTGCTGGAAAGAATTCAGAGTGACAAGCAGGCCCTCAAAGGTAAATCAGACTTCTTCAAAGGCTTATTTTTAGTGTTAAGTTAATTGAAGCAGAACGATGTTTACTGATGGAAGTACTGGAAAAGAAATGTAGTGGTTGCTGGGAGTATGGTTGCGCATTGAGCTTCTTCCAATTCAAAACAGATGAAGCCACAATAGATCTGGAGCTTATTTAGCTTTAAAAGCTAACTTGAACCAAAAAAAAACTTTCTTCTTTCAAGCCAAGCATTAAATTGTGAGTTTGAAAACATATGATGTAACACATAATTTGACATTTTTATGGCCTTTTTTTTTTTACTGCTATATGTATCTTCATAAAATATACTCGTATAATTATCAGTAATATTTGTTGTTGTTTAAAGTGTTGAGATATACATTGTGATTTCTTAAAGAATCAGAATTCAGAATTTCTAAAAGGCCTTCAAGGTAATTATCAATCTAAGCACCAAGAGATAGTAAAAAGTTGTACTTCATCTGTATTTCCTCATGTATATTTGCTGTGCCGTGCTCAGATCAGAACAGTTCCCCACACTAGAGGACCACTGGGATCTAAAGGATATGCAGGTTTCTTGGATATAACCTCCTTGACTTTGGTATAACAAAGGAAAAAACATTAATGTCCCAGTGTATCAGACAAACATCTACTTACACAACTAAATCATATATTAACTCAAATATTTTAGTTATTTATTTATTTATTTATTTATTGTTGTTTCAGCTCTTCTGTCTTTCCACCTCCTGGACTCAATCCAGTGCTCTGAGGGTATCCTGGCTGGCACCTCTTATGAGACACTGGAGGGCAACAACATTGAAATTGGCTGTGATGGCGAAAGCTTGACAGTCAATGGCATTAAAATGGTGCGTCAGAAGGACATTGTCACCACCAATGGTGTCATCCACATTATTGACAAAGCACTTGTTCCAGACTCAGGTTAGAGCACCTCTTTGCTTCCTATTCAGGCATGCCTTGTTTATTACACAATATGTATATCGAAGAATATGTAAATATTTTTTCTATAGTTCATATTCTAAAACCGTCAGGATTTCCTTTACCTCTTTAAGCTAAGCAGGTAATGGAACTGTTGGGAAGTTCCCAGTCAACCTTCAGTGACATGGTGTCTGAGCTGGGCCTTTCTAGTGGCATGAGATCAGATGCAGAGTACACTTTACTGGCTCCATTCAACAGTGTCTTTAGTGGTGAGTCATATACTCCTCATTATACCGCTTGCACTTCCTCTCTTATCCACTCGGCAGGTGGCAATGTCGATTTTTTAAAAATGCTTCATGGAATTCATGCAAAATCTTAATGTCATATGTGGAAAAAGTAGCCGCTATGCTTCTCATGTTTTAAGAAACAATTAATTGTTGTCAGCTAGGGAAAAATTGTATCTTATTTATATTGATAATCTTTTGTCAGTGGATGTAAAGAATTCCACAATAAGAAAATCTAAAAGTGACTGTTATCAATTAATGTTGTCACATTTATTCTGTGCATTTATCTATTTATTGTCTATCTTGACATAAGACACGTCCAAGAAAATCAGGAAAACTGTGACAGATGATGATATTTCTTGCTCAATCCATAAACATTCCCTCTGTCTGTCTGTGAACATGGACCTACAGAGCATTTATCGTCATTTGTAGGACACTATTTGTGGTTTATCTGCAGAACTGCCAGGTCAATGAGTACAGAGTCGACTTTGGTCAAAATATGTCTGTTACTGCTTTAGGGTAATGGTAGTCAAAGTAGTAAGAATACAGTTTTTTGAAGCCAGTGCTTTAAATGTAAATGTATTTTTTTCCTGGTGTAATTAATTTTAAATGAGAATCATAAAACTGTTTCTTTCCTCTGCAGATGAAATAATGTCCATGGATCAGGACTTACTCAAAATTATCCTGGAGAACCACATCTTGAAGAATAAGATTGTTCTGGGACAGCTGTACAATGGCCAGCAGCTGGAGACCATCGGAGGGAAACTTCTTCGGGTCTTCATCTATCGTTCAGTGAGTACTCTTCTCTAAAGATTTGCCCAGTAGTTATAGCTGGAGGCCATTAAAGACTTGTTATAGGCAATAGCCTCAATCAATCTTCAAATCTTTGAGATTTCAAGTTTATTCTCTTTTATTCAACTTGTTTCACATCTGCAGGCTGTGTGCATCGAGAATTCCTGCCTGATACGAGGCAGTAAAGAAGGAAGCAATGGGGCCCTTCATCTCATGAGGACTCTGTTGAAACCTGCAGAAAAAACTATGTACGAGATTCTGACAGAAAACGGAGGGTTCAAGTAAGTACAATGGTAATATAAATGGACTGTGGTCTTAAAAACCAGTATAATACTCAAACCACATCTTGACAATCATTACATTAAATCCACATGGCACATATGGGAATGGGAAAGTGCTGTTGCTGCAATATGTCATCCCTTAGAGGCGTCTACAACAGCCAAGTTACAGTTTTCTTCTCTGCTCTTTAGGATCTTTTTGTCTCTGATGGAAGCTGCTGGCTTGACTGACGTGCTTCGACAGGAGGGAGGCTTTACTCTGTTTGCCCCAAGCGACAAGGCTTTTGCAGGTTTAAGTGAAAGAGACATGGCTGTGTTGAAGAGTAAGTTTACAAGACATTTTTGTCTATTTATTTGTTGGGCAGTAAAAGTCTAGTTAGAAATGCAAAATACAATAATAGCTTATGTGTGTGTCTTTGCTTTATTTCAGAGGACATAAATGCACTCAGAACCATCCTTCTGTATCACATCAATAATGGTATCTTCATTGGCGGTGGTTTGGAGCCTGGGGTGACAAACCTTCTCAAGTCCCTCCAGGGCAGCAACCTTAAAATTGTAGTTGTAGGTATTTTGTGCATCCAGATGGAAACTATATATCTTAATCTATTAAACCTTATACTTCAGATAAATCCCTTTTTTTTCTTTTTCTTTTTTAAATTTAATCGTAAAGAGTTAAGTATTCAGTAAAACTGTTTTATATGGTAGTGTTCATGAATATTGTCTGATTAAAAGTCACTTTGAAACTCAGTGACTCCAGTAAGCTAATGATATTTAATGTGGGACAGAGATTATTCTTCATATTTTAGTATGTGGTTTCATTCACACCCAACACTTTGTGGTTTTCTTGTCTGTAACTGTTTGAAATGGTTGTCCTTAGGCAAACAACACTGTGAAGGTTAATTCTGTTCAAGTCCCTGAGGCTGATATGATGGCCACAAATGGAGTCATTCACTTTGTCAACAAGCTGTTGTATCCTGAAGGTAAAACTTTCATCCAGTTATTGTCTTATAAATCTGCCAAGAAACGTGATAACTGTAAATACCTAATTGCGGTCAACGCCCTGTGCTGTCTTGTAGAAATCCCTATTGGATCCCAGGAACTCCAGATGGTTCTGACGAAGCTCATCTCTTATATTCAATTTAAGGTTAATTTGTTTTTTGTTTTTAAAGTTCCCGAGATGTTGGGTTGGGTCTAGTTTGCAGTTTTTTTATTCTTTATTTAAGTCGTAACAAAATTGTTATAATTCCATGTAAAGTATAAGAAATAGAACATACAATGAAGATTATGCTAGTGGTTATTTTAGTAAAATGGTTCTGATTGAACATTATTGTTGTTAATTATTTATATTTTTCAGCTGAGCTGAGCAATTATATGCTTTATTATGCAGCATAGACATTTAATATGCTTTAACAATTGTATTTACTTTTTTACAGTACATTTCTGGATTCAGATATCAGGAAATTCCCCTTACATTTTTGAGTAAGTAGTTTGCATGTTTCACTGTCATTAATAACTCTGTATTTCCTGTTGTTATTATAGAGGACTGTCACTTGTGTCATTCAGGAAAGTATAGTAATGGTGATTAAAGAATATCAACATCATTTGATTCCTAATCAGTGAAGTATGACCAGTTATATTTAATAAAACTGTTGCAAGCACAAAACTGAGGAATTTCAAAAGACCAGTGGAAAAAAATAAAAACAATATATTCCTCATCTAATGACAACCGTAATATTTGATTATGACTGCTGATCTAGCTACCACATTCTGCTAACTGTTCAATGCCCCATCCTGAGGCACTCACACAATACCTGTCAATGCCTGAGAAGAAAAAAAAAACATTAGGCAGTTAGCTAAGATTAGCATTCATTAATCCATTGACATTTCTTCTTTCCACTTGCCATAAATTGTTTGGTATCACTCCATTTCCATTAAGGTAGTCAAGATGGTGAACAGTGAGGGCAGGGAGGGTACAGTGTACATTAAAAACTATGGGAATCTTTATGAGATTACCAACCAGGAATTCACAGTGCACTTTATGTAGCCAAACTTGTCAGTTTACATGCAGTCATGCACTGAAAGCTAGTTAATTACAAATTTTGAAACACAGTATTTAGATATCACTGACATAATAGTCACATGTATTTAAAATAAAGCTGTGCTAAAGCAAATCATAAAGCTGTAGAAAATTATAACACAATTGTATTAGTAGATATCCTTTGATTAGGAATCGCCTTTTCTTTCATGGAAATTTTTCACTGAAACTATTTTTTGTGTGTGTTGGCTGTACAGAAGTTGATCAGTATACAATGCTGTGCACTCTTGATTTCAGTGTAGTAAAACATGGCTTCTTTGCTTTTTTACACTTCCTGGGGTAAAAGAAGTGACGAGGGTCATTCAAAGGGAACCCATCAAAAAAACGGTTACCAGGGTGATTGAAAAGCAGAAACCCATCCAAAAGGTTACCAGGGTGATTGAAACGCAGAACCCCGTCCAAAAGGTTACCAGGGTGATTGAAAGGCAGAACCCCGTCCAAAAGGTTACCAGGGTTGTCTCTGGTAAGTATTTCTTAAGTGTAAAACACAATCATATGACTTGATATTAAGAACTCACAAATGTTGTTGTTTCCAGGGCCTCAATACTCAGTCAGCACTGGTACCAGCAACATTGATCTGGAAGGTCAGTGAAATGCTTTGGAAACTTAAAAATAAGGATTGTTTGTGTGATTATTAATTAATAATATTAATAAATTATTGTTAGATTTGATTTTAGATAAGATTAGAGCTCTCTGAATTTAGCTATCACAAATAAAATAATATAGAATATAATAAAGATAATTTATACACACATCATAGGTGACTTTTAAATACATATAATAGACTTTAAATCTTATTAAACAGTATTTAGTTAGAATTTATGTGTTATTACGCTTATCTGATATTTTTTGCCAAATATTCTAGCATCACTTTAAAGATACTTTCATTTTTCCATCAGGAGTCGATCTTTCAGAAGTTTCCACCATTGAAGCGAGCGATCTTGACACATCAAGGCTTACCAAAATAATCCAAAGTGAGTTTTTTTTTCCAAGTCTCTAGGAAGTGGAAAGCAGGAAAAGAATTCATAAATAATGTGTGATTTGTGTGTTTGTTTTGCCTTTATAGAAGGCAGTTCCAGAGGAAATAATCCCAGAAGAGTTATAGGTAAAAAATAAAGAAAGAAAGAAGAAGAAGAAGGAAAAAGAAATAGAAAGAAAGACAGAAAGAAATGAGACCTGGAATTGTAATTAATGCAGCACAGTGTGAGATAGTTTAGACTGTCACTTTAAGACTTTGGCTTCAATTATGCTCCATTCTCTTCCTGTACCATATGTCCAACACATCCCTGCAATCACTTTGGTACCTACAGGAATAGCTTGACATTTTGGGAAATCTGCTTACACTACTCACTCTTTGTTGAGAGTTTGATAAGAAAACTGATACCACTCTCATTTATGGATTGAGAGGGCCAGCAGCCCATTAGCTTAGTTTAACACAGACAGAAGAGATGGCTGGCAATCACACTGTAATGCCAAAAAAATATAGTCCTGCACAAAGCCTTCTGTAAAACCACGTGCTGTTTCAGAATACCGATTTTTTATAGATTAAACAGATGACAAATCATTAACTGGTGCTGGTACAGACCCAGGCTAGTTATTTCCGGGTTTGTGCTTAGTTAAGCCAGCTGCTATAGCTTCATTTTTGTCTTGTGCATACAGTAATGGTATCAGTCTTCTCATCTAACTTTCAACAAGAAAGATGCAAATACAATTCCCCAAAAATCAACATTCCTTTATTCCAGCTGCAGTCTCTTTGCTCATCTGCTGTCATGCTTGCTGCCACAATGCTCTCCTCAAAAGCTATGCAGAAATGTGTCGCTTCAGTGGCTGTTATACAACATTTTGTGAGACCCACATCCAGTCAGCATCCATCTGTATAGTTTCTGAGACTATACACTTCCCAAGAGGGGAAGTCATCATCATCACTCCTGCTCCATGTGCTTGATGTTTCCATCTGGGCAGTGATGAGAGTTTGGATGCCAAACTTCAGCACAGTATATCTTTTAGACTTCGACAACAATCTAATCCACATGGCTGACAAATATTTATTTTTCTCTTTTTTCCAGCTGGCAGCAGGAGGAGGGGAAGGGACTGAGCACAAGCCGATGAGAACACCTCCTGGCTAAAAGCCGAAAGAGACGTCAAACCCAGATTTTAAAGTTGGTGTTTTAATACAAGGGCTGTGCCTAAAATTCATACTGTAATAGGTATACCTGACAAAAAAAACTACTCTCATAAACACTTTAATGGTGCTTTGAATGTATATAAAGCAAGTTCACATGAATATTTCAGCATGATTTTAAATACACAGAAAGTCAAAGCAGCTATAGGATAGTCTGAATGCATTCATTCATTAGATTTACAATAAAATACTTCAATTTTGAGCTTCTCTATGACTTTGCTTAACGCAAAGAGGTTAAAAGCTGCCTGAAAATTTTCAAAATCTAAGCATGATAAAGATAAAAAAATAAAATAAAAAAAAAAACATGTTTTCTGACTTTAACTGTATTTTTTTTCTCTGTATATTGTTTAAATTGTAATGTAAATTTGTCTCTCTCTCTATCATTTGGAATGATGTAGCTGAATGCTTTTGGCTTTGCCTTCTATTTTCCAAACATCTTCCAATAAAAAGCTTTTGTTGAGATAAATATGCCTGTTTGAACAGGGCATTAGTGGAGATTGTGTCATTTTGAAGTCTTTGCAAAATTCTTAAATGGTAAGTTTTGTTTCATTGAGATGTTAAAACTAAATTTGTGCTTGGAAAAAAATTCTTTACTCCACAAAAGTTTGACCATAAAATTAAAGTGAAAACAGTACACAAATAACATAACTTTTTTTAAGTATGCTAATTCTGCTTTTGTTAGCCTGTTAAATGTTTAACATTATGATGGTCCTACTCAGAGAAAAATGTATAGCTTTGAAAATGTTTTGCCACTTGATATAGGATTTTATCTAGTGAGTAACTGCAAGCTTCTTTTGTTATTTTAATTTTATAATGTGCCAGCTGTTTTCAATGAGTGACATATCCAGACACAGGACCAACAGATTAGCACCTTTATTAGAGTCATGCTCCTCTATATGCTTGTATTATGGCAGTATGGGTAGCAGCATTTCTTCTACCAAAATTTGATTGTTGTTCAGCTTTAATGCTTTTCATACATTTTGGAAATGCTACTAAGCAGTGATTTCAAAAATATTTACACAAATTATGCCATAATGTAATGTACTCAATTATAGCCATTTGATGGCGTTTTTCACATTTGTGACTGTTGCTGACCCTTTGCCAAATTAACTTTATTAAATGTGAGATTGCCTGTGGATGTGTGCTTTATATTTACTTAACTTTTCCAGTATTTTTTCGAAAATATTTTGCTCACTATAAATTCATAGTAGTATTTTTTTGGTAAATGGCCTGTATTTATATAGCGCTTTACTAGTCCCTAAGGACCCCAAAGCGCTTTACATATCCAGCCATCCATTTTAGTTTAATAGTGACCTAAAAGAGGGTTTAAAAGAGTTGTAAAGTCAGTCCAACTCATTGGAAACAGAACTGTAGATACCAAAACCTATGAGTCATTCCTTTCAGTGGTTTAGCCATGCATCTGCCAGTTTAAAAGGATCCAGGCAGTTTGGATTCTGTACAAAATAAACATCAAAATTGGTTTAAAAAATAACTGCATTATCCTCATTTTCAAGAAGAGTCAACTGCCTTTACTCATAAAAAAAAAAGTCTAACTAAAAAACTACAAATAATTTATGAAAACTACAAAATATGATGAAAAAATAAATTGTAACATTGGCATCAATTGCAAATTACTTACATTTCATTTCAAAATGCATTGCCGAATTTCATTTGTCAAAAGAATATGTAAGTAACATGTGTTTTTTTATGTGTGAATGCAGCTGAGATACTTCCCTGAGGTTACAGGGACATTATGTTTGCTGTTATGTACAGATATTTGGGTCAGCACCAGCTTCTGCATTATTGTTTCATGAGAAAAATTCCTCAGTGCAGTTTATGGCTTCTTGGATACACTAAAACGGTTTAAAACCTCAAGCAGCCAAGAAACTTTTGCAACACACAAAACAGACATGGCAAAATATAAAACGTTTTGTTTTTTTTCTTATCTGTTATTTCACATCAGAAATCATTTACAGGAATCGTCAACAAGCTTTGGTGATCCAGGCAGCTGGTTCACATGGGCTGATATGATGAAATCATACAAATAATCAGTGTTTTGCCATTTATATGTTGTTTTCCCCAAAACATCCCTAATGACAGCCCACGTGACGCATCACAACTGCTCATGCAGTCAGTAGCTTGTGGAAAATCAAAAATAATATTTGTCTACCAAGCAAAGAAGCACAAATAATATCTTAGTATTTTCTGTAGAGCGAGACCTGCACCATATGGCCTAAAACCTGCTCACATCTGTACTCTGTGGCTGTTTTAACAAGTAATGAACTGTCAAAAGCTCAATTGCATTGAAGTAGAACTGTGAGGCAACTTTTTATACCTCTAATTATAGATGACAGGTTTCATTACTGAATATTTGACAGGATTGCTTGCACTATAGAAGCTGCTCACTTGTGTCGGCTTGCTACATTTTTCTTACCTAATAGAAATTAAACACATTTTTATTTCACATTGTTGATGCTGTTTCTTTCAGCATATTGAAAGAAATACAAAGCACCTTCATTTTCTGTTTGATAAGTTTGTGTTATTTACAAAGGGATTAAAACTGAATGTCTCAAATTCAGCAGTGCTGAAACATACCTCTGCAGCACATTTTAGGTACCGTGTGGGATTATGTTGATATTATCTTCATGGATTTCAGCCATAAAAAAGAAACCATTTATTTTTTACATGTAAAATAAAAAACATTAAAAAAACATTTTATCTATTTCTATTTTATCTAGAAAGTGTAACCTACAGTAACATGCAAACCTAGCTACAGATAAAGTTTAATACATTCTGCAGTCAGACTCACAATGGGCACTATTTTATACATTTACAACTTCTTCTGAAAACATCTGGTGCGGGATCATGTTACTTTTCCATTTGCCTTGTGATTTTCCATGCTCTCTTCAGCAGCAATCTACCAATCAATTATTTGGTCATTTATAAGACCGTTCTTGTCAATAACAACAGTCTCCAATTTCACTTGACTTAGTACAACAGTTTCCACTGCTCATCACCAAAAAGCAACTGTCTTCTCATCTATAAACAAAACAACAGAGTCGGCAAATGCATGTGCAGCATCCCTTTAATAAGCTTTCAGACACTTGTACCTAGTTTTGTTGTGTTGACTTTTATCAGATTCTCCTAATAACATGGGTCATCTGTGCTTGAAATAAACCAGCATTTGAAGGTGCATCAGGCTACAAATTTTGAACACCATTTTTAAACTTTTTTCTTTTTCCGTTGTTTAAAAGTTTTTTCTTTAGCTGTTATTATCATATTTTACTTTACTAATCAGGGCTTATCGATTTTTAATGATCGCAGAACTGCAGAGACATTAGTATTTAAGATGTAACAATAATACAATGAAATGTATATGACAAACCCTATCTGACCAATAAATGTAGAATCTAATGGAAAGTTTCTCTCAGTTTTAACTGATCCCCATCAGCCACTCTACCAAAATAACACTCCAGTCCAGCAAATGTGCATATCAGAGGTTGCCTGGATGCAGCTGCATGAAAGCAGCACTGGCTCCAACAAGCTGTCATATTTCTGGAACACTGGATGTGTTTGATGAAGTTCAACTGCAGCCCCATCGTGTATAGACTTGGCCCTCACAAAGTACAATTTAAAGGTATTCACATGAGATTCCGAGTACAGGTGAGCATTATGTACAAAATACAATCATAGTTTCTTCATTGTGTTTTGCATTTTATTTTATTTTTACCTTGTATGGTCACAAAACTAAGACTATTAAGCCCAACAGCAATGTAGGTCATCTAAGGCTTAGCGCACAGTGACTTATTTTCCATCTCTGCGGTATATTTCATAAAGAAAAGCAGATTCAGAAGTTACATAATCATTCATTCTCTGACAGACAACCAGGAATAATTGCCAAAACAACATAAATTGAGCACAGTTATAATTTTCTGTAAATTTAAATCAGACGGTTTTTTGAGAATCTTTTTCCAAGAGTTTTATTTGCTCTCTTGCTTCACAAGATAGTGTTTTTCTCAAAATGTATGTTACATAAGTATGCTTTTGAGAACTTCCAAACCCACATGTCTTTAATTAGAACATAGTTTTAATTGTCCATAAATTTAAAAACAAAAACAGCTTTAATTTACACAACAACATAGTTATCAGTGTTAATGACATTTCGATGGATCCAATCTTATATTCATGTCTGTTCACAAGCAGATTGTGTTTGATGATGAATGCCAAGGTTTCACATAATACCCTGTCTGGCCAAAAGATGCATGAGAATAACATTATAGTACATTGTAAAAGAACAGATTTCACATAGAATGAACACTTGAAACTTCCATAAATGCCATTGTTTTGTTTCTTTCTCCCCACTTTAATGTAATTCAGCTGCAAGAGTCAGTTCTAAAAGCTTTATCTGCTCATAATTAAATAGCAGACATGCACAGACTAATGAACATAGTTGAATATGTACCACAAGACTTTTAACAATTGGATTCTTAAAGATTTTTTTAAAGAACTAAATACATTTTAAGAGCTAAGTAATAATGTTAATAAGAAAAAGCCCACAAAAAAGTTTGATATAACTACATCAAATATCAGATGTATAACTATAAGGTAAGGCTATGGTAATGCTAAATGTCCACAAAATCGGGATATTTATTAAGTGCAAAGCAGTAGCTATTTAAATTGTATAACATGAGTTCAAGGAAATATTGTTTCTGGGGAATTACTCATGTTACTAAGGGTGTGCTTTGAAATGTTAAAACTGGATACAAAATGGGCCAATGTCATTCCAAATAGCAACATAGTTTTTCACTTGGCCCAAAGACATTGCACTTTTGAACTGAATGAGGAAAAATCTGGCACTGAACACTCACAGATGTCTTGGTTAAAGAAATCCCCTCGAATATAATTACACAAATCTCTTTACACAGAGGCAATAACATTAGAATTTGGCTACAGATGCACCATATACGCACTATACCTGCTTTTATATTTTATTACTGCAAAACACTGCAGTAAAGAGAAAGACTTTAGAAAACTTGAATAAAACATAAAAAAGCAATAAAGGCATAAAAAATTGTCGCCACTGTGGTATCACTCAGTTTTGAGTTTGGCAGTTTGGCTGAAAAGTGTTGATTGCTGTTATCGTTGTTGTCATTTTTAAAGGACATTGACATATGGTAAGATGACAGCTCTCTTGCGGATAAGAAAGAGATCTAAAGAGACTCATAAAAACTGCATAAAACATTAACAAAAACACAGCTACCTGCTCTTGATGATGCATACATATCAAGCTGCCTGCAGAAAGTAGACTGAAAGCTAAAGGCTACAACTCAACATGCCTATCATCTGTTTAAATGCTTGCCCTCAGGCAAATGTTCTAGGTCCAAAGCAAGCACTACACAATCAAGAAATATTTTTTATGCCAAATTCATCTGGGAACTCTGACATCAAACAAAATAAATCAATAACACGCAATAACATGTCAATCTAAACCTGGTGCAATACTATTCATTTTTAATTCTATACAAATTTTGGTACACAATTGCAATATTTTTAAGAAACAACTCTGACCAGTTTCACTTTCTTAAGCACATCTGAATGTCTACCTGTGTATGTATGTATGTGTATTTTTTAAAATAAGATATCTGTATGTACCTAAGTTCTGTTTCTCAGTAGTTCTATCAATAGTTCTAACTAGCTAGCTTGATTTGCAAGGTATACCCATAATCCATTAGATGCTAAGTCAGATGCTAATTCAGGCTAGCAAAAACAGGCTTAAACAAAAATTCAGGTTACTTACCAGAAAATCTGAACAGCCAGCTCTTTGGAGCTTCTCTCAGTACAGCTGAAGACTATCCACAAAATAATTCTCAACTGTTTAATATTACTGGCATGTAAATTGATCCTGAAAGGTGAAAAGCAAGCGGCAACTGGTTGCACAGAAGTCTGGAAAAACAGCCTTTGGTTCCCTTGCTCTATAATCTCAATACTGACCAGAAAATCATAAACTACTGCTGACTTTTTTGGTATTAGTCCCTAATATTAAATTTTATTGAAGATATCACAAGTAAAAACAGATGCAGTCAAATTAGCCAACATGATAGCAGCTGCTGCACAATAAACTGTAGTACCAGCAATAACTAGTGACCAGGCCTTACAGTCATAGGGGAGAAGGGTAACATCTCCTGGGTCTAGGAGCGGCTTGCCCCTCTGTTTGGGGAGTGTGACTGTCTGTGCAGTGTCTATTTGTGTCTGTCTACACGTTGGGTGAGTGCCGAGTATTTGGTTGTGTATATGGGGGTGGGAATGCACCCCTGTTCGTCTGTGTCTATATGTCAGGTTGGGTCTTAGACTCAACCTCTCTGGGTACATCTCAGGCCCTCCTAAGTATGGAGGCCTATCTCCCCTCACCACACTCCCTGCCAGCGGCTGATGCCCTCAGACGTTGGTGTGTTGGTGGTTCTTGTCGACTGGGGCTGGGCGCTCATGTATGTACTGGCTCACTCCTGGTGGCCGATTGGCGGGGCCTGGGGCCTGTGGCCCGGCTGGGCCCCTTCCGGGGGTTGGGGTGCCCTCAGGCCTCTGGCCTCTGGGCCTGAAGCTCGGTCCTCTCTGGCACAGCTGGCTGCCGGCAGAGCCCGCGGGCACACCACTGCAACCCCCTCTGGCCTCTGCTCTGTAGCTGCTAAGTGACCTCTCGTTTGGGGCTCTACTCAGCTCTTCCCAGGAGGGTGGCACGGTTCCCCCCCTTTTGGTGGTCCTCCTCGGGTCCTCGTACTCTGGGGCCTCTGGATGTCTGGGGCCTGGATCTCCTCCATACCTGCTTCATACCCTGGTGGACGGGGCTATGGCTCCCTACACTCCCTAGCAGATCGTTACATGGAGAAACCATTGGAATACAAGCATGCTGATTCACACAGGTATGCACACAGGTGTACACACGGGTGTTCACAGACACGGACTACACCTTTCTTGGCTGCTGCCTCAGAGCACATCGTGCGCTGTCTATCTTGCGTGCTGCACAATAGCGTTTAATATTTAGTATCTACTGTTATACTGCTAGTTAGTTTAGTGATGGTGCTGTATTTATTACGTTGCTCTTTTTTTTTTTGTTTGCTTTCTCTTCTGTTTTTTTTCTCCATACAGGTGATCCAGGTGTTTTGTTTGTTTTTCTTTCTTTCTTCCCCCCTTTCTCACCATCTCTTCTCCCCTCTGTTTTTCTTTCTCTCCCTCTCTTTCTTTCATTCTTTCTCAATGTCCTATACCCCAGTCATGTCTGTCCCATTTGTAGCAACCAGAAATAAAATAAATACATAATTATAATAAAGGTCAATCAAAAGGTCAATCAAATGGACCAATATGGCAAGGCCATGATGATCCACTTGGTAAAATAAATCCGCTTGGCATCTTTCTTGGCCTTAAGACAACAATTCTGATGGCTAAAGATCCAAACGGGACACAAAAAAAAAGAAAAAAAGAAGAAAAAAAGAAGCAATAGCTCACTTCAAAAATAAGTGACATTTATGGTACTGGATTAAAGACCTAAATCACATAATAGAGGTATTTGATGCTTGACAAAATACAGTTGTGTCTGAATGACATGTCTTTCTTGTTTTTTTCTTCTTTTTTTTTCTTTTTTAAAAATGTTGCCTCTTTACACAACCACAGTGGATTTTAAATGGCAGTCAAGATTAGACTGAAGTGAAAACTTCCAGCTTTATTCAAGGATTTGTATTAACTGATGTGACTGCATATAATAACTGACTGGAAGCGACTTCGCAGTGTAAATGGATAATGACCCACAAATATACTGGAAAAGTTTCTCAAGGCAAAGAAGGCAATGCCAAAGATTTCAACCCAGCAGGTCATAATCTATAGTTACTCAAGACACAACTGAAGGTAGACATCTACGAAACAGCAACAGCTGGAGATGAAGTGAAGTCCTAAGAAAGCATCTCAAAAGAGAAATCATTAGATTTTTGCCCATGGATTCTGGACTGGACTGGACTTATATTTGTTTGTCCAATTAATTTTGAGCCTTTGAAAATGAGGGACATAAAAATGGATGTAATTGCTAAACAATAAATTGAAATGAAACTGAAAGTCTGCTTGTCAGGCGCATCTTGGCTTTTTGATTTATAATACACTGTGGTGGTATATGGAGACCAACTGAGAAAATATTGTTGTTGTTAAAAAATGTATGGGCTTAACTATATAAGAAATGGTCTTCAGTTCAGTGGTCTGTAACTATACTACTTTTTCAAAAATCTTTCTAGTTAGCGAGACAGATATTATATTTTATGCACATTTTGGTTGTTTTCATTGTTTTCATTATGCCTTAATCAGTTTCATGTGCGTGACTGAATATTTATAGTAGAATTACTAACTGGGCATGCAAATCATTGTAATGATTAGGTGGCAATTAGACAACCTGAGGATATACAAGTATTTCACACACAAAAACACACACAGTTCCTTGGAATTGCAAATTTTTTTTTTTTTTTTTTTTTTTTTTTTTTTGGAATTGCAAATTAAGTGTGTTTATGGGCAGTTCATTTTGTCCTATTCAGAGAAAAATCTGGATTTTTTTTTTCTAAATTTCAATGCAGTTCACTTAATAATGTAATAATGTAATAAATGTTTTTCAGAGATGTTGTTGTGACATTCATAGATTCTTTTAGCACTGAATTGGCATTTAGTATCTACACGTGAAAAAGAAAAAGTAAAACAAAACTTTTTGACTAGTTTGACCAAAGGCAGCTGTAATCTCATGGGGTTTTTTTTTCCCCCAAATGTCATAGTTGGCTTTGTGCACAAGGATCAAAAGAATGAACCACTTTCTGCATATTTTATCCAACACTGGCAGGTGGACACAGGAGATCTGGTAAACAAGAACTCTGACATCCGGTGATTAGTTTATTCTCTTCGTTTTACTGAAACATCACTGAAAAACGTTGTCAGTACATTTTGTTTCTGGAGGGGTTTCAGCAGTGCATGAACTCACTATACATTTGACCTTGTTCACTGTTTCTGATTTACAACCTGGCAGCAGACCTGAGGATATTCATCATTCTTCTTCAAAGCAGCTCATCACATTGAAGTCCAGCACCTTTCATTACCTGGGCCAACCCAAATATTGTGAAATGCCCTAGTTTTCATGAGCTTTGGCTTGCAGAAGAGCTTCCATGCATGATAAAATAAGGATATTAACTCTTTCATACTGACTACATTGTGAATGGGATAACACTTTTAGCCTATACTGTACAATAGGAAATTTTACATTTCCCAAAATTAAAAGGAATGGTCTTTCCTCCATGTAACACTAAGCATCGTTTCTGTATTTTTGGAACCTACAAACCTAGGGACAGTGTGAACTTACAAACACATTAAAATGTTTTATATTGCTACTTTAAATACCAAGAACAAATTGTCTTAATAGAAGTTTATAAAATCTGTTATGACTGATGCTACAATTGTGTTTTCCTGTGGAACAGAAGCTCTAAACACTGCACAGCTGTTTAACACTCTTTGTTTTATTTCTCTTGGCGTTAGTGACAGCTTTGAGCTTTAAGCCTTTGCTGCTATGAGGCAAACTCAAAATGCAGACTATATGGTAAATGGCCTGCATTTGTATAGCGCTTTTCTAGTCCATAGGACCCCAAAGCGCTTTACACTACATTCAGTCATTCACCCATTCACACACTGGCGATAGCAAGCTACATTGTAGCCACAGCTGCCCTGGGGCGCACTGACAGAGGCGAGGCTGCCGGACACAGGCGCCACCGGGCCCTCTGACCACTACCAGTAGGCAAACACGGGGTTAGTATCTTGCCCAAGGATATTTGGCATGCAGCCAGGGTGCAGCCTGGGATCGAACCACCGACCTTCTGATTAGTGGCTGACCTGCTCTGCCACCTGAGCTACAGCCACTATAACCCTGACCAGGTTTGCACGGTGATCTTGAGATCTTAAAGTACAACAAATTAAGATACCATTCAACAATAATACAATACCTCCTTCCAGACTGTATTTTGGATTGGATTATATTAGACGCTTGACCAAAAATTCCTGAACCCACTTTGAATGCTATCAGTGCATTGCATGGGCATTTAAGATAAGGATGAAATTTAATGTGTAAAGATGATAATATTTTATTTAGTTCAGATTAGTCCGTGATGTCTCCAAATTTTCTTACTTCGTTTCTATTTTATGCATTTTTTATGATGCAAAATATGCATTTTCTCTGGCATGCTATGATGAGGAATCCTCCCAAAAAATCCTGCATTCAGATCCACATATGAATTTACTCCAAAAGTTAATGACTTCCAAGATCATCATTGAATGCAAATAATGGGATTAAGCATTCCCCAGTGATAACTCAAACCAGTGGAACTTTTTTAGAAATCCATGCTAAACATTAACTGTGTGATGATGCCAGGTTTATCGTGTCTTGGACTTGGTACTTAAAATTCATTAATGAAACTAGGGTTGAAACTTTGATAAAAACTTCATTTAGCATGCCCATAACTGGAGGAAATGCAGGATTCTGTATGCTAGGAGGTTACTTAATTTACAAACATTACATATAGGAGTTATCCTTGTGTGGCCAGTAATAGGAGTGTAAAGGCACTATTTCACTCTTTTCCGTCATTAGCTTTTGACCAACAGCTCTCCCCTCCCCCAGCAGTTCCTGAGAGTCATGAGCGACGTCGATGGGATTCCCTGTGCTTTTGTGGTCCAGATTTTCAGTCTGTTATTTCCTCTCTGCTCAGTGGTAGCGCTCTTAGCATGGTGTGTTTCCTTGCCAAAAGCAGATAAAGTTCACAGTTATACAATATGACCTGTCAGAAATCATAAAGCAAAATCTCAAGTGAGATGTTTTCTTTGGCAGAATGTTGTAAATGAAAAACAAGCTAATTGTTCATATGCACTATAAATTTCATATACAGAAAAAAATATGTTTCATTAAGGCAATGGCTGATCTTACCTCATCTTCCCCGTGGACTGCAGCAAGTACATCATTAGTCATGTTTCTAGGCACGGTTCAAACCCACAGAAGTTTGTTTTGAATTCAAGACAGGGTCTCCAAAGAAGCTCAAAGTGTCAGGCTAAATTAGGAAAATGTGTGTAAAATGATGCCATGATTTTGTTTTTCTCCAGATGATGTAATAGCAAAGTGCAAAATATAACTCTGAAATTAATGTTTCACTCAGCGAAACAAGTGGATGTTACTTTAATGCACAAAATTTCTGCCTGTGTACTTGATTGTTTTTTTGTCCACAAACTCCTTCCGAAAAAATCTGAAGTTCAGCAGTCAAACACAGGTACATCTTAGACCCCCAAAAGTACTTTTCTACACCAGATATGTCATCACATTGCCCAGGACCCATCTAGCAATGGGATAAAAAGACTCATTTTTAGCATTCATTAACCGAAAACACCTTTTGTTGAAGTTGAAATATGCATGATGTATTATGATATTTCCACAAAGGTTTAATAATACATGCCTATAATTTACTTTGCAAGGTGCTAAATTGTCCCCTTTTTTTCATATAAATTAGTGCTGTCACCGTTAATCTCGTTAAAATGACATTAACGCCATAACCGCATTAATGCGGCAATCCTCCGTTAGCGAGTTAACACAGAACACCCCGTGCAGGGGCTGCGCGCAGTTAGCTTGTTAACGCATTAGCGCCGTTCATGTACTAACTGCCTTGTTTTGTGCTGTATACTCTAAGGGTCTGGACGTACCAAGGTTTAACTTTTATTAACAATGTTGGGAGTCATTACAGTGACTCTTGGGCAGTGGTTCGCTTCCTGCAAGACTTATCCCATGGTGCACTGGGGTCCGTTGCCAAAAAGGATAAAGGACTAATCCAAATCCAATACTGAATTATAGCAATGAGCTACGTTCAGGATCAACATGTTTTACATATTACAAATTATTACAGTAATAGCTAAAAGAAGATACTAAATATGTAAAGAGTGTTTGAAAGCACATTTTAAGACAATACTGTACCTTAAAATTCCAGTGAAAATGCAAAATATGGGGTTAAATAATCTTAAAACCACAAATGAGTCCTAATCCTTTAAAAAAAATGCTTCATGCATTTTAAAATATTTAACTCCTGAATAAAGTCACTCCCTGCATCACTCATCAGTCTAGTCAGTGTTGTGCATACATCCTGAAAGTTTTTCATTTTCATAACAACCTTCCAGAAATTTGCATTTTGGCACGCAAACAAGTGTCATTAATCATACTTGTAAGTGCATGCCTCAAACTCAGATTTAAGGTGAGCAGAAAACCTCACTAGAGAAAAACTTTACCCCTTTGGCAGAATTAATAAAAGCATCTTTCTGCTGTCAGACACTGTACATTCATCAATCTACACATATAGAAAAGGTGAAACATTGAAGTGATGACATACATACTTTTTCTTTTTTGCCTAGAGATGAGCTTCATTCTGCCTTTGGTGTTTTAGGAGTTAGGTAAATGCTGCATTTTAGAAGGTTCATCTTGAACTAAACTTTATTATTATTGATGGTAAAGAAAACTATTTTACAACCTTTTCATGGGTTTGTGCGTTCCTGCAGCTTGTGGGTGTGTTTAGGTTAAATTACGCCTTCTGACT
The DNA here is from genome assembly GCF_964374335.1 of Astatotilapia calliptera. NCBI lineage: Eukaryota > Metazoa > Chordata > Actinopteri > Cichliformes > Cichlidae > Astatotilapia > Astatotilapia calliptera. The sequence goes on from NC_137435.1 coordinate 8,980,155, forward strand.
TAAAATATGTATATTTTTACTGAACTTTACACAATGACTGGTGGTTCATAGGATTGTCGGGAAGGTTAGACATGCACTGCTGCTAATTGTAAATATTATGTTTTCCAAACCCTGATATGAAAACGGATTGTTTCAGTTCTCAAACTGAGATAAGGCTAAATACCAGAGCCACACCTTGATGTACCTAATGAATACCTTCATGTGCTCTGGCATGCTGAACACATTAGTAGTCATCCAGGTCATGGTAATCTAAGGAGCTCGGAAAGAAAAGCGAGTGGACTTCTTTAAGTTCCTCGACGACGCTTCACCTCTCATCAGAGAAGCTTATTCAAGTATTAGACCAAATGGTGGAGAGTCCCAGGTATTTAAACCCTAATGGGATTTGTCCGTTAAGAGGACTGTTGACCTACTATGGTCATGTGCCTCATCATATGAGCCATGGTGTGAAAAAGGTGTGGGTCATTATCTTCAGAGGTTTCAGATGAAACCATTGTGCAACCTTGCCTCACCCTATCATGTGACTTACTGAGATCAACTGATGCAAGTTGTGAGTGGGCATTAAGGCTTTAACCTAAGATGAAGACAAAGCAGACTTGTTCCCAAGAGTTTGCAAATTGGATCCATGGTCAGGGGACATAGAACAAAGTTGATTGCAAATGGTCCATTTGGTAAAGTAAATCCATTGGGCATCTTTCTTAGCCTTTAGACAATAATTCTGATGGCAAAGAACCACACGGGACAGGTGAAAAAAAAAAAAAAAAAGAACAAAGTTGATTCTATGGAGAGCACACACCGACTTCTAACTGAATGGATAAGACAGGTCCATTTCACCATCGATACACTCCAGAATAAGATCAACCAAAGTCTTCAAAACACTCCTACCCTCCCTGATTTAAGAAGAAGTTTCTAAGTTTGTGGAAAGGCTCAGCAGGCCCAACAAATTATACGAAAAGACAGACAATTTCATAAATTCCGTACATTGCAAACAAAAACGTATCATCCCGAGTCGATACGTAGACCGTACAGACAAAAACAGGAGGACACCACAACGGAAGACAGTCAGGAAAAGTAGATGAAGAAATTAGCAGACATAATGTACATATTGGGCTTGTGAACTGTAAATAAACCTTCACTGAACTGAGTCCTGCATTTGAGTCTGGCCATGTGAGGTATGGTACACAAGTAAATTCATTACTAAAATTTGACTATTCTTTTTATTATGTCAACAATGTCAGAAACAGAAAGTGGCCAAAATACACGTTATTAATCAGGCTTGCCAGTCATTCCCCTAAATCACAGCTTTTCTTCACTGAATCTGAAAAGAAAAAGTTACTAGCCAAATGACTTAATTTTGCAATTTCTCCATAACAGCCACCCATGGTGGATGTCATCACAGCCACGAAAACAGCAATAAGGAATAATTAACTGCATACCACCGTCTGTACCCAGGGGATGCAATACCCTGTATATATGGACTTCCAAAGATTCACAAGAAGAGTCCCACTCAGAGCCATTGTTAGCAGTATAAACTCAGCCACCTACAATATTTCTAAGCACCTCACCACTGTCCGAGCTCTCCTTTTGGGTAACACATGCCATTACATCAAATACTGACTTCACTGCAATGGCAGATGAAACCATAGTGTGCCTTGATGTGGTTTCTCTCTTCAGTTGCATACCTACAACTGAGGCAACTGAGTTGTAGGTATGTGAGAACATCACTACAGCAAGTCAGCTCCTTAAAAAACACATGAGCCCATGGCACATTGGTGTGCCATGGGCTCATGTGTCACCCATTGTTGTCAACCTTTACATGGAGGAAGTGGAAAGTAAAGCTCTTGTCTCTTTCAAAGGAACTGCATCTAGCCACTGGTACAGATACGTGGATTACACCTGGGTCAAAATCAAAACCCAAGAAGTCGAAGCCTTCACTGTTCACATCAACTTAGTGCATAGAAACATAAGGTTCACCAGAAAAGATACAAAGGATAGTAGTTTGCACACACCAGTAGGCTACCTACTCTTTGAAACCCACCATGAAAAATTGCATACCCTTCATAATGATTCCATCTTAGTCTAATTTTACCTTGTTTAACTTTTATACTTGCTTTTATACTCTCATACTTCAAGTCAGTTTTATTTATACAGCGCCAAATCACAACAACAGTGGCCTCAAGGTGCTTTATATTTTAAGGTAGACCATACAATAATACAACAGAGTAAATCACAACAATCATATGATGACCTATGAGCAAGCACTTTGGAAGGAAAAACTAGCGGTAGAACTAGACTCAATGAGGAGGGGCCATCTGCTGTGACTGGTTGGGGTGAGGGGAGGAAGCCAGGATAAAAGATATGCTGTGGAAGAGAGCCAGAGTTTAATAATAAGTAATGATTCAATGCAGAGAGGAGTACAAACACATAATGAGTAAGAAAGGTGACTGAAGAAGAAATACTCAATGCATCATGGGAATCCCCCAGCAGCCTAGACCTGTTGCAGCATAACTAAGGGAGGATTCAGGGTCACCTGATCCAGCCCTAACTATATGCTCTAGCAAAAAGGAAAGTTTTTTTTTAAGCCTAATCTTAAAGTTAGATGGTGTCTGTTTGTTGAATCCAAATTAGAACCTGGTTCCACAGAAGAAAGGTCTTAAAACTGAATGCTCTGGTTCCTAATTTACTTTTAAATACTATAGGAACAACAAGTAAGCAGTCTGAGAGCAAAGCGCTCTAATAGGGTGATATGGTACTATAAGGTCAATAACATAAGATGAAGCCCGATTATTCAAGACCTTATACGTGAGGAGCAGGATTTTGAATTCAATTCTGGATTTAACAGAGAGCCAATGAAGAGAACATAGAACATCATAGAAGACAACATAGAAGAGCCACCTCGACTGGATTTTGTACATATTGGGCTTGTGAACTGTAAATAAACCTTCACTGAACTGAGTCCTGCATTTGAGTCTGGCCATGTGAGTAATGGTACACAAGTGAATTCATTATTAAACTTCAACTATTCTTTTTCTCATGTCAGAAACAGAATGTGGCCAAAATACACATCACTAATCAGGCTTCTTTTTCCACACGTGACTTGCCAGTTATTCCCCTAAATCACAGCTTCTCTTTTCTCCACATACTGACTGGTTACAAAAAGCTCTTTACATCTTAATACATTTTAAAACTCAGTCTCTAGAAGAAACAAAAAACGTTGTGTGTTTCTCATTTTTATGTCTCTTAGATCAGCCTTTGGCTGTTTTGATGTTGATGTACCGGACCCAATATGTTTGGCCTTCCTTGCACACTTTCCTGCCAGAGATATTTTACTGTTTTAGGAAACTGCTCCACTGATGTCTGCATGCGTTTGTGAATCTTCCGTTGCTGGCTTTGTCATTACTATGGCTCATCCACATGGTATTCTTCGTATATGGTCAGTGACTTTACGTTCACACAAAACATTCAACATACAGCTGTGTGCAGATTTCTGGCTTCACCCCTCATTTCTTTATATTTTGCTTCCAATGAAACAGACTTAATTCTTAACTCTTTAAAATCTGATCCATGAAATAATCCTTACCACTTGTTCTCCAGGCTTTTGGAAGGTCTTTCAGGGGTTTTCTTTAGACATTGGCTGCTTTTTCACTCATTTTCAGTCCAGTCCTCCAGTCTGATCATCTTTAGAAGAATATTTGTTTGTTGTTTGTTTGTTTGTTTTGTTTATTAAGCCACTTAATGCTGACCTATGAATCAGTCAAGCATAAAAAGGCTCCTAACTTAAAGGATGTGTCTGCACAAAACAGAAAACTTATATGACCCATTTAAATTGTATCTTTCAGCAATTTGTTACTAGCAGCCTGTTCCAAAAACACATAATTTGTTACCATTTCTTTAGTTGAATCTATAAATAAAGGGCAAATATAACACAATTTGATTGGCATAAAATATTATTTTTGTACTGATGAGGTGATTTCCAAAGAGCTATTAACCAAAAACCTGACATAATACCAGCCTGTGGTATTAGAGATCTTGTCACCAGGCAATACCGTATGGAAATCATCTGATTGGTGAGAACTCTTTTTCAGCATGTCAGTGATCCCAAACACACTGCCAATGCAGTAAAAGCATTCCTGGATTGTCCTGACTTAGAACGGAACAAAAGAAAGCCAAAATCCAAAGAGGAGCTTTGAATGTCCTTCAAGAAACTATTCCGAGTGACTACTTAAAGAAACGACCAGAAAGTTTTCCCAAGAAAGTTCAGGGTGTGTTAAAGAATAAGGTGTAAATAACTTTCAAGCTCATTAGAACTGTATCTGTGTTTGTCCTATATGTTTTACTTCTATTTTCTTAGCAACATATTAGGAAGAGTGGCGGCTCAAGACGCTGTATGTGCAGTAAGAATATCATTTATAGTCGCTTCAGGCAGCTTTTTGTTTTTCAGATGGAAACATGGCTCAGAAGGATAGCTGAAAGCAAAGCCATTACATGTCTGTGTTTGTTGTCTGAGTTCTGCCAAAAAATAATTATGCACTACATATGATGAGCATTAGTGAGGGAAGAAGATTGTACTTCAAAAGTTAAATTTGCCTCCATAAGATTGAGCATATAAACAAAGTCGTACATCTTATGTAAATATAATGCAATTGCAATTTTACAAAATGTTTTAGTCTGACAGCATTTTAACCACATGAATATGATTCACTAGCCAACACTGAAACACTCCCTTCACTTATTAATGTAATTAAACATGTAAGAACACATAAAGAAGAAGCAACAGATCATCATCTGGACTATAAGCTTGGATTTTTAGTCATTTTATAAGGGGAATGTACTAACTGTACACTATGTAAAGGCCCCATAACACCCCAGAGATGAAGTTTATAGGTAAATTACTTTAGTCTAGTGCAAACCTCTGTTACCTCAGTTTTCCCTGCATTTTTCCTGAGCTAAAGCGTTCATGCATGTAAGACTGTCAGACTGCTGGAAGGAGTAACTGCAGCCCCTGGTACAGATAATAACTTTTTCAATAGCTGGGTGATTCATGCAGGAGACCCTTTTTAAAAAAAAAATTAAAATCTGTGAGTGAGCGCTTAAGTTAACTTCATGTCATTCTTGATGACTCCTATCAAAGCAGTGTTTCAGATTAGTAGTACGCTGTTCAATATTTAGCACCCTTTGAACCAGATGTTAAAGTAGGAACAGCGAGCTTTCCCAAATATTGAAGCATTGTTTCACCTTGGGGATGATAGTGCAAGAGCTTGCTGGAGTCAGAAAAGAACATGATCTCTCTGTCCATAAATCACAAAGCCTGAGACAGGTTTACTAGCGACCGTGATCCAGTTTTCTTTTTTCAGTCAGCCCTGTGCAGCTTATGTGGATTTCAACTGAGGACAATAAGCATTTGATTAAAAAAAGAGGTCAGGATGCACACATTTAGTTTTTCATAAAGAAAAGGTATTTTAGTTTCCTCTAATTTAATCAGCTTGTTGCCCAAACTTTTTTATCAGCTTTCTTTTAATCAAGATTATTTTTAAATACTCACATTTTTTAGAGAACAGGGCTTTGCTGAAGCGGAACTTTTTCTTCTTTTACTGACTTTTTGCAGCCACTTCAGGGACACTAACTTTCTATAATACGGACCTCAGTGGAGGGCTGAGGGGAAACTGTGACTTAAGATCCTGATGTCTGTTAGGAAAACCATTAATTTATATGGGGTTTTATGACATGTGGGCAAGCGGCGTGTATTTGTGGCTCAAAAATGCAGTGCAGAGGACACAGCTGCACCATATTTTAATGTGTCTTTTACAGCTTCACCAGGAAAAAAAGGCAATTCGTTTTGACGCTTGCATTAATTGGAATCATTTGTTGTTCATTTTTTCGCATTTGTTGTGGTTGCACAATTTCCATTTGTTTCTGCTTATAGTTATAGCTCATTCATGCACATTTAGCTCTTTAACAAACCTGTTTATTTCATGGTCATAATATGAAAACATGAAACACATGGGATACCACTACCCATTTTGTTACTGGTTCATAGGAGATGTGCACTGGATAACAACATATATACTATTGTTTATGTATATCAAGTTCTAGTCTCAAGTTAATTGCCATCTTACGCCACTGCAGTGACATAGTTGCCTTGTTATGGTGAATGCTTATTTAGCGGGCTTGCACAAGGACATATAAATAAGTAAATACAAATGTTAATCATTTACTCAAGATGAATGTCTTCATTTTGAACAGATCATAGTACTGTTTGGAATAATGTTGATTGAGAGAATTATTTATCTATTATACACACAAACGCTATAAAAACCTAACATTAGACCTGCATAGCAAAAATCTGAGCCTGGAACAGTCCATGATTGATTGCATTTGTGCTTCCATTTAGAAAGGCTCTTCTTTTTGGCACACAGGCATAAATTTGTTTACACAATGCCTGAGAAGCCCCTCAGTGCCATAATTCCTGCTCAATCCCTCATTTTTCTTCCGATCTTTCTCCTAAACCGATATAAAAGAAATACTAAATAGTGGACGTGACCATTACTCTCTTCTGATTATAATTGTTTTTATGAACACCGACCATCGCATATATGCTCAAAAAGTTATGGAAAACAAAGTGTATATCTGGAACAAAGTGACACTGACAAAAAGGCAGCAATAAATTACTGACATAACTGCATCTACAGCTAAAATGAAAGTCTGGCCAAGAGATAAAAATAGATAAATATGAGAACAACTGCATGCGATTTAAATGACTAATCATTAAAGTAATGGTATGTTTTGATCCGCACTGTGATTAAACTGAAGACTAGCAGTCTAGGAAAATACGAGGTCAGGCAGGGGGAATCTGGACAAAACAGTTTTATTAAGGTTTTTTTTAAGGGGCATTATGAACATTATATAGTAGTCATGTGGAAAAAACCCACAGAGCTGCCTGTAAAAGAGTTGTACATTCATTACAGCCTTGTGTCTGGTTCTTCCAAATAACTTCTTAAATAACTCATTTTATAGCTGCTTAATCTGACTTTTATCTTATAAACTCGAAACTGAAACTCCACAAAAAAGCAGGTTACTGAATGTAAGTTACTTGAATAATTGAGGATCAGCAAAGCCAGAAACCCACATGCATATCATTTGAGTGTTGGCTGGGATGTAATTCCTCATTAATCATTGTGCATGTGTTTCAGTAGCTCCATGAGTATTGAAATGTTGAAGTCTGTTTACACAAAGAATTCAAATAACCTGTTTCTGGTTAAAACCAATCTTAATGTTGCAACTCTTCACGAAAACAGCGAATAAACAGCAAGACTAACAGTCATACTCTCTCTGTTATGCCACCTCTAACTTTTAGTTTGTGCTGCACTAATGATAATTTAATAATTATCATTATCATTTGATAATTCTTAACTGTTCAAAAATGAATTATTAAGACAATTCTGATGTCCACATAGAAAAAACATTGCTGTGACCAAACTAAATCCATGATCTATAGCTCTAAAGCAAATCACTCTTCCAAAATGGTGACCCATACATATGTTGCTCATATGTGGGCCAACCTTAACAACAGAAGACATGTTTTACCAGCCTGTTCCAGCTACAGACATTAGTCGACCTCTCGGTGAAGCAGAACAAATTCAAAATTTCCCCATCTGGTAATATAATCAAAGTAAAGACAGGCAACCTGTTTGTAGTGCACTGAGCACAACTGGACAAAAACTACAGTGAAGCAGAGTATGATGCACGTACAATTCAATGAGATGAATAATAAACTATAACTAACTTCAGAAAACAAATTCGGTAATAAGAGAATGAAAAACAGATTTCTTTTTTATTCACTTTGAGCACAATTTACAGAAACACAGGAACAAAGTTCTTATTAAATATGACCTTCATATGTTAAGGACTGGAGCTCAGATCCTTTGAACATCAGCTTGCCCTCGGGCATGACAGAGTTCAAAATAGTGAGCTAAAGCTGCACTGGATTAACACCGCAACATGTGTGAAGAGCATGTCCAGTCTGGTCCCAGTGTTTTGGCATCTGTGCTCAGTGAATACTGGGAATCTGTCAAACTGGAGATTAGACTTGTTGAGCTATTTTCCAGGGTCACAGCAGCTAAGAAACTGATGAGAGTCAGACTAGTAAAACAAAAACACAAGTGATTCAGAAAAAGTTCATTCTTAGTAAATTATGCATGTTGATTTGTTCTTATTGCTTTTAAAATGCCTGTAGGTTTCTGCTGTTTGATGGCGACATGCTAGGTAATTTTATAGTCATTAGAGGCGCATTTGAACCAAGCTGCATGTCTAATCATTCCCATGATTAGACAAAATGTTTCAACTATGAAGGATGCTAAAGGTTTTTGATTAGATTGAACTCAGAGCAACATAAAAACTGTGCCGTTTTCACCACCTCATACTCAAAATCTATGTTTGAGGTAGGATTTGACTCCCTCTGGTGTGCAGTCTCAAAAATCTGAAATCTAGTAACTGAAGGTGTCTATGGCCAACGTGACATGTTTTTAAAATCCATAGCAAATCTTCTCTTTTCGTCAGTAGATTTGTAGATATTTTCTTATTGTCCTTGGGGGCTCAATAACATGTGTTAGCAATTTCAATGAGCCATTTGCAGAGTGTTGAAAGAAGAACAACGAACAAGAAGTGGGCATGTCCTGCCTGACTCACTTTCTTCTCCTCTGGAAATATTTTACAACAATTGTATCAACATTTTGATGAACCAGCATAATTTTCTGTCTAGTCGGTCAACGGTTCGTCTGAACATTAAAATGATTTAGCACCGGTAAACAGAATCCTCAGTTTCACAGCTGCTGTGAGTGTTCAGTAAACAGGATACGGTCACTGAGCAGATTAATGTTTCAGCTTTCTCAACAGCTGGGTGACCCGAGGTCAGCTCAGACCTCTGAGGTATAACAGAGGCTTTCGGGAATCTGTTTTCAATTTTTTGTTGAATACATTCATTTGAGTTACATTAATGAAAACATATCCATTTTGTTACTTTAATTGGTGATCACCTATTAAACTAACCCATGCATGTCTTTGGATTATGGAAGCAAGTTTGAGTAAGCTGCAGACACAGGAATAGCATGCAATCTTCAGTGCATAGTTTGAGTTTGGGCATCAAGCACAAGGGTCATGACCACCTTCTTCAGCACAGCCCAAACTCTCTCAGGCAAATGTTCTTGTGATTTCTTGTAAGGTCCAGGCTACAGGGAGGCCAATCCATGACCGATAGTGCTCCATTGTGCATTTTTCTAAACAAGTATTGTAGGGGAGGAGCCACTAGCTTAAAGACTCATGGGTCTGTTCATCTGACATTCACGTGTTAAGTTACAGAGTTATAACAGCTATTCCAGTTATCTTGATCTGTTGTTGTTGTTGTTATTGTTAATGTTTAACATTATTGCAGCTGTTTTCTGTATTGATTGTGGCCAGCAATGGCCACCATGACTAAGACTGCTGTACCAGTTAATGACCACTGTTGTGATTTAGGGTGATGCAATCAACAGATACATACTGGTTGTTGAAAAGTGTAAGAAACACAGGGTCTCCAGGTCAAACTAGAGATCTGTGTCTCCTTCTTGGCTTACCTTTGCAACAGTAAAATATCACTGTAATGGCAGCATGTCTGGGATACTGCGATGCTGAAAAATCAACATATTGTCAGCCACATGCTTACCTGATGGCATTGCATGTCAGATCAAAATTAGAATTTTCTGCATTCATAGTGAATCATCCAAGATTTCCCCAAAATTTGGTTAATAGCTTCAAAGAAAAAAATTATAAATATATTTTTTAAAAACAAACAAACAAAACAAAAACCTTAGCATGGCTTGAGACTGTTGAAAATGCTGCATTGTGAACTTGCTTTTTATCATAAGTTCAGCTAGTTTGCATTATTGATGAGAAGTCCTAAAAGGTGTCTCTTTATTAATATTAAGAAATATATTTACACTGCCACCGCATCATTCAGTCACCGTTTTTGAATCTATATGGAAGTGTGTATAAGTGCATAATTTCTGCTTGATATTAATGGAACTGAAATTTGATTTAATGGAAAATAAATTGTTGCAGTTGCTCACTATGACCAATAGATGGAAGTGTCCCCTTATTCAAATGGTTCATTTATCAGTAGAAGCTATTTGAATGGGTGCTTAGTGACCTCTTGTGGTTATGGTGACGAACTACAAAAATTGTCAAGTTTAGGTGGCGTTTCACTACTTCCGGTATCTATTTTTTTAAAAGGGGGCTGACATGTGATCGTATTGGGCACGTCGGGTCGGTCGTGGAACTTTTGCTTTGAAAGGTCAGTAATGACCTCATGACACCACTAGGCTCTCCTTTACTTTAGGGAGTCGTCCAGCAGCGAAGTCTAGTTTATTTACTCAGGTTGCCGATTGAAGTTATCACTCTTTGCTAGCTAGGAGGAACGTTAGCAGGCCAATTAATAAGCTGTTCTTTGGTGTTTTTCCGCTCTCTAAGGTAAGAGCTAATATCATTCGCTATTAGGTGAGTTGGAGCTAGCTGACAGCTAGTAGTTATCACTAATTACGACTTCACGTGTTATATATATATGTTGCTGTCGGTACACTAAAATCGTGGCATAGCTCCTGACTTTGTCCGAACGCAGATGTTAGCTCTTGTTGATCTGTGTTAGCAAGTTTAACACGAGGATTAGTGTGTTTAAAGCCTGTTTTAGTGGATCGTTTTAAACCAGTAACACTGACGTACGTAACGAAAATAAACCAGGTAACATGTGATCTAGAAAGACCAAGAGGGCCATTTGCGCGATGCGTTTCACTTCTAAGTGACTTGTACTTGTGATCAAGTTTTGGGTCGAAGTTAAGTAAGCAGTAAAATATCATTTGAATAACCTTTAGCCATTTCAAAGTCTAGCCAAGATAATCATTTCCCTGCATGTGCTGTACTTAATAGAAATTTACCAATTGTCTTGTTTCAGAGCAATGGAGAAAGCTAAACAAGATGCATTTGATAATGCCAGACTTCAAGTGATCAAAGATGGCTATGAAAGGGCCTTCGAGTGCATCAATAAAGGACTCACTGCAGATGAAGCCGGAGACAAGAGTCAGGCCCTGGAGCTCTACAAAAAAGGACGACAGCACCTTCTTAGGGCTATCAGTGTACCTTCGAAGGGGGAAGAGTGTGTTGGCAACTCCTGGGAATCAGCAAGGCAGATGCAGCAGAAGATGCAGGAGACCCTGAACAACATCACCACCCGCATGGCCATACTAGAGACCAGCTCTGACCCTGAATCTGCAGTATCTCCCCCTGATGCAACAAGCATTTCTGCAAAAGGTCTCTACCCAGGACTTCCCACCACAGAGAAGCCAGTACGGCCGCCTCCACCAGACATTCCTTCTGCTAATGGTCAGCCAGCTAGAGCTGTAGGAGGTTTGCCTCCAAGCGGAGGAGTGGGTCTACCCCTCTCACCTACCAGACCCTCTGCGGTTCCTGCCGAACAGCCTCCAGCCTACTCTCCTCAGGCAGCCGATGGTCACATATCAGTCTCATATGGAACAGATTCAGGGGAGATGTCATTGGTCGGGGAAGAGTTCTACAGTCATACATCTAACTCGACACCTTCCCCTCAGAGCATAGGTGAAGATGGAGAGGAGCTGCTGTACATTCCCAACGGTGTGCAGATATTTTTTGTCACACCTGAGGGGCAAGTGAGCGCTCCCTCATACCCCGGCTACCTGCGGCTGGTGAGGTTTACCAGCGATCACTCAGACAGAGTGCCTAATCGACCACCAGCATTTCTGCAGGTGAGAGGGGAAAAATTATTTTATTTATTTATATATATATCTTTTTACTTTGTTATTTTAAAATTATACATTCATGTGGTGTTAAGCAATCACTCAAAAAATATGTTATCAATTCTCTTCCTCCTTTTCTTTTTTGTGTCCCTTTACCCGATTTCATAAGATGTTTGCTCAATTTCTTAATATCCGCATTACAGTGAGTCATCAGCAGAGGGACATAGGCCGGTTAAAGATCAATGTCCCTCCTTCCTAAGGACAGAGTCATGTGAGGGTTGTTTACCTAATCCCCTAGTCCCAGTAGGTAGGTTAATGGCTATGATGTCATCCTCGGCGGAATCCCAGACATGAATCAGATTTGGGGCACAGGTGACAATATTCAGAAAAAGAAATGAAGTTATTTGGAGTGTTCATATGTGTAGGCATGTGCACTATGCCAAGATGATGTGTGAACTTAATTTTCCGTTTTAAAAAGAAAATGACAGTAGCTAGGAGCTAGATGGGCATGCAGCTCCCAAACTGACAGGTGTATCTAAATGTATTTTAATATAAATGAAAAAGTATAAAGTTTTTTTTAGTAGGAGGTGGGGTTTTTTTTTTTTTGTGTGTGTGTGTGTGTTTGTTTGTTTGTTTGTTTGTTTTTACACATTTAAAACTAAAGCAGTGTTTGAACATTAATATCTCAAAGACCTTTAAAGATGAAAACCTTGACCTTTACCTGTAAATTGAATGAGGATGTGCACTTAAAGCCAAATTAAAAACCAGAATCTTCTAGGAAGCTAGAGTACCCACACAAACACTTGGAGAACATGCAAACTCAACACAGCAAAATGGTGGAGTCGAACTCAGGACCTTTTTGCTGTGAGGCAATAGTGCTAGCCACTGCACCACCTGTTTCGTAAAATGTGTAGAATCACATATTAACATGAAATTGTTAGTCAAAAATAAATAAACACTGTTATTTGGTAATGGGGTTTTTTGTGTTTTTTGGTTGTTTTTGTTTTTTTTATTGGGGGGGGGGGGGGGATTTTTTAACATATCACATGGGTTGTGAATCTTCACAGATGAGCATGATGTAGTTTGAGATGCTTTCCAGATTTTTCTTTTTCTTTTGACTTGAAATAAGTTGCTTAATACAAACCAATGATGCAGTGAAATCAAAGGTTGTGAGGTGTTTTGAACTGCCAAGTTGGATTTGTACAGGTCAACACCGCAACCAGTCAATGATAAGATAAGAAAGGGTTTGGAGGTATGTAGACAGCTTAAGCTCTTTATTAAGAGACTAAATCAATAACACCAAATGTCTCTAACCTATTCAGGATTATTTGTTATGATTACATTTGCCTTTCATGCCACTAGTGTCATGAGACTAAAATTTGCCTATTTAGTGGGGGATTTCCCAGGTGTTATTGAAAGTGTGTGACATCAGTGATTCACATGAGTGCAAGTAATTACGTAAACCCAGCTTACACAGTTATGCTCTGTAATCTTGTTAGACATGCAGCAATCACAGGATGACTGTGTACTCTAGTTTGTCTCACTGTGTTGTGCAGAAGCACCATTTGTAAAACCAGGATTCATTCAAGGTTACTTTTGAAAACTTCTAGTAAAACAAAATGTCTGCAGACTTCTTTCTCCTGTTAAATGTAACTTTCACCTCAATTCACTTACTATACTATATTACACACATCATTTCATATCATAGTATACCTGTTTTGATTTGTTTTTAATCACATTTTCCATTTGTTGCATTTTCTTCACTTTCTTTTGATCCTGGCAGGTGTGTGACTGGCTGTACCCTCTCATGGCCATGAACTCTCCAGTGTTACTCTGTAACACTGGTGTGTTTATGTTTCCGGACATGATGGCACCAGCTCCAGGGTATTATGTGGGAGTGGTTTTGTCCTCTGAGCTCCCTGCTACAGACAGAGGACTGTTTCAGGACCTGTTGTCCCAGATGACAGATCTGAGGGTTCAGGTCAGTGTGTTTCACTGTGGTTAGATCTGCAACAGCATGAAATATTTGGTATTATCTGGCAAACAATTGCAAACAGAGACCAGGCTGTAAGGCCTGTGTTTCCCAAACAGTAGAGTCTGTGGCTAAATATATCCCCAAACAGAGATCATGCTGTATTTGATTTCTGTGTTTAAAGAAATAACAAGATTATTTTTTTTAAACTAGAAAATCTAAACTTTCCCAACTTCAGATTTTTTAAATTCCAGTTTAATTGTTTTGTTGATTCTTACACAAACAACACTTTTGATGCTGCACTCTGCTGTATTGTTGGCTTGCAATGAAACTCTTGCTGCTGCTTATTTCTGATCTAGCAGCCCTCCCCAAATTACCCCTGCCTCAGCATTGTGGGGATTTGACTCAGGCAGGTGAGGAGAATTAATCAGTTATAATGCTCTTATCTGCAGCAGTTAGAACCTTAGAGCTTCAGCTGAAAGACAAGTGCCAGTTTAGCCATGATGGAGGTGTCATTTTGATTGGAGTGACACCAGGAAAGGTCATTTTTAATCAATGCACACAGCCTAATTATCTTGTCAAATGGAGGTGATATCACATCAGAAAGTAAGCATTTTTTTTTAATTTCTTTATTATTCAGTCTAATAGTATACCAGAGATTTTTAGCTCAAATCTTTCGTTACAGCAGAGAGATGTTTTTAAAATGGCAGTCTGTTTGAGAGCAAACAAATAGCGCATTGTAATGAGGAGTGCAGAATGAGAGGATGCATTGTGTGCATTGGGGGGTTACTGGGAGACGAACATCTGTAGATGTGTGCAGCTTCCACAAGTTGTCCAAAGTATTCATTTTCATCCCACACTGTCTGTCTTCATTCTGCACTGGCTAACCAATGTGTCTCTATGATCAGGCTCCAGAAGAAGCTGCAGATACCATTAATCTCAGCCAGAAGGTGTCTGTTGATACACCTGAGCAACCAGCAGAGGCTCCTGCAGAGACTCCAGCAGAGACTGAAGAGGAAAAGACTTTACCTGAATGGAGTGAAAAGGTGGCAAGCGGGATCCTGACAGGTAAGCAGTGTCTCTTAAGTTTTTAATATCATTGTTTTACAAAGTTAGGAGTTTGGAATTGGATTGTTTATGAATATAGGTCAGCAGTCCTCACTAATGATCACTAACGCTGTCTGCCCTGTGTGATCCTGTCAGGTGCATCCTGGCTAAGCTGGGGACTGGTCAAAGGAGCTGAGTACACAGGCATAGCCATTCACAAAGGGGCAGCTAAACTCAGAGAACATATCACTCCAGAGGACAAACCCACCCCCGTCAGCCCCACAGTCACAAAAGGCCTCCATGTTGCCAAGCAAGCTACAGGAGGAGCTGTCAAAGTCAGCCAGTTTCTAGGTCATTAAGTCATCTTCAGTCAGCATTTTTTACTGTCCTTGAGTGTTAATTTGGCAGTGAACTTATAATTTACTAATGCTTTCTTACTGCAGTGGATGGCGTGTGTTCTGTTGCTAGCTGCGTGGGTCGAGAGTTGGCTCCACATGTGAAAAAACACGGAGGCAAGCTGATCCCAGAGTCTATGAAGAAGGATAAAGATGGGCGTTCCAACATTGATGGAGCCATGGTGGTGGCTGCAAGTGGTGTGCAAGGTAAAGTTAATTTTCACTTTATATTCTTTAAAACATTTTTTTTGTTTTTTTTGGGTTTGTTTGTTTTTTATTAAAAACCATATTTTTTTATTTGTTTGTACTTTTATATATACACAGACGTTTTTGAAAAGACCTTTTGGTCATTTGTCACATGACCAGAAATTAAAAATAAATAAATAAATAAGAGCTCTTCTATGACAAGTGTGTAGAGGATAGTATTCAGATTAAAACACCTCAGCCGTGCTGTGTATTGTCATGCACTGGCAGAGAGCATGATAAAAAAGCATTTTTTGTTTTGCTTTTCCTGCATTGACCACCACATCCTTTTCACCAGGTTTGGCACCCTCTGACTTTGCCCTCTTTCCCAAAATTCAGCTTGAATGTCTGCTGTGTAAAATAGCAGCTATTCTGGAAATGTTACCGTTAAAAACACGCTTCAAGGGAATTTTGTCCAGTCTGAATCTGATGTATTTCATTATTACGCCCTTTGCATAAATGTATCTACCCTTACAAACACATACAAATAATACTCTTGTGTTTTCCCAGGATTTGCAACCATGTGGACAGGTTTGGAAGTAGCAGCAAAGGACATAGCTACAAGTGTAGCTTCAGAAACAGTGACCACCGTAAAACACAAGTAAGAAATTAAATAAATATAGTTTAATTACTTCTGACTACTGTCACTGCTTGAATGTGCACATATGCAATTTTTTGATCAGCACTGCTCGGGAGACGGGTTTTTGATGTGTATGTTGTAAATGACTGCATACATTGTGTAAGCAAAAACCAAAAGTGCACTCACTCTCTTCAATTTGCTTTGCAGATTTAGGGGTCTACAAAACAACTGACACTCCTAATGAGACAAAGTGTAATTTTTCCTGATTCTCCACAACTGTTTAATGCTTTTCACTTCTAATTGTGCACATAACACAAGCTTCTGGTTTTTTTTGTTCTCTTTAACAAAGCACTCTTCAGCCCTATGCTGTACCAGTTCACTCCCTTTTCTTGTGTGCCAATTTGGATTACGGGGCCTCTTTAAGTGATTCCATTGATTTCTAACAGTGTTTCTGAAGGAAATGTTATAATTGACAGTATTTTCATCCTGCCTGCCTCAACGGGTTCTCGTGTTCTAAGAAATTCTGCAAAATGCAAAATTCACATCAGAGTTAAAAACTGGTTTCAGGAGGGAAATTCTTAAAATGTTCTTATAATGATGGAAATCTGCCGTACTGTTTCTTTCTTTGAATACGTTTTGGCTTCGTTAGGCATTCCTGGGAAATCACTAAGCTGGACTCTACAGTATTACATTTGCTTTGTTTTTGCATGCATGTGTCAATACAAGTTGATTTGGTTAGAATTTGTAAATGAAATTGGCCAAAAAAGATCTTCCCATCTGCTTCCAATTGGGTAAAATTGCCAATATTCTGGCAAACAAATGTATTTATTCCAGATTGCACACTTGCATGCACTTGCAACCCTCACTCCCTCACAGAAATTCACTCGACGCATGATGGCATCTTTACAGTCTTTGCACTACATATTAATTAATTCTTCCCATACCCTCTTCTCCCCGCCTCTCGCTCTGACCTCTCACTCAATCTGACTCTGAAGGTACGGAGCAGCGGCAGGACAAGCCACAGACCACGCTGTCAATTCTGCCATTAATGTCGGTATCACTGCCTTCAATGTTGACAACCTGGGGATCAAAGCTGTGGTGAAAAGGACTGGCAGGCACACAGCGCAAGCACTTTTGGAAGACTACAAGATTCAGAAAAAACCTGAAAATGGGACTCAAGTGGAGAAGTTGGAGAAATAGCTGGTAGTGTCCTGCCTCATTCCCACAGCAATGCCTTAAAACAAAATTTGTAATTTCTATTAAATCATTCTATATTTAATATTCTTTATTTATAAAACTGGTTCTAGATTTACAAGGTAACTACTGATTATATTCATATCCTATAGTTTGATACTGCTTGGAACTTGCACTTTAATATTTATGTAATACAGGAAGATTGGACCTAAATGTGAAGGACCTGAAAATTATATAATACACACCAAAAGATTAATTATAAATGATACAATATCCTACATAACATTTAATTCATTTTGAACTGTTTAACACTGCTGTTTGTATGAAGAAAGCTTTGTTCTTGAATAGAGACATAATTATTTAATATGCATTTGTGTGTTTCCCATAATAGCAAATGTGTTTTAAACAAAAGATGATGAAATATATGTGTGCATATTTACTTTCACATATATTTAAGACCAAAGTAATACCAGCTGTACTGTTTCACTATGGTGTTGAAAATGTCAAGTTATCTCTGCTTCTAACTGTGCCTTCAAATATCAAATGATAACATTAAAAATTAACATTTCAAGCTCCAAAATTTGACTAAAACACAACAGATTCGGGACAAGTATGTAGTCTCTCTGTACTCAATCAGTAACCAGTAAGATGTAAATGCATCTCAGGAGTCTAAAAGATGTTGTGCTCCAGTCTGCAGGGCTTGCTTCTGTATTTTCGGCTTAGTTGTAGCCATGTTATTTTTAAATGTGGCTTATTGTATTTCATAAAAAATTCACTGTAATATGTAAACCAATATCCCGAAGAGTATTTGTAATGTTTAAATGGCCTCTAGTTGCACATTGAGATTTTGTTCCCAGCTGAATTACTCAATAAAGATGAAGACTAAATGAAGCATCCTTAGGAGTCTAAAGTAAATATTTTGTGCCAGCAGAAGTGCATATTTGCGAGTGCAGTCAATTACTTTTAATTCCTCAGGAGTTAGGGAAGTTAAGTGTGAACTATGAGCCTAGTACCTCCACCTAGTGGCGACCATTCAATCAAGCTTAATTTAACCATGTACATTCATGTCTCCTGAATGGGTGATCCAGATTAGTTTTCTTCTTTAATACCAGCTAAACACGAGGTAAAATTAAGTGCAGGTACAAAGAGATTTGTGAAAAAGCCTTGAGCCAGCCCCTTAGTTACTTTTGCTTGCAAGGAGCCAGACGTTGTCATTTTTATTTAGTTATTAAAGTGGTCTTGACCAGTAGTTCTCCAGGCTTCCTGGAAATATTCCAAACCTTTTTCAGATATTGGCTGCTTTTCAACCATTTTCAGTCCAGTTCTTGTACCTGACAATTTTTAGAGGAATGTTCAAAGCTACTTAACACAAAATTTAAGTACAAAAGAAATGTTTTGTGCTTAACATTGATAAGCAACATTCATGCAATAAAAAGGCTTCCAACTCGAGGGATGAACCAATGTTGTCTCTACAGGCAAAGAACCAGTTTTAAACTTTATCTTTAGGCACTTTGAAAAGAAAAAAGAAAAAAGACGTTCATAAGTACTGAGGTTCAAGCTTGTCAGAATTTAACAAATTAAAATATACTGCATTTCCATTAATGTTTGTACATTTCACTGATTACTGTATCATTTCTCATTTTGCCAAAAAAAAAAAAATTTAGGGGGCTTAAGACTTACACATATTGAATATTTACATTCAGTACATAAATTATTCCATTTATTTCAGCAGCTTATAAAGATTTTTCAACTGATAAGATGCCATATCTTTACTCAAACTTCACATAGGTATCCAGTCCAGTTGTTTGTTTAGCATCTCATTTTTAATGTACTCGCTGGAGAGGGAAAAGCAAATTGTAATAATTGCAAATGCAGCATTTTGCCTGTGTTCGTCGGTTTTATATTTCAAGATTAAATGCTTTGAGGTTTCTAGTGGAAATTATGACTCATCTTTACTATAATTCCTACAATGATGCACTGAAAAATTAAAGATGTTACTCAATATGAAAAGAAATGTCATCTGCATCAGTCTGACAATGCAGGGGGGAAAAATGCAAACATTTTTATCAAATATTGGCAAAACACGTTTAATGAAGTCTGCAGACCGAACTGCATAAATACCTCATGGTGTTGCTATAAGCTAATCATTTCGAAACTTTCTGTATATGCGGTCTAAACATCTTTTATACACAAATTAAAATAAAAAGGAAAGGAAAAAAAATACAGCCGTCTCTCTACTAGCTGGTCATTTCAAACTGCAAAGTTGCAGTAACTTTGTACTTAATCAGGACCCGTTTCAGGGGAAAGGACAAAATCTACAAGATTAGGATCAGGGAAGCACAAGTTACTACTGCTATCCAAAAACAAATCGAGCCAAAATGGACTAACCACATCACACTGACTGTCTGTTAAAAGGCTACTGCAGTTGGCACTGTCTGGGAAAAGTCTTGAATCGCACAAAGCTTCTGAAACTGCAAGAGTGACGTCATCAGAGCTTGAAGGTTCCCTTTGAAGTTTACATGGTGAGATAACTAGTTGGCTTGTAAAATCTACTGATACAATGTCAGGTTGGCTAACCTGAGGTAAGTCAGTGTAACACACTTCAGTTTTTTCAGGTGGGGTATAGGCTTGGCCACAATGACCTGATAGGAAAGTAACAGGATCCACCTGGTGAGAAGCAGCATCCCATAACATATGGCTTGAAGATGAGCTGGGTAAAAAAGTGTGGCTGATATCTGCTGATGTGAAAGCACATGAAGTTGCATTCATAAATGCGGTGGCTGAATTTATCCAGTTATTTTCCACAAATTGAAATGAGGCAGAGAGAAATTGATCCTGGCACACTGGCAGCATTTGTCCTCGGGGAACAGTCGATTTATCCAACAATATTGGCGGGGCATGTGCTGTGGTCAGGCTGCGCGCTCGAGGAAGTGTTTCATCCATCGTCAGAGGACTATTTGTTGTGATAGATGGCTGATTTACTTCTTTACAGAGGTCTTTCTGAGGGCATCGTGAGACACGATCTGAAATTTAGCAGTATGTTAACAAATACAACAATGTACCAAAGATAGATTTTTTTTTTTAATGAAAAACAATTCCTCACTTGACGTTTTAACAGCCGGCTTTGTCCTCTGAAGCATTCTTTTTTAAGCCTGATCGTTTTTCTGTTAGAAAAAAAAACAAAAACCAGACAGTCAGCTTGGTATTCTTACCATTTAGCGAGTTAAAAATAAATCATCTGAGTGTTCAAAACTCTTATTTGGATTGTGTACCTTTTCTTTTGTGATCTCTGTATGCTTTTCCAGAAAATGCTGGAATTCATCTCAACCACTCAACCTGGGAAAGGAAAAAAAAAAGAACATTAAAATGATCATAACATTTACTTATAATATTGATATCAGGATGCATTAGACCTAGTTTAGACAGAATACCTAAGGGAAGAGTCTCTTTCAAATAGCTTATATAATTCGCGGTGAGCTCTAGTGTGTCTGCTATGTCTAACTGACCGTTGACAAAGGGCAGAAGACCACACAAGTGTTGACAAGATGTTCTGATTTGAAGCCTGGGAACATGTCAATATGTGCAGTAAAGAAGTTACAGTTACGGTGGTGATGTGAAACCATACAGGAAATGGCCAAGGAAGAGTTTTTGGTTGCTTTGATAGCACACCCTGGAATTGTGAAAGTCTAACCTCCGCCTCTGTTCTTTGCAGCAATGACTGATTGAAGTCTGGAACTCACTTTTCTGTGAAGAAGAAGGGTAACACTTCTCCGTGGTAGGTTCATTTTTTTTTTTATCTCATCCTCAAGCCTGAGGAGAAAAAATATCTCTGAATGTCATAACACACAATGACAGTGTATTCAGAAACTTTTAAGAACACATCAAAATGACTTTTTCCCTTACTGCTCAGGTGCTGAAGATTTATATGACTGCAGTTTTTGGCTCCTGAGTTTGTCTGAAAGAAGTGCAACCAAAGGTTAATGTACTGTTAGCATACACTGTCAAGGTGCTGTTCTAAAGGCTGGAGTTACTTCCTTATTTTAAATAGAAACCTTTGTAAGGAGCATTAGAAAGTTAAGCTTTGTATAGACTTTGTAACCACAGCACCATACATACATTTAATGCATGAATAAACATTTTAAATCACGGAGTAAAACTGGAATAAAGAACAAGAAAGTAGCGTGCTACTTAAAGCCTGGACAAAACTCTTAGGCAAGAAAAGTTAGTAAATTTTGTAGCAAGTCACAAGTTGTTAATTATATTTAGAACCTTTTAGTTGTATAACCTGATGAGCGCACTTTTGTTTGCCAATAATCTTCCAAAGTTAGAGAATAACAAAGTTATGTTTTCAGCTCTTGGACAAAAGCCACACAGTAATGTGATTCTTGGCATCAGGTTTAAATTGAGAAAAAAAAAATGCTGACAAATATAAATCCAAGATGTCCAAAAATGTATTATTAACACAAGCTGTCAGCCTATAAATATATACTAATGATTTTTTTTTTTAAAGCAAATTACTCGTTAGTTGGTCGTTTTTCTCATTCTTAAGTTGTGCTTTTAGTTTCCCTGTTAAAGGCGACATTAATCAGCCCCTCAGGCGCATTTCAGGAGCAGGTCCAAATGAACTTGTTAATTTCTCACATTACCAACACCTGTGTAAGCTTCTCCCGTTACACACAACTGCAGTGCATTATTACCGCCATACCTGCTGTCTACGTTGTTAGCGCATGCGTGAATTTTATTACTTATTTTCAACGATAGTAACCGTTTAAACGAGCTAAAACACTTGCTAGAATCTAAACTTACGGTTTGATTCGAGTTTTCTTTTTAATTCAGTGCAAATGGTTGGTTAATTACTTAAAGAAACACTAATAGTAAGTTATTTCTTTTGCCGTTTTGTTTAAAAATGTCTGTAAGATATACCATAAGGTAGCTTAAATTGGGAAAGTCACCATTTTATTGTTACTTTAGTGAAATAAACCTGCAGGCCAACTACACCTGGAAGTTAAAATAAAACTTAGGTTTTTTTTATTGCGAACTAACGGGTAAAACTTAACGAGGATTAGTAGTTTTTGATTCTAATCATCCCTAATAGTGTTACTAAAGCAGGTCAACACGAACGCGCATTTTATTAATACGTGCGAGAACGCGCCCCGGCAGCAGCGTGCACGAGGAAGGCTGACAGCAGAGCGGTCCGGTAAATCACTGCAATGGAAGAGGAGTAAGGGAGGGTGGAGGACACCGGCTACAGCCCTGCCTCCAATCTGCATGTGAGTACACAGCAGAGTAGACACACGGCAGGGAAGCAGAGCACCATCACAGGGCAACAAAGGGACGCATGGTTCATACAAGGTATCCAATAAATAAAAGATCTGAGACACGTTTCGCCTGGAAGCGTTTGATTACATCCGTCTTCACCTCAGAGGTAAGATTGCACAGAAACTAGAAGATCCTGCTGATTACCGTTTCCTTCCTTTTGTATTTTTAAGGTTTACCTTTCAATAAGCTTTTAGCCAGAATCCCATAAGAGACTGTTACTGTCCATATATTATCCCCAGTAATTGCATGTGAATTTTATATATTTAAATTGAGACACTCCAGAGAACATGAAATGGGTGTGACATGCTACTTCATAATGTGTGTATGAGCAGCAGTTGCAGCATCAAGGCTTGTGCCAGTGCTGAAGCAGGTTGTATAAGCCACTAGACTTAAAGGGAACGTAATTGGTGTAATATGTTATAAGTTAAAATGGTATTCAGATTGCAAGCATGTTCTTTCCTCATATTATTCAGTATAATAGCACAGCACAGACATGGAGCTGGAACACTTTGATGAGCGGGACAAGGCTCAAAGATACACCCGAAGGGGCTCGAGAGGGAATGGGCTCCC
The DNA here is from genome assembly GCF_964374335.1 of Astatotilapia calliptera. Taxonomy (NCBI): domain Eukaryota; kingdom Metazoa; phylum Chordata; class Actinopteri; order Cichliformes; family Cichlidae; genus Astatotilapia; species Astatotilapia calliptera. Next base: position 9,003,267 of record NC_137435.1, read on the forward strand.
CAGTCCCACTCACAGCGCTCACTGCAGCCTGTACAGAACCAGGACACTGCAAGCACTAAGCTCAGAAAAGAAGGCCAAGAAGATCCGTTTCTACCGCAATGGAGACCGATACTTCAAGGGGATTGTGTATGCCATTTCTCAGGACAGATTTAGGTCTCTTGAGGCACTCTTGGCTGACCTTACAAGATGTCTGTCAGATAATGTCAACTTACCCCAAGGAGTACGGACCATATACACGATTGATGGGTCAATAAGGATCACCAGCATGGACCAGCTGGTGGAAGGTGAGCATTGTTTCTAAACAGTTTTAAGCCTGCCTTAGATTTGGCTTCTATTAAGTAAAATAGTTATCTAGTAAAATAAAATATGATGGAAATGACACTAAAATAGGAGATAAAAACAAAAACCCTTAAATTCTTCTGCTCTGACACAACCTATGCTTTTTTTTTTATATGCTATGTTTGTGTTAGCATTGCTAATGGGCTGAGAAAATCTGTTGTCTTGTTGTTGTTTTTTTCCTCCAGGAGAGAGCTATGTTTGTGCGTCTATAGAGCCATACAAGAAGGTGGACTACACAAAGAATGTAAATCCTAACTGGTCAGTTGGTCCTAAGACTGCTGTGTCTGTCCGTGACCCTTCTTCCCTTGGTAGTGGCAAGGCTGGATCTCCAGAAACCAGGGAGACCAAGGACTTCATCAAGCCCAAACTGGTGACAATTGTCCGCAGTGGAGTAAAACCTCGCAAGGCTGTACGGATCTTGCTCAACAAGAAGACTGCACACTCCTTTGAGCAAGTCATGACCGACATCACAGATGCCATCAAGTTAGACTCTGGAGTCGTCAAAAGGCTTTATACCGTTGATGGGAAGGCGGTAGGTGTTAAATTGTTGTTTCTGCAGAGTTATCGGTTTGTTCATTTCAAAGACTTCTAGTACCAGCAACAACATATTTCCAAGTGGGGTTCAAATAGGAAAGCATTTGCATTAGGTAGTGACTTTGGGAATCTCAGGCATCACCAAAAAGTTGCAAATATAATGGGATTTTATTTTCCCACAGTAAGCACGTTTGTCACTACAGCTAAAGGTGTTTAAAGTATGAAGTGACTTTCAGTGCTGTCCTTACTCAGAGGAAGCATTAAGTATACGTCTCACAACTGTGCCATTCAGGACAAGTTACATAAGTGCCTGATGATCTTCTGTTTGTATTTACACAAGTGTGTTTGTGCTTGCCATTAGTGAAGCTATGTGCACATTCATGTAACAAGCAGCGCTTTTGATACAATAAATTTGAAAAGTTTAAAAGAAGAGATGTTATTTACCTTCACATTTCCCTATTTCAAACTAAAGCTCTTAACACCAAATGTTTTTATTTGAAAATCACGGACAAAGGCAAAGCAGGAAGAACAACCATGCAGTAAGAGCCCGGTACCTACAAGAGTGCAATTGCTTTATCTTAAGCTTCTCCACCACTTAAACATATAATTGGTCACAAGTGGGAAGGGTGGAAGGATGCTTCTTTAGAAGAGAAGTCAAAGTAAAATGGGATCATGCCTCCTCAGCCCTTGTAAGTGGTTTTGGAGACAGGTATTCTGGTGTTGCCATGCTGAATTCCCATTTGTGGTGCTGTGTTACATCTTAAGTTTGATTTTAGAACATTGCAATGAACCGCACTTGGTAGACATTTGCAGGAGGCTTAAAAGATTTGGAGTTATGCATCTGACATCAGAGGCTGTGTGGTCTGTTCTTCAGTCTTGTCCCTGAGAATTGCTTCCTTACCCAACAAGAGAGCCCAGCAGGTTCAGAGTCATCTGGGAATATGTGTAAAATGTATTATGAGAAATAGGTTTCTAGGACTCCATCTCATATTCCTACTAACAGTAACACACTATTAAGTGTAAGTGAGTTTGTACAAAACATGCAATCTGATCAGCGACTTGAGACTTAATTATAAAGCTTCTTGTATTCTTGCTTCGACTATATGCTCTAAATACTCTGGACTGTTATTATTTATACATTGATAACTACACTGTATATGTAGACTAATTATATTAACCTTTGCTTGGAAATTATGGGAGTCATAAGTGACTATCAGTTTTATATGTAGGGCTGACATGGCTGGACAGCATGCAAGTACCACCTACACTACGAACTGTCTAAACATTGCACAAATAGTTAGGGCACTCTGTATTAGTATCCCTCTGACTTTTTTTTTTTTTTTTTTTTCCCCCGCTGTGATGGTCTCTATGGTAAAATGGTTTCCTGAGCTGGTTGCTAAGGAACAGCCTCTGCGGCAGAGCGGTGCAGTACTGATGTCAGGACTGTAGGTGTATTGTGAAAAGGCTCACAGATGCAGTGCTCAGTCTGTCAGCCTTATTATTACACACGGCGGCAAGATGGAGCACATGGCTAAGGTGTAATCCCAGGAAAGCATCCTTTGTGTAATGGTATGTAGAAGGAACAGTTGGAGTTTTTCACACTAACAAACAAATCTGCCTTCGGAATATCCTCTGTTGTTTTAGGAATAGAGATTTGTTTAGCAAAAAGCACAATGATACTGCAATTAATTAAAAGTAGAATCCCACTCTATGGAAAAAGTAGGAAATTCAGATTTATTTTTTATGGTCCTCTCACCGTCTCTGCCTTTTGTATCTGCTTCTGGATTTTGTTAACTGTATCTCCAATAATAAGCTGCTTGTGTGCTTGGTAGTGCCTTCATTTCTCTGGTTCTGTGACTTTTTGCCCTGTTGTGCCACCAGATGGCCAAATAAACACCCATTGGCATTAAGAGACCTGTTTTCACGGGTGTTTAACCTTTTGGTAAATGACCTGCTTTCTGGGGGGGAGGGGTTCTTAGACAGGCTTTTGCTGACAGTTTTAAAAAAAAAAAGAAAAGAAAAATGTGACAATTTATTTTTAAATACATTGTTTTCCAGTAAGAATTAAGTACAGATTAAATTTAAACGGCTGTAATTGATTGTTATGCATTTCTTTTTTGGGTCTGCTGGTAAATTAGCAGTGGCATTCCTGTGATTTGTTGTTTTATCCTTAGTTGTCTTTGACTCATGATTCATGGTTCTATTTGTGGATCAGCTTGGCGGGTGGCTGTGCTTGATGCCGGTGATCCTACATACTGCTGAGTCACTCTGTAATGGTGCACTGCCATGCAATGTGTGTCTAAATACATAGAGAAAATAAAATCAGTAAGGACTTAGCCACAATAAAGACACTCCAAGACACTGTAATGCACAGAGAAAAGTGATGGAGAGATGCATGCTCCACAGATAAGACCAACACAGTGGGACTTATCTATAGGGACATGGCCTGTTATGACCCCTGATATTATTCGTCAGATGGAGCAAAGAGTATTTCTAAGACTGAGTAGGTCTGAGGGGACTCGATCATGATGTTCCCATCCCTGCTCAAATGGATGTGGCTCCGCACTATAACTGTATTATGCACAGTGCTAAGTTCTCTTCATGCTAAAGTCAACACTTCTTGTTCAAATAGATGTCAACAGCCACCCGAGGATAGTCTAGCTTCACATCAGTGCATGAAAGCAGAGGCTTACGCCTCCTTTCTAAAGTTATGTATGAGAGGATGTGATTAAATGGTCCATTCATGCTTTGCCAATCAGATACACAGTGGATGTGGTTGGAATTTATGGTGCTCTGTGTACAAGAGAGCTGAAGCTAACATAATGTTTTTCTAATTCATTCCTTTAAGTTGACTTTGACTCTGCCGTTTTCTGGTCTGGATTTGCCCACAATTAATCTCTTTGGTTTCTACTCATACCACAAATGTCACGTCTGCTCTATGGATCCTGGCTGTAACTCTCATCTCACTGTCTTAGGAAAATCTCACTTTGTTTATTGATTCAATAAATAAAATGACTAAATGGTTTTAGTTGCTCTGCAGCCTTCTCAAATTCGATGTGCAAAAAGATGAACAAAATGGAAGAGTGCCTCACTTTCCTCCCACTTTCTGTAGTCTGGCTGTACAAAGAAGTGCCTTCATGTGCCACTTCATTTGGTAGATATGATTTTTAGCTCATCCAGCCAAAGGACTGATGACCTCATGCCATAGCGAGGCAGCTGTCCAGCCACAGTTAAAACTCGCTATTCCTCCTCAAGTATTGGTCAGATTTTAGTGAAACCTGCACACAGTGATCACCTAATGGATCTTCATACAAACTGTGCTCAATTGTGATGGATTACATGCTGGATGAACTTCGTCATTGCATTATCCCTTCAACCTACCCGTTGCACTCGGTGGAATTTTCTGGTGTGGAATTCAAAAGAAGCTTTACAGCATGTGAACATCCTGAGCTGTGTAAAGAAAATCTTTACAGTAACTTGTGTGTGATGTTGCAGTGAAACTATTCTTGAATATTTTAAAAGTTTAGGTGATAATATTGATCATCTGTCCGTTATTATATAGACTTTTTTGCATGCTCTCATTATACCAAAAATATTTGCAGGGCGTGGTTATTATCTTGGCTGGTTATTATAAATGTTTTTGGGGGTGTTTTTTGGTTTTGAAACACTTCTAAGAGCTAAGTGTAGAAACTTAGTTTCCTTCAATGTTTTTGGAGCAGCCCCTGTTAAGTCGCTGCTGTTTCTGCAGCAGAACTGATTTGGGCATTTGTACAACAGACTGCATATAAAGGAAGCTCATGCAAAATAGAACAAGAACCATTTGCCAAGTGGAGGTAAAGATGAGTCATGTTTCTTTCTGGCATGCTAGATGACTGGCTCCTGCTTTCACTCTCACACTTCAGAAGAAGCGTTAGTGTCCTGGGAAGCTCCACCTGTGCATGTTTTGTGTTACACAATTGTGTTCCTTTATGTGATCTTTTCTATGGCTTAAATCAATAGGCTTCTATAGCATGCATATATCCATTGTTATTTATTTCTGGAATGGATGTCAGGTGCAGCACTTGCGGAAATCATAAAACCCTGGAAATCAATACTTCCCTAGGATGCTCCTGAATTGTGAAAAGTATACGTGCGCTTTCTATGCGAATGGTAGGTTTAATGGAGTTGCTGTGTCACAGAGCCTGAAGGCAAAAATAATCAATATGAAGCATCACATTCACAGTTGCCTCTGTTATTTGGCTTCATCACAAGCTTGAGAATTCTAAATTCAAAGTACTTTGGTGGAACTACAGAACTCTGAAATAAGAGGTAACTTTTAGGCGTAGCGAAATCATTGATCAACATATTTTTTTCATGTTCTTTTATAACGTTATAAATCTTTTGTATATGTATATTGTGTATATATATGTGAACACTGCTGTTATTATTGAGAGTGCATATATCATTAATTGGATCTGTAAAAGGTTTTTAGCCCTTGGTAGGTATCATATTTTTAAACATTCAGACTCCACTATCTCATAATAAGAATAATAAGAATAATAATAATTTACCTTTAACCTTTTCAATGTTTTTGATTCCAAGACAATTCACAGAGAGAGATTGGGATTAACAAGGTGGAAATTTGAATTCTTAACAACATCCTAACAATATGCTTCGTCATTCTCTCTAAATGAGGCTATGCTGCTTTTGTGTTATCTGCAGTTTGCACCATTAAGAGCTCCAGATAGGATCTGACAGTGGGTGTCAAAGTAGCCTTCTCATTGTCTTAAACTAAGCTGTGATTTTTTTTGTCTGGTCTCCTTGGTAACTGCTGTGCAGCTCCTCCCTGTGGGATTTCCTTTTAGGAGGAGGAGGGGGTAGAATTGGGGGTAGGGGACATCAGTGATGCAGAGAAAAGGTTCTTATTTAGCAACCCCTCTCCTCAGCCCCATGTGTCTGATATTCCTTTTAACAATTCTTGACTGAATGACCTTTGAATGTTTTAAAGGTTACTGGTATAGCCAGCCTGACTGTTCTGGTTTTTTTTTGGTTTTTTTTTAATATTATTGTGATCTAAGATCAGTGCAGTGGAGACCAGAATATTGATCCATCAGAAAAAAGGTGATAACATGATGTGATAAGGTAATTCAGTAGTGGTGTTAATATACTAAAGCAAACAGTCTATCTCGCCTCTAAAATCTTTTTAGGCTCCTGATAAGCTTATCGTTCTTGATTAATGGATACCAACATTTGGCACATTTTGTTTTGCATTCGAAAACTCAATCTGTATATGTTGAACTTGTTCCTCACTGGACTACTTGAAATCATATCCAAATTATGGTTATGCATATTTTGTTGACTAAAGTGTGTTTCCCCATCATCTTGGCTTGTTACAGTCTGTCATGTGTGGGTTTGAATTTTTAAAGAAAAGAATAAGGGTGTGCTGGATTTTGCAAAAAAAAAAAAAAGGAATGCAATATAATTGCTTTCTGATCCCATTTAGGGTTTTTTTTTGTTTTGTTTTGTTTTTTTTGTTTTTTTTTGGAAGTTGTAATTTAATATAAAGTTAGATTTACTGTTGCAAGTCAGTGTCTTGTTTTTTGTGTCATTTGTTGCTGTCAGTTTTCTTGTGTACATAAGAGAGCCATTTCCTTGGTCATCAAGGTCACAGTTCAGTTTATAGGTTGAAAAAGAATGGGAGACAACAACAAAGAAGAATATATGCATAAAATCATAAACAACGTAGCAGAATGTGTGTTTGTGTATGCAAGTGTAGAAAGTTAGTAGTGGAAAGCATTTATGGATGGGTGTGTTTTTAAACCAAAATAAACAAACCCAATGAGCCTGTCAGACAGGCTGCAGGAAGGAGGGAGCTTTCATCGATGACCACACCATGTGTAAGCGTGGGTCATCCAGCTAACCCCAGTCCAATAGGCACATTGGAGAGGGATAGCAGGAGAATCCTAGAGGTGATCACAGTGGCAAACATGCAGTTCTTAACAATATATGTGATGTTGTGGAAAGCATGCCTTTGTATTCTAACTGATATCTATAATACTATAGGTCAGTTAAACAATAAGGATTAAAGGCTGAACCTTATGGAGAGGAAATTAAAACTGAAGCTCTACTTTCTCTTGCACACTCTTATTAGCCGAAGAGTCATCTGTGTCTATCTTTATTTATTCATGAGACTGCTATATAACCATTAAGATAGACTTTTCTATAAATGCAAACACCAGCACCCACCTAGCCATACAGTTCTTGTTTATAGAAAAGCAGAAATGATTGTAATTTACACTTCTGTTGTTTTTACAGTGATGGTTACTTGGTTACTATGTTATTTTATCCAAAGTTTAAACTAAGTAAAGTACATTGTGGAAATGCTGCTTTTTCAGAAACAGCCTGACCACTGTGTGTTGTTGCGATTGGATCTCTGAATAAATAGCTACTGTTAAACATTTTCTAACGTGATTTTACAAAATATAATCTGCAGTAACAGAGGGCAATTAACTTAATCGCCCACTAGAGATGACGATTTAATGGAAGACAGACACCATTGTCGTGGTCTCCACTGAATAAAATCTAACAGGTTTAAAAGGAGCTTTTCTTTTCTTAATGGTTACCCTGAAGACATTAAAGTGCAGCTGGGCTGTCACAAGAGTAGAAAGAGGTTAATTCTTTTATTTATATGCTATACATGCTGTACCATTAATTTTTTTTATTTGTGCTTAGATCACAATAAGCATTTATTCAAGCCTGGCATCCTTAAATCCAGCATTGTGATCAATAAAGTTCTTTCTTTACTAGCACATGTTTTATATACTCCATTTAACATGATTATCCAAATGTTATAAATCCTATTAAAGTTTAAAAGCCATTATACACCATTTTCTGTAAACAAACTGCTATATTCTTTGCACAAATGTGACACATATTGAAATGTGAATTATTTATTGAAGAGACCTTTTTACCAGGAAATCTTGAAATTAAAGCTCAATACATGCTAACTGCATGCTAACTGCATGTTGCCAGGGTTCAGACCTACATACCTTTTGCTGTGAGACTGTAGTGCCAACCACTGTGCAACCTGAATTTTTATGACATTTTTGTTCAATATGTTGAATCCTTCACTTAGCATTGATGTGTCATGTTGCTATGATATCGTACACTGACGCATTGAATCTCATTTGCCTCAGTTTGAAAAAAAAAAACAAGCAGAAGAAACAGTAATATACTCATTTTTACTTGATTTGCATGTCTTTGTCTGAAAAAAATGCTTTGTCTGTTATAGTATGTATACAGTATTTCAAGATGTTAACACATCATCTTATTTCCAGATTATGTATAGTATCAGTTGAGAGTGAATGCATTTCAGACTTATTGAACTAAAGCTGACAGACATTATTTTTCTCAGGTCACCTCCCTTCAGGACTTTTTTGGGGAAGATGATATATTCATTGCTTGTGGTCCCGAAAAGTTCCGCTATCAAGACGACTTCAACTTGGATGAAAGTGGTAAGTGTAGTTATGAGGCTTGCACCAATTTCCCGTGTTTTATATGTTGTTCACCTTAAGTTGCTGTGCAGTCATTTAAAAAACATGTGAACCCTATATTTAATAGTAATACTAAATATGATGATGATGATGATTAAATGATTTTCAAATGAGGAAAAAAACTATATTTTTGTGAAATGTGCTTTGAATGAAAGAAAGAAAGAAACTAAATAAATGTGGATCATGAGCATGCCCACCACTCTATTGCATCACCTCTTTCTCTAGCTCTGAAGGAGGATTTCACATTTTTCTTGTTCAGATAAAACTTCAGCTGCTTCACAGTTTGAAGTCTCCTGCCTGATATTTTTCATTTAATTATGCTTAATTATGCGTAAAATATTTTAACATGTAACATATCTAGACTTCAAGCAGGACAGTCTGCAGCATGGACTCTTCCCTACAAACCACGAAGAATTGGCTTGCTAAAATAGGCAAAGCTTTTTTTGGGGGAAGAAAAAAATGTATATATATTTTCTGGATGGTAGTATGCTGTACACTGCTCCAAAACCTGTGCTTACTGGACTGATGTAGTGAATCTTTGTCCCGCATAAAGATTTTGGCACATGCTGTGGATGTCTTTCTGTACCACTGTTTACAGAAAGTATCTTCCAAAGACTTGCAGTTGGTTTGAGAGTATCGTCCTATCCTCAGCACAAAAAGGTTCACCAGCTCATCAGATAAATTAGCACCCCTCCTCCAACCCTCATGCACCCGAATCAAAGTGGTGTATGGTGTCTTGTACTCATCCAGCCACAGACCAATAATCTCTGTTCATTTGGTCATAAAATCTTTCTTTGTTTCAAATTGTATGATAATGATATAAATGAGATCTACATTAGTTACAGTGCGTGCTTGTTGGTAGGCAGTTGATGTCATTACTTGGTTTATACTGATAGGCCCAAAAAAAGAAAAAAAAAAAAAGAGAACAGTTGTAGCTCAGATCGTAACCCCAAGATGCTCTCTGATGCATCCAGAGTGTCAGTGGTAGATAGAAAGCACTTAAGCATAGAAAAAGTGATTGTGTGAATAGGTGAACGCAACACATTGTGTAAAGTACTTTGCGTACTCAGTAGAAAAACACAATATAAGAACCAGTCCATTTAGCATTTAATAATGCCAGAGAAGCCGAAAGAAAGACAAAAGGTCAGTATGCCACACATAAAGCTGATCATTTATTACTCTGCCATAATGATGCTGGAACAGTCCACACCTTTTATTTTGCTTGTTTTATTTCTTTTCAGAATGCAGGGTAACAAAGTCTGCATCATATGGGCGGCTGCCCACAGTACATGGTCGCTCTTCCCCAAGAAGTGGTGGAATGCCCCGCAGGAGCAAGTCTCCCTCATCTGCCGGTTCAGGTAAGAGTGTGCATGTGATCTGTCGTTCACGTCTTGTGAACTTGGTTTATGCTACAGTATTTAATCTTTATCTTATCCTAAAAGCTAATGGCACTGCAGGCAGTCAGCTGTCCACACCTCGTTCTGGAAAGTCTCCAAGCCCCTCTCCAACCAGTCCAGCTAGCCTCAGAAGACGACAGGTAAAAAAAAACAATAATGAAGTAATGAAGTAATGATTTGTGTTGTGCCAAGATTGAAGAATTTTAAGAAGTTTTTCATTTAATTAGACAGAACTTTAAGTGCTTCAACAGGTTTTGCACTGACATGGAACAGAAGTTTATCACCATCCTTGTAGTTCCAAAAAATGTGTGAGTCAGCGTTTGAATCATTATAAAGATTTATCAGTGAAATGGGGAAAAAATCCAAAATGCTTAAGTGAGCTTAAACCCTGTGGAGAAAACTCTGACATGAACTCAGGGAACCCTTGTCACAATGAAGCAATTAAGAGATTAAACAAACACGCTAGTGAATTAAAAGCCCATGTAATCAATGCTGCTGGCTAACTAGCAACTTTTCAGCAATTTGTGAATGAAACATAATCTTCACTGAAGCAGCAGCGATTCTGACATATCTGATCATGGATCAGGAGAGTGCACAGTCTCTCATTTCTCATTTAAAATCCAGGTATCAGTGATACTGGTGTCACTTATTCATAATTCTGGCTCAGGTAGCTATTGTTACTGTCGTGAAGTTTTTGCATGTCATTTTCTGTCTGTGTAGAATCACTTGGTAGTCTTTGTGCTGGTACAATGATTTCTGTAAGGTTTCACCATGCTTGGTTCATTGCTATCTACATGCTCAAGGCTAGCAGAGTGGAACAAACAAGCTTTGTGTAATCTGGCTGTAATCACATTTTTATAAGCTTTGCTCCCCTTCTGAAATTTGTTTCTTTTTATTCTCACTCCATAGCTGTCTCTTCTTTTTCAGGGATCTCAACACAGTGGTTCTTCACTCTCCTTGGCGTCTACCAAAGTATGCAGCTCAATGGATGAAGGCGATGGGCCGAGCAGCGAAGGTCAGAAAGGACACAAGACAAATCTCCAAAAGTTGATTCTGTTCATCTGGAGAAACGTTTCTCCCACAAAACGCTACGTCCAGATGAACAGAATCAACTTTTGGAGATTTACTTACCTGGATGATTGAGCATGCATCAAGACGACACAAGACATAAACTAATTTTAAACAAACAAACAAAAAACAGTTTGCAAACAACATTTAAACTACTATATAATGCTTTACCTATTATAGAGTGTATTTTATTTCATTTTATTTTTTTCACAGCTGAGCCAATGGATGAGTACTCTTCAATCCCTGCCTCCATAGCAGAGAGGTACAAAGTGGGAAGGACTTTAGGGGATGGAAACTTTGCTGTGGTCCGAGAGTGTGTGGAGAGATCCACTGGAAGGGAGTATGCGCTCAAGATCATCAGCAAAGATAAGTGCAGGGGAAAGGTGAGCCTGCTCTGCACCTGCTGAATTCAGCTTTTACACCATCAAATTTCCAATGTTCATAAAGTTGAAGTTCAACTGTTGCTGAGTCATTTTTTTAAGTCATTGGTGAGCAGGGGTTGCTATAATGCTGAAAGCAAAAATATTTGGTTCTGGTTGGTTTTGTTTTCTTTTTTGTTTAAATCACAGCATCAAATGATCCTAGTTTAGAGTTCTCTTTTGAAAACTGTTTTCTATTACTTCTCTAAAATTACAAAACAAATCTCATATATTGTGTGTAAAGGATTCTGGCTACAGTGTACAGATTGTTTTCTTTGTCACCCAGGAGCACATGATACAGAGTGAAGTATCAATCCTTCGGCGTGTGAAACATCCCAACATAGTTCTTTTGATTGAGGAAATGGACACACAAAACGAGCTCTATCTTGTAATGGAGTTAGTTAAGGTACTGATTTTTTATTTTTTAAACGAAGAAATTGAAACCTTCGATGTCACAAGATAAAATTCAAATAAGTTATCAAAAACATTTAATATGTAATGCATTCTTTTTGCTGTCATAGACTGGTTTATAGTTGAATTAATTTACTTCAGTTAAAAAGAAAATTTTATCAACCATTTATCTGCGTCAGACTGTTATAAATTTAGCAACTGGGCCTCTTTCACATTTCAAACACTCTTTCTCCAGGGGGGTGATCTCTTTGATGCCATTACATCTTCTAACAAATACACTGAGCGCGATGCCAGTTCTATGCTGTTCAACCTGGCAAGTGCTATCAAGTACCTGCACAGTCTCAATATTGTCCACAGGGACATAAAACCAGAAAATCTGTTGGTAAGTACGACTCTGCACAGAGCATCTGTATGGGTGGGGAATCGCTTTGCATTGTAAAATATCCACTTTCCCTATTAGCCCCGTTTCCGTGTCATTGTTTTTTCCTCAGAATCTGTACATATATATATACATAAGAGCTTGGATTTAAAACTACCAATAATAAATGGTGCATAGGTAAATAAGTTAATTAAATTACACAGTTCTTTGGTAATTTAACGATGATCAAATATACTCAAATTTCTTCTCTAGACCAAAAATTATTGTTGGTCTTAAAACTACACATTCACTTTTTTAGTATTACTGCTTGTTGAATAAGATTCATTTCACGATCAAACCAAAAGTCAGTTTTCTGTGCAGACCATCCGTGTTTGCAGTCAATGGAATTTTTTTGTAGTTAATTTTGCCTGAAATTACTGCACTAATAAAAAAAGAAAAATGGCTCAATAATGAAATCAAAGTTTTACTAATCAGATTGACTATTGGTGACCTTTTCATCCAGTATATCCCACTGTCCCTTTTCTGTATCTTGTCCAGGTATATGAGCACAATGATGGGAGTAAATCTCTGAAGTTAGGAGACTTTGGCTTGGCTACTGTTGTCAACGGGCCCCTTTATACTGTGTGTGGCACACCCACCTATGTAGCACCAGAGATTGTTGCTGAAATGGGGTAAATCAGTAATTACATTATCCAGTCCAGTCATCTGCAGCACCATTATCAAGACCATAAAAAAAAATGCAAGAGTGTTCTCCAAAAGTTGATTCTGTTCATCTGGACGTAGCGTTTTCAGTGAGTACCATTCAGTTAGTACCATTCATAGGGAGTTGGGGAATGGCTGCAATTGCAGCATTGTAAGATGGCAAAAGATGTACCCTTAGACCCCCTCCTCGATTTCAATGATGAGGATGTAAACATCCTGGACAGGGAGGGACGCTGGTTTGAGCGCGGAGTCAAGGAAGCCATTTATGTGAAAAGGGAAAGACCATCTCTGAATCGAGGAGGGGGCCTAAGGGTACATCTTTCACCATCTTACAATGCTGTGATTGCAGCCATTCCCCAACTCTCTGTGAATGGTACTCATGGCCATTGATCAGTGGTCTTTGATCAGTGGTTGTTGATCAATGGTCATGAGAATTTGCATAATTATGATGAAGGAACTGGTCTCCCAGCCCATTGTTCCTTCAGTGGTGCTAGTTATGCAAATGTACTGTTTATAAGATTGGGGAAACCTGCAGTCTGCTGAGACTGAAGAAGTCACTTGGATGAGTGATGAAACGTTTCTCCCACTGAAAACGCTACGTCCAGATGAACAGAATCAACTTTTGGAGATTTACTTACCTGGATGATTGAGCATGCATCAAGATGCAAGAGTGTTGTTTTTCTGCGTCAAGTGTCCTTTATGTGTTGTGTTCATATTCATATTATAGATATGGACTAAAGGTTGACATTTGGGCAGCAGGTGTCATCACTTACATACTGCTGTGTGGATTCCCTCCCTTCCGTGGGTATGTGCTCCTGTATTTGGAGGTTTACTTTAAGCGTTACACATTATTTCCATACATTTTTAAGGTGTCGCATGTAGACTAATAGTGCCTATAGAGCAACTTAGCTTTATAATTTAACTGTATACAGGAGTGGTGAAGATCAGGAGGCGCTTTTTGAACAGATTTTGAGGGGCCAGCTTGAATTTCCTGCACCACACTGGGACAATGTGTCAGACTCAGCCAAGGTTTGTATCTGAAAGTGGTCCTGCTGTGATCACGAGCCATGTGAAACACCCCAGACACCCTCAGTATGTTATTATGAATTTTTGTGGCTAACAAATCTCTGTTTAGGCTCTGATCACTGGGATGCTGCAGGTAGCAGAGGATAAAAGATATACAGCTGTACAAGTCCTTGATCACTCGTGGGTCAATGTAAGTGTGTCGTCAGTCCTTTCACCAGAATCTGCATCGATACCAGTGACGTTGAGAAAAGTAGAGTTGCTGAAGTATGGCTCTTTATATTTATCAGGATGATGGTGTGTCAAAGAAAGAACACCAGCTGCCAGTGGCTGGGAAGATCAGGAAGCACTTTAACACCAGAGTGAAGGTCAACAGCACTACAGCTGGAGTGTCCGTGATCACAGTAAGCACTGCTCTGCACTCTCCACACTGACACTGCATGTCGGTGTGCAACGGTAGATTACATTTGGGCTTTCTGCTTATTAGCATGCTTTGGCAATGAAGGACTTTTCAGCTTTGAGCCATAATGTGCCTCATACAACTCACACATGCAGAAGCTTTTTATTTTTATGCCTTGGATGTCATTTTAAGTTGGAACTAAAATTGCTGCTTTTGTAAAACAGGTAAACGATTGTCCTCTGATGTTTTTAAATCTGCAACCTCCCTGCTTTTTTCTGTCAGTCATCACTTCATCCATCTGCATCTTACTGCTAGATTTTCCTTTGTTTGCTCTGCCCTCTCATCCTACTTTTAGCTGGACTGTCAGCACTCTTGTTAGAAAAGCTTAGAAGTAACATAGTTGACCATTACGAGGTTTTAGGAGATGATATTTTAATTTGAAATATTTGCAAATACAAGCTGGATTTGAAAGATAAATAACTTGTTTTCGAAGTGAGCATTGTTATTAAGGAGGATCTGCATTGCTCTACATTTCCTGTATACAGTCTTTTATTTTGAAACCATTTTCAGTTTAGTGACATGACTTCTATCTGCGAGTATCTTATCAATAATAATAATAACAGGAGTGTAGAGATGTGTTCCTAATCCGGTAAGTGATGCTTTGAGTTCATAGTGATCCTCTGAGTTGCGCTCATCTCTCTCTGCTCAGCTGGACCAGGACTTAACCATCAAGAAGTCAGGGTCTTTGGACCGCTACCAGCATCCTTTGTACTGGATAAGGTATGACACAGCATAGTGCTTAAATAAAGTGAGTGCTTTCATGGCAAAGTGCTGGCAGTCTCCATTTCCCATCTCCCAAGGGTTTGACATATTGCCCATCAGTGGATCCCTTTTCATGCCTCATCATATCCTTCACTTTATCACCTTACATCATCTCATTTGGGCTGTAGCAGGTAGCTGCACAGTTTTCCTTGCCATCGACTTATTTTGCATTTAAAAAGGTTGTTTGAGAGTTTTGTTTTTTTTTGTTTTTATAAACTGTGCTACTTCATTTTTATTTTCCAAGATAAAAACATTTTTTTTCTTTCTAGAAGTGTTGGCAACATAAAGTGGTGGATCTTATTGCCTCTTCTTGCCTTAGAGAAGATGAAGTCATTTTTTTTTCACATAGAGGAAAAACTTGCAAGGGAAATGCAGCTTTTCACATACAAGTGCATGATGACACTGGCTCATCTAAAATGTACCTCATGCCTCAGTGAGTGGATGCCAATCCTCATTAATCTGGCTCTCTAGATACGCTAACAATTGCTGCTGTGTCACCCTCTCTCAGACCACGCCACTTGATAAAGAGAAGCAAGTTTTCCGACGAAGACGCCACCAGGATGTAAAGGCCCACCTCCCTCATGGTATCCGTGCCAGCCCCTCCCACAGCGCAAACCGTGGCCTTTCCCCTGCTGAGGTCACTTCAGAGTCCGAAGACTATTCTCCAAGTTCGGCTGACACTGTCCGTTCACCCACTTCTCCATTCTAAAAGCCTTCCTGGAGTGACAGTGCCATCCATTCCTCTGTGAAAAAAGAGGCAGAGGGTTTGATGGGTCTAGTCTGTTGACTTGAGCTTTCACAGACTGAATAATTACCCTTACCTGTTTTACCCCCCGACCCCCAAAATGTCATGTTACCTTTATTTCAATTCTTGAATGCATTTAAGAGAGAAGTCTAGTCTGGATCTGGAGGTTTATATTTTTATGCCCAAGTTCAAATGGCACATCTTTGTATCATTTAAAGTTCAAAATATTCTAATAATGCAGGCTCTCAGTTCACCCATTAAAACCTCGATTTGTAACAGGCTGTATTTGCTAACGTCTCTTCAAGGATGAGCTCACTCTGTCCTAATTGGCTAACTTCCAGAGGTTGGGCTCTCCTCTGCACAGACTTTAGCTGGCTCTTGGACTTCAGAGCTATGAAAACAAACATCAGTAGTCAGGTTTCAGTATTTTTCTATTTCCCCTAAATGTAAGCTGCAAATCTGCATTGTTGAGCCTGAACAACTCTCTTAAGAATTTTCCAACAAAGACATCCACTAACATTGAATGCTGATTTTTTTTTTTTTTTTTTAAAGCTTTTATTTTGTGTAGGCTTCTGTGATAATTCTATAAATTACAGAAAATCACGAGATGCATGTTGTTTCCCCTTCCCCTCCAAAAAGCCAACAAGCTGTTTAGGCCCTATCAAGCGGCAAGGACTGGTTCATTGTAGTACTTTGGAGCCCTCTGCTGGTTAATATTGTATCCTACAGGAAGTAAAGCTTTTTGAAACCGAAACCTTAGCCTTTAAATATTAAATTACATTCAGTAAATGATTGGTACATATCTGATTTCAGCTTGTTAATATTAACAGTATCGGCCAACCTTCTGTTGTACTGTAAGGCAAACAGTTAGCGTGCTGTAGCACTTGACTTTGTGGTGCATAAACCATTGACACGTTATTTGAAAGGACTTCAGACATGCTGCCAAATAAGTATTTCCTGGACCTAACAGAATGACGACAATTCTTGTCTTGCCACATAGTAGTTCCTCAAAGAGAAGATGGGCCACTGATATTTAACTGATGGTTTAGCTTACCTGTGTGCTCGAGGGTGATTACTTAAATAGTTCTGTTACACATCTGTGAGAGTGATTGCAGTTCACTTGTGGTGCATATGAATGTCAATGCTGTAGTTGGTAATAGGTGCATATTTTAAGGCCTTGCCTTGACACATATAGATTTAAGTGCAATTGGGTATACTGTGCTCTTGGGCAGTATACCTATCAAATGCTGTGTGTCCTTTGTAATGCTTGCATATTTGAGAATGTGCTGCTGGGATTATTGGAATGTCAAACTCTTCCCTATCACATGAGGGTAACTGGTGCAACATGGTTGATTTTCACACACTGAAATAAGAACCAAGTTAAATAATAGTAATACAACAGTGCTTCCAGTAAAATCTGCAATTTTAATATTTCTCTCCATTACATCATTTAATTTGTTGAATGTTTCTTTCAGTGATCACATCAAATATGACTGAGCAATTTTAGGTCACTAGACTTTCTGTGCTTTGTCTAATTGCTCCAAGCATTGGTTCACAGGGGACAAAATATTCATTATTATGACTGTCCTCTTTCCTTTTTCATAAACTGTAATCTGCATGTGTGCTGATATGCATCCCAAATCAGTTGTTCTGGTCTTCTACTGTTTAACATGTGCTTGTCAGATATAAAACCATTCCTTTTACCATTATACGTGTTGCCTAGATGAATGAACTTTGGTAAAGGCAGACTGTAGTCATACACAGCTAAGATTTGTATATACTTAGTCGTGTGAAGTTACTGCTGTTAAACTGACTTTGTTGTAAAAAGGGCTTTTGTTTTTCGATTGAAGGGATCAAACCCAAAAAGCACAAGAAAAGCAAAGTGTGAGTTTTGTGCTGAATCTTCACCAAAAGCGTATGTAATGTTTACATACGGTGTGACAAAACGGGGAGTGCTGTTATTTTGGGGGAGATGGGGTATAAAAGAATAGTGTTGTTTACCCATATTCCATAAATGTAAGGATGCTGTACAACAATCTGAATGAGAACAAAAATAAAAAGGGAAAAAATATTGCTGTGGTTAAAAAGCAAACTTCTAACAATGTACTCTGCACAGAAACGAAACCTGAGAATAAAATGGATTTAATTTGTGAGGCAGTGACTTTTTGAAACACCAGATGGCAGTATGACCAAACACCACATAAATTCCATCTCCAGCTACTTATAACATGTACTGCACTACTGCTATAACACCTTATTATAGAGTAATCACATGAGTAAAATCTCAAGAATTACTCTTGAGGTGACTACAGTGTATGCAATCAATTTTAATAAAAACAATAAAAGAAATTCAGCATACAGTTGCCAGTTTTGACCTAATTATTTCAGCTCCAGACACATCCTCCTGGAACATTTGCAGAATCCTTTTACTGTGTACTGATTGCAATAAAAATTAACTGCTTCATTCGGAGATATTGTTAATGATATGACATTTTTATTCACAATAATGACACGATTTTCACAGGAAAGAAAAACCAGTGCCTTCAGGATTTTATAACATGCAAAATATTCAGCTTTGGGTAGGTAGGTTTATGTCTTGTAGCACCTGTTTAAAAAAAAATTAACCGCTAACTCCATCAGTTTGCATATTTTTGTTCATTTAAATTGACAGCTCATGGAAATCAACTTCTCCTTGCTTCATTTAAATCAAGACTCAATAGCTTTCATGTCACCAAAAATAGACCATACTCATATTTATACTGCTGTCCTCTTCATTAATATATCATTTTGTTACACTGCTGAATACCTCTCATTGACCTATTTGTTGAACATGTCATAATATTGCTTTCAGAGCATGGAGTTATGGAGGACAGAAAATTGCAAAAGAAGAATAACTTAAAAAAATCTGATATACATAAAGAACAGTATAAATGTTTGCAGTGCCAGAAACTGTAGAATGTCTTTAAAAATGGCACTTTCAGCTTTACCATAAACACGTTGACAATCATTAGACAATCCAACAAATCTGATATTTTAATCATTCGATGTTTTTTGGAAGAAACAATGTCTAAAAATAAATGCATGTTCCACATGACAAACTGGAATCGGTATACAATCTTTTCATATTTTCCATTAATAAACAATATAGTCCCCGATTTAAAATAAATTTGGAAATATCCATATTTATGACATGGTCATAAACGCTTTTCACAAAGGACACACTGAATTTCCATATAGACATTCAAACACAACAAATTAACAGTAAACATTGTCTTTTCACATACACATACACTTGACCACTGTTAACGATAAGCAAAGAAGGGTCGTATACGTGGAACTAACCAACTAATATCTGAAGAGCAATGAAAACCTTTGCAACATTTATACATGGCTTAATGGAACATGGTGGGTAGTCTAACAGCATTTAGATCGTTGCAAGTCTTTATAAGGAAGAAACACTTTAGACTGTCCTTTTTACAGGTTGAGCATTTTTTTTTCTTAGAAAAATGTTCCAAGTATCTGCCATACAAATGTTGTATAAATGTTCCCTCATTTTGTTTCGCATTTTCACAGTTGAAACAGGAACATTAAGTATGTTTTAATAACTTAACTGTGTAATTTTGTTAATTAGAGTTGATTTCAGTCTCCTCTTATCCAGAACAGCAGACCTGCTCGACTCATTTGGGTAAATACTTCAGCTGGAGCTCAGGAGAAAACCAACAAACTGACTCCAGATTGTTTAGCAGCAGACATGTGTTCACCTCAGAGGCCAGATGAACACATGCAAGAACACACAGTCCTTTATCGTGCTGATGCCCCCAGCATCTTGGATTCTCTGCAGCACAACTCGGTCACTGGTTGATAGGTTTCCCTCTTAATTCTCCACACTAGCCTCCTGCTGCACGTATCCACCTCTCGTCAGTACCTGTTCTGATGCTCGTAGTGCCAGCGGTTGAAATCTATGTTAAATGCCACAATGCTGCCAGAGGCCATGCCGGTGATCAAAGTCCTAAAAGGCAAAAAAACAAGGAATAAATACCAGATATAATATTCCAATGTTAGAAAACTACTGGAAAATGTAAATATTCTTTCTATAACTTAATGCTATTCTAAAGGTGTGTGAATGAGAGCGAGAAACCAACATGCGTTAAAATATGTTCACTGTTTAAGCGTACTGCCATGAATCTGAATGATTTGTTAAAATCCCCACAGTGAGTGAATGAAACCGGTGCAGGAGGTCATGAGGGGCTGTGACAGTAAATTACTGAGTTCCTCTGACAACTCAAGTGGACCACTGAGTCCCACTGTCTTTCTGTAAGTGCCCTATGCCCCCAGTGTCCACATCTGGCTGGTATGTAGGAAAAGCAGCTGATTTCACAGGGTCGTCTTATATTGCTACACCCCGAGGGCTAAAATGCTCCAGCACAATGAACAGAGTTTTAGCAGAATGTCCTTCTGTAAAGGGAGTCAAGGAGCCCAGCTCACTTAGATTACCTAATGTCAACTTATTGAGAAAAGACACTGCAGCTGAATCGAGGGGTTCTTCAAATATTTAAGTGATTTAAGTGGTGGTTTAATACTTGTTTAATGTAAAAAAATAAATTAAAATAATTCAGTTTCCTCCAACTAGCCACTGCTTGTCTTAAAGGGTTATTTAAGCACCTTTGATGGTGCAGATTTAAGAACTAATGTTTGGATATATATGTGCTCACAAAGTTGAAGGGCATATGTGCATGTGTGTTTTTCAAAGCAAATTGAGCCTGATTTGGTGAAATGAAAAGTGAGACATGAACTTAAAAAAAATAGTGATCTGATGAAAATGTTGCACATTTATGCCTTGTTGATTACGCACACTTGTAATCAAGTTTTATGCATTTGGCCTGAGGTCTCTGTTTTTGGATAGGCCTGTAAATACTGAGGGATATTTGGCCTGTGGCTGTGAAGTGAAGCTTGAATGTTCAGGCTCTCTAACCTCTCTTGACTGCCAGGGTCACATGATGACGTCAGGCTTTTAGCCCCAAAGCGGACACTGCCGTCTGTGAGTCCAGACACTCATTATATGACTCCTGACAAATCTTGTGGAGAAATAACTTTCAGGACAAACAAGGGGCTGACCTGCCTTTAGATTTCTGCCTTCATGTATGTGTGCTGGCCAGTGTCCGAAATATATGCATTTGCACCCCTGTAATTTTTGTCTCTATGGCATGTGGATGAACTGTTAGAAATGTAGAGTTTATCCTTCTCAACCGGCTGGAGCAAAGAATTAAACCACTGACCTTCCAACAAGCTACCTGCTTTACCTCCTGTGCCACAACCGCCCCATTAAATGATTATAAATATACTTTGGTTTACCTCATTAAGCTCTTAATCTCATGGGCCTAATATACCATCACCAGCATACAACTGCTTGCCCTGACCTTTGATCGTGTGATAGGTCCATGGCTCGGATGCCTGCATCACAGCCTGGATAGATATAGAGCTGTTTGAAGTCACAAGCCTGCCACACCTCCACCACACCGTTGTCTCCACCTGTCACCAGGTTGTGGCCATCGCTGCTCAGGAGAATTGCCTACAGGAGGGATAGAGGCCAGTTACACGTGAAACTTCCAACCCAACATTTACTCACCTTTCTTGCTCCAGAATGAGAAATATATAGCATACTGAAAATACATGACATGATGCAACATACTGTACAACATTACTATCATCCAATCAAAGGTTAACTTGCTCAGTATGCATAAAAAAATGACTCAGTATTTGAATAAAATGTTATGTACTTGAGATTTAAATATCTCCAAACATTTTAAAACTGCAGATGAAAAAAAATGCATATTTCCTGGAGTATACTGATGTTTTTTTTAAGTTGGCATACCCTGGTGGAATCATTGACTTCCATTTGTGCCAGCAGTTTTCCATTAATGCTGAAGTTGCAGAAGCGTCCCCTCTCATAGTAGATGATACAGTGGCCCTCGCTGGAAACCGAGATGAGCCGTGGGCACAGATAGTGTTCTGGTCCCTCCAAAGCCCGCAAAAGGTCCCCTGTGATGGTATGGACCAGACACGGACCCTCTACCAAACCAGAACGCACATGTGATCAACCTGTGCTTATGTAAAGAATCTATAAAAATAGTCCATTTCTGTGAAGCGACTGCATATCTGTCATCTGGATAAACATTGGTTTGGAGGTGGTCACTAATCAAATGGTCATCTAATGCACGAGCACCGTTGTTCCAGTTTATTGGTGTACCTGATGTCACCTTTTTTTGTCCAGTCAATGTGACACGGAAGAACAAAGAAGCGCACTGACCTTTAGCTCCACTGATGACGAGGCCCAGCTCTGCACAAACTGATACACACACAACCTCCTGGTCGTGACCCGTGAGAACTGCTCGGGGTGCTGGGTAGTCACCTAAAGGACAAAAAGGCACACAATGTCACAAAACAAATGACTTGGCTAATTGTTTTTAAATCTGATGTGTGACTGCAAAAATCCTGTGAATAGCATGCTGCAGGTAATTTACCGGCCAGTACATAGTATTTTTGCGCTGTCACCGAGCACATTTATAAGACAATGAAATCATATAAACACAATCGCTGTGATTGTGACATACATCTGCTTGCAGGGAGGTCCATGTGAATTGTTATGTAAATGAAGGGATGCCCAGGGATGGCAGGGGAGGCACTTGATTTGATCCTGTGTGTCACATGATTGATGATGGCCGGGGGAGAGGTTAGTGAGGGGTGTTTCGTGGCACCTGGAGCCGACCTCGAATAGTGTCAGAACGATGAAAGCGGGAGTCTTTCTGAATTGCTCTGATCACCAAAAAAAAAAAAAAAAACACCACTAAACCTTTCCCTAAATAGTGCTGAAGAAGGGAATGAACTTTTAATTAAATTATATCATGCGTAGAATGTTAAATCTCTTTAATTAATCATTAAATTCTACTTAAAGTAAATGACAAAACACAACTGAGAATCTCTAGTTGCTTTAAAAAACAAAGCTTAATATTCTGTATTTCTTTTGCTTAAAGGATATTTTTATATAGAATTTATATTTACACGTTTGTGATAGCTAACAAGTCTTCTGTTTGGGCCTTTACTGTAGTCATCACCTTTTCCCCAGCTGCTCATGCCAAACTTATGTCAAACTAACAACTGAGACTGTTGGTGTCCACATGTAACTAAAAGTTCAGCCAATTCCGTCAAACTTTCCCTATTCACTGGATGACAGCACCATCCTGATAGATGATGTTGACACACTTTCGACCTCACCACCACCACCTCGGCATATTGCTTCTATAGCCGCGGCAGCAGTCCAGTCAGTGAGCCGGACTGTGATCGATGCAACACGGTCCCTTAGAGACCGGGACCTGAGCAGTGCTGTCAGTCCCAGTACCTGCTGCTGAGGGGGGCTGAATAGGACAAATGTCAGCAAAAGCCTCCGGGGGAAAAAGGAGCTCACCTACCCGACAAAAGATTCAATCACCCTGTACCAACTAACCCCCCCACCCTGCCTGAACCCTTGGGACAAGCTAGATTCAGCCACAACAATTACTTGGTGCAAATATCTCCTTGCAACCAGCGTGATGGGCTGAGTCTGAGGAGCATGGCCATGATTGAGCTGGAAGTTATTTTAATTATTAGACATAGAAGTTGCATGCAGGCTTTTGAGGCATGGGTGAAATCAATTTCCTCGCGAACGCCACATCTGCGAGATGATAGAGTAATGATCCGGCAAGCTGCTGCTACATATTCACAGAACCTTTTACTAGCATTACAGAAAATATAATAGGCATGAAATCACTAGAATGATATTCTTGGAAAAGATCGCTCATTGAGACAGTCAATAAGGATACAAAGGACTGCTGTTTTGCTTTACGGCATTAATTTGGGGCCTTTAATTGTAAAGGTATGAAAAGATGGTAGTAGTTAATTTGTCAAGACTAATGCCTTTCATCTGTATTTGAATATGATCATTAGTGGCTCAAAGATTTATATAAGAAAAAAGTTTAAAAGTTCTCAGCTGCATCCTAATTGTTTTCCGCTCCCTGTGCTTCAGCTACATAGCTTCCTTTTATCTCCTGTCCATTAAAGGTGCATTGTAAGCACAAGTAGTGTGAATATCAGGGGAATACTGTTTTCCTGCTGCAGTAACACAAGTGCTATTGCCCCTTGCTAATTGGAGGCATCCAAGCTGAAATTCTTAATTAACTGTCGGAGCTTCAGTGAAGTTAATTAAAGGACACTCACGACTAATTCAGAGCTCCTAGAATCTGAGACGACTGGAAACACGAGATCTTTTAGGGCACACACACGGCATTGTTATCCAAAAATAAAATAAAAACAGTTTTTTCCCCCCCTTTATTTTCAGTTTTTTCCCCATTCCACACCATATATGGTTCTGCTTGCTGCATGGTACTGTAACAGTTCCTTTTGTGATTAATTGTCTGAAACACAAGACAATCAGTGCGAATGAGAAACTAAATGAACTGAGCAGCAGAAATCACACACTGGGGTCTACTATTATGAATGCCAAGACATCTGGAGTCCTCTACTTGAAAGCAGCACATCTCAATGTAATGAATCACACTAATGTATCACAGCTTCGGTGCAGATAAATGATCGTCCCCCGTCACTCCTCTGGATTTGATTGTAGAATCTAATTATAGAATAGAAATATTTTTCACCAGTTTATTAAAATAAAAAAAAAACAACAACCAACAAACAAACAAAAATACTAGACTTGTTTACCTTTACAGACTTTCATTTCACAAGCAAGAAATGGCATAATTAACTATAAACATGTCCAGAGGGCAGTTCTTCTCCTCTTTTGTTATGCATGCGAGTGCGTGGCACTTGGATACGGTTACTCACTGTTATTGGGGTTGTCGCCGATAATATGGTGCCGCCCACTCCAGTACCATAGTAGCAACGTAGCATCACGGGACCCAGAGACGATGTAGCAGTCTCCTCCAATGTAGGACTCTGATCGGGCCAGACATGTCACCACGTCCCAGTGGCCAAAAACTATCTGGGTCAGCTTACCTAAAGTGGATACACGCTGTACATGAGTTCGGTGTTGACAAAGTCCAGAAATGTAAAGACTGCTACAACTGGTACTGTGAATGCTGTCACTTCAGTAAAGAGAGTTAATTTATTAATTAGTGAATAAATACTTGTAAAAGTTAATCTAGTGGTTAACCAGCTTTTCAAAATAAAACTTTTGCTTATGACCCCGTTTAAAAGATAACGTCCTTAGCATTTTTAAATGGATTATTTAAGCTACCCAGTGTTTCTAAAGAGAAAGAGAGTGTGTCAAACTCCTGTAATTATATAGCATATATAAAATATGGAAGTGGCCACCATGACACCACTGATTTGTTTGTTTTGTTTGACTCACGATTTTGAAGCCATAGCATTTCAGACATCGCTATCTTGTTTTTCATTTTTAAACTGGATTTGGGAGGCAAATGATGGATCTGAGACAAATGGCATGCATATCCAGTAGCAACCTGTCAGTCACAAGGTAGCTACTCTCCAGTACATACCATGATTTTACTCAAAATAGGATAACAAGTTACAATATGATAAACATGCAGTAATAAATTAAATTAGTGACTGGGCCATAATTTAATAGGAAAGTGTTTAATAAGGTCATAAGTGAAGAGAGAAGAGGGAGAACTTTTGCAGAGCCTTTAATAGTTATTTTCACAACCAAAGGAACAAAATCAAGTTTAATGCAATTCTGCTCTAGCTTCACTTTTCAGACCTATCTTTTACATACAGTCTGTGCTTGCATTGTAAGGTGCAACGCTAATCCTTTTTATATATACACACATACCAACACAAATTAATGTTACCTAAGCCGACTGAAACATAAGAATAAGGAGAAAAAAAATTTAAAATAACTTTTTTTTTCTTATTTCAGTCCATTATTATTTATTATTTTCACCCATTTTCTACAAGGCTTGTCAGGAGAGAGGAGCAACAATACTGTATCATTACCGTCATAGCACTGTCCTCCACACATCAGTGCACACCTCTGTAGGAAATAGAGTTTACACTCTAACCTACCTGTCTCAGAGGAGTACACACGGAAGCTCTTGTCCCAGAAGCCACACACCAGGATGTAGCGGTTGTCAGCTGTCACGACAAAACAGTGTGTGGTGATTTGGATGCTTTGGTCCACTAGGTCTGTGATCTGACGCTTGTTGCTTCCAGTATTGTTGGCTGTGGGAAAAAAAAGAAAGAAAGAAATAACACATGTCCCAAGCAATTTCCCAAGCAAAGCTATAAATTAAGGACTGTGCCATTTTATACAGATCTAAAACTCCATTAGATATTTTTGTTTAATGCTGTTTTTTTTTCCATTCAAGCTCACTCACCAACCAGAGAATCCATCTCTATGGGTAAGTGATGTGCCTGTTCCAGGGAGTAGCCGGGTGCTCCTCGGAGACCTGAATCCAGACAGATATGTGAGCCTATTTCTGACCAATGGACATATCTGCACACACGCGCACACCTGTTCCACTTTTAGAGCCAAGTTAATTCATGATATCTTCCAGGAGATGGAAGCATTGGAGGTCCATCTGTCTTACTCTGCTTTTTTTCCCCCCCAGAGTGTCAAATTGAATGGAGATATTTCATCCATGTGAACATATCTGGAGCCAGTTTTGAAGCAGCTACATGCCTGAAAATATGGAGGTCTTGTTATCGTAATTATTCTGAAAAGCCAAACCACATTTCCCTCCTCTCCAACAGGATGGCAAGGGTGCTGCAGCTGTGTTCATTAGTGTGGGTGCAGCCAGAGCCGCCACATAGAGCAGGCTCTTTGGTCCGGAGGTCTGTGTGTTTCTACAGTGACAGATGGGGATGTGTGAGGAGAATGTGGTGCAGTTGTGGCCTAATTTTCTAGTAACCATTGCTTTGGCCCTCTGACCCTGAGGTGAGGCCGATTCTCAGGGTTGGGCTCCGTGGGTAATGTTGTTCACACATGTCTGAGAAGTAACATGTGGAAACACTCACGGTCAGCTTACCTGGGAGGTGCTAGCCTCTCCCATAGCCAGCTGGCTGCAGCTCTATTATGAGCAGTTGGTAGTTTTTTTGGTGTGTGTGTGTGTGTCTGCGATGGTGATGAAGTGATTTTACAGGGCCACTGCTGTGGTAGGTATGGCATGTGGTGTGGCACACTTTTGTGCATGTGAGCTGAGCTCCACTCACCGACGGTGTTGTGCCATCGGTTGACTGCAAATAGGCGGCTGCAGGTGACAGTGACCACAGCAGGTATTGTAAGATGGGGCAGAGTGTTGGCAGCCACGTGGGTTACGGGTGAATTGGAGGGAAACTTCAACACCATAATGACATCCTGCTGCATCTGGTCCTTGAACATTAGGGGACTCTGTGGAAGGAAACACTATTGAGTAGAAGAGAGAAAAGACAAAGTGTGGAAAAGGATGGAGTAGTACAATGTTGGGAGAGGAGGAGGAGAAGGAGGAAGAGGAGCAGGATGGGAGGCGATGGAAAAAATGAAAAAGAAGAGATATGAAAAGATGAAAGAAAAAGAATGCAAGAGGCAATTAGTATGGAGGTTGGAGGAAAAACTAGGTTTAGACACAAAGGAGAGTTTCATGCACTGTCCCCTATGGGAAGCAGGGACTAAGACACAGGTAGACATGGGAAACTGGGATGGTATTGACTGCACGTATGAGATGGTGCATACATGTACATACATCAGAAAATGGCCCATAAGGAAAGCACTAAAAGCAACTGGCTTTTTAAAAACGTTTGCAATGTGCTTTTCCTACCTTTTCCTACTATGCTGACTTCTGCATGTGTAGCAGAAGTAAAAGCAATGGCAGACATAGTGATACTAGCAATACTGTAAGATCTGAAACAGTTTTAGGTCTCATCCTTGATACAGGAAGCCATTTAAAGAACTGGAGAGAAGTGATGAAAATATTCTCAACATTTGCCAAAGTAGAAAACGGACCTAAAAGGTCTTAAGTTTCTTGTAGGGAGAGAGAAACAGAGAGCCATGTGAGGATAATGAGGACAAGGCTGGTTGTTACATGGATTGGACAGGGAAGAGGTGCTTCCAATATAAAGAAAGGCACTACTAGGCCAGTAGAGAGCACTATTCCATTTTAACCACACTCCTAGTAGGCAGTACCAGCTCCAGAACAGTGCAGACCACTGGAACTAAAAGATTGTTTGCTATACTGAGGGTCTGTGACCTACATGATGTAGGACTTCTGAAAAATGTATCTTCTGTTATAAAAGATCAGATTCAAAGAAACTTTTGGAAGTGAGAATTTGAGGACTTCCTTGTCAATCTTCTGTCTACTGTACCTACAAACACATTCACGCTAACACACACCATCCGGGCTTGGACAGGTCCACACATCCTTCCTCATGCACACCAGCACCACCAGAGGTGCAGGGAATTTTCCCAGCATGCTCGCTGTTCTCACCAGGTGCATGGCGGAGCTGCGTGGAGGATGTGGCTCAATAAGCAACTGAGATGGCGTCTGTCCAAAGCTCTGGATCTGCGCCTCTGTGGCCTGCGGGAGAGAGAGAGAGAGGAGAAGGAGAGAGAGAGAGCGGCTGTCACAATCAATATGCATCAAAGTGATGGGTCAATGCGTTACTTGACAATGCAAGCAAATCCTAACTCAGCCGTGCCTCTGAGGAAGGGGGGAGGTAAAGGGAAAGGGGTGCACTCCCAATCCGCCTGGGTGCTCCCCCTTCCCCCCTCACCCTGCAGAGTCATCCAAGTGTTAGTATGGAAGAGACAAGCCTTTTCCTATTAACATGCTTCAGTTAACCATTCCCATTTCCAGGAGCAGGGGCCCCAACTGCACAAACGTTAACCTGGAGTGACATCCAGCTAGGACCGCAGCAAGCCGGTGTGCTTTTAGATGTTATTGTGCTTGAAACAAAAGGGTAAAAGCATGTGTATGCACATTAACATGTATTAAACAGAGCCACAAAATTACACAAGCAGGTCAGGGCAATTTGGTTAAAGGTACTTTGATGAAAGATGATTCGTGGGGTATAAAATACAAGTCTAAATGCATGTGATGTTAGAAAACTACCTAAAAACAGCCATTAAAAGAGTAGATTTAAAAAAGAAAATCCATTTAAATAGACACTAGATCTAATTTGCCTGCAGTTAGAGGGAGCAAAAAACAAATAGTAAGAGCTGCTGAGCTTGACTGAAAGTGGGGCACTCCACGGTGGGAGTGATTGATGTGACTGGAGCCACTTCCACCATCAGAGGGGAGCTTGTAGACGTCCGTCAATGCCACTGTGCACAATGGAACATACATCGCTCAGCCTTTCGCCCGCCCTTCTGACTGCCTGGGCAGCTAGCCCTCATTTTCCTCCGCCTGTACACACCACTCACTATCAAAAAGACCCATTGGGTAACACATGCCACAGTGGGAGAAGTGGCATGGGAAGTTTGGAGGTGATACTGAATTAGGACAGGCCACCTGCAAGCCACACGGTCGCCCCCAACACCCCCGATCACTTCCTATCTTCCACAGCACCAAAAAAAAAAAAAAAAAAAAAAAAGGCGCTGTCTGCACAGCTCTGTCGCTTAGTAGTGAAAGTTTCACGTGAGTTGGGGAGCACATTTGGCAATCATTAAGTGTTAGTCGGGGTTTCTTTACAATGCAGTCTGTCAAGTAATAAGCAACTGACATTATGGCTATTTAAGGTTAGGTTTGGGGTTAGGGTCACCGTGTCTGTTCAAGTAGAGACATTTGATACAAAGATCAGAAAGGCTAAGAAGGCCATGTGGAAAACATCAACATATTTTTTATGATGATTCTATTATTGGGGAAACTGGGTGCAGCAAAGCCCCATTTTGGTAGCCTCAGAAAACCCTGAACACCAAAAGTTTCCAAGTGCAAACAGGAGAGTTTGTCTCTGTATGTGTTTTTGTGTTATGGGGGCAGGGGGGCAGGGGGGGTTTGACTTGTTGAAGGTTAACCCAAGAACATGTTCTTCCACTATATGATCAAAACACATCAATAGCTCTCAGCTATTTAAATACTAATCTTCAGTGATGTATGTCAGAAACTTATCTCGATCTGAGATGGAGAGCACTTAACAGGTAGTTCATTAGTATAAGTCACTTCAGGCTTTGATTTTTGGCTGATAAGTGACACTTATTGCCAAAGCCATCTGGATGATCTTCCCTCCCAGCAAAAACCCACCTTGCTTGGATGAGCACCAAACATCCGTTATAACTCACCATGTGTATTTGTCTGTCTGACTTTGTTTGCATCTAATTGTGTTATGAGCAAAAGGCTTCAGAGGTGAGTGTCTCCAGCTCCCTGCGTCTCTACTGTATGCTCCCCAAACTGGTGGCAGTCTCTATGGAGGATCCTCCAGTGCACTCATGCAATGCAGCAACACAACAGCTCTGTCACACAGACTGCAGACATGGCCTTGCATTGCCCCACTAAGCACCGTGTGCTGAGTCACGACACCTGAGATGCACAGTGGCAACTGCAAACATGAAGCTGCGGCACCTTTCACCTTTTGGTAGATCCCATAGATTACAGATGGCGAATTGCTTTTAAGTAGAAATTTAAACAGGTTGCAAAAACCCATCAAAACCATACAAACCCATGTAAATATATGTGAAGGTACCATTTAGAATTTGTAAAATCTGTGTAACTGAGTTATTTTCCCATGTGACAACATCACTGCCCATTCTTTACATGCCTGTGGAAATTTGTTTAAGATAAGCTTATCTGCAATCCCTAAGTACAAATAAAGAATTGCCTTGGGGGTGTTTCTTGAGTGACAGCTTGGGAGCTGAGCAGAAATGTCTCAAACATTATGTCCACCAGTATGTGTTTGTTTCGAATGCAGCTATGATCACTGATAATGCACATTAAATCCTATATGATCGCTGATTAATACAGATTAAGGTCAAGCATTTAAACATGTATTCCATCATAATTAGAATATCACAGTGAAATCACTCTAAAGTATGTCAGCTACTTCAAAGCCCCACATTTGCTAGCTATAGCACACTTTGTTGTCTCTGTTGAATCAGAGGGGGCAGGAGGGGCAGTGACATGAGGAGGAATAGAGTCCTACTGATGAATAATTTGTCTGTTTACTTCTGAGTGACACAGTGGGGTCTGAATCCAGGGGTTGCTGTCATGTTTTTCAGTAAGAGAGGGCTGTCACGAGAAGCATCACGGTGAAGGACTGCTGTTCCGGCAGTGTGCCCAGTAGAGCTGTCACCGTGCCCTCAACCAGAGGCCCAGCGGCATGTCAGAGGGTGTCATCATTTTCATCTGACACACAGGCGGAAATTATCTCTCATGACCTCTAATTTCTTGACATTTCAAATGCCTTAATTGTTGTGACTAATGCCAGATCTGCAGCTTCACCTGTCAGGCCCAGAATGAATCAATACCCCGAAGTCAATCGCCACATTTTAGAAAAAAGCAAGACATTCACTGGGCACACTTCCATGCCACACCTCACCGACTCATTAAGGCAGAAGTGGAACAGAAGCAGGTAGTCACCTGCCAAATGTTCTTAACATTCTCAGACTGTGCAGAATATTGATGATTTTTAATCAAATTACATGGCTTCTACTTGGAACAAAATCATATTTGCAACTTTGCAATACAATAAAACAAAATAAATATATTTTAATGCATGAACATGACGACTTTTCCAAAAACCATGTTCATGAGATTACTGGGAGTTTTAATATACAAAAAAGTCCACCTGGAATGAAAAACCGAACTGTGGGTATGAAGGCTCATCTTAATTAGTGCTCATCATATCAACATTACATCAGTTGCAATTAGCTGAACCAATTTCTTTCTCCTTCACAAAATATATTCACAATACATGTCACAACAGAGAATACATCAACTGGGTGCAATTAGGGAGCCTGAGTAGCAGGCTTCCTAATGTGCAACTAACTAACAGTACTGTCATCTCACAGGGTAACAACAGCCAGGGTGGAAGACAGCTTAAAACCAGCTCAATCTGATGCAAAATAAACAAGGCATCATCTAAAATTGTCCTCAAAATGATGAAAACCAACTCTTTCACAATATGGTTTGGTAATTAGATCAGCCAAATCTTCTGCAGGTGATTTGCATAGTGGTCACTTGATAAATAAAGGCGCCCCTGGAAGTGACAGTATATAAATGACTTGTTTTGCAGACAGCAGATGGTGGATATCACAGGGAGAGACGAGCTCACACTGGAAAGTACCACAATGCATGCCAGCTGCTGCATATTCTGGTCCCCTTTCCCCTTGCAATTACGCTATTCACGAGTAGTATGGCGGAGCGAGTAGTTATTCAATTAATTTGTTAAGAACAAGAGGATTCACTCCCTCATCTACTGACTAAGTGACCTTTGGTGATTGATCAAAGAGTGAGGTCACATTCACTGATCTGATTCAGGGCGAGGACAGACAGTATCTTCGACATGACAAAAAAAGGAGGACATTGTTACGATGTTAAGACAAGCTGTGAATAATGATAATGCTGAATGATATGAAAGGACTATTGTTTATCTGAGAGAGTATTAATAATTCCAGAAAATCTGTTTGTGTAACCAGGAAATTACACAAATAAAAAATAAAACCTGCAGTGAGTCATGATCTTTATCTGATTCTCTCACGGTGTACATTTGCATGACACAACATTTGACTGACAGATGCATGATGCGAATGCTCCTGGAGCTCCTGCACATGCCAGAACAAATAGAGACAGGAAGTTGTGGTTATGTTGAGCAACAGAAAAAAAAAAAAGAGGGGTTGGCGTGTGTGCGTCCGTGTGCTTTACCTCTCTGAGCAAAGGGTCAGTGATACTGTCCAGGTTGACGGAGCCCTCGTAAGTCAGGTAGTGAAAGACGTTGAGGGCGCGCATCGCCTCTGGGCCTCGCTGCTTGTAGCCGAAAATAAGGTCAATCCACTGATGAAGCTGACATGACACAAACTCGCTTTCCAGGGCCTGTCAGAGGAGTATGGGGCAATTAGAGGTGAGAGGCATACCAGCAGCGCATAGCACATGGGCCAAAAGACACAATACAAATTTCACTTCCACCCAACAGTGAGTAACACAAAACACAACCTTACTGACCATTACATTACCTTTAAATATAACAAAACTAATTACAAAGTGAACTATAATGGAAAGTATGACTGAAGCATTAAACATTTTAGTTTCTATTAATAATATTTTTTTGAGGTTTTTTTTACTGGACATAAAGATTAGAAGGAGTACGCAAACAGAAGCTGAATGCTCAATAATCTAATCAGCTGACTGAAGGGGAAACCTCCCATATCATATTTCTCTGTCCACTTAAAAAACTATCTTTGCACGGAGACAAAGAAATTGGTTCAATACCAACAGGATCCATATTACAGTACAACTGTCTACAGGAAAACACTGATAAATTACTTGCAAGAGCAAAAGAGGAGACTAAATTTCTTGCGGGAGAGCTACTGAGATATTTAGGATAAGATTTATGTCCGATAATTATTATAAATATACCTATGGAAAGCATGCAGTGGGTGGGGGATGGGGGCGGGGGGTGCATTGTTCCAGAATATTGTACAATACAATTCCCATGCATGCAGGCGTAAGGCTTTGCTGGAGAAATTTTACACTCCTCCCCTCGCGTCAGGAATAACAGCCATTACCAACAAAGCCTGCTCAAGCACACAGAGGCAGAGTTTGCCACAGGGCATATCACTACAATTGAAAGTGGCACATGCAAAGATGGGAAGTGGGAGGAAAAGAGATGGAGGGAGGAGGGGTGGGGAGAAAAGGAGGGAATGAAGAAAGAAAGAGTGAGAAAGAGGGGGAGGCAGTCAGAGCGATTCTCTGACAGAAATGAAATAATAGAGGAAGCACGAGTGTGGGCTAGCTAGAGAACAGAACAAAAGAAAGACAAAAAAATGGAGGCTGAGGACTATGATTTTCAGGGCGTGTGAATACACTGGTCTGAGAATCCAACAATGCAATGCAACATCACACATGTAGCCTTCAACAGTGAGAAAACATCGACTGTAATCCTTTTTTTTTTTTTTTTATCCGTGTTGTTGGAGATGCAGACATGCCAGTAACAACTCCCAGCCTTTCCCTTTTCTACCACTTCTCTGCCAGTATACAAGGCTGAAAGAGCTCAACCAGGCAGTCCGAGTACAGCATGGGGAAAGGTCACCTGCATAAGACCAGCCAGGCTCTGTCACTCCAGCTGAAAAGGTCAAGAGTGTTCGTGCAGCCTCCTTTTACCTCTAGTTCAAAAAACACGGTGGCCTCTAACCTCAGGATGCCTGAAAGTTTGTGTCTTCATAGCAATGTTAAAGAAGCCGTTCTGGTTTTCAGGTAGAAGCAAATCTTTATACTTAAATGGAGGCGTATCATTGAGCATTATTTCCAATAATATAAACTTTGATTTTAAATGTATCTATTCTGCTCAAATTACAATTTATTTTTGAAGGTATACTATCATAACCAAGAAACATCACTACAGTACTAGACTACTGGTTATTGAAGATCAATTTTTCTAAATAGGAATTTTAAGTCTCCAAAAAGCAGCTTTTCAGCTCTAAAAACATGATGTTATTTTTAATGTTAATATTTATTGAGAAAATATGCCCATATGTGTACCAATGTATCCACACTGCTGCAAACAGAAGCTATTGTGTTCTTGCTCATTAGGTTTAGCGGGGAGGGGAGCTGTTGAGCTTCTGCAGTAAATGATTCCAGATTAAAGGGAGAGTCGAGTTTATCTGAAGGTAAGAAATGGGTCCGATCTCATTGTCTATTTCTGCTGTTCCCAAAACCTGTTGGGAGTTATGAGTCACGTGTTGATAGGCTATCTGTATTAACTGTGCACACACACAGACAAATATGCAGACATGTCCACACACATGCAGATGAAAAGCACCCCGCACACTGCTAAAGTGATGAGCCCTGGCTTTACAGAAGGTAACACTATAGGACAAACTTGCCCTCAACCTCATCTTTTGGAGACACCACTGGGGTCAGATTGTACAATGTTAGTATTGAGTGATGGGCTTTATAAGATGAGCCATGAATAAGACAAGGAGGCAGATGCATGGGAAGGTTAAAAGGAAGAGTGGGAAATTGATTGATTTGATTTTGTGAGGAAGCAGAAACATTACAAGGAGAAATGTTACATGCGCCATTTGTTTCAGAATGATGGATAAATATGTAAATAGTCTTTATAAAATTGGTCAATATTATAAATAAAACAATAATTATAACACAAAGCTGGTTCTATGAATATATGCATGCAAGAATTCTAGTTGGTGGAAGAGTCGAGGCTGAATTTTTTTTCCTTTCTTCGGGATTCCCTGACCAAACTGCTATTGATTAATCTATGCTGTCTATCAAAGACTGAGTAGTTATTAACTGTACACTGCTGTACTGAATGAATATAATATCTTTCCTGATTTATTATATTTCCTGTTTTACAAAACATGTTTATAGATGTTCATGTATCAATTGTTTTTTTAAAAAAGAGCAACTTTTACATTAGTAAATGCTAATGAGGATCCAGATATATATATATATATATATATATATATATATATATATATATATATATATAGCAGTGGGGACAGAGCATCTCCTTGGTAGATCCCACACTTGATGGTGACTTGTGCTATGGGCTTGGAGTTGGCCTCTAGTGTTGTACGCCACATCCCCATTGAGTTCCTGATGAAGGCTCTTAGGGTCCCATTGATCTTGTACAATTCTAGGCATTCCAGTACCCAGCTGTGGGGCATTGAGTCATAGGCCTTCTTGTAATCAATCCAGGCAGTGCACAGGTTGGTCAGTCTGGTCTTGCAGTCTCGGCTGATTGTTCTGTCTACCAGTAGCTGGTGTTTTGCGCCTCTGGTATTCTTGCCAATTCCTTTCTGTGTCCCGCTCATGTATTGACCCATGTGCCTGTTCATCTTAGCCGATATGATGCCTGACAGGAGCTTCCATGTAGTACTGAGGCAGGTTATTGGTCGGTAGTTGGAGGGGACCGGTCCCTTCTTGGGGTCCTTGGGGATCAGGACCGTCCGGCCTTCAGTTAGCCATTCCGGGTGTCTCTCGTTAACTAGCAGCTGGTTCATTTGTGCTGCCAGACGCTCGTGGAGTGCAGTCAGCTTCTTCAGCCAGTAGGCGTGAACCATGTCGGGCCCTGGTGCTGTTCAACTCTTCATACTGGAGACCCTTTCTTGGATATCTGCCACTATGATGGTTACTGGACCCTGTTCAGGGAGGTCGCTGTGGTCTGCCCTCAGATCCTCTAGCCACTGAGCATTGCCATTATGGGTTGCATCCTTCTCCCATATGCTCTTCCAGTATTGCTCCGTCTCCAGCCTTGGTGGTGCTGTTCTCTTATTGTTCCCTTGCCACTCAGAGTACACCTTTGCTGGTTCTGTGGAGAACAGCTGGTTTATTCTCCTGCCTTCTATCTCTCTGGTGTACCTCCTCAAGCGGCTGGCCAAGGCTGTGAGTCTTTGCTTGGCAGTTTCCAAGGCCTCAGGTATGGACAGCTTGCTGTATTTCTTATGCACCTTCTTTGTTGCACCTTTCTGCAACTCCGTTAGTTGGCTAACCTCCCTCCGTGCTACTTTGATCTTGCCCTCTAGCCTCCTTCTCCATGGAGGGTACTGCCCCTTGTTGCTGTTCAACTTGTAGCCAAGCATCTCACTGATCACTGCTGCCGTATTGTAGATCAGCTTGTTAGTGTCGGTAATCGTGGTTGTAGGTATTGCCCGTAGTGCTGCATTAACATCATCTAGCAGACCTTCTGAGGGTACTTCACGTAATCTTGGTAACCGGCTACGGGGGATCCAGGTTTCAAGCTTGGCCATGATCCTATTTTTCAGGTCAGTTCCTCTCGCACTCAACGATCCTTCTCCTATCGCACTTGGGGCTATGTACCCAATCTCGGGTGGGGGTGATGATATCTCCCCCCTGACCTGGCGTCCTGACTCCTCCTTGCCGTAGCATTTGTGTTGTACCTCGTCAATCTCTAGCTGTGAGAGCAGTCCCTTCTTTCGAATGTTGGAACACTGAGCTACTAGTTGTTTCGCCGTCATTGTGGATGTTGGGTATCGAAGAATCCATAGGTCCCTCATCCTATTCATGTAGCCCCTTCCGCCGGGGTTACTTGCGTAGTAGCATTCCAACAACGCCCTGTTTTCGTCTCTTGCCCACCGATGCCTTCTTGTTCCAGTAGCCCACTTTTCGTCAGGGTGCCTCAACACCTGACGCGGACCTTGTTGATCTGGGCGACGTCCGAGCCGGCATGCCTTCATATTTATCTGTCTCGCTCATGTCTGCGGTAGGCTTGCTTAGCATAGGGGACCCTTACTGGATACAGACGCCCCAGGCAGGAATCGAACTTGCGATCCTCTGTTCCAAAGGCGTGTAGTCTAACCACTACGCTATCCAGCTGCTCTCTCTCTCTATATATATCTATATCTATATATATATATATATATATATATATATATACATATATATATATATATACATACATACACACACACACACACACATAAATTAATAAAGGCAATAACTCCTAATTTCATTACAAGATGTAAACGGAAAGTATATTCTTTATATTAACAGACACTGGATACAACGTGGAGGATGCAGAGGTGTATGTATGGATAACTGTGGTCAATATAATTATAGTTATAATTATAAAATGTTGTATTTGACATGACTAAACCTTACCATCCTGTTTATCCTAACAAAGTCTTCAGGTTTCTTGGCCCAGGCTGGCAGGTCCACATCACAAATCATGGTTCTGTCTTCTCTCATTCCCAGATGGTAGCCATTGCTGTTGACAAACATCTCCGGGAGGTAGTAGAACTCAGGAATCAGTTCCTGAGGAAGAGAGACATTTCCTTTTTTACAGCTGACTGGTAGGGCAATAATGCTTAATACATACTCTACACTGTATAATCACTGAAAAATCCAGCCATGTGCAGGAAATCACATATGTAAGGACCGAGCCATAAAAAACAGAGGAAAAAAAAAAGCTCTGTATCCCACTGCGATGAAGTGAGAATTCAAGGGGAAAGGTAACACAAACAAACTAAACAGCAGGCCACGAGAAGGCGGTGAGAGGTGCTAGTCCAGTTATTCCAGGCAAAGGTGTTAGGTGTGTTAAATGAAACGGGAACGGAGTTGGGTTTTTTTCCTTGGTCTTTGGGTTCTTGTGATGGGGTCAGGACCTTGCAGTGGAGGGGAATTCAGCCTGGTAAAGGAGGCCCCTATGTATAGCCTGGTGTGATTCTACACATGGAGAAAGAGGGCAAATATTTACCAGAGGTTCTAGACAAGACTATTCCTAAAGGATTTCTCATGTGTAGAATATCCTAGTGATGTTTCTTCATTTTTAACACAGTAAGTACACATAGCACTACTTGCTGCCATCAGTCTGTAACAACTACGAGTTGATTTTTACAAATAACTGTTATCATATCTATTTAATTAGCCTTAAAATCTACAACAATTCTCACAATTCCATTGTGTTTGCCACCACTCCACTAGTAGATGGTATTTTCACGCTAAAAAAAAATGGAGCAACATTTTAAACCTTTCAAAGAAAATGGAGGAAACAAGCACATCAGGATGAAACAAACACATAACCTGGACCAACTGAAGGTACGTCTGAGGAGAAAGGAAAAGTTTACAAGTAGTTGTACTTATTAACCTTTCCTTTCTTCTCAGACGTAAAAAACTTTCTGTGGCTGAATTACGATGCAAACTTTAATTTTGTCAGCACTACTCAGAAGCAGTGAAAACGAGTAAATCAGACAAATCCTTGTTGCGGGAAACAAGATATTTAGAATGGATAATATGAATTTTACATTTCATGCTTGTGCTACAATACTGGCAACCTTTATAGCACCAGTGCTATAAGCTAACAAAGTTAAGTACAGCCCTGATAATGGACTACAGAGCACTGGAAAATAAATTCAATACACTAGATTTCTTTCTGAAATGCTGTAAGTGCTTCTGTCATTTGTTCTCCAATGCCATGTGGCAAGACGATGCAGGGCAGCCATCTAAGCCTTACTCCCTCAGAGATCAATTATGTCACTAATAGTGTTACATTCTTAGTGGATATCATAGCTCTTCTGAAAAAGAAAGCAACAAATCAGAGAAATCAGAGACTCTATCATAACTCACAAAAGCGCACGAGAAGATCTTCGCTTGGTCTGGAAAAATATTTTGTTTCTCAATGAAAAAAAGCCATTTGTAAAGCTAAGACATCTTACTACTCCTTACTTATAGAGGAAAACAGGAACAACACCAGGTTTCTTTTTCTCAGTATGGCCAGGCTGACAAACACTCTACACACTAATTTTAACCAGTAACGACTTCACAAATAGAATTTCAGTAGTTAGGGAAAGTATTCACAGTTGTCCCACCTATGTAGTATTAAGTATGACAACTACAACTGTAGCTATTTACTTAAACTCTGTATCTCCTATTGGTCTTTCATCTTCAATAATTTCTTCCTCCAAACCATCAGCATGTCTATTAGACCCCATTCCTATAAGGCTGTTCAAAGAAGTCTTAATCAGATTTACTCCATCTCCCTATTTTCTCTTTTTTTCTTCTCTCTTTCATCTCACTCACCAGTTGCAGCAGATGGCTTCCCCACCCTGAGCCTGGTTCTGCCAGAGCTTTCTTCCTGTAAAAAGCAAGTTCTTCCTTTCCACCACCGCAAAGTCCTTGGTCAAAGGAGGTTTTCTCTAGAGTACTGCAGAGTATTCACCTTGCAGTATAAAGCACCTGGAATTGACTGAATGGGCACTATATGAATAAAGATTAATTGAATTGAAGTGAGTCATGTATACTTTACTTCTGACTATTACCCAAAGCACATTATGTGTATTGGGATAGAGTTTTTATGCCAGTCAGCCTTTTATATATTTATAAATGAAAGAGACCTTACTTGAGCCACCATACATAACAAAAAAAGGCATAGAAATGCTGCAAAGACTGTCTTGGAAAGTCACAAAAATATCAGCTTGTAAAAAGCTTTTCTTTTTATTATTTATTGATGACATAGTTATAGCATTATTAGATTAAATAATGACCTGTGGCAAACAATCCATAAAGTACTGCATACGCAAAAAAAATAAATAAATAAATGCTGACTTAAAAGTAAATTGGTATTTTGCAGTTCCCACTGTGACCCAGTTCTGATCACTCTAAATGGCTAAGTGAGTCAAGCATTTGCACAGCCAGGCATATGCACACAAGGAATGTAGATCCTCCACTCTGTCCTCATTAAAGACATGTACAAAAGACAAGTTAATGTCTACCTTTTAGCGTGAGAAAATAAAGCAGGGTACAAGTACCTTAACTCTTTGTATTTGGCTTGTTTTATGAATGCAGTGTTTGTCAGATTCAGTGGTCCTATGGAGTTTTATATTGCCTATGGGATACATAACGTGCTGGGCTTTCAGGCAGCCATAAATCACTGGGTTTTGAGAGAACGAGTTAGCATGACATGGTACAGGCCAATAACCCTGCTGGTCTGCTGTTGGTCACATTTCACCCTCTGCACACGACAGGGAAGGGAGTAAAGTAGCCATTCCTCTCTGCTTCCTCCTGTCTCTCACATACACACAGCCACACTTTCCCTCCTCTTTTTCATTTGTAAACTTCCTGCCGTAACTCACCACCAAGCTGTTAAAACTGCCAGCTCCGTTTTCAAGCCACCCTCCCATGGCAGCCATTAATTCTGCAACAGCATTGTAATGGGCTAACAAGTCAATCACACAAGCCTCCGTTGCTTTACACTGTGTCACCTTAATGACATGTTCGTCAAAATCTGTCACCAACGGAGTGCTGCTGGATTCTTTCAGACAACATGGTGGCAGTTCTCTCTGTGTGCATGAAGACGAACGTGTAGATTTGTGTCCAATACCTCCAAGAAAAATCTCCTCGTCTTTGCCCATAGGTGGCTGTGCCAGCTAAACATAACTACATCAGTGCACACCGAAATAAATGAGAAGTATGGATGCACATTAACATTAATGATGGGGTGGTCAGGGAGGTGAGGGCTTGGTCGGTGAAGGGTTGTTTCCATTTGACTTGCTCTTTTAGGAGGTCATCCCCATCAGGGGTTCAGACTGCCTTGGTCTTGTTGTCATTACTGCTGGAGGAGGTTGGGGTTAATGAAGGAGAGACCCTGGTAAAAAACAAGCTCCCTTTAAATTAGAGGCTCAGTGGGCCGGCTTGGTGTACTGGGCTGAAATGACCTTAACCCTGTACTCTCTGCTGGGTCTGGGAATGGCATTTTTGTGTCTGTCTGGCATGCATGGAGACCTGTTTCTGTGACTGCCAGACAAACAGCCTATCCTTTTCAAAAGAAGGACTATGCTGAGCAATGTTGTTAACACAGGTATGCGGACCAAAATTACACATTTAAAAAGACAATTTCAATAGTTTGGAAGCTAAATCGTTTTTTAAAAGATTACAGCAAATAATAACGTTAAATTTCCTGATAGTTTATCATGTTGCACTATGACTAATTCATACAAGCTCTTGCACAATATTTTCCTTCTACTAATGCATTATGAAATACTGGTAGCAATCCTGTAGTTTCACGCACAGTCCAGCAGCTCTCCTAATAGATCACTGGCAATGCTATGTGTGTAAAAAGAAATGCATGCAGACATACAAGTAGTTGAAAGTAGACTGTATTTGTTAACAGGGTGGCGTTTGACTATTCAGTTGTTCACTGGTTTGCAGCTTTCTACCTCTGCCTCACATGGATTGCTAGCTGCTCTCCCCCACATTCTGGCAAGTAAAAGCTCTGTCTGTACATAAAAGACTACATTTTAAATAGCTTTTGTCATTAATGCTTTATTAATTGCCTGCGGCAACACTACCCGATGCAGGGTGTGCTGGAAATATATGACACTTTGAGGTCAGTGTGTATCCCTGCTGCGTGTTATGCAGTGGGCAAAACGGAGACAAATCAGCAGGGTTCAGCGTTTTCGATGACTGCTCTGTGGATTTGCGGAGAGATGGTTTTGTTTTTCTCTCAGATGCAGACTTTGTTCAAAAGCAGGATTGCTCTACCTCTGAGATAGTTTGCTCTCTGCATGAGATAAATCAAATGTGCATAGGGTATTCCCGTGCACTACAGCTCTTTGAGATTCACTGTTTGGAAGAGGCATTTATAATTGATGGTATATATTTTTGCAGTGGTTTTGAGGCACAAAAAGGAGGAGAGCATATGAAAAAAAGGCTTGGTTTGGTATTTTGCAAAATATATAGATGTATGCTATATTACTATAATTTTGCATTGACTTGTGCAATAAATTCTTTTCAACCATCTTTGCTGTAAGAATTGCCTTTCGAAGACCCACAAGTCCACAACACAAGCTTTAAAAAGGAAACTAGCAAGGAATCAAATGTATATCAATTGTATTTATAGATACAGATGTTTTAGTATATCCTTTGTTGTGATTCTCACCTTTACATCTGAGGTGTCCCTCTGACAGTTTCTCCAGGATCGGGAAATGCCTGAAAACGTGCGGTCGGGGTGATCGAATTTGTTGTTGTTTGCACTGAGGAAGAACATGGTGAAGGGCTCCTATAAGGAAAGACATGTATTCATCACAAAAGTCAAATATCTCAACCCAGATTTAAAGTCCTGATCATTATTTTCTCACCCTCTTGACATCTAATTTGATTGCACCTGTCAAAATCTGAGAATTTAAAATATTTTTTCAACCTTGAGGATTAAATTTTAAATGCACGGGAATAGCCTGAATTTTCTGTATTATTCATTGTTATTTTTTCTGTAGCAGAGATCCTTCTTTCATTGTATCCAAGCCTGAGGGAAAATTAATTAGTGCTCTTCCTGAGTACAGTAAGCCATAATGATAATTGGCTCAAATTTGGTTTTCTTAGACTGAGATGGCAACCATTGCCGGTTGGAGCGGAAGGATCACTCACCAGAGGAAGAAAGAGATTGTGAGAACAAACCCAGTGAGGCCAATCTAACTGCTGTCAAGGGAGCTCCCTCAGTTCATCGGCCTCTTTCTACTAATGACGAGGGGAGGGGGAGAAATACAGTACAAATTCCTCATAAAGCGCCTTCAAATTAGTAAGATTTTTTAAAATCACATGTGCAGCAACTCAAAGAAGTGTTGGAGGTTAGAAGAGCCTTTTTTGTTGGGAACAGACTGGAAGTACATGTTCTTCCTCCTCCTCTTCTAGAGTAAATGAGGACAGTGCTCAGTAACCTTGATGGACATGTCTCCAGCGCTCACTGGGTTGCCTGAAACACATAAACCTGTCACAGCAGCCTCTGTAAATCATTACCCAGCCACTCTTTATTTAGTTCACATATGCTGGTTTACTGGCCTGTGAAATGTGTTTTCTGAGCGCCATTGGTCTAACTCAGGCCCAATCAAATTGAGATGTCGAGCTGCTTCCTGTGCAGAAGCCAACAGACCTCAAAGAAACAGCATCATCAAGTCTGACAAGTGACAATCAACTAATGCAGACAAAAAATGAAAAACTCTCTGAGGTCTGGGTTTGACTTCATTCCTATTCACATACTTGACTAATTCGGGGATTTTGCACATAGTACAATAATAAGAGGGAGGGTAGCTGCAGGAGAGGTTTTACTCACAATTCTGACAAGCCAGTGCAGGGTGGTGGCAGCTGTGGAGTAGTGGGTGTTGTAATGACAAGGTGGTGTCTGGTCATCTTCCCATGACTCATAACGTTCAGTGAAGAATGCTGCACGCTTTGGGTTCAGGGCACCAATAGGCTGAAAAGGAAATGAGGACAAAACAGGCTTAGTTGTGGCAATTATCGATTTTCTTGTATTCCGTTTCCACTTAAAAGCCTTTATAAAGATGTACTACATATGCTTTGTACAGTCATGTGAAAAAGTTGGTTCACCGTCTTTCAGCTGTAAGGTTTTTACACTATCAGGGGAAAACAAATCTGGCTTTACCGGGTTCTAAAATGATTTCAATACAATCTCAGATTAACAAAAACACGATA
Source organism: Astatotilapia calliptera (assembly GCF_964374335.1). NCBI lineage: Eukaryota > Metazoa > Chordata > Actinopteri > Cichliformes > Cichlidae > Astatotilapia > Astatotilapia calliptera. The sequence continues at coordinate 9,047,129 of NC_137435.1, forward strand.
TTTCACACTGTGTTGTTTCTTACTTAACAAAAAACAAAGCCAAATCCAGTGCCCCCCATTAATTTTCTGTGTTGCTTTATAAGTCTCTTGTATCACAGTGGAGGAATCTTGGCTCACCCTTTCTTCACGATATAAAGTTAATTGAAGTTTGCAGGCATTTGTTCATGCACGACTCCCTTAAAGTCCCACAGCATTTCAATCAGGTTCATCTGCTTGATTGATTTCACTTTTTTCCTCCCATTCTGTTGTAAATTTGATTGTATGCTTGGGATGCTAGTGAAGCAGCAAGGGTTTACTTGGTTTCTCATATTTTCTCCTGCAGTTATGCACTTTGGCTTAGTTTTTGTTAATGAGTGACAATGGGTAATATTTCATGTGTTGTTTTTGATCTGAGGTTGTATTTACCTAAATTTTAAGAACCAAGAAAAAACAAATATTTTTATTATGTATTGATATATAAAATCTTAGAATTGAACAATGGTGTACTTACATGTCTGCAAGTCTCATGTTTTGTAAGGCAAACAAACCTTAGAGTTGGTCCTTTTATAAATTTTAATTGACCCTAAAGTCTTAAAGTGTGTTGAGGATTATTTGTCCAGTGCACTGAATTTAAAAGTTTGTGGGGGTTTTTTTCTCTTTGTTTCTTTCCCTACTGTGAACAAGTAGGATGTCACATGATGTAAAGATAAATGTGTCATCATGTCTTTTGTTGATGCCTTCCTTCTTAAGAGTTTCTGACATTTCTGGTTATTTTACAAATAGAAGACAATGCAAAAGCTTTTTTTTAACAAATGATATTCAATCAATGAATATATCAAAGTAAAGAGAGCCAAATAAAATCCTGTTTTTCTATGAATACAACAACAACTACAGTATAGAGTTGAAATAACCAGACATATTGTATGTAGGACATGAAGCTGTCATAGTGGCATAAATCTCAGTAATGAACCTCCGTATATCCTTAAGGGTCAAATGTACAGGTTCAGTGTCTCTGCAGAATTTAGTATGCTGTGAGACAACTTAGTCATTCATTATCTTCTTGTTCAAAATATTCACCAAGCACAGTCAAAATAGACAAAAGCTGCAAATAGCTTATTATTCAAATTCAAAACTGAATAAAAGAAAAAAATCAGTACTACCAGTATTCATGATAATAACAATTCTACTGTTATAACTATAAGCACTCAAATTGAAGTTTAAGCAAGGCTATGTTGTAGTTACTGGTGCTTGCTGTTTTTAAACTGGGCTAGGTTTGCATTTAAGAAAAAAAAATACAGAAATTTCAGTGACTATTTGTTTCAGTGAGGACTGTGCTGCAGAATTTTAAGAATATTCGTAAATAAAATGAAAGATTTAAAAAAAAATTAAGTCATTTTATTCTAACATAAATATTCTGTATTTATATGTTATTCGTTACTGTATACCTGCATGAGTATTTGATATTGCTTTGTTGTTACCACATTCTCATCACAACCACGTTTATTAGCCTGACTTGTAACCACCTGCTTGGCCTGCTAAAGAGCTGGAAATAACAGCTTTTGGCATTTTCTGCAACACTTAACTATAAAAAAATCTCCATAAGATCTAAGGAGACATTTTGAATTTGGCTTATGGTTATTTCACATAACAGAAAGTTATGGGTCCGTATATCAGAGACAGACACAAAAATCATGAACTCATCATTCCCATTATACAGTGTCAACTTAGATCTCATGTTTTTTCAAAAGAAAACTATCTTCTCTGTGAAATAAAAAAAACTAAACATGAGTTCCACTTGATCCGGGGCAACAAGACTAGTCAGTCCTGTGTTGTTTTGCATGCATAATTTCTAAATATTACAGCACGTCTCATGAGTCATCTCCAATCTAAATTAAATTTTTATGTACAAGCAAATCTATGGTGGCCATGCAAAGGTTATAGAAAACAACAATGCTGTATAAGTCTGGAAAAAAAGCATAGAAAATTCATATTTTTGTACATTCCTAAAAGGCACTTTCTTAACTTTGTAGCCCTCACTATTTGGCTCATCATTGCAGTTTGTAAAAACTATAGTGCATGGGAAAACAACATGTGAAGCACACTAATTCCTGCATGGGGATATGGATGATTTGCTTACCTATGATATCAAAATAGTGAGAGTAACATTATAGTCCAAACATTTTTTATTTTTATGGGATTTTTTGCAGTTTTAAAGTAATGAATCCTACTTCACTTATCCTCATAGGAACATCTCAAGCATCTCATGTCAATTAGTTCTCTGTTCTTACTTAAATTAAGAACAAATTAAATGTGTAAATTAAATGTTGCAATAGCTGAAGAATAACTGGACAGAATTAATGTAAAGAAAGCTGCAGAATATTGGAAGGTACCAGTTGGGACATTTGTAGTAATACTGGGTGGGAAGCGGTGGAAAGTTCAGGGCAGACATGGAGCTTTACTCTGGCAATTGTCTGTCAGAGCCTGTTATTCTTCTGAACCCTTAAAGTAACTGTTGCACTGTCTTCTGTCTAAAATTTAAATAGGCATGTTGGCAGGGGTTAGCAGGATGGTGCGTTAAGGATGGAGGGAAGAGATATGTGTGTCTCCTACTAAAACGCTGTGGCTAATCCATGTGGATTAACCCTAGCTGACCTTATTTACACCCAACACACCCATCATGGCAAGCACTTTACTCTGAACTGCTATTCTTGGCTTTAACACAGTGGGGGAGCTAATATTTATTGGGGTGGCCACTCTGATGCTAGTACTTACACATTTGGGTGGCACAGAAAATGAAGTTTTCCTGTATTGTAAATCACTGTAATCAAATATTATATTTGTTGGTCACTTGATCTGAGAATTTGCTTACATAGGCATGCTGCATTTTAGTAGCACATGATAAAGACCAATGTGGACATTGTTAAAAACTGCTATAACAATAGTAGCTACTGAATCGCAATTTCTGTGCATGTGCCCTTTATGGGCTATGTGCATGTGTGGGGTGGTCACCCTTTAAAACTCCACCTGGGTCAGCAATCCTTTGTGCTTTAACACATAGCTGTTTTTAGTACCAGGAAAATACAGTGAAATCTAATAATGCAACACTGTGTTATATTACTGGAGGCTTAGACATTGAGGTAAGCCACAGGCATGGTTTTAAAAGTGTACAATACACACTCTTAAAATTATCAACTGAAGGAAACTTGAGATCAGTTTTTCAGAGGAAAAAAATGATCTTAAAAAACCCCCAGTATGGCTAGTATTTTTAGCAGAAAAGTTTGCTCATTATTAAAAATACTCCCCATAATATGCGCACAAAAAACAAGCAGAAATGATTGAAACGTCACAGCTTTGCATTTAAAAAAAAACCTGCTGCCTAATTATTTAGACCCCATAAATAATCACTGCTATATATATATTTTACATCTATCCAATTATTTCCACTGTTGGGCAAAATCTTAGAGGGTTTTTTGTTTTTTTTTAACCACAGCCTTAGCAATAACTTCAATATTAAACTGACACCATCACTGGGTTTTAGCCCTTTGGCAGCTGTTTCATTTTTATGTGTTTTAAGGCAACAGAATTACTCCCATTAAACATACATTTAGTGGTGAATAAATTGCTTTCTCTGCCTTTTCAATCACCTCATCCAATATGAGAGCCTTAGAAGCATATTGGCAGTCAATATTAATATACTCAGTACCACTGAATCAGTTGCACAGGGGGAAGGGTGACTGGTAATGTAATCAATGGCAGCTTTTCTACCTGGAAGCTGCAGCTCAGAGGTCAGAAGAAATAAAATAAAAGCAGTTTGAGGCTTATGTCTATTCTAACGTTATTAAAAACTGCACTGTTATTGTTTTAGCTGGGTGCAGTCAGTATGAAATCTCAATATGGGAGACTCTCTTGCTCACTACCATCGTATCTGCGTGTGGTGCACTGCACATTCCTGAAGCTCTAAGTCAAAACTAAATGCAGTCTCTTTTTACTTTTTTCAGTCCTTTCTTAAAATCTAATGGCAGTCCACATCAGTGTTAGCACAATTGAATAGACTGAAAGAGAAGTTTATTGAGATCTGCGCAGATTTATGGGGTGATAATAGCCTTGCATGTGACGTCTTGGCCCAGCTGGATTGGGGTGTAAGCCACAAGACGTCTCACACTCTGTAAAAGCACTGCTAGTGTGACTAATGCAGGTTAGAGCTGTATAAAAGATCCAGGTAAATACATGTGACAGGGGGAGAAAAGTGAAGAAAAGACAGCTGAAGGTACTAATGAGAATAAAGAGGAATGCCAAACTGGCAATAGTGGTAAGTTTATAAAAAGGCTTACTTGCTCAGCTTAATATTATGGTACCAAAGAGAAAGCTGGAAAATTTACTAAAATGTGTTGAAATGAGAGAATAGGTGACATATTTTGATGAAAGATTATAACAATTAACTACACTAAGATTTATAATTTGGGTACATTCAAAGTGCCTCTGTACTGTGATTCACAGCTACCAAGACTTCTACCTAAACTAACAGAAACTGGAGCACCAAATTGCAGGGAAGAGATCCAAACACGCCTTAATTGACAAAGTATTTCCTGTTAATTCTTCTGTGTGGCTCTACATTCATTTAAAAGAAAAAAAAAATCCACAGCTAAACACCTTCCAACGTGTTTAGCTGTGCAAGCATAAATGGAATGAGGCATTTTCTATGTCATTTGTAATGTAGTGCAGAAGTGCTTTTTATTTCACTTTCCAGAAAACATGTGAGGATAACTAAACAAACACACTACATGGGAAACCCACAAGACCCAGGTCCCTGAAGAAAAGGGTTTTTCACACATTTGTTAAAGGGTGATTGTTCAAAACTGCACAAGTCAAGGTTGTTATATAGCTAGTACAAACCAAAAATATGAGCTATGAAGCTGACAAATACCAAACTGGGCGTGTCTCACATGATGATAAAGTTGTAAACATACTATCATGAAAACTTTTTGCCCCCTTCTTGACCTGAGTAAATACAAAATATAGCTTGTAAGTGATGATTTCATTTATTAAGGGAAAAAGACTATCCAAACCTACCTGGCCCTAAGTAAAAAAAAGTACTTGCCCCCTAAACCTAAAAACAGTTTGCCAACTTTGCCAGCAAGGACTGCAATCACGCTTTTGTGATAACTGGCAAAAATTCTTTCACATCATTGTGGAGGGATTTTGGTCCACTCTTCTTTCCAGAATTGTTTAAATTCAGTCACACTGGAGGGTTTTCAAGCATAAATGGCCCATTTAATGTAATGCCAAAGCATCTCAATCTGATTTAAGTGTACACTTTGACGAGATCATTCCAGAATCTTATATTTGATCTTTTTGAGCCATTTAGAGGTGGACTGTTCTGTTTCGCATCATTGTCCTGCTGCATAATTCAAATGCAATTGAGCTTCAGAACACAAATGGATGGCCAGGCATTCTTCTTCAGGATTTTCTACTTGAGAGCAGAATTCCTCATCATTCCGTCAGTTACAGCAAGTTGTCCATCTCCTGAAGGAGCAATGCATCTGCAGAACATCACACAACCACCATCCTGTTCGATTGCTGGTATGATGGGTTTTTTTTTACGGACAAGGGGGTAATTGCTTCTTCAAATAGGGCCAGGTAGTTTTAGATAGCTTTTTTCCCTTCAGTGAAATCATCTTTAAAAAGTGCGTTTTGCATTTATCCAATGGTATCGTTATTCAGTGTTAAAATCCAGTCGATAATCTGAAACATGTAAGACAAATACGCAAAAAAGTAAATAAACTCGGTAAATAAATTCAAAGTATAGTTGTTGAACAGTGGTCCGTGTGTAGACTGCATATTAGGGTAACAAAAGCAATGGTCACCTATTTGTAAAGATGAGGTTGTAAACTGAAATCTTGTATTCATGCTTAATAAACTCACTTTATTACTCCAAAATCAGCACCACACTGTAGAGTATTATGATTCACCATCTTAAAGAATCATGAGCACATGTCTGGTTGTACCAAATCCAACTGCAGCTACAATTAGATGATTATTAACAGAGTAAATCTGTACACTAATTGAAAGAAACGTTTGTCTAATTAGTTCTCATTTTAAGCTATGAGCGCAACCAGTTTGTGACAAAATGAAGGGTGACTTTAAGTCCACACATTGTACTGAAATGACTCTGGGTAGCCTGAAAAAGAGACTACATCCATAACATGTTTGCCTAAATAATGCACTCAGCTACAACAGCATGCAGGACTGACACAATGAAGCTCCCATGCAGTTGTTCCAGTGGAATTTAAGCATAAAAAATAAGGACACTTCCAGTTTACCCCAAATTCTGTACATGTCCAAATTTTTGCTATAATACATAAAATCTCTGTGTGTTTTTTAATTTGTCTGTGAATGCTTCCTAGACCAAATGAATTTGAACAACAAAACTTTGCATACAGGTACATCTTGGGTCCTGTAGATTCATATCTATATTAGATATCATGCTGCCAAGTATCCACCTAGCAATGGGGTAAAATTACCAGTTTTTAGCACATCTATAATTGCTTATAAAAATCATTCTATCCATTTTATCTCACAACAATAACATCTAATTTATGATAGCATCACATTGCCAACCAACCACCTAGCCATGAGCTAAAATGACCGATTTTTAGCATATGAACAACAGCTACCCCCACCCCCCCACCCGCTGCCTTTTGTTTTTTTTTGTTTTTTTTTGCCAAGAGCACCAACAGGCCTTGCCCATTAGCATGGGCATGTTGCTACAGGCTTATAGTACACACCTCAATGCCTGGTGTCATGGTTTCCTGTTCCAGTATTAAGAAGGCATACTAGTCTATTGAAAGATGTCTAAGTATGATTGTTTAGGTTTACCTCTAACATTGAATACATCTGAATAATGAACTATGTGGTTGATCTGTGGTAAAAAAAAAGAATTTCCTTAAAACCTTAAAAAACAAAAGGACAAAATGTATAACTGAAACTATGTCCCAAAAATCGAAGTTTAATTAAACTGGTTATGGAGAATGAATGAAATACACCAATGAATAATGTATGGAAATATAAAAAGTTGATTTTCTGTTTAAACAACTGTACAACATAATGTACAATGTCTCCAGTAATGTAAGAAAAGATACAAAGGATTTCACTGGTCGCTTATTCCTGTCATACTCACCATCTGTTGATAAGCAAAAATCAAGCTTTGCTTGCATCTGTTCAACAAACAATAATAGCCTCTTACCTTCTCCTTACATTACATATCACACTGATTACAGATATAAGACCATGAAAACAACAGCTTCAGACAACGCCACACTTTCTCCCATCTGACTTCATTTCTTCTATAACACCTGACCAAGGGAAATGCAGCTGAACAAAGTATGATCAAACTTGGATTTAACTTCAGATTTAATCAGGATCATTTGTGGTGTTGCACTCCAAAGATGTAGGAAATGAACGTGGCCATTGGTGAGTGAGTGTGCAGAGAGTGTCTCCATTTGTTTGGTCATATCTAAGCTACCTCCCAAAGAGACGCATATTGCATTTTATATTTCAAAAGAAATTACATTACAGTATGTTGCTGTGGTGCTCTGTCAGGGGAAGTCACAGTCGTTTTTGCTTGCCTCGTCAGAGGCAGGGCTGCATGCAGCTCCAGTCTAATGCAATCAAGTTGCTCCAACTCAAGATAAAGCAGATGTGCTCCAAACAGCCTGACTGGAGCAGAAGTGTGAGTGATGAAGCCTCCATTATAGAGAGAAAAGTGTGGAGGGAGTGCTTTGCAGCAGCCAAGCTGTGTCTGTGTTACTGGAAGTTTTTCTGTTAGAGATTCTGAGCACACAGAGGAAGAAAATAGCCTCCTATATATTATAGCTCTTTCAAGACCATGAGGGGTTTTTTTTCCGAATTTGTTAAGGTGGAAATATATATTTAAATTGAATAAAATCTGCGCTTGTGTCACATTTTTGTTATGTCTGTCAAAATGTTTTTCAAAAGATACACGTAATAAATTTTTCTGTGTGAAGAAGAAGCATGTTGAGCAACATCTGCTTCCTTTGCTTTCTTATGCAATTAAATACATTTCCATCACATCATTTAACAGCTATGAGGAAGATAGTTTCCATACATCTATCATCTACTTGTCACTTTGTCAAAAAATAATCATTAGAATCTAATGAAACACTTCATTGCATGAGAATGTAGCTGACATCCAAATATGCATAACTCTGGCCTCGAGGCAAATCGACACAGCATTCAGCAGAACTTTGAAGCTAACTGAATGCAGGAAATGTAGGTGTGTACAGGTTTGGGAGGTTCTCATTAAGTAGATCAGTACGGATGTCGAGCAGTTTAGACAATACTGTCCATCAAGTGACAGTTGCACATAATTGGAAAACAGGTCTCAGGTATGACTCGTCTGTGAGAAAGAAAACCTCCCAAACTGTGCAATGTCCCTATGAGGTTATGAATACTAATCTAATAGCAATTTACAAAGCCTTAATGTTGCCTAATTGTACTGCAATTATATTGTATTAACCTAAGAGTAATGATGTGATAGTTTGTCTTCTTAACCCCTGGAGGGTCCTAGAAAAATGCATACACTATTGGGCTTAGAGCCACAACTCGACCCAAGACCCTCCAGGGGTTAATGATGCAACCTGAGTTCTCACGTGACAGGTGATATTACATTGGGTGACTTGATTTTACTAAACCACAGGGCAAAAATAAACAGACAAGTTAAAATAAAAACTTTATTTAAAGAACATTTTGTTGCAACCTGTAATGTGAGGTATAATCTGCTAAGTTCAGGGACAGCCTTCAATATAAAAAACAAGCAAAACATGCTTCTTCTTCTTTTCTTTTTTTTTCTTTTTTTTCATGTGATAGACTGAGAGCCTGTCCAAAGTGTAACTAAATGTACTATTTTCCAGATCTTCCAGTTACCAAAAGCAGACAAATTCTGAGATACCAGTAGGGATGGGTACCGGTGTCCGGTGCCATGATGGCACCGGTTCTGACATAAACGGTAGTAACCAGACCGAAAAGCAGCGCACATTTCGGTGCTTTATTTCGGTGCTTTTTTTCCCCTGAGCTGTGATACACTTCTAGCCAATCATTTTACGTTTCCGAGGATAGTAGGCGGGCCCAGGTACGTACGTTCTTTTAGAGCAGAGCGACAGATTAAAAATGTCCAAGGCGAAGCGGTCAAAAGTCTGGCTGTACTTCACAGCAAAAGATGCAAACTCAGCAGCCTGCAACAAGTGTTTTAAGCTGATACTGTGATACTGTCAAAGGAGGTAACACCTCAAATCCGATGAAACACCTGGCGACGCATAGCGTTTTTTTTTAAAGCCCAGAAATGCGCCGTATTTAATAGCTTGCTGCGAGACCTCACACGAGCGCATCTACTGCGGGTGGGTTGCCTGTTATCGGACCCGGAGTTAGCAACATCCCCCAAAAACCCGAAGAGGAGAGTCCTGGCCCCTAGCCCTGCCAGTGTAGCAGAAATGATGACGGATGATGATGGCAGCAGCAGCCGTTCTTCTCTGCGTGAGTAGCTTAATGTTGTTCGTGTGTAATTTACGTTGAGTAGGCTAACCATGTTATTACATTAATGCATGTAAGGTGAACTAGCAAACATCATCATAGCTACATGCGGCTGTCTTCTTGTTTGATGGCAGATACTCCCTTCACCCTGGCCAAAAAGGCTAAAATGACCAAAGAAAAAGAGGGAAACAGCTGAACATAAGAGGTTTTTGGACAAAGTTTATGTTTTTTCCATTGTTTAAGCACTGCTTCCAGCCAAGAGTGATACCATATATGCCCCATAGCTGCAGAAAAGGCTAACATTGTTATCTTTTTACAAAAAACCAGCTGAACATGAGAGGTTTTTGGACCAATTTTGTGTTCTCCATTCTTTAAGCACCGGTTTGAGCACCGGCACCGTTTCAAAAGTACCGATTTGGCACCTGTATCGGATAAAACCTAAACGATACCCATCCCTAGATACCAGTGAGCTTTAAAAACTGTCTGTCTTTTTTCACCTTCAATAAAAACACCAGTATATTTATTCTCCTAGGTGTCACCATTAGTCATAGCATCCAGCTATCAGTGGAAAAGCAAAGGTTGAATGAAACTAGGCCTTAGTTACCTCAGGTCTAGAGATTGCCAGGCGGTTGCCAACCAATCAGACATCGCTAGAAAAGTGTGTATTCCCTGACTGCTTGTTGAGTGGTTGCTGGCAGTCTTTTGGTGAAACTGCTCACAATGAGGTACGTTATACAGTGCACCATACTCTCCGTGCTGTTGATTTGATCACTAGATTTCTGAGGTTGTCCACAATTTGCATTGGAGATGAGTAATTGGTGAAAATTTGCAGACACGTCTGCAAATTTGCTAGCAACACAGTAAGGTTTTTGGTGCAGCAATTTATTTGCGACCAATTTCACCTGGGGACAGCCAGCATCCGCTTACCAGCTGGTCAGGAAATACATTTTTCTCTTATCATCCACAGTTGCCAGAGTGTGCTAACTGGTCCCTCAGCCTGTGTGACTGGGCTCATAGAAGTTAGCACTGAGGTAGAGTTAGCCAGCAAAGATGTACACATTCTGTGTGAGGTATTTCTAAAACAGCAAAAATAATAATAATGCCCCCCTTGCTATAACTTTGGATGTAAATGAAGATCAAACAGACTAATAGTGGGGAAAAATATTTGCTACTAAAAAAGTCACAATCCTTAATTAAATCTCTACACAAAAATTTTACTTGTCTCAACAGCAAGTCATTGTTTCAGGGTTAAAATATTGGTCAATATAACAGGGGCAATGTGAGCCCAGAGGCTGTAGTGTACATGGTGAGATTTGAAGAGCTCAGCTTAAAGGTATGTACACATCAACAGTACTGAAAATAAAAGCTAAACAAGTTCATAAATCCTTTTTTTAGGATTTATGAATATGCAGTAAACAAGGGATGCAGCAATATAGAACAAAAAGACAAGAGTCTCAGCCAACTCGTTAAGAGACTTGGACCCAGTGACAGGACTGATGCCTCATCACCTACCAAACACTTACCCAGAAATCTGACTCAGATTAATCTGAAAAAGACTGAATTCCTCAAGAACTAGTAATGTATTCTTAATGGTACTCAAAACATGGGTACTGTATAAAACAATTTGAAATGATATCCAGCCTCAGTTTCCTGATACATGTACAAATCCCTGGCTAAACACAGAAGAAAGTCACCACCTAATATACAATGAATGTCTCCAGAGACTACTGCTACTACCACTGATCCATAAATGAACAAAAAAGGGCAGATGAAACAGAGAGGAGAAGAGTGGGGGCCGTCGTCCCTCTCTGCTACACCAGCTTATGTGAACTTTTGGAGGTAAGAGCCCCGGGGTTCCAAGGACAACTGTCAGGAGACACAGGCTGTGAACTCATGCTAATGAAGGCAGCTCGGCCCTGTAAACAGCATGGGAGGATGTCACTAGAATACATTACAATACATAACTGTCTCCCCGGGGCAGGAGGGTTCCACATGGCACAGCCCTGATCACTCCCCTCGACACACACATCTCTATACACACGCATACACATTCTGTGGCTTTTTCATCCCACCTGGATACCCCACAGGTAAAGAAAACAACAAGACAAGACACACAACTGTTTGTCCAAAATGTTTTCTGTTTAGTTCTCCAGAGGAGTAAAACCTTTCTTTCTTTTTTAAAATTAACAATACTTTAACTTGTGACTGATTGTTTCATAGTTTTATTTCAAAGTCCTCCATCTCTCTCACCACAAAACCAAGAAAACAGATGCTTTGAAATGCTGAAAATTGATACAAACTGTTGAGAACTGAGATGGCAAAATGAGGCTCTTAGGCTGCTTAGGTTGGTGCTTTGAGGGGAACGAGGCAGCGATAAAGTGAGTGAGAGAGAGAGCTCAGACAGGAATGTGACTGTTTTCAGGTCAGTGAGCTGGAGTGTGCATGGGCGAGAGAGCGAGAGCGAAAGAAAGAGAGACAGAAAGGGGAGGGGGTAAACCTATAAACCAGGCCATAGTTCTGCTGCCTTTTTCCCCCCTCATTCAAAGACAGAGCAAACATAACACTGAACTTTATCTATCGGGGTTGCAGGGCATTAAGGACATTGTATCATAGCTGTTGTGATTTGGCACTGTTACCCGAGCTCTTACTATTGCTCAGCTTGATCTTTTTTGGACAAGCCATATTTAGAACATCTTTCACTGCGGCACTGTGCTGATGAATTCTCTTATCAGTTCATCGACCTTGAAAATAAAAGTATATTACTCGCAGAAACTTGAACTGCTGCATGGCAGAATTTAGACGAAAATATCCTTGAAATCGTACAGTTTGTGTTGAGTGTATGAAGACTGTGCAGACATCCATTATTTAGCCCCCCAAGGATAAAGTTGTCATGATTTTACTCTTGTGTTATGCAGACTGTTCTACAAATTTGTTGAAGGACAGTCTGGATTTAACTTACAGTATATATTGATTTTGTATACATTTTCCATATTGTGATGCTGTATATGCATTTCAAAAAACTACTTCTAATTTATCTTATGATAATGACTTAACATGAGCTGATCATGCTGGGTGTATGATGGTAAATGGCCTGTATTTGTATAGCGCTGTACTAAGTCCCTAAGGATCCCAAAGCGTTTTACACATTCAGTCATCCACCCATTCACACACACATTCACACACTGGTGATGGCAAGCTACATTGTAGCCACAGCTGCGAGGCTGCCGGACACTGGCGCCGCCGGGCCCTCTGACCACCACCAGTAGGCAACGGGTGAAGTGTCTTGCCCAAGGACACAGCGACCGAAACTGTCGGAGCCGGGGCTCGAACAGGCAACCTTCCGATTA